>NC_068279.1:34408465-35025687 GCF_025860055.1 Xyrauchen texanus
CTGTGTGGCTTCTCCAGATCGTAATTCCCTCTCGCTATTCCCCTGTGACTTCCTTATGTAGCCAACGTAACCACTGTGACTCCATGCCTATGCCCCCTGGTGTGCAGGTGGAAGAGCATCACCCCTCACAACTTACCACCAACAAAAAACATATAACACATATCAAAATTGGCTACAACAATAGCCTATATTTTTTATTTTTAAATATATTTCATATATTAGTATTATCTTATACATTATGTAGATAATTATACAGTGTATGATAAATGAAAAGATTGCAAAGACTGTATTCCCAAAAATGAGGTGTAACAAATTTGTAACAAAATTCCCCATTATTAAAATATTAAATATGTATAGGGCTATCGATGTAACGCATTGCAACATATGTTCATATTTGGATCAAAAGGAGGTAATGGGACACAGCAATTCCAACTCAGGAATGTCACTTTTATTAGCAGAAAATAAACACATTCGCTTAAAGGGCAACGGTGAAGCTTCAATTCAAGCACTCAAACATTGAAACACGGAAGCGGCCAAAACAAAAACAGCTTCTAAGCTGGGCTCTCTCTCCTTGTCTGTTGACTGGGCCATCTTTTAATTCAATTCAATGAGCTTTATTGGCATTTTGTATTGCCAAAGCAATTACATAGAAAAACAGAACAGGAACTGAACAAGGAGTAAAAGATGAGAATAATAAAAACTATAAAGAAATAACAATTCAACAGTAATGCAACATTATATAGCGTTGGATAGGGGATTGGGCTCAGGGGTCATCAATACATCATGTATTGTTATTTATTTTAGTTCTGGTTGTCCCTCAGGTTTCCACAGGATACTACAAATCTTGCAGCTATGTTTGCACGTTCTTCTTTTTCACCTAGAATAAAAAAATAATTTGTGTCGAGGTACATTCATTGAAACCTGGGCATATGTTGTTAATTTTCTGGTAATATTTGTTTCTAATTCGTTGGTATTTTGGGAATTCAGTGAGGAATCTCAATCACTCGCAGGTCGCATTGGGAGCACAGTCTGTCCTCGCGGGGCAGCCATGTCTGTCTACAGTGGCCCATCTCTATAGTCTGTACATCGTCAGTGCTTTTCTTAATTTTCTGTCAGTCACTGTGGTAAGATAGTTTGCCACCATGTATTTTCGATTTAGTGCTGAATAACATTCCAGTTTGTGTTGATTTTTAATGGTGTTTTTCCAATGTATTTTTCCTTTTCTTTGTGTATAATTGGGTTAGGCCGAATGTTTGTGACTGTGCAGTTATCCTGAGACTGGCCGATCTCCTCAGGTGTGACCTCAGTCATCCTCAGGACAAACTGGCATAGCGGACTTTTCACTAAGCTTAGCTCTTGGTATTTAAGGTCTTTTTAATGGTATGTCTTGGGGGTCACTTGTTTTTAGGTGTTTCCAGAATTTGATGGTTCTTTTTTGAATGTTCAAAAAGAGAGGGTATTGGCCTAATTCTGCCCTGCATCCATTATTTGGGGCTTTTATTTGGACATAAATTATTCTTTTACAAAATTCCACATGCAGAGTTTCAATGGGATGTTTTTCCCAATTTATATAGTCAAATTTTACAGGTGGACCCCACACTTCACTGCCATATAATGCAATTGGTTTGATGACTGATTTGAATATTTTGAGCCAGATCCTAATTGGAATATCAATTTTAATGGATTTTTTAATGGCATAAAATGGCCTTTGTGCTTACTCTTTGAGTTCATTCACAGCCAAAGCAAAATTACCTGTAGAGCTGATTTTTAGGCCAAGGTAAGTGTATGTCTTTGTTATTTCAATGCTTCTGTTTGATAACGAAAAAATGTTTGTTAGTCCCTGAGATCTGGATCGCTTTTGGAAGATCATGACTTTTGTTTTTTGGTGGTTGACTGTGAGGGCCCAGGTCTGACAGTAACTCTCCAGTAATGCCAGGCTCTGTTGTAGCCCCTCTTTAGTGGGTGACAGCAGAACCAGGTCATATGCGTAGAGGAGACACTTTATTTCGATATCATGTAAAGTGAGACCTCAAATTGGAGATTGTTCAATAGTTTATGGCAACTGATTGATATATATGTTGAAGAGGGTGGGGCTTAAACTGCTGCCCTGTCTCACTCCTCGCCGTTGAAGGAAAAATGTGGTTCTTTTGTTGCCAATTTTAACAGCACATTGACTGGCTGTGTACATTGATTTGATCACATCATAAGCTTTTCCCCCTACACCACTGTCAATAAGTTTAAAGTATAATCCTTCATGCCAGATTGAATCAAATGCTTTCTTAAAATCTACAAAACAAGCAAAGATTTGGCTTTTATCTTGATGTACATATTTATCAATTACTGTCTGTAGTGTGAAAACGTGGTCAGATGTGCGACATTTTGGCATGAATCCATTTTGATATTTACTCAAGGCATTGTGCTTCATAAGGAAGTCTAAAAGTCTTCCTTCTAAAAAACCTTCCCCATATTACTGTTCACACAGATGCCACGGTAGTTGTTAGTGTCTAATTTATCTCCACTCTTATAAATGGGGCTGATGAGGCCCTGATTCTAGATCTCAGGGAAATAACCCACACACAGAACATCATTGAACAGTTTTAGAGTAGCCAGTTTAAAGTTGTGATCCATGTGTTTCAGCATCTCATTAAGAATGCCATCTACACCACATAATTTTTTGGACTCTAGAACACTGATTTTGTCTTCCAGTTCTTTCATTGTGATTGGAAAATCTAATGGGTTTTGGTAGTCTTTAATGGATTGTTCAAACCCTTTTAATTTTTTAATAATGTCACTTTGATCATGATTTTGGGTTGTGCTATATAGATCTTGGTAATGATTTTTCCACAGCTGTCCATCTTGTATTGACAATTCTTCATTTGATTTATATAGTGATTTCCATTTATCCCAGAATTTATTTGGGTTTACTAATTCTTCAATTTCTTGAAGTTGGCTCTGTAAAAACTTTTTTTTCTTCTGAGTGTTTATTTATATTGTTTAAGTGCCTCGGAGTAACGGAGGCGTAGGCCTTGATTGTCTGGTTGTCTGTGTTTTTGGTTGGATAATTTTCGGTCTTACAGTCTGAATCAAACCATTTGTCTGTGTCTAATTTATTTTTCTTAGGTTTGATTTGTGCCAAATTGCTCCTTTGTACAATTTTGTGGAAAATTGTATTTAGATCTTTTACTGCCTGATTTACACCATCTTCATTTTTAGTGTATTTCTGTATTTGCAAAGAAAGTATGAGAGATTGTATTTCTGTAAGTGTAATTGCATCTGTGTAGTCATTGATACTGTTATCCGTCCATTTAATTGTTAGTATTCTGCTCATTGTGTGTGGTGTTGTAATTGTTGTTTTGGTTGTTGATTCAGACTGTTTGACATACAGGGTAATTTGGCTGTGATCTGAGAAATCTGTTAATGGTTTGACTGTGAATGCTCTCAAAGAAGAAAGGTTCAAATCTGTTATTGCATAGTCGACTGTGCTGCTACCAAGAGCTGAGCTGTAGGTGTACTGTCCAAAAGAGTCTCGCCTTAGTCTCCCATTGACGATGTACAGACCCAGACTTCAACCAAGCTGTAGCAGCTGCTTTCCATTGGCGTTTGTTGCCTTGTCATTGTTCTGTCTAGGGGCATGAGAGGGAAAAATAACATTATTTCCAGTAATGAATCGGTCACTGTATGCGTATGTGAAATCTAGTTTTACACCAGTTCTACAGTTCAGATCACCCAGAATCAGCACATTTCCCTGGGCCAGGAAATGACTGATTTATCTCTCTATGATAGGAAAGGTTTCTTCCTGGAAATAGGGTGACTCAAGAGGGGCAATATAGATTGCACACAGAAAGACAGATTTTGATGTTGACATTATGCCTTTTTTTATTTTAAGCCATAAATGGTATTGTTCGGTTTTTATTAATTCTATGGCACAGGATAGTTCAGATTTAATCCAGATTAACATCCCTCCTGAGTCTCTACCCTGTTTAACTGGTGTAAAATTTTAGTTTTACTGATGGTAACACTATTTCTTGGTACACTGGGGGACAACAAGTGGGCTCATCACCTCTACTCCATGTTTCTTGTAAAATAAGGACATTTTGTTCTTGAAATTCTCTGATGAAATCAGAGTTCCGACTCCTAAGGCCAAAAGCTGAGGAGCTCAGACCTTGTATATTCCACATGGAAATGCAAAAGTATTTCATCTAAAGATAGTCTGTTGGATTTATTTGCCATTTTTAGAAGAGACAGACATAAAAGACCAAAAGCAATGCAGAAACAATGATTAGTGAAAATATAATAATGTAAGATGTAATTATTTAAGATCCTTTAAATTTTGAAGGACTGTCCTTAATAAATTTTGTGTTTTTTTTTTTGTTCTCCTCATTTCTTACCACTGCCCAGTGTGGGACAGTAAGCATGAGCAGATGATGCTCAGCATGTGCTAGAGGCCTGAAGTTCAATGTTGGTTCGGTTTGCTTATCCACTGAGAGACTGGGCGTAGCTCAGTTTACCTGGCTTGGGGGGGTGGTGTGCTGCAGAGGGTGGTTCAGTGCTGTGGGGTACCCTGCAGGTGCTGGGTGTTTGGGGATTTCGTAGGGCAGTCTCTGACCACGTGGCTCCTCTCTGGGTGCTGTAGCACTGGGTGTAGCTCTGGATGTCTTTTTGGATGGGGCATTGTTCTCTGATCTGTGTCTTGTTGGATTTCCTGGGCTTAGGTTTGTTCTTCTCCAATGGGGGCTTGTCTGATTGTTCCGATTTAGAGCAACATCTTTCATTCTTTTTGCCAGCACATGTACAACATTCCTGTATAAATGAACATGATCATACAGGTCTGTGTGGTGTGCCAGGTGGACATTAGGCAGTAGGGCATAGTGTCTTGAAATGCTGGCATTTATTTTGGTGATTGTGTGAGGATTAAAATCTTTTCTTGGGAGCCGAGTGGAGAAGATAATTTTTGAACTGGGGAAGGAATGTCTTGCTTTCTCCAGAACAGCTCTCAGAGAATCAGCCACCCGTCCTGCTGGCTCCTCGGGTCATTTGTACCTGTGAGTATTATGATGTGACTGGGGCAGTTGAGTTGTGACTCTATGAGGACTTCCAGGGCTTTCTTAGTGTTGGGGCTCAAGAGTTTAACAGCTTGTGATGGGGGAAAAGTTTATTTACATCAATAAATTAGTACTATTTCCGGTTTCTCTGTGCTGAATTGTTTTGGGCTGCTGTCATGTGAGTGCTGGCTCTGTTGTGTGTTATCTGGCAGGGGGTGCTGTGACATCAGTGGGTTGTCTGATTCGGGCTCCTCAGCAGTGGGGGGCCGCAGTGGTGCTGTAAGTGTCTGCTCCTGTCCCTCTCTGGTCTCCAGCAGCTCTCTTATCTGCTCTCTCAGTGCTTTGAGCTCACTGCGCTGCTGCTCTTTCTCTTCCAATAGCTCTCTCACCTGTTGCTCTAGCTTCAATGTGCACTGCTCTCTATCCTGTAGCTGCTGTCTTAATGCAGTCAGGTAATTGTTCTTTTCTCGCTGCAACTCTCTCATTTGCTGTGAGAGAGCTGTTAGTTGTTGTGTGACCTGCTCTTTATCCTGCTGTAGTTTGGTGACAGGCACATCTGTCTGTGTGCACAGGCTGCTGTTTTAACACAGTTTCTCTCAGCTGCACAAGATCAAACTATGTACAAGTCATACATGTACATAGTGACAATTAAAAATAGTGCAGACAGAACGCAACCCGTAAGAACAGGACAGATCGACAATGCAAAACAGGCCTGTTATTCAATGGTATGAGAATAAAAAAAAAAACAATATGTTCCTAAGCCACTTTTTGTATTGTCTAATAATCAATGCTTTATTCATCTGCCACGATAATGCAATTTATTTTAAACTGAATTTCAATCTGTATTGTATAGGCTATTTATAGGCCCTACATATTATGTTTAGAAGTATTTTAATCATTACGCTTAATTTGTATTACTTATCTTTATTTGGGGGATTTTCTCTCCAAATAATGCTGTAGTAATGCGATAACTTGCGATTAAATCTGCATGTCATGTAATTAATTTGATAAAAATTGTATTTGATTGATAGCATAATATATGTGCTGAAATTAGCAAAACATAAATAAAAATAACCGTATTTTTTTCTCAAATTTTTTTTAACCAAAGTTGGAATATTTATTTATTTATCTTTTTATTCAATAGAGACAATACATGTTCATGAACATCAGTATACCAGTACAAGGTAAACATTTAGCAACATTGCTAATTTACATCTGTAGTCCCTAGGCAGATAACAAAAACAGAGACATTACAAGTGATAATATACAGATACAAATATACAATACTTAAGTGACAACATACAAGCTAAAACTACGTTTCCCATCAGCCCTCGTTGTGTGATCATTACATTACCCATAGAGCTGTTCTTCTCCCTGTCTTCAGGAAGGTCGTTCAGTCACATCAAGAAGAGCTTTCACACTTTGCCTCCGAACCATGCTCGGACAAGCCGTGCGACGATTTGCAACCTCTGCGGTTCGCTCCAGTCACTATGCCGAGGGACCAGGAAAGGTAAAAAATTAAAGTAATAATAATATGAGCAACATTTATTAATAATGCCTGTCTAAGTGAAGCTTCCGCGGCTGTATGAATCGCCGACACATGGCCTGCACTCATCTGAAGCCTAACCGGACGGCGCTTTAGTTTCACCTGCAACGTGATTAAAATCTAAAATTAAATAAGATGGTGCAGCGTTTGGCTCTGTTTACATAGATTTGTTAACAAAATGTTAAAACATTAGTTGTGATTGTTTTTAATAAACTATGTTTAAAAAAAAAAAAAAATCTATATAGAAGTCACTGAATCATTAACTTATCGTATGTAGCTGGTTAGGCCACAGCGCCTCTTGTATGTTATATTATACGTCAAGGAAGACCTTCGCTGATTCTCAATATGCATGGATGTCTTATGTTCAATATGAAAGGAGGTTTAATTTTTTTATATACATAATTCTATGAAAGTGTTTAATGTCCTTGACTTAATGTTGAGCTGCTGATTGCTATAATAGTCTTCCGGTAAGTGTGTTTGATCTGAAAGATGATTTTGTCTATGAAATTAATACATTCTGAGACTTATATTGTACTTAGTTAAACACGAAGACACATGACTAAGAATTTAGACACTTGGAAGGGTTTGAGCAGGACTGACATCTATAGAAGTTTTGTAGTCCTTCAAGCATTGGTAAGGTCACCAAGACCTTATTCAGTTTAATTAATTTTTAGACAGTGTTTGTAATTGGAAAATGGATTTTAAAAAAAAAAAAAGGAACAACATAAGGATAGTTAATGTTGAATGTGGTTTAAAATGTTTACATTTTCTGGAAGAAAAAAAAAAAACCTTTTTTATTTTTTTTTTATTGTTTTTGGCAGAACCTGCCATTCTCAGTAGAGAACAAGTGGAGGCTTCTGGGCATGATGGTCCTGTTCTTTGGCAGTGGATTTGCCTTCCCATTCATCGTTGTCAGGCATCAGATTCTAAAGAAGTGAAGCTCCTATCAGTTACACATTGTAAGTTTCTTTAGAATCCACATTTTTTAATTGAGCCAATTAACTTTAAATCATGCACATTTTGAATACACATTCTTGTCTCTGAATGTCCATTAATAATAATTATGTCTTTGTGTTGTCTTTTGTGTTTTGTTCCTTTTAGGTCAATGTGAATCTTGTGCAGCACAGCTCTAAATTTCTTCTGGTGTGAATTCTATAATGTTATTGTAAATAAAATGACAGATTACATTATTATGCTTGTATCTAATTTTTTTGTCCCATTCTTTCCAAAAACTTGAAAGAATTGGTTAAGCTTTAGTTTATTCTGTAGACATGTAAGTGTAGGCTACTCCAAAGGAGGATCAACTGATAATTAAAGTATAAAGGGCAGACTTGATGTACCTTCATCTAATCTTAAAAAAGGAGAATTCTCCTTATTGTTGTTTCTGATTTGCTGACAGATAAAAGGTGACCAGTTTCTTGACCATGAAGTTGGCACCCCATATAATTAATTAAATAATCACCAAAACTATTCCATTCGTTTGTACTGATTTGTGCCACAAAAATTAACGATTGTGCTGGTTTGGTGTTTGAGATATTAAGCATTGTTTTTGGGCTGTGTGACGTCACTCTCCACCCCATCTCGCTCAAATCGATCCAAACCTGTGCTGATTGTTTGTGCCGTTAAAACAAACAATGTAAATATTTCCCTTAGATATAGCAAGAGTGTTTTTAAGAAAAGTGACGTCACTCTCTACCCCGTGCCGTCCGAATCGCTCCAAACTGGTGTCATTCGTTTGTGCTGATGAAAAATCCTGTAACTGATCGTTTTTAAAATATAACAAAAATAAGTTTAAGAAAAGTGATGTCACTCTCCACCCCATGAAATCCGAATCGCTCCAAACTGGTGTCATTCGTTTGTGCTCCATTTGTGCCGTTAAAATTAACACTTTATTTCCATTCCATAGAAATAACAGATTTAATTCGGGCCAGTGACGTCACTTTCCACCCCATGTCGTCTAAAGCGCTCCAAACCGGTGTCATTCCTTTGTGCTCGATTTGTGCTGGTTTGTGATGTTGAAAGAACGTCACAAAGATGTTGTGACGTCAGTAATGCGTTCACCTCATCTCGACCTCGTTTTCTGACCTGTTTGTTTTTTTGTGTTTTTTTCTGCCCCAAATTAAATCTGTTATTTCTAAGGAATGGAAATAGATAAAGTGTTCATTTTAATGGCACAAACAAATGACACCAATTTGGAGCGATTCGGACGGCATGGGGTGAAGAGTGACGTCACTTAAACTTATTTTTTTTTATATTTTAAAAACGATCACCATTACATTTGTAATTTTTTTTTTCCAAAAGCACAAAATAATGACACCGGTTTAGAGCGATTTGGATGACATTGGGTAGAAAGTGACATCACTGCCCCAAACTAAATCTGTTATTTCTAAGGAATGGAAATGGTTACAACGTTTGTTTTAATGGCACAAATCGAGCACAAACGATCGGCACGGGATTGGATCGATTTGAACGAGATGGGGTGGAGTGTGACGTCACACAGCCCAAAAACGAATGCTTAATATCTCAAACACCATACCAGCACAAACGTTCGTTTTTACAGCACAAATTAGCACAAACTAATAATAGTTTTGGTGATTATATAATTAAATGGGGTGCCAACTTCACAGAGGTTTTTCTTGTGCTCATTCATGTATTCTGTAAAATTTGTAGGCCTATATATGCACCAACTTTAAGGAGTGATCAAGGTCTGAAAATTGTGAAGTCATTGTCTTCAAAGTTTCCAGACTTGTATCAAGTTAGCAAAGTTTAACTCCCAAAGCTGCTGTTAACCATAGTTTGATTGTGTTAAGCATGACATGTAGTTGCATGAGTTTATGTTATCGTATGGTTGTAGTGTAAGTGATGTAATTTTTTGGTAAAACAATGATTACAGAGGGTAGTAGTGCGAGGGTAATTTAAGATTAGGCCTGGTGGCAAAAATCCTGCAAGCGTAATCGCAGGTTTAGTGGCTTTCTCCAAAATACTTGTTTACTGTGCTCATTTCAAACTGGCACATACCCTCATTTGGTGTATGTTTTGTTCATTGATATTCAGTCATGTATAAAGTAAATTGAGAGTGATATGAAATTAAATATTTTTTTCTTTACATTTTTTGCTAATTTAATTAAATCAATTTGTTTATGATTTTTAATGTAAAGTTTTTCATATATCATTTTTTTACACTATTACATGAGCACCTATAACATATGAAAAACCTTATGAAACATATTTCAGGTCATCACAAGCAGCTGTTTTACTCCAGCAGGAATCTGTTCTGTAAAAGATTAGATTGAAGTTTAGTTAAGAGCCAATGAAATACAGAAGCATCTAACCAGATGTGCGAATAACACTATATACGGTGTATATATATATATATATATATATATATATATATATATGTATATATATATATATATATATATATATATATATATATATATATATATATATATATATATATATATATATATATATACACGTATTTACATTTATGCATTTGGCAGACACTTTTATCCAAAGTGACTTAGTGCTCTTATTACAGGGACAATCCCGGGCAGTTGTCCCCACTCGATGTCCATAAACCTCCCAGCGATCTGCTTTGCACAAGCTCTTGAGTACACAGCCTGGAATACCATCAGGACCTGCAGCTTTGTGTATATTCACCCTGCTCAGGGTGGAATATACATCGCTGTTAGTTAGTTAGTTAGTAGTTTGTTTATTCAACCCCATAGGGAAAATGGGTTTGCAGCATGATCACACAGACATCAGAAATCACGATTGGCATATATAAACAACATACACAGTATAAAAATAAAAAAGGGAATAATGAAGGGAATGAGTTAATGAATGACCAGACCTGCTGGTCATCAGTTAACAACTATTAAAAGAAGAATAAAAACAAATAGTTGTTTGAGGGATAAAAGATAATTTGGACCTGTTTTTTATACAACGGGGAACACAATACAAATGCAACAATTCAAAAGCAGAGGCCAAAGAATGCCTCTGAATCTTGTTACTCACAATATTATTTTCCTTATTTAACACTCTCTCTTTATAAATACTTTCTTTACTCGGTAATGTAATCCCTAACAATTTACTTGCCATTGTTACCACTTTCCTTACTGATTTCTTCTATACATCAGAAGCATTGCCATACCAACAAATAATACAGAATGTCATAACACTTTCAATAAAAGCATCATAAAACATCAAAAGCATTGATTTGTGTACATTAAAGGAGAGTCATTTCTTTAGGAAATACATCCTCTGTTGTGTCTTCTTACTTATATAATCAGTCCACAATTAAGCTTGTGCAGCACTATACCGAGGTATTTATTATTTGTAACTGATTGAATTGGCTCCCCATTAATTAATGTAGGATGTGATATTTTCTGCACTTTGAAATCAATAGACATCTTTGATTTGGAGATGTTTAGGAGAAGATTTGATTTATCACACCAGTTTAAAAAAAACCTCAAGGACAGGCCCATGCTCTTCCTCCCCATCATGTAAGAGGCTCAATAAAGCAGTACCGTCTGCATACTTAATGAATGTTGCAGGGCGGAGGGCGGGGCCGGATCGTGATCATACACACCCGGTCCCGCCCTCCACCCTGCCACAATTGTATATCTATATAAGTACTTAAACAAGAATTTATAATAATAATGGTAAAACACATCCATGAGGTGATCATATTGAAGTAATCATTTTTATCAGAAATAGACCCACCTATCTTAACCTGCTGGGTTCTAAAACTAAGGAAATCATTCTCCCATGTAATCAGCCTACTTTTTAGTAAACATTATTTTGCCAGTATAACTGCTAATGTACTAGGGAAAATACTATTAAAGGCATATGAGAAATCTACCAATAAAACTTTAGCATGAGTCTTTGGTTTCATACTAATGTTTTATTTGCAGATTTCTCATCCGGTAGAGAATGTGAGCAGTTAGGTCATCAGGCAGAAGCTCAGCTTTAATTGATAGATCCATGTTCTCACAATCAAAGTGAGCATAAATATGTTGAGCTCGTCAGGTAGGGTGACATCACTGTTTGAGGGGGTGCTGTTAGATGGTTTGTAGTCTGTGTGGAAGAGAATGCCTGTCCACATGCGTCGGGGGTTGGAGTTGCTAAAGTTGTCCTCAATTCACAGCTTATAAATATGTTTAGCTTCTTTAATACTCCTCCACAGATTGGCCCTGGATAAATTGTATGCTTCATGGTCTCCAGACCTGAAAGCAGTATCACGTGCTTTCAGTAGCATACAAACCTCCTTTTCATCCATGGTTTCTGGTTGGGGTACGTTTTTACAGTTCTGTGACTGGTAACTGTATCTACTCTCCTGTTGATATGATCCAGAACATTTGTTTAGACATCAGTATCTGTGTGGGTGTCCCGTGTGGCCCAAGTAGCAAACTTATTCCAGTGTGTGCTGAAACTGATGCTGCAGTGTTGAGTCAATTCCCTAAAGCCACACTTTAACAGTCCTCACTGTGGGCTTCACACGCTTAATGATGGGGGTGTATTTGGGCAATAGAAGCAGAGAGAGGTGATCAGATTGTTCAGTGTTGGGGATGGGAATGGCTTTGTAAGCCCCAGAAACACTATTATAAACATGATCCAGGTGTTGTCTCCTCTCATGGGGCAGGAAACATTTTGGTCAAATTTAGGGAGTATAGTCCTCAAATATGTTTGGTTGAAATCACCTGCGATAATAAATGCTCCATCCGGATGCGCTGTTTGTAACGGGACAATAGTAGCACCAAGCTCTTTCATGGCAAGTTTAAGTTAAAAGCACACATACAGCTCCAAGATAGCACTCGCTTTATGAGTTTGAAAGTAGAGATTCTAATACAGCGTCATTATCATTTTAAAAATATTGAAATTGGTATGTTAGTAGGAATTGTAGACATGCACTGCAAAGTCAGTCAATAACAGCTTGGAAGGGTATTGTTTTCCCTCCAAGCTTTTCAACGTTATGCCTCTGCTGGCTGAATTACATATATGAAACCATTATAGTTAAATTAACCTTCCACTGCCAAAAGCTATAAATATCAGTGAACAAAACAACAGGGGGGAAGAATATTCCCCCTGTGACAGGGTAATATTCAAAAAGAACTGCCATTACAGCTTTTATTTCCCTGGGAACTGGTTCAGTCGAGTTTTATGAACATCATTCAAGGGAATGTGGGCTGCCATTTTTTAAGAGGACGAAAGGGCATGGTATTGGAAGACTGAGAAATGAGCTGCAAAAAGTCAAACTAGCATGGGAGACCATCCAAACCATCCTGTTACATTTTGATACTGTACTGTATGTTGGTTCTGCATCTTGAACAGGTTGGTTATGCACAGAGCAACCCATTAGGCGATATAGGCGGCCGCCTAGGACTGCATCCCCCCACACACACACACACACACACACCCCCACCCCTCATCCATGTTGCCTTTGTGAGTATATTCTTCTGACCTTGAGAGAATACGAATGTGTTTAATGCATGCCCACTTCAACTTCTTTGTGATACTATTTTAGTACAGTCAGTAGCAGGCACATACATCAATGGGTCAAGAAAATGTAGGCATTACACATATTGTGCACAGAGCGATCCCCAACACAGAGTATACTTTGGCTTTACCACACATTTCTACGAGGGTGGGTGTCTTGCCTAGGGTGCTAAATGGGACAGGACCGGCATTGGTTCTGCATGGTCGCTTCGGATAAAAGCATCTGCCAAATGAAAAATTAATAAATGAAAGTGTCATTATATCTGGTGAAAGAACAATCTTTTACTAATTGTGTATAATGTATTGTCTTTATGTAATGTCCCCTTAAATAATAGTTCACCCAAAATGAAAATTCTTTCATCATTTACTTGGCCTCATGTTGTTCCAATTCCTTTCTTCACAAAAGGAAATGTTGGAATGTTACCCTCAGTCACCATTCACATTCATTGCATCTTTTTTTCCTTAAAAAAGATCCCTAACATTCTACCAAACATTTCTGTCACAGACTGTCTCCCTCATGTTTCCCAAGGACTTTATTTTGAAGTTTTCCCCAAGTTTCATTTCCCATAGTGCACTGCCCTCATCACTTAAATCTGTTTCCAATCATCCTCACCTGTCCTTCATTCCATCATCTGCCTTTGTTTGTATAAATATCCTCCTGTTTTGTCCATTCCCTGTCAGTTCTTGTATTGCAATGTTGTGTAGTTTTGTTGTATTGATACCATGTTTGATATCATTCACTCCAATGTCATTTATAACATATCTTAAGTTACTCCTGTGACTGCACTATTCCTCTCACTGTTACTCAATGTTACAGAAGAACTGACAAACAAGATGGAAATACCCACTGGCGTCAGGCTCCTCCTCCTCGAGCAAAGGAACCGTCCAGTTGAGGATCATGTCCGTGAATTTTTACAACTGGCAAATTAAGAGCAATATAGTGATCACTCTCTGGACATCCTCCAGTCTTCCACAGCTCCTTACGCGGCTCCTTCCTCAATGTCTGCCATGGTTAATGAGCCAGCACTCACACCTAACTTTTCGTTAGTGTTAAACAAGTTAGATAATGGTTGTGCAATAAGTGGGAACGGGGTTTCTTAGACAACAAATTTACTTGCTAATGGTAGGTTAGCATGGCCCATGGACCATATTATTTTTTTCTTTATAATTGAATGCTATCACAAAATGTTCCTTCCACGGCTCCTCCCTCGAAGCCTGTCATGGTTCTTCCCTTGACATCTGCCATGGTTAATGAGCCAGCGCCCACACCTGACATCGTTAACGAGCCAACGCCCATGCCTGTAGCCTCGACTGTCCCAGAGCCAGCTCTTGCGGAGCTTATAGACCTAGACTTGATTCCTGGCCTGATTCTCACCCTGACTACCCTTCATCCTCCTCTGGTTCAAGCCAGCATAATGGACACCCAGGCTCTGTCCAGTGCTCTGGCCCTTCCTCCTCCACTGGCTCATATTAGGACATTCGCTCCTCCTTCTGATCAGCTGGTGCCCCTCAAGTCACCGGCTCGTCCATCAGCAGACCATCCTTCAGCGCTACATTGGTCCTCTGAAAGTTATAATTAAGTTATTCCTGCGATTTCCTCTTCAAATTTGTGTTCAAAAGAAACTCGTAAGAATTTGGAACGACATAAGGGTGAGCAAATGTGAAAATAACTTTCATTTTTGGTTGACCGCACCTTTTAAAACATTTTAGTTAAAAGCATTGAGTAAGAATGAAACTTTTATAATGACAAACTATTTTGGGGCCTTTGTCATTGACTTTTCTGTTGAATATATTTATCACACTATTGAGCCTCAATATGTCAAGTAATTAAATGCATTGGTTAGGAATATTGATGCAGCCAGCATTGGTTAGGAATATTGATGCAGCCAGTCTGCGGTATAGCATACATCGCATTGTTGTGAGTGGTCACGATGTGCAAACTGAAACCTGGATGCTGTTTGAATATGGAGTTTTATCAATGGATCAGGTCTATGTTCTGAAGAGGAGTAACAGTTTTTACCCTATTTGTTTCTATTGGCTATTGTCCATTTCAAAATGTGAAACTCACTTTAAGCACCCCAAGTATAAATCTTGTTGTCGATTTATTTCACATTTAAACCTCAAGTATAATGGTTAAGGCGGTCATTTATATTCATGTTAGAAGGGTCACATTAACGTTTTCCTTGTTTTGTGAGCATGAAATCTCCACTGTCAGCTTCAGTGTGACTTTCTGCCCCTCTCCGTGTTCGGTGTGTGCAGGATCAGTTTATGTATAACTATAACACTGCTTTGTCCTTGAGAACAAAGATGTTATCATTGCCAATGCCAGAGCTCTAAGGTCACAAAAACAGGCCATTAAAACCAACCACCCATAAATTAAACTCTGCCAGATATGATAACTCTTCCCTTGGGCGTAGGCCCTGATTAAAACAAAGCATAGCCATTAACAAATCAATTCCATAATTGTATATTAATGTATAATGATTTTGGTCCATGCAGCAATATAAAATTAATGTACCATTAAATTCGCTGTGAGCAATGAAAGTGAAGGCAACAATAAACAGCCTTTGTTAATTATCCAAAGATTTGTATTTGCTCCAGCTTTGAGCAAAAATTTAATTTCTAGTCATTTTAATGGAAAGCTACCATTTTACCTCTGGCATTCTTAAATCCCTTAAATGCCCAGATGTCTTTTTAGGTTTAAGTATTTTTATATACTTTATTGTGTTTTTTTTTATTCAATACATTATTACATTGTGTAAATGCTAAAGAGGCCCTATTATGCTTTTGGGGATTTTACCTTTCCTTTAGTGTGTAATATAACTGTTTGTGCATGTAAAAGGTCTGCAAATTTACAAGGCACAAAGTATCCTCTTCCACAGACAACACTGCTCAAGAGCTACAAGTAACGGGCTGTTTGTAGTCCAGCCATTTCTTCTGTAATGTATCTATGTCACTATGTAATACATTTGCATAATGCCCACCCAAACAAACATAGTTATAGCAGAGGCCAGGATGAGTTGGGTTAGTGTTGTCGCCATGTTGAGAAGATGCTGTTTTCTTAACTGCAAAAGGAAAAACCTCTTTGTTTGGACTTCCAAAGGCAGAGAAACTGAAGAATCAGTGGTTAAAATCTATTTAAATTATTTAGCTGTGCAACCAATGCTGGATTTTCAAGATGGTTACTCCTGAAAGATGGTGCAGTTCCCACTTTGTTGGGACAATCTGGCACTTCAGAATCACAGCCAGTAACTACGCTTGATTATTTATGGATTAATCTGATGCAGAGAGTTCTTATGCAGCGTTTTACACCGTGTAGCTATGGTGTACACCAAGTGCACAGCTGTAGGCCTCTGTTAACCTGCTAGCTAATGTTATTGTGTTGAAATAGTTTTTCTAATCGGCTGCGGGCCCACTTTTACCTACAATTGTGTAGAGCTATGCAGATTGTTTGTTATTTTTACTATCATGAATAGTGATCAAGTCTTTTACTTGAAGCATTGTTAGGTTCACAATATCAACAGTCTACTTGCTACAAAATTAAAACTTACCACTGTGTCCTGTTCAAGTCGTGCTTGTGAAGGTGGTTTGGTCAATCAGCTTGTTTTGGCCGATCAGCTTGTTCTTCCAAACTTTCATTATCAGACACGGCCTCAAACTGGTACGGCAAAAACCGATGCCATTGTTACAGTAGTTATCAGTAGCGCCTGCAGCTGTACAGCATATGTACCATGAGTGCTCCGACTCTGTTGAGAAATATTTAATCTCAAGATATTTCACCAATCATGGAATGTTTAAAAGAACTAGCAATGCACAATTTGCGAATTAATCCTTCATTCGAATGATTTGGTTCTTTTCAGGGAATTGGCCAAACAGGCTTGCAAATTAGTCCCAATCGATCCATGATTCAGTGCAATTCGTTCAGAGCGCTCTCTCACAGAATCATTTGGAGTGGTTTCTCACACAGTAAAACAGTGTTTGGATATTTACGAATGCAGCGCTGGATACAGTGTAAATTTACCTACATTCAACTGAAACAAAAGGCTGCATTATTGAGAGTTAACTTTGAGAAACTTTGTCACGTGAACAAGTGGTTGTTCAAACTAAGAATGTTATTGCATTTGCTCGTGCTGTTTGACAATCTTTTTCCATATGGATGTCTTTTGACAACTGCATCACATTTCACTGTTTTTAGAATCTTTCATGTGAGTGCTGCATCTTTACATGCTGTGTTAAGTTAAAAAGAACTTCAACTGATAAGAACACCTCTCGACACTTGCGTTCTTCTTTGTTCATCGTGCATTTTTAGCGTGAAACGCACCTGTGAATGGTTACTGGAAGAAACGCTTTAGCCAATAATTACATGAATGCTACTCGTACTCGAGAAAATAAATAAATAAATCTTGAGTCACCAGAATGTAATGCTTTGGTGTTATTTTTCGCAAAAAAACTGATCTCACAGGGGAGCATGCTCCCCAGACCCCCCTAGATATAAGGTATTAGGCAGATTTAGAGGTTTGGGACAGAACCCGACAGGTTTCGGTTCTGGTTCAGGTTTGTAATAAATGAGAATTTGTTTTTGCGCACGTCTGATCTGTTTTCCCATTGTTTAAACACCTGCTGGACAAATTTCTTTGACATTGGCACTGTGTCTCTCTCTCTCTTCAGCGTCTCTCGCAGGACCGGCACTGTTTAAACCATGTCAAATTAAAAAGAAGTTAACATTTTCAAAAATGTATGTTGAGACACCTGCACACTGTTTCATTCTTTGTGCTGCATCTGGATTGTTTTAGCACAGTTGTCTCAAAGATTCAATCCGAACAAGTTCAGGCTGCATACTGTAGATGGGACAGTTGCTGTAGGAAAGTCTATCCCTTTAATAGTTAATTCACACTTGACCACTAGAGGGCTCATGTCTTTCACATTACTGATTCATATACACATTTCCTTTTAAGACCATGCACATTATACATTGCACAAGCTGGGTTAATGTGAGCATATCATCTTTAAAGCAGTGGTCGATCCTCTGTTTGGAGCTGCTCGGAGTTTCTAAAGCTCTGCCAAGGCTGGGTCTACCTCCTCCTGGGGCAGCGCTTGCAGGTTCACCACCTGATCCCTAAAAGGGGTCGTGGGAACCTTGGGCACGTAGCCTGGTCGGGGTCTCTGGATGACGTGAAAGTAAGCCGGACCGAACTCCAGGCACCGTTCACTGACAGAGAAGGCCTGCAGGTCCCCCTACCCTCTTGATGGAGGTGAGCGCCGTTAGGAGGGCTGTCTTCAGAGAGAGCGCCTTTAACTCTGCTGACTCTAGGGGCTCGAAGGGAGCTCCCTGAAGGCCCCGAAGGACCACGGAGATGTCCCACGAGGGAACGAGGCGGGGCCTGGGGGGGGTTTAACCTTCTCGCGCCACCAAATCGTGCTTTCATAAATACTTACCTTACACTGCATCGTGATGTGCCGATATAGCGGGGGGGGGGGGGACAGCCGGCCCTCCAACTTTTCCTGCAGAAAGGAAAGCACTGATCCAACTGCGCATCTCTGGGGGTCTTCACCACGGGAAGAACACCACTAAGCGAACAGATGCCACTTCAGGCCGTAAAGGCGCCTCCGTTGAGGGGGCTCTTGCCTGCGTGATCGTGTCTACCACCTCTGGTGGTAGGCCACCTAAGTCTACCGCGTCTTGTCCAAGGGCCAGACATGGAGATTCCAGAGGTCTGGTCGTGGGTGCCAGATGGTGCCCCGGAATTCGCCGGGGGGGGCTTGTCGTGAGGAGCGTGAGGTCCGAGAAACCAATCCAGGAGCATCTCAAGATGTTTTTTCTTATGGCGATTACTTCTCTAAAAAGAATTAGGGATTTGCAGGCTCTGTCTGTCTTGCCATCCTGCTTCGATTTTTATTTTATTTTTTCCCAGGAATGTTAAAACAATAATGCACCCTCATCCTGACAACCTGCCTGAGGTTCCTTTCTCGGCCGTACATCCGGTCTTCAAGCCTTCCGTTCCCGCCGTTTACAATGCCGGATCAGGAAAGACTTCACAGACTGTGTCCAGTCCATGCCCTTCAGGCTTGCATTCACTGCACTAGCCAGTGGCGAAAGTCAGGGCAACTATTTTTTTGTCATGGGGGCTGTAACAAGGGCGCGGCCACCACTAAGCAGACAATGCCACATTGGGTGAGCGATGCTATTGCCCTGGCCTACGAGGCACGCGATCAAGCATCGCCAGTAGGGATTAGGGCTCACTCTACCAGAGGGTTCGCCGCCTCTAAAGCCTAGGCTAGAAGTGTCCCACTGCAGCATGTTTGTAATGCGGCAGGCTGGTCCTCTCCACACACATTCATAAGATTTTATAGTTGGATGTTCGTGCCACTCCAGGCTCTTGTCCACAACTACACAACCGTAAGCGGTCCAGACATCCGCAGTGCATCGGCGTGGGTATTCTCGCTCCCAAAGTGCTAAATCAGTGCAGCATCAAAGTGTAGCTTTTGATAGGGAACGTCTCTGGTTACTTAATTGTAACCCCTGTTCCCTGAAAAAGCGAACAAGATGCTGCGCTCATTGCCGAACTGAGAATGCCCCAGGACTGCTCTTCAGACAAAATACCTGATGCACCTGTGGAGGCTAGAAATTGTAGTCAAGTTCATTGACGTGTTGAACAGATTCACAGCTGGTCACTCCTAAAGACGTTCCCACAGTGCAGCATCTCGTTCCGCTTTTTCAGGGTACAGGTGTTACAGTTAAGTAAACGGAGACGTTTTACTTTTGATTTCCCTTCGTCCCATATTAACCTTCTAAAGAGGCTGTGCCAATTTTTAAAACTATTAAAATGTTTGTATTCTGGTAGATTTTGAAACAAAAAATAAATCTTGGGAGGACATTTATTTTCTCAATGATAATATTTTCCACCTTTTTTTTTAAATCTTGTCTTTTTTTATTTTCTAATTTTTCCTCAGATAATAATTTTTAAAGCATGATACTGTTTCCAGCTTTCCTTTCTACTGAATCTTCATCCCTTATGCTCATTATATTAGATTCATAATTATAATTTTTTTCTTTTATCTAAATGCTAACATTTTTAAAGATTTTGCGATATAAGTCTCGCGAGGATTCATTTCTTTTCAACATCTACTATTGCAATTTTATCAAATGCTTCTACCTTTAACTCTTTATAAACCTCTTTATTTTTGGGTTTTCTTATGGTCCTCTTGTGATTGTACTAATCTCTTCTCTAAACTTAACCTTTTTCTTTGGCCTTGTTTCACATTCCATGATGCATATGCCATTTATCTTTCCTCTCACAGTAGCTTTAGCTGCCTCCCATAATATAACCGGTGTTACTTCTCCATTATTGTTCCATTGGAATTGTTTTTTTTAGTTTTATTTTTAGTTTTATTTTATCTTTAGAACTTATCTCTCAGGAGAAAATTATTAAACCACTATATTGTAGTTCCTTTTTATGCTCCTATATCGATTTCGATAATTACTGCTGCATGATCTACTACAGTTACCGGTAAGATATTTTTTTTATCCTTAATATATCATTTTTTTAACATCTAATCTAGAATAAATTATGAGCTTCAGAGTAATAAGTAAATTATTTAACCTGTGAGTGCATTAAATGCCACACATCAGTAAAACCCAACTCGTCTTGAGCCTGACTAAGGAATTTGGCCCCTTTTGTTGATCAATGCTTTGTTTTATGTGTCCAAGTTTTCATACATTACCAAATTCCCCCATAAGAGTTATTCCCTTAGCCTCTCTCTAAGATAGATCAGAGATATATATTATTTTTTTTTATTTTTTTTTTTTAAACAAAGTTATTAATTTTACTCATAAATCCCCTCCCACTAACACACATCTTGTGTCTGAATTGACATTCTATGTCAGCAATCAAAGTGGTGGACAAAGGACCTCGTTATACTTTGTCTTTTCTTTTTTTTTAAGTTTCGTTTTTTTTGTGCAAACTAAGCCACATTAAAGAAACGAATTGGTGTACAGCAGCCAGGATTTCCTCTGCTCCTCGTTATGCTTTCATCTTTCCAGAATATTCAGATAAAAAATCATTACATTGCCAGTGCCAGCACTAAAAGCAAAACAGTGATTTTCATGTGGTGTTCAAAGCAGCTTGAATCATGTGAATGTGACATCACAATTGATGTGGTAAAGTGGATGGCCACAGCCTGTGAGACGCTAAAGATTGTGGAGGATGAGGGTTTATGATATTCAATGTGCTTTGCAATGAGTATGTAACGTACTGTATATTTTCAATTTGCCAATATCCTATGTAAATGTTTAATGTTAATTAAATGGTGCCATTTTAGTGCATTTCTATCTTTTTAAAATGAGGCTTTGTTTTGAATATTTTAATAAAACATTATTGTTACATATTGTTTTGTTTTCTAAGTAAATAAATGCATTTTGACAAAAGTAATAGATTCAGTCATATTTCAGCACTTTCCAAATCTGTGATTTTTAATCCCACTTATCTATGAAATTCATGTGATTCATCACGTTTAACCCTCTATGGTACGGTGTTGCCTCCATTTTTTTTTTTATAAAAACATAATAAAATGTAATTGGTCAATGCTCTCTAAGGGGAGGGGAACTCAAATACTAACCAATAAAAATGCAAAAGAGTGTTCACATGACCCACAGGGGTCCATTTTGTTCCCTCTTTCAGCACACGAGCACGTCACATCGCTCCATATTTTCTCCACTGAAAAGGGCATTTTTCACTAATTTCTGTCCAGATAATCAGCTACAAAAAATCAGACTCACCTTCATTGGTAAGTAAAGACGTATTTTCAAAAAACTTTACATTTATGTATTATCAAATATATCATAGGAAATTACATAAAACTGCATGTTGCCTTGAGGCAACATTGTACCATAATGGAATCACATAAGGCCATACCAGGCATGCTAGGTTTAAATACAAGTATATTTTATTTGTATGGAAAAGAGTTTGAATTATCTAAATGTATTTGCATTTTGCATGATTTTGAAATTAATTTATAAGAAAAGTAATTAACATACTATATATGCACAATTATGATCGTGCAGGAGATGAATCCGCACGTTTTCTATGGCACTTCACAAAGGTATAAAGCACTGGTAGCACTGCCAGTTGATGAGAGTGAGGATGAGGTGACGTAGTGATGAGGAAGATGAGGTCATAGTGACAGTTCGTCAGGGAGAGAGTGAGAGCGAGAGTGAGGATGGAGATGAGGATGAGGATAAAGACGGAACTACCATAATGGTAGAAAATCAACAGGAATAAGTTCAGAGTGAGTATGAGGAACCTGGTGATGGTGAAAATGGAGGTACAGTAGGAGGCTTGATTAGAGTAGGATGATTGGTAAATTTGATAAAAAAAAATAAACCATTTGCATTTGCATGTGTTTTTTTTAATTATTTTTTTTACAGAGGCTTGCCAGCAGCAATACACACGAGCTAAGAATTTAGAGTGGAAAAAATGCAGGACAATCCTTCCAGTACCACAATGGAGAGGCAGATTACCAAAGGCAACATATGTGAAACATCCTGCTGAATACTTTAGAGGCCTCCTCACTAGCAGCTGTATTGACAGTATAAGTAGAACAAACCAACCTATATGCCATACAGCGTGATCCTAGCAAACCACTCAAAGTCACAGCTGAGGAGATTGAGCAATTCATTGGCATTTGTTTCTTTATGTCAATCTTTGGACTTCCAGGATGCCGAATGTACTGGCAGTCAGCAACAAGGATCGACTGTGTTGCAAACACCATGGCCTTGCATCGCTGGGAGGCGATCAAACGCAATCTACACTTTGCTGACAACTTAAAGCAAGCTCCTATTGGAGAACCAGCTTATGACAAGCTGTATAAGGTGCGCCCACTGCTGACATCCCTCTTGGAGCAGTTCCAAGCAATCCCAATTGATGAAAATCTTTGTGTGGATGAACAAATTGTCCCATTCAAGGGAAAACACCCCATGAAACAGTACAATCCCAAGAAGCCAAAACGCTGGGGATATAAAATATTTGTTCTTGCTGATAGCGGTGGCATGGTCTACAACTTTGAGGTGTACACTGGGTGTATTTCTCCTTGCAATGGGCAGCCTGACATAGGCGCTAGTGGTAACATAGTGCTTACCCTTTCAAGCATCATTCCAGACAACAGCTCCCACAAGTTGTACTTCGACAAGTACAATTTAATTCAGTGAATGTCATTTAGAGTTATTTTTAAAAGATGTAAATTTGATGTCTTTGCAGTAAGCTTACCTGTCCAATAAGAACAAATTCAGGTTTGGTTTTGATACCCAAAACCGAACGAAGGTCCCTCCAGGAATCAAATGCCCTGCCGATGTTCACTCTAGTTTTAGCTCGATCACGTTCCTGCCTAGCCAGATGGGATTCAGTAGATATTGGCTTACTCTGAGTTTGTGTATGAGTTGGTGTTTTGCTGGGAGCTGGACGTTTGCTGGATTCCATCTCTAAGTTAACGTTACCCAGTGTTGCAGTTTGTTGTCACTGTTGAATAATGGAAGAGAAGCACTGAGTTAAGGCTCTTGGGAGCGAGCATAAACGTCACATCCTTCAGATTTTCCTGTCAATAGCAACCCACTCCCTTTGCATGAAAATCAGTCTACAGGGTTTAATAGGCAACCTAGGATATCCAGGAAGGGCAATTTTTTTTTAAATTGCATTACAAGCCGTTCACACATTGGCAAAAAAAAGGGCAAATATTACACCTTTAAGTTAGAGCACAAGCTGAAAAATCGGTTAAGAGCTAATGATTAATCATTTTAGTAATCACTGAATAGTTGAATACTCATTCTAATTATCGTTAGATTAATCGAATATCAAAATAATTCATTGCAGATGTGGTTTTCATTCACACAAACGGAAGGTGTTTTTTTTTTTATTTTATTTTTTTTAAATACCATAGATAAGCAAATGTAAATGGCATGATAACAACTTTTCAATTTTCAAACCATGGTATACCGTGAAACTGGAATACCGCTGCAACCCTACAATGAAAACATGCTGATCGTGCATGATTATCTGACGCACCGAGCAAAGTCTTTTAACATTAGCGCTAGTTTTTACACACACACACACAAAATGTCTGCAAAGTCAAACAGTGCATAAAGGCAAACCGAATTTGAGGAAGAAAACGCAAAATTATACTTGAGGCTGTATCTCCACAATGCTTTGAGGGAATGGGACAAAACTTGGTACCTGTCATCACCATTAGGCCCTGAGGTCACCTGCAGCATTTTGGCACACTGCGACCTACTGTTCAGGAGATTTCCTGTATGATAACCATCATGCCCAAACCTCAGCAGTTTCAGAGCAGTTCCACATACTGGACAATAATTCTAAGAACTAGCTATTTTTAGTTATTATTAAAATAAATATTTTTATTTTTTTATGATTGAAAGTTTACTTTTTCTAAGTCTTAATTCACTGTTCATCGGACTCTTAACTAAAAACATGTCATAAAGCTTCTTTTGCTGCTCATGGTGCCGATAATTGTCTTGACCCTTGTATCGTTGCTTGCAGCTATATTGAGTCTGCAAAATGACTGCAATCACATTGAAAAGAAATAAGACCAAACTTCCTGTAAGGCTGTGAGCATACTGTATTATATCTATTTGTACAGTATATTATCTGAGGCACATTTCATCCACATTATGACTTGCTCTCTGATTTTCTTCTTGTAGTGTTTCTCTTTCTTTTTTTTCTTTCTTTTTCTTGTGTATTTAGATGTCCATCACAATCATAATTAATCTATCAAAATAGCACTTAATTTTGCTTTGAAGCATAGGTAATTTCTCTTGACATTTGCAATGCTCAACTCCCAGTTTAGACAATATTTCAAAGCTATGTGTCATTTTCAATAATTTAACATTGGAGCTTTAAAGCAAAGTTCAAAGTGCTGTTTTGAATAGTGATCCACAGTACAGTTTGATAAAAAAATTAAGTAGGATAGCTAAGGATTATTTGCTCTGTTTTTAAGTCTCATGAAAGGGATAGTTCACCTAAAATGTTTAATTCTCATTTTATTCACCCTTATGTCATCCCAGATGTGTAATACTTTATAAGTTTTAATAATTTATCAGCGGTTTTGGTCCATACAATGCAAGTAAATGGGTGCCAAAATTTTGAAGCTCCATAAATCCATAAGACTCCAGTGGTTAAATCAATATCTTCAGAAGCCAAATGATATGTGTTAGCGAGAAACGGATCACTTTCACATTATTATTCTTGTGTTTTTGGTGATTCACATTATTAATGCAAAAGAACATCTTAAGCCTGAAACTGAAATTTTAGTTAGATTTTAGGATTGAATGCACTTAGCTGCATGGAAAACTATATGATGTCCCCTTGCTCCCTATTTAATGAATGACAACCTCCAGTGTGCTGTCTGTCTGTGTTTGTCTCAGAACAATAACAGCCTTATTTTCATCCTAACTCCAAATAAAACCTCTGCTAGCAAAATCTTTCAGCTTTTGAATGAACAAATTGTTCCCTTTACAAAAAGCTTCACTATGATGCTGCGCTGCTAAGCGCTATGGGGAACAATCCTAGTTGTGACCGAGCTGAAATAATGTGTGTAACACGTCAATGAACATTGACCGGAATTTATAGCCTTGGCTGATGTAATCATTAGATGCACCTGCGGCCAGGCTATAAATGGATACGTCACCAGGTGTCGTCAGAAACTCTTTTTTTTTTTTTTTTTTTTTTTTTCAGAGCGATTCTGTTTCTGTGTGTTTTACAAACCCTGTCAAAACTTTCTTTCCTCTGTTAGGAGTTAGAATTGGTTAGGCAGTGTGCAGTGAACATTTTTCTCTTCTGTTTAGAAAATATGATATATATATATATATATATATAATATATATGAAAAAAAAAAGAGAGAATGACTGAAAGCCGCAAACGATGCTTGTTCCCCTGTTCTCGCTCTATAGCTGAAAAGGACACGCATAGTTTTTACTCTGTTTGTTTGGGGGTAAGGGCACGCTGCTCTCGCGTTGCAGCAGGGCGGGTGCGAGCATTGCGATTTGCTTTAACAGGCAAAGTGCTTTGCGCTCGCCTCGCTTGCTTCCGGGAGTCAGCACTCACGAAAAAAAAAAGATCGTTCGTGGGGCTCTTGCATGGATTTGGCTGAGGTGCAAGAGACTGGTTGATCCCTTTCTCTTGCTCTCTACCCAAACCCAGCTGGTTCTTCACATGATCTTGAAGTGCGTTCCGACGCTTCTTCGGATCATGAGGAGGATCGCGATTCTCTTCCCGCCTCCGAGCTTTCCATCCGTGATAAAAAATCTACGGAGGAATTGCTTGATGTTGTTACTCGTGAGGTTGCCAGATTGGACTGGCCATGCGAAAAAAAGAGACCCCCAAACCCTCCAAATTAGGGGATAGATTTTATCTTCCAGTCTAAGAAAGGGAACGCCTCACGAGTCCCTTCCCTTCTTTGATAACCTCCATGAAGAGTTTTTTTTGCTCATGGAGGAACCCCTAAAAAAATATATATATATATATATATATTTTTTTTTTTAAATTGGCTTCGTTCCCTTTCTATGTGGTTCAGACCCCGGTTTTCTGCCTTGGGTCCCACTCTAGGTGCGTCTTGTTTTCGCAGGCTGCTAACGACAGACGCCTCCCTGACAGGCGAGGTAGCGGCCTTAAGTGGTCGTCCAGCTTAAGGGGATAGGAGGGTCGTCAGCTCGGTAGTCACTGTCTCGGGTTGACGGCTGTATTTCTGGCCCTGAAATACCTCCTCCTGAGGCTACCATGTCTTGGTGCGGGTGGACAATACAGCAGTAGCCTCTTACATAAATCATCAAGGAGATCCACGTTCTTGTCAGCTGTATTTCTGATGCGTCGGATTCTCCTTAGGGACCAGGGCAAGCTCCTGTCACTCAGGTCAGTTATATCCCTGGATGCCCGTATGTGGGAGCAGATTTACTGTCCAGACAGAAAATGCCAACGGGGGAGTTAAGAACTCCACCCTAAGGTAGTAGTTGCCCAGAGTTCGCCAGCAAGGGTTTTTGCCTCTTACTGATAGCACCGCGCTGGCCGAATAGGGCTTGGTTCTCGGAGCTAATTTCTTCCCTCGACGGCTCGCCTTGGGCGATTCCGAACAGGAAGGATCTTCTATCTCAGGCACAGGGCAATATTTCATCCCTGCCCCGAATTGTGGAATCTTTCATGTTTGGACCCTAAGGGTACCAACTGAGGGACACAGGGCTTTCTCCTGAGGTTATCGAGACCTTTTTAAATTCCGAGCTTTTTCCACTTGGAACAAGTTTGGGTGAGATCTTAGGGCAGAAGAGGACCTCTTCGCCTCTATGAATAGCGCAATGTCTCCTCTACTTCTCCCTGAAATCACCCAGCCCCCTTGGGTCTGGACGTTAAGACACATTTATGACCCAGAATGCGTCTGTATGCATTTCTTTCCCCGGTTTCTCTGCTCCCGGGAGTCTTGGCAATGTTCTCCAGCAAGGGTCTTGCCTCCTATTAATGGCGCTGCGCTGGCCGAACAGGATATGTTTCTCGGAGCTAATACCTCTCCTCTACGGCTCGCCTTGGGTGATCCCGAACAGGGAGGACCTTCTCATCCTTGGCCCGAATTGTGAAACCTTTCATGTCTGGCCCCTAAGGGTACCAAATGAGGTTCACAGGGTTTTCTCTTGAGGTTATCGAGACCATTTCAAGTGCTAGGGCTCCCTCCACTTGGAACTGATCTGGGTAGATTTTACAGGGCAGAAGAGGACCTCTTCACCTCTGTTGATAGCGCAATGTCTCCTCTACTTCTCCCTGAGTCGCCCAGTCCCCCCGGGGGGGGGCTGATCGTAGTAACGCATACATAGCACAAATGCACCTGCATGCGTTTCCTTCTACTTAAGTTCATATTACAGAACCAGCTAACTGCCAGTTTGCTTTAGTCCTGGATTTTCTGTAGAAAGAACTGTCAGCGGGCTCTTGCCTCGCCACTGCCAGGTTCTATGTGGCCACTGCGGTTTGCCACGGCTTGGTGGGCAGGGTGCCCTCAAAGAGGCATCCTCATTATTGCCCGGGCCTACGAGGTGTGCGGTCAAGCTTCGCCAGTAGGTTTTAGGGCGCACTCTACCAGAGGGCTCTCCTCCTCTAAAACCTTGGCTAGAGGTCTCCCTCTGCAGCAACTTTGTGATGCGCCAGGTTGTCTTCTCCGCACACATTCATTCGATTTTTATAGTTTGGATGTTCTGCCACTCCGGGCTCTTATGCCCTTGAGTTGACATCTCAAGCTCATGTCTGAGACCTCTTGCATTTTTGTGAGTACACTGCACAACCGTAGGGGTCCGGACAGCCCCCAGTGCGGCGGCGTGGGTATTGCGTTCCCCATAGCGTTTAGCAGCACAGCATCATAGTGAAGCTTTTTGTAAAGGGAACGTCTCAGGTTAAATGTGTAATCCTTGTTCCCTGAAAAAAGCGGAACGAGATGCTGCGCTTCTTTGCCGCACTGGCACGTCCCAGGTCTGCTCTTCAAAAAGTATCTGACGACACCTGGTGACGTATCCATTTATAGCCTGACCACAGGTGCATCTAATGGTTACATCAGCCGAGGCCATA
This sequence comes from Xyrauchen texanus, assembly GCF_025860055.1. Classification (NCBI taxonomy): domain Eukaryota; kingdom Metazoa; phylum Chordata; class Actinopteri; order Cypriniformes; family Catostomidae; genus Xyrauchen; species Xyrauchen texanus. Next base: position 34,437,157 of record NC_068279.1, read on the forward strand.
AATTTCAATGTTCAATGACGTTTACACACATTATTTCAGCTCGGTCACAACTAGGATTGTTCCCCATAGCGCTTAGCAGCGCAGCATCTCGTTCCGTTTTTTTAGGGAAGAAGGGTTACACATGTAACCCGAGACGATTCTCAATGTGAATCAATGTGAAAATTCACTGTAAATATAATATGCATTTACTATTGTTAATGAATATATCCGTATTGTACAGTGATTATAAAATATAAGGACATTTATATTAAAATTAAGTGAAATGACACACAGATGTGTTAATGTTTAGTTTTTCAAAATACCTAACAGATTTATTTTTTTTTTTTTCGACATTTGAGGGAATAATGTCCCAATATCCATAAATGTGGACAAGTTTATCAGCACACTGACGTGCAAAAAAATGAAGTAATTTTTTTAAAGTGGCATATCAAATGAAACTAGAGACTACTCTTTACACCTAAACAGGTTTCAATTAAAAAAACTTAGAGGTTTCTTACCAGAGGCACTTTTTATGCTATGTGGCCGTAGAAGCACTTCACGAGCACCTGGAGTTTAACCCTTAAATCTAAGGTCTACATTGTGAACCGTATTCAGTAAATTTTAAATTATCTAAATCATGTGTTGCATATAGCAAAGCCAAAATCCAATGTCTATGCATGTGGACACAGAGTTGCACAAGGTTAATGTCCTTCTGGGGGTATCAACCCTTGATTAGGGGGATCAGACACTTTTTTTTTTTTTTCGTCAAGCAAAACCAAGGGAAGTATGAAATATTTTCACTAAAATGCTGATAAAAATGGAGATTTAAGAGCCTTCTGAATGTTTCTGTTTGGAGGGCATTGCAGAATATATGAAACAAAAGGGAATGTGGAATGATGGGAGATGCATTTCAGCAGAATCCATCTGTAAGAAATGGAACCTTTAGAGAGCTGCTGATGGTGCTGATCAGCCTGGAACTAACATCACAAAATTGCAGAGCTTTGTCTTTCTGAACAGTGAGTTTTAGTAAGTGAGTTTTTGTCACCCCGGCAGTTCATTGATGAGAACCGTAAAAGGTTGTCATTGTTGCAATTTGCAGCTCTTAATGCAATAATGTTTTTCTGCTGTGACGTACATCAACAGTATCAGCCTCCTCAAAAGAACCAATTGCAGGCAGTCATATTTCAGTTATTGTTTTCAATTCCAGTGCTTTTATGTTGTTGTCATAAACAACTTCTGCATGTGAAATAAACCATTTGTGATTGAGTTTAAGTGGCGATGTGCTGCAATTTTGATTTTGTTTGAAAATGTTTTGGCTAAACACATGGATCAATAGTTTTTCATATTTATATAAAACTTTTTATTAACCTTTTAACTACGGGTGGGTCAAAATGACCCACTTGCGTATTTATTTGCATTTGATTTATGTTTAATACATGTTTAATCTGTTAAATTGTAAACTAATATTGACATCCAATATATCATTTGAAATATCTTGGTCTCCAAATGTTATATTTTAAAGCAATTTTGACATTGGCGAAGTTACAGCAATAAAATTTTGTTAAATGTGTCAATAGTGAAAATAGACTTTGCCTTCCAACCAAACACAGATGAGCACAATCCTCCAAACTTCAATATGCTTTTCGTTTCAATAGTCCAGTAAATAAAATCCATTAGAGATTTTAGTCAAAAAATTTACAAATATGAAGAAATATTGATCAATATATCTTTGTTCAGGTTTTAAAAAAAAATATTCAACACATTTTGATTCATGTCCATTCTCTGCTAAATCTTGCACTCAATGTAGTGTTTCAGTAGCAAAACGCCCAAAGATGATATTTGGGAGGGTCTTACGAACAAAATGAGCCCTCCCTCAATGTTTTCTGTGCAGTTGTGATTGGGTAGTCACTCAAAATAGCCAAACAGGATAGTTGACATGAGTGATGTAAAGATTTGCTTCATCTATGTTTGATAAAGCCAGTCAATGAAAAGCTTGATCATTTTTGACTGATGGGTTGTGTAGACAATAAAAAGATGAAAAATGATATAAGGGTTGTTTATATCCCTGATGCCGATCCACAGTTTTCCACTCCGAACATTTGTGCATAATTAAATAGTGACCAACAAACTGTCAAACAAATAAAATGCTGCAGTTACTAAAACCAGTGCAACAGCTGGTGCTAAGCAAAAAGTTTTCACCACTGACATTGAATGCTGAAGGTACTCGAGAAAGATATCCTGAACCAGCAATTAGGATGTGTAATTCATTTGCATCAAATGCCTTCAAAACTGAAAAAAAAAAAAAAAGAAAAATCTCATTCTCTTAACATATAAATGATATTGCTACCTCACTGCCTTGCATCCCCTATTAAAAAGAACTCTCTTTTCTTATGTGGATTGTATTCATAATGTATTCTATGTTGCTTTATTTTTTACTTTGCATTTATTATAACATGAGTTCTCTTATATCTCTAATATAACATATATCGTAACATATTCCTTTGCATCACCTTTTTTTTAAAAAATACTTTACTGATCTTAACGGATTCTCTTCGCCAAATATTAATCATATTAATACTATTGTTGTGTCTTGAAGTGCTTTATATAGGTGTGTGTGTGTATATATATATATATATATATATATATATATATATATATATATATATATATATATATATATTAGGTATTTTATTTAGTTGTGTAGTCTCATGTGGTCCTATATTGTTTTTGTTGCACCATGGTCCTGGAGGAACGTTGTCTCATTTCACTGTGTACTGTACTAACTGTATATGGTTGAAACGACAATAAAAACCACTTGAAACTGTTCCCCTTATGTCACTCACTCGACATTGTGTCGATGTAGTGACACTATGGGTCGATCTTGAGAGCCCGAGACATCTTCAGATCTTTGAGAAAAGGCCAATGGGAATTGCAGAGTAGAATTTGCATGCCACTCCCCCAACATACATGCAGATTAATTCAGATTGTTTCTTTGGAGCTGAGCGGTCGTTACCTCTCTGCCTCTAAAAGTCATGATCACTGCCTCACGTGCCTGGGCCAAAATCACATTAAGGAAGCATTCGTGGATGGTTCATGTTCTCATTGCGAGACTAAAGCCTACAGCGCTGCTGGTCAGGCCACCTCTGCCCTGCGTGTCATGTCCCTCTTATAGGTCCATCAGACCAAGGCTTTGAAAGCTGCACGAGGGTAGTTCTGATCCCGATGTGCTACAAGAGCTGTGCTCAGTGACCTCCGTGCAACTAAGGTCACAACGAGAGCCCCCCCGCAGGAAAGGGATGTCCCCCATGAGCATGAAGGGTTCCCAAACGTCCCTGAGATGGGACACCCGAGGATCGAGACGTCTATGGGAACTCCGGAGCTGGTAGACAGAACACTACAAATCTTTTGTTCCCTTTTTCTTTTCTGTTAACAGCTGTCCTGTCTTTGGCAAGTATTAAAGTATATAATAATGGGTCAGACTGAAGATGGGTTTTGTTGGGTGAGACCAGTGTTGTATTGCTTGCATTATATAGACTCTTGGGCTAAGTTCACACAGTCAGTATTTGGAAGTGTTTGGTTTGAGTCCACCTTAGTCAATTCCGAGTCAAGTTCGAGTCCAAAAGGTCTCCCTCAAGACTGAGTCCATAACAGGCAGAGTCCGAATTAATCTTTTCATGAATCTGAATTAAAATTGTAACATTAAACTCAACATCAATATTTTAAACATATTTTAACCTTCACAACTAAGAAAAAACTATTGTCAATATAAATGTAACAAAAACAACTCTATTGTATTTCATATATACAGTATATTTTATGATTAACATCCAGCTGAACAAACTTCAAAGTGGTTTCAGAATTAAAGCATATGCTTTAGGTGTATAAAGGCAAACCTGTCCATCACACTTCTTATTGTATTCTGTTGACATTTGGGTTATTTGTTGCTTTTTCCGCTCCACTCAAACATAGACTAAATAAACTGCATTAGTCATCACAACCAGGGACATTATAGTTTCTCATTTTTGTTTAGTTTTTATATCTACTTCATTTTCAATTTAGTTTAGTTTTATCTAAAATGGTCCCTGTCTAAAGAAATAAGAGTCTATATTGAGATTTTTTTTGTTTGTCTCTATCTGCTGTCTAGTTTGGGAAAATAATGAGTCAACAAAGTATTAATTAGAAGTTGCATCTCATGACTTGACTGCAAATGCTACATCCAAAAACACTTGAAAAGCCCACTGCTAATGTTAGGGTCATTTAAAATCATGAATGTCTAGTTAATTTGCAGGAAACGGTACAATGTGGGGCGGTTCGGTGTTCACCAAAAACCTGATGCGTTCGTGTGTTTTCTTTTTTTAAATAAGAGGGATCATGAAAGTACCTTGAAGAAGCTATTTGATAACAGATACTTTCATATATTCCACAAGACATAATAGTAAATGAATTTATACAAATTATCCTGTTCAAAAGTTTACATTCCCTTGGTTCTAAAAATATTAGTTAACCCAAAAATGAAAATGTTGTAATTGTTTACTCACCCCTGTGTTGTTATAACCCTATATGACTTTCTTTTTCTTAACACGAATGGAAAAATTGCAAGGGGAAAAATGATGTCATACAATGGCAGTTTATAATGAGCACCTCTTCAAGACACAAAAGTGTAATTCAGAAGTCTAATAAATTATTGTGTATGACTCATGTCTTGTTCTGAAGGAATATGATAAGGTTTGGTGAGAAACAAACCAAAATCTTGTGTATTATTTATTGAAACTCTTCACCTACCACTGATCTCCTGTGTGCCTTCATGAGGCAGACAGCACGGAGAGCTCCTGGCACAAGAGCAAAGAGTTTGTTTTTGTGTTGCCACAGTATGCAATAGACTGGCATGACTTAAGGTCAATACTAGGTCAGAAATGGGAAAAAGAAACCGCTTTCTCTAGAAACTAGTCAGTCAATCATTGTTTTGAGGAATGAAGGCTATACAATGCTTGAAATTGCCAAAAAACTGAAGATTTCATACAAGCCAGGATCAATGAGTGGTTTGATAACTTTCAGATTGAAGTTTTTTGGACATGGTCTACAGATAGTAAGGAGGTTCTGAGATTATGGGAAATGCATTTTAAGAGATTATTTGGTACTGGAACATGTTGTTGCTTTTGATGTTTCAATAAGTTTTGCTAGCCATGTCTTCCTGACCTATGACAGCGTAGGATTGAAGCTGCTCGTGGAGAAAATTACGAGATACTGTTTTCTGCGGTGCTGTGGCAGACGATTACATAATTCCGTTTTTATTTCTGATTATTTAATTTTTAGTCATTACTATTGTGCTGTGATGGAATATCTGATTCAGTCAAGGCTTTATTCATAACCAATTTAGCCACAATACTGAATAAACACCTAGGATTGTTGTGATTTATGTTCTTTTCTTTTCATTAATGTTCTAATTTACATTAGTGGTCTCAGACTTAAAAATTGCATATGTATTGTATTTGTAATTATGTGAATGACAATAAAACATGACTAACAATAAACATTTTAATAAATTCTATTTCATAGATCAGATCATGCATCATTCACCCTTTAATTGTTTTGAATACTTTAATTAATTGAATTCATGAAGTTGCACTTCAGGTCCCTACAATTTAGAGAGAAAACTCATTGCAATGCTAAAATGATTTTCACAAAGATCAGTAAAGCTTTGAGTGAATTTTTCTTATCTCCGATCAGCTATGTAGGCCTGTCTTTCCTGAACCATTTAGTGTCATTTTTGCATGGGCAAGCATGAGAAAGGGCTGTAGAAGATCATTAATTCTTTTAGAGGCCAAAAATTGTCTTCTGTATGAAACTGATTTAGAAGAAGATTTCTTTAAATTACTCTTTCTTTTTCAAAACCAGCAGTTTTATCTTAAGATAAATTAACCTATATTCTGTAATTCTCAAGTTTTATTAAATAGATTAATCATGACTTCATTAAAGATGTATCTGTTGGGTTGAGCAGCAGATTAAATAAGTATCCTATATGCCATCTCTTATATGTCTGTTCATCTCTTTCTTAAAGTCTTTGATATATTGCTCACCAACTGTCTTTATGTAATCTTATGATCTTAAATAAAATGTAATCACATTTTTTCTTACATCACTGCCAGATTATTCTTTTTCTTAAACATAAAGATCACTACATTTTGTTAGAATTCTGTAAAAATAATACTAAGTTTACTATGCAGTTCTCAGGTAAATGTATTTTTATATATTTTAACCATAAAACAAGACAAATTTAGTAACCTCATTTGATAAAACTTAAACAGTTATCGTACAATATTACACACACTTTACCCTCTTGACATTAAAAAATAAATAAATAAAAAATATGATTGCTTCCTAATGTCCCATAGCACATTTTATGTACATAAGGGATCCCGGTAGTTACCATGCAGGGGCTTCATTAACATCACTATTGTGTTTAGGTTATTTGTCTGTGAAAACTGTGAGTTCATATGCTTTGGATGTTGACTTTGAATGAGATAGGAGATATCAAAAGGTACAAATATGCAGGGACGGATTAACCACCGGGCCCATTGGGCTGTTGCCCAGGCTTCAGAATGATTTTACTTCAATCATTTTGTGTTATATAAATTAATTCATACAAAACTACATTCCTTGTATTAATATGAGCTTCTCTAGTCCTGCCTTCCACATAACATCAGAGCCTTGCTGCATGAGAAAAGTATAGGCTAAATGGACTCTAAAGTCTCTAAGTAGTTTTGTCCTGTCATCTTTAGTGCTCTGTAAACTCCGACAGGCTCTATTTTGGGTTCAAGCTACATTACTTGCTCAGAACAATCACTGGCATTACAATTTCTGTTAACAATCCCCCCCCTAAATAATAAAATGCAGTACATGAAAAACCTTTTCAAACAGTATTTTTCTATTATAAGTTTTTTGCTGTTATTATTGTTAAAGAGTTATTATTGTTTTAGAGTGTTTTTGTTAATTCTTTGGCTTCAACCTTTATTTTTGTTGGTTGAGCCAGTGATATTTTTCACAATTTTCTGCAATAGCACCAAACAATCCTTTTAAAAGAAAAACAGAAATTATTCTTACCTTTTCTAGTATTTAATTTTAGTATTATTCTAAATTAGATGTGTTAATCACAGATATGCATTTCCGTTGAAAAATATGCAGGTGTCAGCCCTAAAGTGTTATCCTAAATAAGAACTGAATTGCAATTTTGAACTGACCTAATCTACAAAAGAAAAATTACACTTCAGTTTAAGAGGAAAATAGAATCCCGTTAATCACATCACACTTATGGAGAGATTATAAAGAAAATAAAAACATAATCAGCTCTCAATCCCAAATGTTGTAGAGCGCAAATCTGAAGATATTTCACTGTTGGAATTAAAAATGTATATTTGGTATTTGGTAATGCACTCAATTAATCTTTTTGAGTGTTGCTAATCAGGGGCGTAGCACCAAATTTTGGGCCCTGGGTACAAACCATCTTGCTGGGCCCCCGTACCAAATATGTATGTATAGAAAACTGACTTCTAAGGGGCCCCCCCTGCCTCGGGCCCTGTGTACTCGGTACCCTTTACCCCCCCAGTCCGACGCCCCTGTTGCTAATGGCACAAAACACACTGTATGAACTCAGTAAGTTCAACTGCAAATTTAATACAAATCAAGCAAGAGCTACTGTTCTGTGACTTTAATGTCAGCGTAGAAAGAAGTGGAAGATGGAGGGGCAAAAAGGTTTATGAAGGAGAGAGCATTATCATTCCTCTCCCCAACATGGTCATAAAACAAAAAACAAAAACTGCTTGGAAGAGTGTGTGGGTGTACAATCCCTGATTTGCACACAATGGCTCATCAGTTCTTGGGTTAAAGCTCCTGTTGTATGAAATTAATCACACCATGTATGCCTAATGATGTAGAAATTACTAAAATCAAAGAAATGGACATTGTGAAGCTATACTGATGCAATAAAACAATGATGCAGCTTACTCTGTTTATTCATGCAATTTCATCCCCCAGTCTACTGATGGTGAGCCACAAGGAAGAGAAGTAAAGTTGGCCAGTATTTTACCAGTGCAGAATGAATCCCCAAATGGCTATGGCATAATGAAACTCAAGGAAATATACACATGATTTCAGAGGTGATAGGGTTGATTGAAGTTTGTTGCATTGCCTGGCATTGACCTTATTCAAAGTAGCATCATCCCACCATTGATTTTCAACGTGACTGAAAACGAGGCTGTGATGGATAGACTTACAATCGCTTCAATAGCATGCACTGTATTAAGCTCCTAGATCACATCTAACAGAGCTGTTCACCCGTGACATCAATTTGTTTTCAAACCTGGAAGGCTATTAGTAAACAAGTATTTCCAATGGGAAAATGGGGTTTTTCAGTTGATGAGTAAAAAAAGGTCCAATAATCACAGGGTTTGTGCTTCGATTCCTGGTCCACATGACTCCACATGCCGAAGTGTCCTTGGGCAAGACACTGAAACCCAAGTTGCTCCCAATGGCAGGCTAGTGCCTTGCATGGCAGCTCTGCCATCATTGGTGTGTGAATGGGTGAATGAGAATTTGAATACCACTAGGATAAAAAGGCGCTATATAAGTACAGACCATTTACCATCTATTTTCAAGACGGGCATACATGGTGTGATAGTTGGCTGTCGTGCAAGCTCCCGAACAAATTTTTCCAGTTGGGAGAAATCACATGGTAAATCGTAGTGCTAGTGTGGTCATGGCTCGCATAGTATGAGAGGAATTACGAGTGGAACCAAGTGGATTTTCAGCAGTTTACGACCCCACAATAATTCTTAAGCATGTTGAAATAATTCAGGGACTGTAAGCTTGAAATTGTGAGGTGTGTGCAGTTGAACGAGCCGATTTGGCAATCGACCAGAAGCAGAAGGTGTTACAGCTCGAACAATCTATCAAAACTGAGTGTTCATTAAACTTTTACACATTTGGAGAAAATGGTTGTGCAATAAAACTGTAATATTCACAACCACATCACAAAGTATTCTACAGAAAGGCTACGCTATTCTCTGCTCTTCAAACAAATAATTTACCAAGTTGGTAGAAATCAATCGGAAACACTTTACAATAAAGTGCCATTGGTTAACATTAATTAATGCATTAGGTATCATTAACTAACAATTAACATATTCATTACAGCATTTATTAAGCTGTATTACTGTTAGCTAATAAAATTACATTTGTTCATTGTTAGTTAATGTTAGTTGATATTGCATTAACTAATGTTAATAAATACAACTTTACATTTTAAAAATGTATTTGTTAATATCGTAATTAACAAAACAATCATAAGTGCTGTAAAAGTGTTGTTCATTGTTTATTCATGTTAACTAATGCTGTTAACTGATGTTAACAAATGGCACTTTATTGTAAAGTGTTACCAATCAATCTTTATCACTCTGACAGACAGAGTTGTAAAATGTCCATTATGGTCTATTTTTATTCGTCATACTTAAGGCTACATTTAGGGGTATACAGTGTCTATTAAAATTGTATATACATGATTGTGGATATGTGCTTGTTTTTTGTGGGGTTTTTTTAGCTCCCCAAGTGCAAGTCTGGTGAAACCAAGGACTTCTAGATTGAAAGATCTCTGTCAATCAACCTTAGCTCTAAAACAATATTCTTAAACTTTTCTAAGTGCATTCACATGGACAAGATCTAATGGATCTTCTTCAGTATGTCTGATATCACATGCAAGCAGTGACAAAGATGAGAAGCAAGCATATATGAAACTGAATAATACAGCTAGCCTACACCAATAAAATAACTCAGAATTCTGCACTAAACATCATGTTTACGCTTAGATTAAATCAAAGTATGCGGTGTATGAATGTTGCAAATTTTTTTTTTACATCTTGTACATTTCGTGTGCTTTATTATCATGCAGTAACTGGCAGCAACACACTGTCGTTACGATTGATGAATGCGGTCATTAAATCACACAGCCTCTCTTCAAAATCTGAATCTCTCAAATCTCGGACAACTTTTGGAATGATTAACCTCTTTTTATTATTATTAATATTCATTCATTTTAAAACGTTAGATCCGTTTTCAGCAAATGCAGCCCCTGGCTATGCTAGTCTTCTTTTTATTTCTATATTGCAAGCTAATTAAGAATTTGCAAGGTCACATCTGTACGACCTAAACCCTGGTTGCCCCGGCCTTTCTGTGTGGAGTTTGCATGTGTCTGCGTGGGTTCTCTCCGGGTACTCCGGCTTCCTCCCACCATCCAAAAGACATGCAGGCTAGGTTAATTGGTGTCTCCAAAAAAATTGCCCTAGGTGTGGATGTGGATGTGGATGTGGGTGTGAGTGTGAGTGTGAGTGTATGTCTGTCTATGTGTGGCCCTGCGATGGACTGGCGACCTGTCCAGGGTGTCCCCTGCCTTTCGCCCAATGTTAGCTGGGATAGGCTCCAGCCCCCCGCGACCCTGTACACAGGATAAGCGGTTGACGATGGATGGATGGATGGACATCTGTACGACCTGTCCAGGGTGTCCCCCGCCTTTCGCCCAATGTTAGCTGGGAAAGGCTCCAGCCCCCCGCGACCCTGTACACAGGATAAGCGGTTGACGATGGATGGATGGATGGATGGACATCTGTACGATTATCAGATAAATTGACTCATAATGTGTGCTGGGGCTCACGACCTACATATACACTTTTTATATATATATACAATGATCAGCAAAAATATTTAAACCACCTGCCTAATATTGTGTAGGTCCCCATCGTGCCACCAAAACAGCACCAACACTCATCTCAGATGGTGCTGTTTTGGTGGCACGAGGGACCTACACAATAGTAGGCAGGTGGTTTTAATGTTGTGGCTGATCGGTGTGTATATATACAGTGTGTGTGTGTGTGTGTGTGTGTGTAGATAGTGTGTGTATATATATATATAGATAGATAGATATATATATATATATATATATATATATATATATATATATATATATATTAGTACAATACTTTAAGTCTATCCCTCAGAGCCTTGATGTCATTCCAGTCAAAAATTAAAGGTGCACTTTTTTTTTGTATGTCGATGTGGCTTAAAATGGCTTACACTGACACCAGTGCAGCATCCAGTGGCACATGAGTGGTCATGATTTTATACATATGTTTCAAAATTACTATTAATTTCTTTAGAAGCAAAACCTTTTAAATAAGGGCAAAAATGATATTTAGTGAATATTTAAAGATGGCGCTACTGTGAATAAGTTATTGGTAGTGGAGCCAAGCCAATAAAGTGCCAGGCACCTTTCCCATATCAGCTAAATAAAGTCAATAAATCAGATCTCCAATTCAAGACACACAATTCAACACAAATGCTACAGCAATTATATGAATTTCCCAGGGAGACAGAGTGAGTGTGTAAGAGAGGATGGCATCACTTCAGTCCTATTCATTCAGAGGCCACTGAAAAGTTTTTTTTGTGCCTGAAAATTGTAAACAGGATTTATGTATTTTAATGAAGTATTGGTAGAATTACCTTTATTTCTGTGTGCAGAGGCAGGGCTGAGGGAAATGGACTGTTGCTTGTGTCATGGGACTCAGAAACAAATTGTCACAAAATGCTCATGTGTGCATGCCACACATGAGCACACTAAACATTCAAATGTCAAAGTCATTGTTTTGTATGGGTAGTTTCTGGTGCAATCAAATCTATGGATCGGGTAATTGAAAATGCCCTCAGAATTTGGCAGGGGATGGAAGCCGAGAGAGAGATTGCCAGAGAGGGAATAGAAGTGGAAAACTGTACTGTAGCATTCAGCACAAATCTCCATCTCAGCTCTTTTTTAAGTCAGGCTGGCACAATAAAACATTCACAGTTATGTGCCATGAGTGACAACTCCTATGCATTGTTAATTCTATTGTAAACTTGTAATGAGCTGAAACTGAGACAAAGACATCACATTTAATTAGGGCCTGTCAAAGTTATATGTAATATGCAATAATAGATAACTATAAAAATTTGTGACTGATGTAAGACTGAGACTTGCTGATAGGTGGATTGGGAAAGACAATCTCATTGTCCTTCATAATTAACTATTCATAAAAATAGTTGTCCTGTCAGTTTTAGGGCTCTACTCTCTAACGCTCTATGGTTTCAGAAGGAATATTTCAGTCCTCGCATTAAGGAAAAGGTACTCAATCTGTAGCGAGAATACAGAGTTGAGAGAATCTGAGAGAACTGAAGTGCCACTGTTGCTTTGGTAAGAGGGACCCCTGCTGGAGAGAACTTCTGTTAATCTAGATTTATGTGTTTATTTTTAATTTGCTTACCAGTAAAAACTACAAAAAACACACGTGGAATGCAAAGTAGTCATCTGCACTCCCTTGTGAGTGTACTTAATGGACATTATGTGCAGTATCCCACAGTTATTGCGTTTGTTTGCTAATTTGCAAGCTCATAAATGCAGCCACTTTAATATTTACTTGCTATTATTTCACTATTATAATAATAATTTACTTTCATTTGCACAGACCACACTCTCTTCACATTTCATATTTACTTTAAAATGTAATTCAAAACAAATCATATTTACAGCAAATACCAGAACAAGTAGCTGAGAGTACATGATGCTTGTTCAGCTAGGCCATAATCACCAAGAACAAGCTCTTAACTGCAGATACATTTTATTGAAAGAACCAGCATAGTTGTGTTTTTGTCGCTGGTTCCCAGCATACAGTACTGGTGAGCTGGTGTCAGGTTTCCAAGCTAGCTTAGGGGGATAGTTCACCCAATAATGAACATTATCTTATTTACTCATCTCACATGTCTATGACTTTGTTTCTTCTTTAGAAAGATTTTTAAAAGAATATCTCAGCTTTATTGGTAATTTCAATACAAGTGAATGGTGGACAGATCTTTGAAGCTCCAAAAAGCAGATAAATGCAAAATTTAAGGAGTTATATTTTGGTCTGTTCTCACTCAAAACCGATTAGATCACTTCAGATTACATTGATTTATCCAGTCTTATGGATTACTTTAATGATACCTTTATCTGATTTTTGGAGCTTTAAAGGTCTGGTCACCATTCACCTGCATTAAATGGACCAACAGAGTTGAGAAATTCTTCTAAAATCAGCATTTGTGTTCTACATAAGAAAGACAGTCATAAACATCTTAAATGGCATGATGGTGAGTACATTTTTCATGTTTGGGTGAAATAACCATTTAACCAGTAAAGAATCCAGGAAGATTTTGCTTGTTGACCAGCTTCACCAGCTAACTTTTGCAGTTATAAGCAAAATGCTGGTCACTAGCCAGTTAGCACTAACCACCATAAACCAGTCTTCACTATCATAGAAATTCATGCTGGTCTAAGCTGGTCTTTTAGCAGGAAATACCACAAATCGTATACAGGATACCGCTGTATACTGTTCACTCAAATAATAATAATTATATTAGGCTAATAATAATATTAAGATTTATGCATTTTAATTTCATAGCAAAATTCTAATAAAAAACAAAATATTTTAAGTTCTATTAATTAAATTTTGTTAATTGTGTAAAATAAAATGGCACCGTTCAATGTGATGGAATTTTTTATGAAATTGAAATGTGTAAATCTTAAAACAGGCTAAAATATTGTATAAGTGTACATACAAGTATATAACTTTGTGGCTGAATTTATATTTAATATTCCATATATGAATGTATTGGTTTTCTACCAATATAGCCTACATTGTCTGATTTGTAGGTACCAAATGTCCCCACAATGCTAGTACAAACTTATTTCAGCTACATTGTGAGGACCAGTCAATTATTTAGTTCTTGCAATTTGGTTTCCAAAACTAAGAATCAAGAAGTTGCATGATCAGTAGAGGGAACCCTTTTCATACCAATATCTTTGTACTAGCTCATATTTTTTCAATCCAATTTTGAAACTCTGCAAAGGCACTATTCTCTATAAAGCTGCTTTATAACATTATGAAAAGCACCGTACAAATAAACTGAAATTGAAGTATGTGAGAATGTAATGTCTATATTTCCCCCCACTCTGCTTTGGTCAATAATACCAAATACAAAAGCTTTAATTCATGTAATTATTAATGTTTAAACTGGCATTCCAACCTTTGCAATACCGAAATTAACCAAATGAGGGCAACACAAAACAGTTTAAAAAAAAACTCATCTAAATAATTCACCCAAAAATGTTAATTCTCTTTTCTTCATTTACTCAGTCTCATTCCATCCCAGATGTGTATGACTTTCTTTCATCTGCTGAACACAAACGAAGATTTTTAGAAAAATATATCAGCTCTGTAGGTTCATACAATGCAAGTGAATTGGTGCCAAAATTTTGAAGCTCCAAAACCCACACAATGGCAACATAAAAGTACTCCAGATGACTCTGGTGCATATCTTCTGAATTGAAATGATAGATGTGGCTGAGAAACAGATCAATATTTAATTCCTTTTTCCTTCACTTTCCCTTTTTCCTTCTTCTGTTTTTAGTGCTTCACTTTCGTGCATGTCGCCCCCCTCTAGGCAGTGAAGTGAATTTATGATAAAAAATGATTTATTGATCTGTTTTATCCACACTTATAATATTGTGTCTGAACACATAGATGAAACCATTGGAATCATAAAGGATTACTTTTATGCTACTTTTATGTGTATTTCGGGCTTAAAAATGTTGGCATCCAATCACTCGCATTGTATGGACCTACAGAGCTGAAATATTCTTCTAAAAACCTTAACTTGTGTTCTACAGGAAAAAGAAAGTCATACACATCTAAGATGCCAGGAGGGTGAGTAAATGATGAGATCATTTTCATTTTTGGGTGAACTATCCCTTTAAAGCCTCTTATCGTGTGAGGCTCAGTTCAGGGGTTTTCAAACTGGGGTGCAGGGACCCCTAGGGGGCCGCGGGGGGATGCTGGGGGCTTAACATTTAATATGAATGAAAGTAAATCAAAAAGTAATTTCAGCAAATTAAAAAGTGAGCTAAAAATAAAAATAAATAAATATAATTAACTTATTATAAGTTAATATGTTCCAGGTCATATTATGATTTCTAAATCATGGATTTAACTTCAGTTCAAGAATGAAGTGCATCATAATTAGCCAGTTTCATGATTTTGAACTGTAAACCAAATTTGAACTTCAAATGCAAACAGACCTGACCGTAAACCTGATAGCTTCACAGTCGTAACATCACCTATGCACTGCAAAGCTTTCCAAAGGAATCTACACATTTAAATGGTATCTGACGTCTGCTTTGTTCAACTAATGAACTGATGTAGCTAATAAAGTTAATTTGTTTCTCTTTGGAAGCCCTAAGAATAGCTTTCAGTTTTCTTGTTTGTTTATCTTTTCTCGTGCCACTGAATAGGTCAGAACTTGATGCTCTAAAATGAAGCAGGCCCCAAGGCATCTAAGACAATCTCAGTTTTTTTTCTGTCATTGTTATTGCCTCTCATGAAGGAGCTCTTGGATGTGGTTAGCCTGGGGGCGTTCGGAAAGAAAGCTAATGAAAAACTTTAGTGGAGAGGAATAAACATCACTGATTCGGTTCAGAGAATATGTACTATAGACTCAAGAGGGAACAATTTGTTTCTGAACTGGCAGCAATCTAAGCCTTATTGATACATGTAACATTAGAACAGAAAAGTTCTTTCTTGAAAGCAAACACACTTGTATGACGCCTATTAGATCTGGTGATGTTCTATTAATGAAGGAATATGCAGTTGAAAAATAACTTAATGTGTATGTGAGCAATTACATCATGTAGGTTATGTTACAACTTATCTATATATCTCTTCTCCTTGTTTGTGCATATGTTTGTCAGCCTGTTTATTGTGCTTCTTCTGGTTGAGTGTGTAGAGCAGAAGGCTTGAACAGGCTTGGACAGCAGTACTCTCTGAGGGCTCCTGAGGAAGCTGCAGTCACAGATGGGCAACTGCCATGTACACTCAGACTCATCCTCATCAGAGCCACAAATGGTTACTGAATTTCAACCATCACAGAGAAGATACATTGAAGAACTTTTCCAAATTCACATACTTACCAAGTAATTATGAGGTAGTTTTCCTATGCACTGCACGGACACATTTAAGCATTACCTTACTATTCAGAAAATATGCAAATACATAACAAAATCATAATAAAAGTAGTCCATACAACCCATGCATTACATTCCAAGTCTTCTGAAGCCATAGCTTTGAGTGAGGAAAAGACCAAAATCCAAGTTGTTATTCACTGAAAATCTCCATCTCTGCCATTACTCTCAAATCTCATTAGCTGTCATGTGATATGCAAGAACCAATGACCTTTGGCATCAAAAACATCAAACCTGGAATAGCATATCTAAAGGCAACACTAGTGTGAATGAGATTTGAGAGGTTCATTGGAGGAAAATTATCAGCAAATACATTTTAGTCCATTCCTCACACAATGCTATTTCATGGCTTCAGAGTACTATAGTGAACCAATAGTATGGGCTATTTTAACCCTTAAAATGCATGGTAGTTTCACCAAATATTATTAAATACCTCAGGTCTTTAGCGACCCAGGATGTCGGCACAAATCACAAATGAATCAAAATGCCCAGATAGTATCAAATTTCCTGTTTTGTTTTGTTTTTTCAAGAGGATTAGAAAACAATAGAATAGAATTTATTCTGATATATACTGATGTTTTATTTTTAATATATAAAAGAGAACAGGATTCATTACTTTCACTGTAATGAAAGTAATGACAAACATATATTGAGCTACACGTAACACGTAAGCTACACATATGCATTATCTCGGGCAATTTTCAGTCTAACTTGTGCTGAGCAAAGAAATATGTATATCCTGTGATAGTAAAATTATATTGATATAATTTTAAAAATTATAAAGAAATAATCGTTCAAAAATATAATTTATCCCAGTCTGCTGGCGGTGTGGCTCTTTTATGCCACTCTCCCCTTGCTCACTGTAAATAGAGACAGGTGTTAGACATAATTTAGCTCAGGTGCAAGCGCCCTTACCACTTTCTCTCTCACCGGACGGATGCCAGCTACCTGTTGCTCGTGCTCATGCACACACTCCATAGGGACGTGAGCGAGCGAGCATCGACCAAAACAATGACGTAATGTACAATGAGGCTGAGTGTGATTCACCGGCATCATGCTGACAGATGAGGTAGCTGAATTAAAGTTACACGATTACAGTTATGATTGTTTTACAACAGACTTTGAGACTAAACTAAAACTACTTATCAGCTAACATAGCATACTGATACACATATTCAGCTACATACTACCAAACTATACCAGACAGTTTACTGTTGCACTGCAGTTATGTTGAACTATTGTACGTTTTGTATGTCATGTTGTGTTACAAATAAGAAACCAATGTATTTGCTTAAATTTATCCTGTATGCCTGACTTATAGTATAAAGAGAAGATCGTTTAAATTATTTGAATGTTATAAAGCAAGGTAGCTTGCAATTCTTCAGTGTTAGCAGGCAAGATCAAGTTAGCTAATATTACACAGATCAGTCCTCATGACATTATATTTAACATGCTTTGCAGTTATGTAAGCTTAACTTTCCAATAAGAAGAATGCCAATTCAGGATCCGTTTTGATCCCCAAATCCGAATGAAGCTCCCTCCAGAATTAAAATCCCCTGCCGATGTTCACTCTAGTTTTCGCTCGACCACGATCGCATTCCCACTTAGCCAGACGGGATTCAGTAGATACATTTTTTTGGCTTACTCTGAGTTTGTGTAGGAGCCGGTGTTGTGCTGGGAGCTGGCCATTTGCTGGATTCCATCTCTAAGATAACCTTAGTGTTGTAGTTTGCACTGAGCCAAGGCTCTCGGGAGCACGCAGAAACGTCACATCTTTTGGATTTTCCCGGCAAAATGGCCCACTCCCTTCACATGAAAATCAGTCTATAGGCTTTAATAGGCAGCCTAGGAAGTCCGGGAAGGGCTAATTTTTTAAGTTGCCGTTGAATAGGGCTGAAAAATTACAATTGTTACATATTGCACCTTTAAAGTACCAATTTCCTTCCGAAACAGCAAAATCTGTACATTATTCAAAATTTATGGCCACCAGTGTATATACACTTTTAAATGTAATTTTAACTATATAATTTTTATGCAACACAGTTCCGCAACAGCTGTTCGTTCAAAACACTTCTCATCGCAATTTTGCTCAAAGCACTACTTTGTCTGTCAAGTTTTTGACTTGGAACAAATGCCTATTCTGTAGAAGTTATTCTTCATTCTTCACTCATGAAACAGCCGAAAAATGGTATACTACTGCAAAGTGGGAGTATAAAATAGTGTTAATGGGGGAAAAACAGACAAGCTTCGTTTAAATGAGACAGCCTTCATAGGACAAGCGGAAACGGAACGTAACATGGTTGATATGACAGCATGCCCACTCTTTAACAAGCATGAGCACTTTGAGTGAGAAGGGAGTAATGTCCCTTTAGAAGTGAATGTTTGGGGTAAATTTTAGGAGAGCTATAATGATGAAAAGAGAAAAGAAAATAGATTTTATAGGTGTACTTTTAGTCTAATAATTTATTTAAATTATATATTAATATCATTATACATATTATATCCTCTGCACCAATCTACTGAGGTACTTCAACTTGGGAATTATCCTTCCTTCTGTTTGAACATCATATTTACGGGCAAATTGGCGTAATAGGAGGTTGGGCGGGACATACAGAAGGGCTTGTACCTTGTGCCATGTGTCTTTATTTTATGTCACAGCCATGAAAATGATTTGCTACTTGCTGTTGCTATTCAGAAGTAGGTGGTATTGGTGGGAGATAATTTCCTGCACTAAAGAGCATTGGATAAAATTATTTTGTGCAAAATGAGTCATACACATTTTTGGTCCATTTTATCAGATAAGACTGTAAATTATGTAACCGGTGGTTGTAAAGAAACAACGCAGGATACAAAAATATATTTGGGGGGTTTTATTCTGATGGCTGGTTAAAAAAAAAGAGAACGAACAGCGGCCAAGGGGTAATAAAACCAAATAAAACGGTAAAATGAAAAAATTATAATTAAAAATTAAATATGGTAGAGGCTAATGTTAAATGAAAATACAAACAGGGCATGAGCCTAATCATATGCTTCAGCATACAGCACCTTAATACATGCGTATATCATTCACAGCATTTTATCCATTTAAGTACTTGCTTAAATTACCCAAAGCATTGTGTGAATTTTTAATCAGGCTTTAAGAACATGTATAACCATTTAAACAATAAAATTCCCATTATACATGTTCACTTAATTTGGTCTATTAATTATTAAATAAGAAATTATTAATTAGAAATTTACATATCCAGTCCTCGCATGTGCATAGAATCTCCACACATGCAATTCATATGTATCCTTCAAAAATAACCCACATCAAACACTCAATTTTAACATACAACTATTATGAACACATATTTAATGCAATTTATAAGCATTTTGTTATCATGTCTCTAACCAGCACATATGCGCAACAGGAGAGAGTGCCAGAAAGCTGGTGTCGCAAAACTCCGGTTCTTAAAGGGACCACTTCCAATTTATGATAAGAGTGAAATTACATGAAATTCCTCCACTTGGTGGAACCTAATATTTAGATGACCTAAAAGCTAAAAGACATAAAAGCCACAAAACCTAAATTGTTCATCCCATCTAACACATTTATATTCTTATTCTTATATTTTTCCATTCCCATGGAAACACGTTTGTGGGTCACAAGGCCCTATACAATTATAGCAGGATAGGCTGCCACCTCTCTGTAAAAGTGATTTGTCACACCCATCATGTGACTTATTATGACCAGCACCCATGCTTTTGTGTATTTTAATGCTCAGACATGTTACCTATGAGTGTGTCACAGTTCTGAGGATGGACTGAATCGCCTGCGAAGCATGTGCTACTAGCGGTGTGGCTAACTGGTACTCTTTGTTAACATAATGATGCTAACATTAGCCTACCTGTTGTAATCGATTTTGAAGATGCTTTTCAGAGCATTGGTCACTCTTAGGTATGTCTAATTTTTGTTCATTATTTGGCTCTGCTTCAACGCCAAACTTGTGCATATTAGTTCATGTTTTATGTATTATTTCCCAGTTTAATTGTCATCCTCTTGTGTAGCAGTCAACTCGTAGCTGCTCGTATGTTCCCACACTGATGTATCATCTTGGGTTTAATAAACAATCAAATAATCAGTGCGTAAGCCCATTTGATCTGTGGGGGTGCCTGAGAGGGTTGTATTATTTATTTATTTGTTATTTATTTTGTGTGTGATTTTATGGTTTCATTTTAGGTACACCTATTGGTCTGGTATAACCAGCTGTATCCTCCCACTGCCCAGGTTACGAGTATGTGTGGATTTCTGGGACCTATCATCCCTTTTTATCAGCTTGCCTCTCTTGCCTCTCTGCTGGTAAGCCTCAGCCCAGCAGTTATTTTAGTCTGCATTTGTGTATGATTCTTCAGGTGTTGTGATGTGTAATTGTTCTTCCCTAATAACAATGTGTATGCAGCCAGAAGACCTGTGACTTCACTTAAATAATGCATGTGCAATTATCAAGTATTGCCGCTCTACTGAATTGAATCCTCCCTGATTTATCCATTATAAAAACAAACTTATCTTTTGTTATTTGAACCCATGTCTCTTTCCCTTATTGCATGTAGAACGAACCTGTGTGAAAGAGTTCCTTGGGTGAAATTCCCTGTGTGGCAAAAGCAAGTTTAAAAAAAAAAAAAAATTCTAAATGTAAAAACTTGATCTGGCATCTCTACTTGTTGAATCCCACATGCCGCTCCACTCGCCACAGAATCATGCCAAATTATTGGCACACCCAATAAGGAGTGGGGCTCCATGGGCTCCATATATGTGCCTGCTTGATGCCATCATTTCAGATTTTCTTCACTTCAAGTGCATGATTTTATGCTGTTCTATCGACTCATGTAAATGTTATGTTCTCCTTTTCGAGTGGCAATATGTTAGGGCATGATTGGAATCAGCTTTTCTTAACCTGAATTAAACATTAAACAGCCTGAATTAAAAATGAAACATTAAAAGCTTGGCAACATTAAAAGCTTGGCAATATTAATGAAGATGTGAACCTACAAATGTAATTTACCAAATCTTTATCAGTGTAAAAGATGTATGAATACATAATGTCATACTACGAATGTTACTTTAACATTATTTTAACAACATGCATTCCAAATATTCACATAACATCAGCCAAAGATGTTGGGACTTGTTGGGAGAGGTGTGTCATTTTATTTTGTACCTATGTCACTGCAAATTACATGTGGCATCAAGGCTAAATGGTCAGCACTGAGATGTGACTTCGCTTCACAGGCAGACTAGGCCAAAGAAGCCAGTTCAGAACATGTCTGCGGGGATTTTCTATTATTTACAGTCTGCCTTCCTGTGGACTCAATGCAAGTTGACAGTAACCATACGAAGCTCATAAATAAAACCTTGGGTGCTTTAGAGCAGGAGAGAAATGCAGATTTTGATGCACATGCTGCTGCTTGCCAGGGGTGATGGGGTGAGTGTTTTGAGGGGTTGGAAAGAGAAAATTAGCTCAGCTAATATTGCACAGAACAAGGCTCTTGTCACTTGTCTATTATGGCAAATTACAGGATATCCTTTTTCACTTTTCTCTTTCTCTACCAGAAAATGCACAAACTGAAAAAATTTATATCTTGAACGCACCGTTAGTTGCCTTGGATAAAAACGTCTGCCAAATGATAATAAGGAATATGCCCAAATTATTTGATCATAAACCATTAATAAAAAGGCTGTTTTCATTGAAGCTAAAAGCACACTAAGTTAACTATAGCTTCATGCACCAATCTTGAGCTGTCTTAAATATAAGTGGATTCCAAAACTCTAGTTTTTGCATTTATTTATTTGGAATTCAAAAGAAGTATTCAATAGAATCATTTCTGTAGTGGTCTGACTTTTGGACCCCACAGTTTATACATATATACTGTACATAGGCAGAAAACATTTATTATTGGTAATTAAGCAGATGCTTTTCATCCAGCTGATTGCAGAACATCTCTCTGCAGCAACTTGGAGCTTAAGTGCCATGCGAGGACACAATGGTGACAGACCTCAGTATCCCTGAACACTTGTCAAAAACTAATTTAGATTTATTTTTAAATAAATTATATTTATCCCATTGACTCCAATGTGTCTTAATAACATATCATATTATATCACTCATTATGTCTTTGTATACATCACAGAATTTTGAGACATAGATTATGGACTAAATACAGCCACGCAAATGCTGTTGGATTGCAACATGATAAAACATACATTTTATGCAAATCATATGTTATTCATCTCTCACAACCAATCTGGACTATTCTTGTTTCAAGGTTTTCCATTTTCAGGGCATTTGTGCATTTTTCTTTGGAATTATATGTTCTTCAGTTGATATGTAATATGTAAAGTATATGTAATTGTGCACTATTAGATCCAGAATGTGCAATAAGAAAGTAAATGGGTCCATTTTAAATTCATGTTGATTTTAAAGCTTTCATCCTCTGATGATGTCATCCAGCAGGCAATAGTTTTCTGAAGGGAGGGCAAAAGCCTGTCCTTTTTTGAGAGCCGCCTTTCTGTCTGGCATGTTATTAATGTTTCAGTCTAGTAAATTTAGGTGAAAAAAAGAGAGGAGAAAACAGTTCCCATTGACGTCTCCTTTTGCAGACTCGCTGATTGGTCTTGTCAGTTTTGTCACAGCAAGCCCAGATTAGAATAGAGGTGAGCTGCTCCATATATGCTGTATATAAATTATCTGTAAATTCCATTAAAGCTGCTCTGCTGTAGCCACAGTGCCATAAAATGCATTTTTCACAGTGATAAAACTTCTTAAGTCTGTGTGTGTGCATCTATGTGTGTAAATCTTTTGTTATATTTATAGACATTGACTGCACACAAGAAATTGATTTAAGCTGCTACAACACACAAACAGGACTTGGAAAAGTGATTGCTACCAACATATGCAGTCTTCTTAAACAACAAGCACAGTGTCTGAGTGGGAACAAGACATGTGATGACACATTGGGAATACAGTGGTCAAGTTGTCTGAAGCCCTTATACAATCACTGCAATTCATTGGCTCCTTATAAGCTCCTTATAACTGTCAACCCACAGCGCCATCCCTCATATTTTATGCATAAGGCACGAGCCTATGCTGCAACTAGTTGTGTATGGCCAGCACAATGTCTCTTTCCAACTTAGGGAACCAAGGTTATGCAAGTAACGAGACATTTCCATTCATAGGAACTCTACACTGCATGATAAGACACTGGGAGCAATGTACCATGTGAACAGTGGCTGCCAATTGTGACCATATGTAAGCATACAGCGGCACACAAGCGAGCTTGAACATCTAAAAACTATGACTTCACCTCTGTTCCAACAGAGAGAACATGGGAAGCAGGAGTCAAACCCTCATCCTGATTAAACAAGGTCTTAACACAGACTTTGTTAAGCCTAGCAAAATATCCACACATAATGGATTGATCAACAGGGCATGCAAATCACTTACCTTCTTACATGATACCAACACCAAAAGCAGGACAGTTTAAGAGTCAGAAACTTGTACTAAGGGCTCAAACGAAGAGACTAAATCCCATGAAGAGACTTGGATAGGGCGAAAAGGCCTAAGCCTGAGTACTCACACATTAAGTGAGAGACAAGAGCATGTCTACCAATCGAAGCCCCATTCACACGCATGTGGTCAGCCACTATAGTGGCATCATAAATGGGGCCGGGTCAACCCTGACCCCAAAAATTCCTGCAAAGACTCCCACACTGCCAATAGGGCAGTGAACTGGATCTTCACTTTGCGCTCAACACCAGGAGGTGAAAACACACCACTCAAATGTATACAGTCCTCTAGTTGATTGGGCTCTAGCATTTAGAATGGTATCAACCACATAGGGTGATAAACCATCATTCATAAGAGTGCCCCGTTGAGGGGCCAAACCCAGAACTTACATATACTGTAAGTCTAGCCAGGGGTGCCAAATGCTGCCCTGCACCTGAAACAACAGGTCTGTTCTAAAAACACATACAGGCTTGCTGTCGGCTACTTTCTGAACAGAAACTACTGTAGGAATTACAGGTGGTGCCCATCTCAATTTAATGCGTGTTTCTGTTGAGCAATGGTGCTCTTTGCTTATTTGTGACAGCTGCTTTACATATAGCATCGCAGAAGAGAGAAACACTATGCCTTCGCTACTGCGGTTGATTGAATGGAAGTAAATAATGTCTTTGCCTCTATTACACTCAGGCATGTGTAAACAGAACCCTGAAATGTGTCTACAGCAGGGAAGCTCAATCTCAAATTGACTTCCCTGGTACTTTGAACAGGTTGGATTGCATGAACATGTGGGACATTTGGAATAGGCTGTCTTATCACAATGACCCCAGAATTTGTAATGAGGGAACAACTTGTGATGCTTACAATGTTTTTTGTGTACATTTTACCTTTTGCTTGTGTTAATTATGCATACACCAAGACATATGCATATGCTGTATAATGGGTGGGCAACGTGCGGTGCTTATGAAAGTTTGACATTGTACATTGCATAGTGTACACATGCCTCAAGACACTCGGCCATGGGGCAGAGGCAAGACTTAAGTAGTGGATATTTAATGCTTATTCTCCAATGTCCTATGCATATTTAATGGCAGACTCATATGATGGGAAGTAAGAATGTGACCGACGGAGAACTCAAATCACAACTTCTTAACAAAAACAGCTTGGAAGGACAGCATAATCAGTGATTGCAGAACTAACACAGATTAAAAGGAATGAGGAGTACGATGCCATCCATGCCATCATTGAATAGGAACAGAGATAGCAAGATAGCGGAGAGACAGCAGGTTGGTTAACAATCACTGTATTAGAAGAATGCTCTTTTCGAGCCTCTTCTGTCCCCAGGCCAGAACACCGGCCTCCCAAACAGGAGAGAAAGAATTAGAGGCTGGGGCCGTGCCCCGAAGTGCCTCATTTACGTCAGGACCTCTCTAGAACAACAATGCTTGGAAGGACTGCATAATCAGTGAATGCAGAACTAACACAGCTCAAAAGGAATGAGGTCCACAATCTTGCTGTCTCCAGATGGGACCCAACAATGAAGCACCACGTGTGTTGGTTCACAATCAGTGTATTAGAAGAATTCTCTTTTCAAGCCTCTTTTGTCCCTAGGCTCCAAACCAGTGTTTGCTAATGGTGGCGGCCTGTGTGGTGTGTAACGGCGCCGAACTAGGTTGTGCGCCAGATATAGGAGCATCTTCGAGTGCTGCTTCCACTTGGAGCAAGGGAGATAAACACAAGAAAAAGTTTGGTGTCCAGCCTCAAGGCTCAAAGTTCATGTGGCTCCATTTCAGAGACTGCATGGCACCATTGCCCTTTGCTCATCACAATGCAGGAATCTGCACATGAAACCGCTAATTTCAGACAACATTCTTACATATTGCAACTCAAAAAGGGAGAACATAATTCTCGCTTCGGCATTAGTCGTTGGAAACAACACAAGCTGAGACAAAGTACGTTAACTGGTCACTAATAAGGAGCCCATGATGAAACTCCTTAGGGGCATCTCTTAAGGTCCATCAGCCAATTAATTGCTGTGATTGTATAAGGGTTTTAGACCATGTGACCACTACATGTTCCCAATGCATCATCACACAGCGTAGAGGTCCTGCAAAAGGGAATGAAATAGCATTTATGTTGTCAGGTGGGTTTTTCAACCCTACAATGTCAAAGCCGAAAGGCTCAACACTTTGAAAAGTGCTACTTTTTGATCATTAAAATAATTACTATTGCATAATTTAAAAAAAAAAAAGTAAAAATAAATTTTCTTGATAGTTCCTTCAAAATGAAATTTCTTTCATTATTTACTCTCCACATTTTGCTCCAAATCTATAGGACTTTCTTGCCTCAAGTGGACATTTAAGCAGAATGTTGACACAGCCTAAGTCACCATTTCACTATTTCACCACTTTTCAATGTCTTCAAGGTAAGAAAAGGATCAACATTGTTCTTAGCATGTTGCTAGCATATTTAAGCATTTTGCTAGGTGTTGTTAGCATGTTTTAGCACTTAGCTAGGCATTGTTATCATGTTTTTGCATGTTACTAGCTGTTTAAGCACTTTGATATGTGTTATTAACATGTTCTAGCACTTAGTAAGGCTTTGCTAATATGTTTTCGCTCTTAGCCAGGTGGTGTTAGCATATTTCTATCATGTTTTAACACTAGGCTAGTTGTTTCTATCATGTTGCTAACATGTTTTAGTGCTTAGCTAGGTGTTGCTAGCATGTTTTAACGTGTTGCTAACATGTTTAAGTACTTTGATAGGTGTTAGAATGTTGTAGCACTTAGCTAGGCATTGCAAATATGTTTTAGCTCTTAGGCATTGATAGCATCCCAGATAGCAATAAGTCGGCGGGCCGCTGGCGGTACTCCGGCGGCAGTAGAAGCGGCAGAATGGCGATATCGCAAACACGTTTGACGGCGCACCGCCGGTGGCAGCCGCTTTTTAAAAGCGGCAGCCGCCTTCCTACCGCCTTCATTCCGCGGCCGGCCCACTGGCTAACCGCCGTTCCACTGCCGTTATATCGAGGCGGACCGTCGGAGGCAAACGCTTTTTCGAGCTGCATCTGCTTGTACGCATATATATATATATATATATATATATATATATATATATATATATAATTTATAGCATGCAGTTTATCAAGAATAATGATTGATCAAACCAGACAAATTTCTATTTGGCGTTTTAATTCCACATTTCAAAGTACAGTAACTGTCATTGAAACAAGATGTCAGATCACTGAAATATAAATAACAGAAAAATACAAACATTATATATACACACACACACACACACACACACTAAAGAACATGCAGGTTTCCAATTCAATTTTGGTAAAAAAAAAAATACATATTTTCTAAAAACACTATTGTAACACTTACAATAATTGTTAATAATATAAAGAGGTCAGCTCTGGGATGAAAAGAATTACCAGTAAACATAAGCAATGAGGATATTTGGTACCAAATAAAGTGCAGGATACCAAATAAATTGAGGTATAACATCATATTTACAAGTCATTTCTAACAATAGGTTAAGTGGTACTAATTTAGAGTAAAGCTCTGGAGTAGAATATACCATTATAACTGCAATGCTGACCTGTGGCACAAGGATTTACAAGCTATATTTAACAATAGAATAACAGTTAAGCACTGTGACGGAATGAAAGTAGAATTTTTGGTACTAGTTAATGTGCAATATCAAATATCAGGCATGAAATAGGATTTACAAACTATAATAGAATCGTTAAGCACTGACGGAATGAAATAAGCCAATACTAAAGTCACGGTAAGTAGAATATGTGATACCAGATAATGTGCAAATATCAAGTATTAGATGTATAATCTAGGATTTACAAGCTATATTTAAAAATAGAATAGTTAAGCACTGTAACAATGAAATAAGCAGCAAATTGTATATGAAATAATTGAGATCTTTGGTATCAAGGAATGTGCAGGATAACAGGTATAATATACATTTTGACATTCAACTTACAAATGACAACAAGTGGGAATAAATACAATTAACAGCAGAAAATCTGGCTGTAGAGAACACAGCCAATCAGAATGTCTGGAGAGGTTGGGGACTGCGTGGCGTAGTGGGCTAAGAATCACCGGTTTTCCCCGACCTCCAGAATGAGGCAGTGCAAATTGGCATATATCTTCAGTGATTCCTCGTGCGCCTGTATAAAAGGACAAACCATCCCATATTCATCCAAGGAGCTGTCCTCAAAGCAGGGTCACGAGAGAAAAGAAGAAAAAAAAAAAAAAGAAGCAATTTCCACAGTGAACAGTGTGGATTGGGTGAGTGTAGTCTGACACTTTTAGCAGGCTTTTTTAGGGGTCTTGATGTTACTGACTGCAGGATAAAGAAAGGGTTCCAGTTGTCAGTGATGCTGGGGTGTCAGTAGTCAGCCTAGGTTTAAGGGGTCGGCTGTGGGTCCCTCTCAGCTGTGCGGCGCCTTTTTCCACCTTCATGTTCAGATGCTCCTTTCAGGTAACGCGTAACGTTAACCTGGATCGCCTCATCAGTGGCATCCTGGGTTGCCGGGTTCTTCCGGATGGCTCCTGTAGAAAATAAAGATCTGTCATTCCATTTGAATGGCATAAGGTCATACACATCTACTTAAATATAAAAAAATATCCAACTTACTTTGAACAATGGTCTTCAGGAACATGTCTCTAAAACATGCTTTATCCCCTACACCAGTCCAGGTTGTATTGATGGAAAGGTGATTAGAGAAGATACTCTGAAGCATTCGCCACACGGTTGTCTTTAGGTCCCTCCCACATTTGATTGCCAAAAACCGAAGCTGAATACAAAAAAAACATGTTACAAATTACATTTCTCTGAAGCTTCTCATAAATTTAAAATGTGACAGGCTGTGGATTCAGACTGTAAAATATGCAGTGTACGATCTTAATTTTACTTTTTAGATTACCCTATGGCGTTATAAACGAAATCGGCACACTTACAAATCGTTGCTGGAGCTCTTTATCCTGCCTCAAACTGTTGTCAAGCAACGCCAAATCTTCCTGGGTGTCTAGGGGGGAGTAACAGATCTCCTGGCAGGGATAACTCTCCAACAGACACATTGGCACTGAAATGTTGCAGCATAGCATTTTGTTGTCCATGCTACGCACAACATCGCCAAACTCCAAGACGTCGCAGCATTAGGGTTTGATCTGCACCTACAGGGGTTCCCAGAATAAAAGAATAAAGTAGTCAGTCCTGGTCCTTCAACTACTAAACTATGACATTTATATCTAGGTCTACTACATGTACAGGTGGCCCCAGTGGGAATTAAACCAACAACCACAGGTGTTGTTTGCAAGTTGTACCCGATTACCCAGTGCGAGCAAATGTCTTCAACATTGTCCCAACTTGCTTCACCTGCTCTTGAAGTGAGCCGCTGTCACCTGGGAAGTAACAATATATTGATTAGCAATACACTAAATATAATAGTAATATTATATAACCACAATTATCATACCAGTAACTTTCCCTGTAATTTCTATCCACAGTATGTTATGCATGGCATACAAGTTCATAATGAAGAACCCTTATGATAACATCAATTTCATTTTTTTCTTTGAAGCAGAATATTTGTTTGTAAAAGGGGAGGAAAAAGAAAATAATGAAATATTGGTATACAGATTTTGGTTGATATATCATACTGTACAGTGAAATTTGCTATTGTTGTATCCCTACTCACCTGAAGGACGGATAGATCAGGCAAATCTCCAGTCAGGCCTTTGTAGAGTGTGTGCTCCTGCATATCCACAGGTATTTTAATTCAAACTTGCAACATATTGTAATAAATCTACAATATTCAGCCTTTACCTTACACCCTCGGTTGTTGCTCTACACTTTTATTATATTAAATACTTATTTATATAGCTTGCTCACTGTATAATCATGATAGCCTAATACTTATAACACAAGATTGCATCTTAAACGAATGACTGAGTTGAAAACTTGAATAAGAACGCATTTTACACAGAGGGGACCAGCTAGGGAAACTTACCTGCCTACAATAACTGTTTTCATTTGATTTGAGTTACATTAAACATGAATAACCTTAGCCGAGTCCCCAGGAACATCGGGCTATTAAAGTAACAAGCCTGTAACTGCGGTCTTATCAATTCTAGCTTCACCATACACTCAAACTGTGAGGTTTATCTGCTTTTCTCATGGACCTGTAGCACAATGCCCTGACAGTGACTTCACCTGTGCCCTGACCTTTATTAGAAACTGAAAGGAGAGCAAGTTAATATAATTTATATTACAATTATCACAAAAATTAACAAACAGTCTGCTTTAAAACTAAGAAAAAACAAGCTTCTATACTAACCTTACATAAAAAATGAACACGTGGTGAACTAGCTTAGCCGCTATCTGCCGGCACACCACATTCGATTAAAATACTTACCCTTGTAGTTGTGCAGATAACTCGATATGTAGAGTTTAAAGTCCTTGTCCCTCTTGCTTGTCGGAGTAGGGGACCAGGCATCAACAATGCGATGAACATCGCTGACGCGTATTTTCGGAAGATTCTGGAGACATCGAGTAAAAATAGACATTTTGGGCGACGCACAAGTAAACCCAATGGGGCTGGCTGCAGACTACGGGGCGAGTGGAGCTCCATTCAAAAGCGGAAATACGTCACCTCCACTGCGCCGGAGCGCATATATACGTCACCTCTACTGCGGCCTGATACTGTCTATGACTGCGACCGAGCGCATATATATATATATATATATATATATATATATATATATATATATATATATATATTTATTTATTTATTTAACCGAGCGCATATATACGTGACCTCACCTAATCTTCACACACAATATCAAAACAGTATACTAAACCTTTACGAAGTGGAGGTGACGTATTTCCTGTTTGAGAGTGGAGCTCCAATCGCCCACAGTCTGCAGCCAGACCCTTCTCATATTTTTTGCTATCTAAGATGTTGCTAGAATGTTTTGGCACTTATCTAGACATGTTTTAGCTCTTAGCTAGGTATTGTTAGCATGTTAATCATGTTTTAACACTTACACTAGTGGCCAAAAGTTTGGAATAATATAGGCCTACAGATTTTGCTTTTATGAAAATAAATTGGTACTTTTATTCACCAAAGTGTCATTTAACGGATCACAATGTATGGTGAGGATATTAATAATGTGAAAAATTACCATTACAATTTGAATTTTTTTTTCTTCTTCATTTTTAACTTCTTAAACTACTTCAAAGTGTTCTCATCACAAAATACTCTATGTGCAGCAATGACAGCTTTGCAGATCCTTGGCATTCCAGCTGTCAGTTTGTCCAGATACTCTGTTGTCTAATGTCTGTGTTTCTTTGCTCACTCTAACGTTTTTATGTTTCAAAAGTGGCTTTTTCTTTGCAATTCTCCTCATAAAGCCTGCACCCCTGAGTCTTTTCTTTACTGTTGTACATGAAACTGGTGTTGAGTGAAAAAAAACCCACAAAGACAATGTTAAGCTTCCAGATAGCTTTCTTTGTGTGTTTGATATAATGACAAATTATTTTCTAATACCAAATTAGCAATTTAGGATAAGGTGTTGTAGTATTAGCTGCTGGAAATGGGGCCTGTCTAGATTTTATCAAAAATGACTTTTTTCAAATAGTGATGTGCTGTTTAAAGTCTGTGCTGAGTTTTGTGGATGTAGCTTGAGAGCTCTAGGAGGAGATACAGTCAGAAATATAAGTCTAATAATAATAATCATAATAAGCTGAAATAGAATATCAGTACTTTCTCAAGCCAAAACAATTAAATGCACATTGCTATCATAATTATCAGTGTGACACACTGCCTTCCATGTCAGTTAAATCATGTTGTTATATTATAATTTGATCATATGCATACTGAAGCTCTGTTGCTTTTACAAGTTGTTTAAACACAAGCCATGTTGTACATCCATACTTCAGTGAGCTTTATAAATAATTCATGAAGACTGTGCAATAGCAATCAGAATCTGATTGCAGACCAGTATAAAAGTAGAACACCACACTATGTGTAGCCTGGGGTGGCCCAGTAGCAAAGCACCATGGATCAGCTTCCCTCAGTCCCTCAGGGGAACTCTGGTAGCTGTGATGTGGATACTCACTCCATACCTGTTCTTGCACATCTGAATCACGACAAGCATGATAGGATTTTTACATATAGACAAGGAATGTCGTTTAAGATGCCCAATTAAAATGACATAGAAGACAAACTCATATAAACAGAATGGAAAATGAGAACATACACATTTTAATCCTGAACTGTATGGCAATCCAGCCATTTACACACATTATACTGCATATCCATGTGATGCTAGAGGTACATTGAGTACACAATTGTCACATGTGAAATATGTGGTTCATCTCAAGGGTCAGGATGTGGAATATGAAGACAGATTGAGATAACAACAGAATAAATTTAGCTCATCTTGACAAGACTCCAGCAAGAAAAATTAACTGTATATGATATCTAATGTATGCAGTTTCTGCATACAGTAGGCAATATGTTTTTTAAAGAAATATAAGTTACAAGTTAATTGCATGTTAAGCTCAATCGACAGCATTTGTGTCATAATGTTGATTACCACAAACATTTATTTTGACTCATCCCTCCTTTTCTTGAAAAACATCTGGGTTGCAGTGAAACACAAACCAATGGAAATGAATGGGGCCAATACATAAACATTAAAATACTCACTGTTTCAAAAGTATAGCCACAAGACGTAAGCAATATTTGTGTTAACATGATTTTAGTGAGATAATATCACTTGCTAACTTTTTCTGTGAAGAAGAAATATCCAATTTTAATATACAATTTTACAACAAACCCTAAAACCTTAAAATGTAAACAACTTTACAGCTCAAATAATACTTTTTAAAAGAATAATTAATTTAAGTGCTTTTATAACATTCTAAGCTTCACATTCCTGCCTTTAAACTCTCAAAAAATTGGGAGGAGTAGAAATATTTTTTTTGCTGTAATCAACATTATGCCACAAATTCTGTTGACTGAGCTTAAATAGTCCTTTAAGGTCTGTGTTTGACTACAATCTTGAAGGTGAAGCATGTAACTTTTTTTATGTAAAAATACTTTCTTCTATCCCAGCATAGTATTAGATAAGTATAAGAAAGCAATTCGTTATTTGATTCTCCAGAAAAACTGTAAACACTGTGGCTCTGTGGCGTTATCATAACATTATAGCATCCTGACCAGCCTGGCTCATCCAATGACTTCAGTATAGGGTGGAATTATCTGTTTTTTGACCGATGGCAGATGAGTTGGAGTGTCAACTCATCTGCTCTCAAGCTACAGCCACAAAACTCAGCACAGACTTTAAACAGCACCATCGCTATTTTAAAAAAGTCATTATTCCATTTGGAACCGCTAGTGCCAGATAAATTACAAACTTCATGCTAGGATCCATTAAGAGATAATAGAAAATCAGAATATATAAAAAAAGTTGACGAGACCTCACAGTCACTAAGACTGCCAATGACTTGACCTTAATTTTTCCATAACCTGAATTTTTAAACTTTATGTGCGAAAGCCTCCTCCAGTGCTTTGAAGAGTTTGCTTGAAGACTGCTTAAACATTCATGGATTTCCCTCATTTAAGACATGTAAAATTCACATTCATTTATTTTTAAGCACACTGACTGCTTTATGGTCATTTTTTCTCTCAAGACATTCAGGAAGATAGTGATAATACTAAAATTCCCTAGAGACACATTCTGACCAAAACTTCTTATATCACTCAGGCGGTTTAAAGTTTTATGTTAATGCAGAGAAAGATTTATTTACATTTTGACCTCATAGTCTAAAGTGGTCAACTGTACAGATTGTATGACTTTGGGTAGAAAGAGTAAGCCTACATGTTGGATATCCTTTTTATTTTGGTTTTAATTATGGTTCAGTTCATCTATATAATAGCACAAACTTTGATACATGACTGTAAAAACAGAATAGCATAGTGGCACCCCAAATGTAGGCCTATTTCGACACACTGACAAATGTGTTGCTTTAATAGTCAAATATCAGCACAACTGGCATTTTATTTTACTGAGAGATACCAGAAGCACACTATTCAAAACATTTGTTAGGTTCTTTTATATTTATATTTGTTTAAAATAATAGATTTACCAGTCAAAATTAAGACAAAAAGTTATTTGGTGTCAAATTTAGTGGGGCATGTCCTCGTTAATGTGATGAACTATACCTGTGGTTTCTCTGCTAGGGCACCCATGTGAACTTGGAAGACTGCTTTTATACATGGACTAAAATCATCTTGGGATTTGTTGTTCAAAATTTACTGCAAAATGGCTGAGAAAAGGTTTAGCAACATTTGTTTGCAGATGCTACTTGGTTTGATATTCTTAAGTGTTCTGATATTTTGGGGGGGCACTGTAAGTGTGTATGGCAGTATAACACATTTAAATGAAAAGGTAAAGAGTTTAGCCAAGTCATTTTTCCCTACTAGACATAAACATATGGAGCAAACTTTCACATTGTATAGTACTTATAGTGCAAGATATCCCATTTATCACAGAACTGTTCTCAATACCTCTCTAGCAAGAGACTTCAGTAGTGCTTGTAGTCTACTGTCCTCCTTACAACACACACACACACACACACACACACACACACACACACACACACACACACACAGATGTCAGTAATGACATAGTGAGAAGCTAGTCCTCCTCATGTGCTCCTCCAACTAGCTACCAGTGTAAGATGATGAATGATTAGCTACACCCTGCTATGAATCTCATTATCCCTGGTCTTGCAGATGCCATGGCAGCAGATCATATATATATATATATATATATATATATATATATATATATATATATATATATATATACAGTATCTCACAAACGTGAGTACACCCCTCACATTTTTGTAAATATTTGATTATACCTTTTCATGTGACAACACTGAAGAAATGAGACGTTGCAACAATGTAAAGTAGTGAGTGTACAGCTTGTATAACAGTGTAAATTCGCTGTTCCCTCAAAATAACCCAACACACATCCATTAATGTCTAAACTGTTTGCAACAAAAGTGAGTACACCCCTAAGTGTAAATGTACAAATTGAGCCCAAAGTGTCAATATTTTGTGTGGCCACCATTATTTTTCAGCACTGCTTTAACCTTCTTGGGCATGGAGTTCACCAGAGCTTCACAGGTTGCCACTGGAGTCCTCTTCCACTCCTCCATGACGACATCACAGAGCTGGTGGATGTTAGAGACCTTGTGCTCCTCCACCTTCCATTTGAGGATGCCCCACAGATGTTCGATAGGGTTTAGGTCTGGAGACATGCTTGGGCAGTCCATCACCTTCACCCTCAGCTTGTTTAGCAAGGCAGTGGTCGTCTTGGAGGTGTGTTTGGGGTCGTTATCATGCTGGAATACTGCCCTGCGGCCCGCTCTCCGCAGGGCAGTATTCCAGCATAACAGTCTTCAGCAAACTGTTTGCAGGCTTTCTTGTGCATCGTCTTTAGAAGAGGCTTCCTTCTGGGACGACAGCCATGCAGACCTTGATGCAGTGTGCGGTGTGTGATCTGAGCACTAACAGGCTGACATACCCCCCACCACCCCACCCCTTCAACCTCTGCAGAAATGCTGGCAGCACTCATACGTCTATTTCCCAAAGACAACCTCTGGATATGACGCTGAGCACGTGCCCTCAACTTCTTTGGTCGACCATGGCTAGGCCTGTTCTGAGTGGAACCTGTCCTGTTAAACCGCTGTATGGTCTTGGCCAACGTGCTGCAGCTCAGTGTCAGGGTCTTGGCAATCTTCTTATAGCCTAGGCCATCTTTATGTAGAGCAACAATTCTTTTTTTCAGATCCTCAGAGAGTTCTTTGCCATGAGGTGCCATGTTGAACTTCCAGTGACCAGTATGAGGGAGTGTGAGAGCGATGACACCAAATTTAACACACCTGCTCCCCATTCACACCTGAGACCTTGTAACACTAACGAGTCACATGACACCGGGGAGGGAAAATGGCTAATTGGGCCCAATTTGGACATTTTCACTTAGGGGTGTTCTCACTTTTGTTGCCAGCGGTTTAGACATTAATGGCTGTGTGT
The DNA here is from genome assembly GCF_025860055.1 of Xyrauchen texanus. Lineage (NCBI taxonomy): Eukaryota > Metazoa > Chordata > Actinopteri > Cypriniformes > Catostomidae > Xyrauchen > Xyrauchen texanus. Next base: position 34,472,933 of record NC_068279.1, read on the forward strand.
TGAGTTATTTTGAGGGGACAGCAAATGTACACTGTTATACAAGCTGTTCACTCACTACTTTACATTGTAGCAAAGTGTCATTTCTTCAGTGTTGTCACATGAAAAGATATAAACAAATATTTACAAAAATGTGAGGGGTGTTCTCACTTTTGTGAGGTACTGTGTGTGTGTATACACTCACCTAAAGGATTATTAGGAACACCTGTTCAATTTCTCATTCATGCAATTATCTAATCAACCAATCACATGGCAGATGCTTCAATGCATTTAGGGGTGTGGTCCTGGTCAAGACAATCTCCTGAACTCCAAACTGAATGTCAGAATGGGAAAGAAAGGTGATTTAAGCAATTTTGAGCGTGGCATGGTTGTTGGTGCCAGACGGGCCGGTCTGAGTATTTCACAGTCTGCTCAGTTACTGGGATTTTCACGCACAACCATTTCTAGGGTTTACAAAGAATGGTGTGAAAAGGGAAAAACATTCAGTATGCGGCAGTCCTATGGGCGAAAATGCCTTGTTGATGCTAGAGGTCAGAGGAGAATGGGTTGACTGATTCAAGCTGATAGAAGAGCAACTTTGCCTGAAATAACCACTCGTTACAACCGAGGTATGCAGCGAAGCATTTGTGAAGCCACAACACGCACAACCTTGAGGCGGATGGGCTACAACAGCAGAAGACCCCACCGGGTACCACTCATCTCCACTACAAATAGGAAAAAGAGGCTACAATTTGCAAGAGCTCAAAAAAATTGGACAGTTGAAGACTGGAAAAATGTTGCCTGGTCTGATGAGTCTCGATTTCTGTTGAGACATTCAGATGGTAGAGTCAGAATTTGGCGTAAACATAATGAGAACATGGATCCATCATGCCTTGTTACCACTGTGCAGGCTGGTGGTGGTGGTGTAATGGTGTGGGGGATGTTTTCTTGGCACACTTTAGGCCCCTTAGTGCCAATTGGGCATTGTTTAAATGCCACGGCCTACCTGAGCATTGTTTCTGACCATGTCCATCCCTTTATGGCCATCATGTACCCATCCTCTGATGGCTACTTCCAGCAGGATAATGCACCATGTCACAAAGCTCGAATCATTTCAAATTGGTTTCTTGAACATGACAATGAGTTCACTGTACTAAAATGGCCCCCACAGTCACCAGATCTCAACCCAATAGAGCATCTTTGGGATGTGGTGGAACAGGAGCTTCGTGCCCTGGATGTGCATCCCACAAATCTCCATCAACTGCAAGATGCTATCCTATCAATATGGGCCAACATTTCTAAAGAATGCTTTCAGCACCTTGTTGAATCAATGCCACGTAGAATTAAGGCAGTTCTGAAGGCTGAAAGGGGTCAAACACAGTATTAGTATGGTGTTCCTAATAATCCTTTAGGTGAGTGTGTATATATATATATATACATATGTATATATATATATATATATATATATATATATATATACAACAGTTAGTTCCAGTCCTCGAATCTGATTGGACAAGAGATGTTCCATTTTCTTCTAAACTGTTTACCTTTCAAATTGCTGTGGGTCAGAATCTCCAGTGGGAAGGAGGCCATTAAAAGAACATGTACCATTGAAGTGGCTGTTTGGGTCTGCAGGGCAGAAGTCCATTGATGCTTTAGAATTGTATGCCTGTGCCATGCTAACACCACCTGTCGTTGTGATCACATAAAAAGAGATTTACAATATATATTATTTTCAAATAAATTATATAAAACTCATTTAAGTTTTTATTCAGCCATTTCAACAATCACAGAAATGCATAACAAATCTGTATGTACAGACCTAAATCCTCAGCAAAAAGTACTTATATAATTAGCATCACTGGAACACTAATAAAAGTAAAAAAAAAATGTCAACAATGTTATTACAGACAGACTGTTGCTGGTAAATTATAATGGAAAGGAAGAGCTTACCTACAAATATTTACACACTTTATTAAGAATTAACAAAGCAATGACACTATTGTAACTGCACCATGTATTTTTGCAAGGTGAAAACAAAATACTTACTTTGGCAGAACCAGACAGAGAAGCCTTGGATGGAGCCTTTGGCACCTGTGAAGCAGAATATTGATAGATTAAAAACAATACACATAACACTGAGTATCATAAAATCTTTGTAGAAGTATCAGAATATCACAACATTGCACAACAAAGTCATGTGACTTATATTTTGATGGATGTATGCGTGAATACACCCATAAAATGCAAGTTAATAGGAGTTTCATGTTCTGAAAATGACGGAAAAAGCTTAATTGTAAGCCATAAGACTCCAGTAGTTTAATAAATGTGTTCTGAAGCAAACGTCTTCTTGATTTTGGGTGAAAACAGACCAAAACATTCCTCCAAAATATACCTCTACTATAAATCTTGACATCAGCAGTCAACTTCATGATCATGATTAATTAAATAACTTCCTGGTTCCACCTAGTGCTCTGCGCATGTGTTAAGCACTAGGACTGTATGTCTACAGTATATGCATATACTCACTATATCTCTATCAGAAAATACCTTGCTGTTATGCTGAGGAAAAAAGTCATACATCTTGAAACAACACAAGGGTGAGTAAATGATGAGAATATCTATTTTAGGTGAACTGTTCTTTATCTACCACAGTCATGTTCAAATCACTAGGATGCTATGAATAATGTTCCTAACTTGTACAAGTATGGGGAATGTTAAAAACATAAAATAAAAACAATAGTTAAAAATGCATAACTTACATCAAGGAAATCTGCTAAAATTAATACAGTAAATGGATATATGTTAGCAATAGTACTGGACAATTGTTGTTACAAAATAAGTTTATCTAATGATCTCAAGAAAATAGTTATGCTTCATATGTGACAGAATAGCATGTGGAACAGGCATTACATAAAAGCAGCTAATACTTACTTTAGGAGCATGTGAGATGGGACCATGAGGGTTACGTCTTAAATCTTCAAGTGTTATATAGAATAATAGAGGATAATATAAGAGTATTATATTGGAAATAGGATAATAAATATAGGCACCTGGGTCGTTTTCTTTATAGAGTGCCATTTGGACTTCATAATTTGGGATATATAAATTGTTGATTTACCTATATTTTAATGTTCTATTATATAAAGGACTAACTTGCTGAAAAACATATGGGTCAAGCTCAGGCACCTATATTGTAGTAACATTGTATAAACATTAACAACATGACACGCGGGACATGTCCACCCTGTTAAGGACTTGGACATAACTGTTTTAATGTGTTTATTTTTGTAATGTAAATTATTTTTAAACAGCATATATTGAGAAAAACAAGCACAAATTATGACAACAGGAAATATTCTTCTAATTTTTTTCTTAAGAAAAGTGAATTATGATAAGAATTACTCAAACTTTCTAGCATGTATAGTCAACCTATTCCATATATTTATGTAATTACAAATATACACTTGATATTTGGTAATTTAATTAAACTATGTTAGAAAAATGGCAACATAACAGGGTGGACAAAACACCAACAAATGACAAAACCTTAATGTGATTTAATAAATTTTATTTCAAAGAACACAAAAAGGGAAATAACTTAACAGTTTAAGTTTACTTAAAGGTAATCTTCTAGATATTTCCACGTGGATTTATACAGTTGGAAAGAGAGCTTGTTAAGTGCCTGCAGCTCTGGTATAAGACACAGAAGTTGCTCATCTGCATACCAGCTGACATCTTCGCGTGGTGTTGGCCAGAAGTATTTGTTTACCCCATTGTGATGCATGCAATTAACCTGAATGCTGTGCTCCTCCTCGTTCATGATGATGCCAGGGTACACGTCAGCGTCATACTTGACAATACACCACTCTTCAATGCACTTCCTGTCAAATGACTCTGGTCGCCATGGGGTCTCTCTGTTCTGCGTCGGGGGTGTCACTGGAACTCCACCCAGAGTAGCTACTTTTAGCTCAAAGCAAGCACAATCCAGGTGATCCTCCTGCCTCTGACAGAAACAACTGATGTCCCTGTACCTGATTACCTGGTGTATCCTCATTGTGCCCTTAACAGGAGTCAGAGCAGGGACCTGAGGTGAGAAGAGATGATATACAGTAGTATGAGATAATATTCAAAATATTCTACCAATCACAACAACAATCAATGTATAGAGGCACAAAATGCTGAGAACTGACAACAAAGCAGGCTGTGTGAGCGTGTGCCTAATAGAGCGAGTGACAGACAGACTGAGAAGGAGAGGGAGGTTCTTGACAACTTGTGAATGTTTTTGCAGGGGTGGGGGGCATCTTTACCTCTGTCTTTGCTTCAACTTCATCTTCACTGACAAAGAAGAGCTCCACTGTTGACTCCAGATCCCTCAGTTTTTGAAACAGAGTGAAGGCATCCGGAACATCTTCCCCAAGCGCACAATCCGGTCAGCTGACTGCTTCAGTGTCCCTCCAATGCTATCTGGAGCTCCTTTGCCATGGCTGGCCTCAAAGAAATTCCATGACAGGTATTTGAAACCATGCCTGAATGGCTCAGTGGACAGAAGGTAGAAGTTGCCCTTCTGTTTATACTGTGTTGCTGGGCCATCACTGAAGAAATGAAGCCTCTCCACCTTTGGGCACTTGGTCTTCACAATCTCCAGGACAGGCTCCAGGTGTGCCCAGATCGCTGGTGGGTCATGTCGTCGTGAGGACGAGATCAAACAGAATGATATTGGTGTCTGCTTAGTGGTGTACAGTACACCGGTGTGCAGCATTGCCTGTTGGTGGGATACTCCAAAATGCACAGACTCAGGTAAAGATCCTCCAGGACCATGGTGCTACAGGAGTCTGATGGCTTGGGGGAAGAAGCTGTTACACAGTCTGGCCGTGAGGGCCTGAATGCTTCGGTACCTCTTGCCAGACGGCAGGAGGGTAAAGAGTTTGTGTGAGGGGTGTGTGGGGTCGTCCACAATGCTGGGTGCTTTGCGGATACAGTGTTTTTTGTAAATGAAACGTCAAGACAATGCGCATGCGCAGACTGTGCTGCGTGCTCACATTAACATACGGATCCTGCAACCATTAAAGTGTATCCTTTAATGAATTAATGTAAAAAAATGTAAGCGTACATAGCAATTTTGTGCATTGTGGTTCCTTTTCAAAATGTCATATCCTACAGTACACTTACTGCCTCGTTATCATTAAATATATCCCTAACAGTTAATGACAAATCAACTGTACACTAGTGAGGTATTCTGTAATGTGACAAGCAAATAAATAAATTTGATCTGTTATCTAATTCTTGCTAAACCTTTGGCTCAGTTTTTATTTGTAGCCAACTATTTTTCGATGTTGTACATAAGATATATTCCTGTTACTCTATGGTAAACTTTTTTCGAATGTAAATTATTATTTTTTTATAAAAAAAAAAAATTCATTTTAAATAATGTATACTTTTGATCTCCAGCCACATTCTGTAAGGTATGTATTTTCGTGACCCTGAAATACATTTCAAAATATATTTTGTGAAATGAAGGTTGAAATTAAATATATTTTCGATTTCAAAAATATATTTTATTGAGCTTCACAGTTAAAACATATATATAATTTATTGTATGGGAGGGGTGATGTGCAAATACCCATTAGTTGATGGGTCAGTAATTGAATTTGGTTATTGGCCCAATCCAATGTAAAGCTATTTAAATTGTATGAAACCATAGTCTTAGTTATTTATTTACTATTTGTTGGTGTGATATAAAAGAGTTTTTAATATCTGGACACATACTGTACAGTACAGTATTTATTTCTGAACTAAAGTGTCAAAATAAACAAAGATGAAAATAATTCAATACAAATTATTGTAAAGCAGTCAATGGAAAGGAGGAGGTGAGAACCGGCTTTTCAATATAAATAATAGTTTAATATAAAACTTAAACAGAAGACACAAACACACATGACGGACATGTCCGTAAACTATCTCTCTCTCCCATACTACCGTCCGCAGTTGACCTTTATCCCTCTTGGAGGGTTGATTCACCTGATAAGGGACTGGGTGTGTAGAATCACGACCCGGCCCCACCCTCCTTCCTGCCACAATTATGTATTCTCATTAAGAAGCACAAAGGCACACCTGAGTCTAGAAAAAAATATTTATTCCCCTTGCCACTGAGAGAGTGTCAGCGACAGGCGATGCTGTTGAGTGATTTGGACCTTTTTAGCATTTTTGGAAAGTGGCAGTAAACTGGAGGGTAAACAGTGTTTACAATCAGATGAGTTTCTGCAGAAATTAAAGAAAGAACAGTTCTTGACAGTTATGTCCACTTTCCAGGTAAAAGCTGACCTGGTTTCTATCCTCACATGCTTAGACATTTAGGTTCAAATCAGTTCAGCTAACTGAAAAGTTCCAGGGGCGGCAACTGCAATGTTACAGGTAGCATTCATATCAACATGACAGAGGCAAGTGTTTGGTCGCCTACTCTGACATTTTAGAAATGTCACTGAGCTTAATATAGTCTCCACAGCACTTGAGCCAGATATGTTTTGACTGTAGACAAGAGGAACAATGAACACAGATGCATCTGCAAGTCCTCAGTTCCCATGACTACATCAGATTAATGCTTGATTACATCCATCCAGCTACATCGCTGCCTCCTCTCAGGCACAGCTGTGAAATATGGCCTTAACAATAAAGACACATACACACCAGCTCAGCTAGCCATTAAATTGTCTGTAGAGCTTAGGCAAATCTAGAAATAACAGAAAATAAAAGAGGTGCATAGTATATAAATATATACTGTGTAAGCATTTAATAGCAGTAAACATTTAAAGAGACAAAGTATAAGTCAGAAAATGTTTTTTTCTGGCTAGTTCTGAAATTACATTTAATGTTTTCACAGGACAGACACATCCTTGACGTATGAGCATAAATGTCTTGTAGCTGACAGAAAATGTGTTAAACTGATAAAAAAATAACTATCCACACACATGCTGATGAAAATAGTTATTTTGAAAATCATACACAAATTTACACTCCCATTATTATTCACATGTAAAAAAATAAATAAAATGCCAGTAAAGTCATTCTCAACAGAATATAAGGGTTCATTTTCAGATAATTAGTGACGTATAATATTAGGCAACACTACTGTTGCCTTCACATTCTATTGGAATGATCCTACTTCCCACTTCTTAAATCGTAATTACGAGCATGTCACGTTCAAATCCTTTTTTGCTGGAAGCATGGCAGAGGGCAGGTTTATTCAAATATATTTCTTGGGGAACTCTTATTTTGACAGCGTAATACAAATGATAATGCAATTTTGTCAAATACATACTGTTTTTTCTTTGTTAAAATGTACAATAAGCATCAAATATTTCCTGATATTCGTAAATGTATATGACTGAAAAGGCAAATGATAATATGGCAGTATTATCAGAAAACTGAATAAAACCAACAATCAGTATTGAAAATGTACTCTTGTCCAAACTCGGAATCTCGTGTATCAAAACGATCCCAGTTTTACCTTAAATATTACTTTGTCCAGTCTATCATGCTGCCACTAAGCGAGTTTACATGCACGTTCTTACACCGATTCAACTTTATGTTGTTATAGTTGGCAAAATACTGGCGGCCAAAAGTTTGGAATAATGTACAGATTTTGCTCTTATAGAAAGAAAATGGTACTTTTATTCATCAAAGTTGTATTAAACTGATCAAAATGTATAGTCAGGACATTAATAATGTGAGAAATTACTATTACCCAGTTTGAAATTGTTATTCAGTACTTAAACTACTTCAAAAGGTTCTCATCAAAAAATCCTCCACTTGCAGCAATGACAGTTTTGCAGTTCCTTGATATTCTAGTTGTCAGTTTGTCCAGATACTCAGGAGACATTTCACCCCATACTTCCTGTAGCACTTGCCACAGATGTGGCTTTCTTGTCAGGCACTTCTCATGCACCTTACAGTCTAGCTGATCCCACAAAAGTTCAGTGGGGTTAAAATCATAACACTCTTTTCCAATTATCTGTTGTCCAATGTCTGTGTTTCTTTGCCCACTCTAACCTTTCCTTTTTTTTCTGTTTCAAAAGTGGCTTTTTCTTTGCAATTCTTCTCATAAGGCCTGCACCCTGAGTCTTCTCTTTACTGTTGTACATGAAACCGGTGTTGAGCGGGTAGAATTAAATTAAGCTGTCAGCTGAGGACATGTGAGGCATCTATTTCTCAAACTAGAGACTCTGATGTACTTATCCTCGTTTAGTTGTACACCTGGGACCTCCACATCTTTTTCTGTCCTTGTAAGAGCCAGTTATCCTTTGTCTTTGAAGACTGTAATGTGCACCTTTTATGAAATCTTCCATCTTTTGTCAATTTCAAGCATTGTATAACCTTCATTCCTGAAAACAATGATTGATTGACAAGTTTCTAGAGAAATTTGTTTCTTTTTTGCCATTTTTGACCTAAAATTGACCATAAGTCATGCCAGCCAGCATAGAGTAGCAACTCAAAAACAAACACAAAGACAACGTTAAGCTTCATTAAATGAACCAAATAGCTTTCAACTGTGTTTGATATAATGGCAAGCGATTTTCTAGTACCAATTTAGCATGATTACTCAAGGATAAGGTGTTGGTGCCTGTCTAGATTTGATCAAAAATGACTTTTTTCAAGTGATGGTGCTGCTTTTTACATCAGTAATGTCCTGACTATATTTTGTGATCAGTTGATTGCCACTTTGGTGAATTAAAGTACCAATTTCCTTCCTGAAACAGCAAAATCTATACAGTATTCCAAACTTTTGGCCACCAGTGTATGTAGTCATGTAAACACATGTGTTTCTTTATAAACCAATCGACATGGGTAGATTTTTGCCCATTATTTCGATTTTGCATTGCATGTGATGAACACCTTTGACAAGCGTGCTTCCCAGCTTGTCAAATGTGCGCTCGTGTTGTGCATATGCCTCTTTGTGTTTTAATGAGATGTTCAAATGCAGAGAATAATGTGGTTATTTCAAATGTCTTATAAATGCAGATTTTTTTAATTAGATGGTTTTTGGGAGTTATCAGCATATTGTCTATTTGTCTATGTCATTCTCCAGAAACATATCACATGGACTCATCCCATACTTCCTGAATCTTTGGTGTCAAAATGTCTTGTATGCACAACAGTGTATTGTTCATGACTCATTTGTGTAAAGAATGTCCACCAACTTACTGTGTATATAGATATAGCTTATAAAATATTGATTGACCTATTCTTTCATTTTCAGCATCAAAGTTAAGCAAGTCCAGAATTAGTCAAAATTTAGGCCCTGTCCCAAATGGCACACTTGGTGTGGACTTGCAGTCTTGTGGCCTTCATTTGCACGTTCCCGCAAAGTCAACGAGAGGGTAGGGTGCCCCATTTTATATTTTAGCTCTCAGAGCAAGCTCCACAGCATACTAATACCCAACAGTCCCTGTTGCTGATCCTCACAACCAATAACAGTGGACTGGAGTTTCTGTGCTGGAGGAAGAGTCATGGCAGACCAGGCAATGTCAATTGCGGAACAAAATGGCCAGTGATGGTTTCTTTTCTTGCGTATGTAGTATCAAATTTTAGTTTGATGTGTATAACTGGTTCAAAACTTTTTTTATTTAGTTTTCCAGAGATATGGAATTATTCCTATTCAGTTTCTATTGAATGGTTTTTAGGGAAGTTCATAAAAGTAAGTAAACTAACACTAAACCTTTGCTATGTTTTTGTTACCTTTATGGTTTCAAAGAGGATTTTAGAATTTGAGTGAATCTCTAAAATCTTAAGGCATGAGGAAGAATTGTCCTGCACATAGCTCATAAGTTTGCTTACTTACTGATATTGCAACATTTGGTCTACCGGTGTCCGGTGATGTATACATACCTCCAGAAGTGTGGTTGTATATAAATACAATGATTTTTTGCAATATGGCAGTGTCTGACATTTTACTGTGTTCCATAAGCACCTGCCTGTAACCATCAATGTGTCTGAAATCATGTTTAGTTGTTCTCTAAATATTTTAAAATAAGTTTTGTTGTTGTTACTGCACACATGCACTTTTCAGAGGATCTTGGTTAAATTATCTTATGCTTTATTGCCTGTGTGTTGCTTAGAATTATTTGATGAAAACAAATATCAGAGAGTTAGGTTAAAAAACTTCAAGAATGAACAATCCAAGAACGATGATAGTTAAAATGTCAAGAAAATTAGTTAAAAATGCCTCATCTGATTGAAGTCTGGCCCCAATGCACACTAGTCACTCTTGCACACTCCTTGGCTTGCTGACTAGCGCCCCATCGCCATGCTCCATTCACCTTCATATGAGGTGGTGTGTTTTGAATGTAGATGTGCAATTTTTTTTCAACGCACTTTAATTTCGTTTCTTTTTCTTCACTCTGTCTATAACAGATCTAATGGATATGTGACGCGCATGTATGATAATCGGCTCGACGCTCTGCTTGTTGGGTCTGCGCATGAGCGGGGACGCGCAGCTACAGAGGAGTGGGACTGGGAGCAGCTGTGGCAAATGTTCCATCAGTACAGAAATCTCGAAGAATTTACGCTATAAAAATTTACGCCACAAGAAAACACTTTTAACATACGCATTAAGCGGAATCGAGTGAGGAGACGTGTGTCGGACACCAGCGATCGTCTGTGAAGCGCTTAGAAGTAGCAGATCGGAGCGTTTTCTCAACTCACTGGCAACAAAATAACAACCACAAAAAGACTGACAATAAAAGCTCACATTCCCGCGGGCTACAAGCCACAACTGACACCGGACCGGGGAGTCGATACATCAGCCTGTCATCTACTCGGGCATTTACCCGATTTATTTCTCAAAATCCCTTTTTCTTTTTGTGAAAGCCTGAAACTCAGCAAACAATGAAGACCTAATTCATATGCTAGCCGCTGAGCTGGCCCTGCGTGAGTGTGTGTGCTCCTCTCTTCTCCAGGAAACTTTCTCCAAGACTGGAAGAAGCAGCTTTAACATACTCATAGAAGCTTAAGCTCTCTTCTTATTTTTTGCATGGAGGTGAGGGGCGAGGACAGGGGATCGGACGGCAGCAGAGGCCCCGACTCGACCCACTTTCCCATTTACTCCAAGCCCGCTCGAGTGATGATCTATCCGATCGCCGAAGGAGAAGATCTCATGGGGAGAGCTGCTGCTGCTGCTGGCTGTGAGTCCCCCTCCTCAGACGGGCCAGGCAGCAGCCGGATGTCCCCCTCTGATGGGCACTCGGTCTTCCCACCTTTACCGCCGCCACCTCCACCGCCGCCGGGGTTCGGGGCGCACGGGAGTGTGGATGAAAATGATCAACAGGATGGGCCGGAGTATGAGGAAGAAGAGGTTGTTTTCCCCCTCTCAGCGCCGCCCACCAACCAGTAAGGATTCACTTTTCTGACATAAATATATAATTCTGATCATTTAAAGGGGCACTCTGTAATTTAAAAAATTCACTTCTAAAATCAATTAATTGGTTTTATACACATTTATGTATAAAATCGCGACCACTCGCATGATGCGATGACTATGTCCGTATGCCCAGCCGAACGCTGGCTGTTAAATTTGTGTCAGAATTACTGTAACACGAGATGACAACTTGGAGATTCTTCTCGAGCTATTTACACCCATTGGGCTGAGGCATTAATTGTTTCTATGGCAACACTAATAATGCCAAAAGGGATCCTTTCTAAAATTCACTTTCCTTAATTCACTTCTATATGTTCTTGTAAATTGTTTGAGAAAAGAGAGTGTCCAGGTAACAATGGCTAACATGGCTAAAACCTTGCCTTCGGAGGCAGCATTTTAAGGTGGTTTTCACACTGGGTACATTTGCTGCGGTCCGAATCCGATTGCGAATTTTCCGGCGCCCCCTGCAGCCTTGGTCTGGTTTCAGACTAATTTTTAATTTTTTTTTATGGCTGAGAACATTAAACAAACAAGGCTATCCACAAGGCTCCATGTTGGGTCCTCTGCTTTTTCCTCTTTATATGCTTTCTTTAGGCTCCATCTTTCAGAAGTACAGTGTAGCCTATCATTGTTATGCTGATGACACACAATTTTACCTTCCTGTCAGGTCTAACGATTGTCATTCCATCTGTAATCTCGTCTTGAGGAAGTTAAATTATGGATATCTGAAAACTTCCTCATGCTTATTGAGGATGAAACCGAGGTCATTGCTTTTGGCTCTTCATTACGTATCGCTGACATTGAAAATCAGTTAGGTACTTTGTCTTTAACCATACACAATAGAGTTAAGAACTTGGGTGTCATCTTTGATTCTGACTTATTATTTGATAAGCAGATAAATGCTGTTGTTAAAGTAAGCTTTTTTCATCTAAGGTCCATTGCTAAATTAAAACAGTTTCTCTCATTGAAGGACTTGGAAATAGTAATTCATGCTCCTATTACATCCCGGCTGGATTACTGCAATACCTTATATGTGGGTCTGTCTCAATCTTCTTTCTCACGTCTGCAAGTTGTCCAAAATGCAGCAGCTGGACTTCTAACGGGTACCAAGAAAAGAGAGCATATTACCCCAGTTCTTGCTTCCCTACCTTGGCTTCCAGTTAGTTACAGAGTTAAATTTAAGGTTGTGCTGTATGTTTATAAGGCCTTGCATGGTTTAGCCCCTCAGTACATTGCCGATTTACTTCATCTGCATTCGGCACCTAGGTGTCTTCGATCATCAAATCCTTTACTCCTCTCTGTTCTTCGATCCCGTTGAAAACCAAAGGTGATCGGGCGTTTGTGGTTGCGGCCCCAGGTTGTGGAATGCACTCCCATTTGTTGTTGGGTCTTCTTCCTCATTGCCTATATTTAAATCTAGATTGAAGACACATTTTTTCCTTTTTAGCCTATAATGTTGGTTGAGAATTATAACAGTTTGTGTAGGTTTTAATGTTTTATTAATTTGTTATTTTTAACATTTTATAAGTTCTATTTAATGTTTGTAAAAGATTGTACAGCACATTGGTTACAACATTTGAAAAAAATAAAATAAATAATAATAAGAGGGCCATTATATCACATAAAAAAGATCACATGAAGAGCACAAAAGCAGAGCAAATACTAACAGTCCTTAACCGGTTAAAATAAAACCGGTTTACAGTTTGAAAATTTGCATTTGTTAATGTCAAATTTGCTTAGGAATTTTTTTAATTAATAACAAAACAGATAATTTATTTTGTGGGGTCTGAGTCAAAATACCCAAATATAATGTTTCTCATATGTATTGAGAAGCCTGGCAAAATCTTACATTTGACAAAAACACAAATATCTTTCCAAAGCTTCTGAGTGTAGTGACATGACCAAAATAAGTGTACCATTGTTTCATCAGTGTTCAGACAAAAAGAGCATGTTAAATTAATATCAGCTCTAAACTTTTTTTTATACATTTTTTAATAGGGTAAAACCTGTGTATCAGCTTAAAGGAAACTTCTTTCACTTTGTTTGTGAGAAATATTTTTTGCTGTAAAGACCAGATTTCTTTCCAATTAAGGTTAAAAAAAAAAAAATGATTCCAAAAGGAAATTACAGGTGCAACAGAATGCAAATTCTTAAGAAATAAAGATCTTATAATTTTTGGTTCTTGACTATGAAAAACTGTTATCATCGTAGACGATATATATCGCACACCCCTATACTGTCATATAAAGAGAATTTTATGGAACTAAAACACCAACACCGTTCATATTGCGGTTTATTTGCTGATTATTTTCTGATCAACAACAAATCAAATAAATGAACACCTGGTGGTTTTGTGTCCTCATGCACATGACTGACAATTGTTTTTTGCATGTGCCTTGCAAATGTGTGCTCTGCATTTGAAACGCACAATGCTTGATGAAAGTGTGCATCAAAGAAAGATTCTATTGTAGAGGTGTGTGTGTGGTAATGTTGGATGCAGTTCAGGCTAGGATAAAGTTAATCTCAAAATAAATCATGTAATACTCAAAAGAGTGTGTGTGTGTGTGTGTGTGTGTGTGTGTGTGTGTGTGTGTGTGTGAACATGTGTGTTTGTGTGTGCGTACACAGGTCTGAGGCCTTTATGTTTGCAAGCACACGCACACATATGTGAACATGATGGACATGCTCCTGAATTTTTTTTTTTTATACCCCATTCATTTTCAGTGACTGCATGGTCATTTTTGAGCATGGAAAATGTGCAAAGTGTGACTATGCCATTTTGTACAAAATAAAGCATTTCAAAACAAACTTCCTGGTTAAACATTAAAGCACACTAGTGTGATAAATAGTACACAATGTTTTATTTGATATTGCCAAAATTATCCTTAAATAATGCTTTTTTTCACTCAAAAACGGAGGTTGACCTAAGGTCAATGAGACCTACGATCAGTAAGTTCCAAAAAGAAATACAAAACCTGTGCTAATTGAAAGAAACAAGTTGGCAAAATTATCTAATCATATATTTGGGTGATAATATAGCATGATGAGAGATTTAAAAGCGATTTAGGTAAAGTTTTATCCCAGCACAAGGGTTAAGATTGAAATCACTTTATGGACTATTAGTAGTTACAGCCAGGAGTAGGCCTGCATCTAAACTTGTGAACTCCCTACTTAGCATTTTGTGCACTAATGGCATGCTGATATACCCTAAAATGCTGTTTAGGTAGGCAGCTTACTAGGTTTGAGCCATTGACTTAATAGAAAAAAATATATATATATATATATATATATATATATATATATATATATATATATGCTAAAGATTCTGATTCATAGGCTTATTTACATTTAGCTGACACTTTTATTCAAAGCCACTTTTAAATGACATGTTTGTATTACACATTATTTACAGCGTAAGAGGTTATGTATTAAACAAGCCAATTATGCCACTTTAATTATATTATGGGTTGCCCATATAACATTACTAATAAGTTGCGTTCCAGCTAAGTGCTCTTTCATCATTGCTAATGTAGTTTCAGATGCTCATGTCTGCTTATCAGACTTTTTATCACTTAGTTTTGTTTTAGTGTAGTTGTGACCTTTTCATATCATTAACATGGTGGTTTTATATGGATGCAGTGTCCCTGCCAAGAATGCCAAATGCCTTTCATCTTTCCTGGTCTTCCTTTTGCAAACATTGTGAAACCGCAGTTATTGCAGTTGCTGACTACGTTCTGTGTCACCTGTAATCATGTTAGATCAGCATTTGACAAACAAGATCATTGGTTGAATCTAATGAAAAATGTCATGATGGTGACACTTTCTGTTCCTCAAGCCTATATCAAGACAAGCTGGATGATAGCATGAAATTTATTGTGGCCCCTTCTCATATCTCTTGTTGCTCAAGAGCAGGCTGATAATCAGTCCTGAAGTTTTATATAGAGACCGTCTTGTTTTAGCTCGTCCCACAAGTAAGCCGAAGGTATATACATTTTTTTTTGTAGTTTTTCATTTTTAGTTGGCCTACATATTTTTTCATTGCTCAATCCAAATCTACTCTATTGATTCAGTCAGTGTTTAAAAAAAAAAAAATACAAAATTTAAAGCTCTGAAAGTTTTCACAAAACCGTGTGGGTGTACTAAAGTATTTGAAGGCTAAGCCCACACCGTTTTAAGTGTCCTTGATTTTGTATTTGCCTTCAGCATCCTAGATTGTTATTTTGATTTTGTGTTCGCTGCATGTAGAAATATAGAAAATTACAAAATTCCCTGCAAATATGCTGAAATTATGAGTTTATGACCTGTGATTTGTGCATTGCCGTTCTCCTGCACACAGATATTGGCTCTTGACATCCACTGTTGCGGTAGGCTGGTGGCCCAATTACAATTCAAGTTTCCTCAGAGCTTCCAAATGATTGACTTTGAAAGACATAGTTTGCTATAAGTTTGGGCTGTGTATCTCTGTGATGCACCAGTGCTGTAGCAGATGTGCTCCACAGCTTCTATGGCTGCATGCACTCAGTGACTGCTGAATTTGGGCCACAATGAATTTTTATTCACATTTTATCCCTTATCTGCTCAAATGGCTTTGACTATGACATAATAAAAGCCATATAAGCATCAGCTTATGGCTCCGTGCATGTCTACAAAGAGCAATTCCTTAGCAGTGAGGAGGAAGTGTGTGTCCCATGCAATTCAGGTGACATAAACTACTTGCAAGGTTTGTGAGGTGTGGCTCTGTTGATATATTGATATGGTGTCAGAGAATATGCTAGTTTTTAAAGGGATAATTTACTCAAATTCTGAGAATTTATTCACCCACAGAAGAAATTGTTATCTGGGTTTGTATCATGAGGAGAAAATCTGAAGGCTGTGTTTTTTGCTTTTCTCCCTCCCATGCATTTAATTTATTTTCATTAATTCAATTTGCAAGTTCTTTTCAATTTATAGCACTTTTCATAATACACGTTGTTCCAAAGCAGCTTTCCTAAGAGTAGTGCTTTTATAGTGCTGTCACAATAACAAAACTTTAGTAATTGATACAATACCTGTCAAATTTCATGATTTTTGAATACCACTTTCTATACCACAGCTAAAACAAGCTGATTTCTACATTAAAGTGATAGTTCACAAAAAATGAAAATTCTCTCATAATTTACACAACCTCATGCCATCTCAGTTGTGTGGGGAGGAGGAGAACTAATCAACTAGTATTTTCTCAACAAAACAAACAAGTCTCCACACAGACCTTCATCACTTTCATGGCTATATATTACATTTGAATCATTTCAGAGCGAGCGAGAGAGAGCGAGATATGGTCCTGCATCCCAGAATGTGTGACTAAACTTTGTCACACACTGAAGACCGCCACGATCATTCTCGTCTGTGCAGTTCATTCATAAACAATGATGCCAGCAGTGGGATAAATATTTCACAGATGCTCTCTACTGCTTAACAGAGACAAACAGGAGAACGAGTAAAGAGCTGGATAACACTTATCTGAAGCACCAGGGCTTGAAAACAAACAGCACTTTGGATAAAGAGCAAGTTGATTAAGTTTCCACAAAGATTAGAAAGGATTTGGGGTCATAAACAGTTTCCCTTGGAAGAGAGAGAGACCATGTTTACATTTACTTAAGAAAACAGTTCATTCAAGGATTTTAGCAGAAAGCAGCATTCTGAAAGGTTGTGTAAAAAAACACTGATTTCCTTGCGCAGTTTAAGGGATTAAGAGAAAGCGGTTTAAAACACCTAGGTTTCTCTCAGAGAACGTGGCTTAATGTGCTCATGTAAACGCATAAGCAGCGTTCTGATGGGTGTTTGAATGGTATGCGTGCGTGGAACAGACCAGGATAACAAACGTCATAGGATGGAGACCAACAACATGTCAACACAGCCGAAAGAATTCAACAGTTCTTGGAGGACAGAGGGAAAATCACAAACTATACATTTTATACACATGGATGTTAATTATTGACTGTCCCTAATGTCCGCTTGTACATTGGGGGAATCTCAGGGTTTTATGTAAGAGGGAAACCCCCAATACTGCGTCACAATGCAGCTGCAGGTCACGATAGCAAGTTAAGGAAACAAACACTGCAACAACTCTGGAATGAATGTCTGTGAATAAATCGAATCAACAGAGTAAAATAGTGAAGTCTTCCTCAGATGCCATGTGTGTTAACACACGTGTTGCTGGAAAATTACGTTGCTGTGGAGAAAGCTGCTTAATGATCGAGCCACTTGTATACAGGAGAAAAGAGTACAACATATACAGTGCATGTAAACTGGAACGCTGTTTTCTTGCAATAAGCTGCTTTCTGGTGTCAATGTAACCATAGTCGGAGAGAGAGAGTTTGTTGATCAACAGGAGTGCATGTTCTGTCTGCTGGATAAGAAATTGCTCACCAAACTTGATCTCATTCAAAGGCTAATTGAGCACCCATGCTGGTAAATGGCTTTTTATTTTTTACAAATGCTTGGCCTTTGGAATGCCAACTGCTAGCCTACACTGAACTGCACTGACTGCTGGTTCCTTCAATTAAATGTTTTTTTTCCATCCGTGATCCTCATATTTGACTTGGAACCGGTTTATACTCTGGATGCCCTTCCTGACGCAACCTCTAATGGCTGGGGGACTCTCACTCACACCTACGGGGAAATTTAGAGTCAATTCACTTAACCTGCATGTTTTTGGACTTGTGGGGTAAACCGGAGCACCCAGAGGAGACCCACATGAACACAGGGAGAACATTGCAAACTCTACACAGAAAGGTCCAGTTGAGCAGGGACCTTCTTGCTGTGAGGCGACAGTGCTAACAACTGAGCCACCGTGCCACCATTTAATTGGCCCTGAAAATATAACCAAATAATTAATTTAAAAGAATAGTTCAGCTAAAAATATCTCATCCTTTTACTCAGCCTCATGCCATCCACTATGTTTATGACTTTCTTTCTTCTGCTGAACACAGATGAAGATTTTTAGAAGAATATCTCAGCTCTGTAGGTCCATACAATGCAAGTGAATTGTGGACAGATCTTTTGAAGCTCAAATTTTTCTTTTATGCTTTTGCTGCAACTTCAATAGAAGTTGAGCTCAATCAACAACATTTGTGTCATCATGTGGATAATCGCAAAAATGAATTTGAGCTCGTACCTCCTTTAAAAAAAAAAGAAGAAAGAATCGAGGCACAGTGAGGCATTTTCAATGTAAGTGAATAGGGAATTTTGAGTGTTTAAAGGCAGAAATGTGAAGCTTATTGTTGTATAGAAGTTTAAAATTATTTGGTGTATTATTTGATGTATATATTTCATGTATTATTTGAGCTGTAAAGTTGTTTAAATCACCATTTTTAGGCTTTGTTGTTATTACATCGTCATGGCAGTGAAGTTGTAAAATAGGCTATAACTTTACACAGAAAATGTTAGTATTGTATTGTTTACATCTTGTGGCTTTACTTTTGAAATAGTATTTTATCATAAAAAAATTGGCACCCATTCACTTCCATTGTAAGTGCCTCATTGTAACACAGAATCTTTGCTTTAAAAAAAAAAAGACAAGGAGGGGCAAGTCAGAATTCATGTATGTGGTAATCAACATTATGCCACAAATGCCGTTGGTTGAACTTAACTTGTGTTGAACCCGGATTATTCCTTTTAAATGCCAATTCATGAGAGGTAATCTTCTTGTTTCTTTTTATTTGTATTCTTCGTACATATCACCACTACTGGGCTGTTGTGCAAATATGAATTATTTATTATTTTCCTTTCCATTACTCCTCCCTTTTTTGTCTTTTTGCTCCTTGCCCAATAGGTGGTGAAAGGCACGAAGCATGCAAATCGCCAAAAAAATGAAGATCTAGATCCTCTCACGCATTCACAAGCATGGCAATGTGTTCTTCTGGTTCTTTCAGAAAACACTTAACCACATTATGTTTGAAGTGGATCCTTATGCATGGCCAAGTATTCAAAGGCTTTATTCACACTCTTTATTTTAATGTAGTAATGCAGTGGCGTAATGATTGAAGTTAATTTCAATTTAGGCTGACAGGGTTTAGACAGAACCAAAATATATAGCTTCAAAAACAATACTAATTTGAAAAGTACTTCAACATATTAATAATTAACTGTCACAGAGCTGTGACATTCATTTCTTTAAAAGAGACACAGCCCTTTTCAGCTAATGACAGATTCATGGATCTGCGTACTGCACTCTGAGTATGTATAATCATCCCTCGTGTGACCCCGTTTCAGCTCCTGCACAGTTACCGCTCGCTGAAGACGGGCTCTTTAGTCATCCATCTGTGTGCAGCAGGACTGTCCTGTGTGCTGAATCTAACAAGCTGTGACACTCCATCATGTGTGAAGAAAAACAATGCTGTTTGGCATCTGCTCCCAGACCCCGCTCCTCTCCACCTTTTTTCCAGTGTGGAAACTTTGGAAAAATGTAATCGGAAGTCCAGGTGATTTGCATGATGGTGGGTTGTTACTGATGTTGAGTTTGCTCATTTACAGAGAATCTTACGTTTTTATTGTGGCGTTACTGCATTTTTGACTCTATAAATTGTGTTCGTTCTGCTTTTTTTTTTCATGGAGCAAAAAAGTATACATTTTGTATTCGTTTTTACGTAGCTCTTGCCAAATCATGACAGATCATAGTGACAAAGGGCTGTCAAGCTTCAAAAAGGACATGCAAGCTGTCCATTCAACTCGAGCACTATATTCCAAGTCTGCAGAAGTTTGTGTAAGGAACAAGCTATTATATTCACAGCCGAAGCTCGCATCTTGCCCATGTCCTCGTCCGGATTACAAAATGGTGGGTGATATTTTTGGCATATTTTTTGTTCCTTTATGGATCAAAACAGCCGTTGTTACTATGAACGGTAATTGTGTGGCAATAGCTATGGGAAAAAAAAAAACTGGGTTTAGGACAACATGAGGCTGAAGAAATGATTGCAGAATTAAAAAATTTAGGTGAATTATTCATTATTAAATCTCTTAATTGGTGGGCTGCTTTTGTCCCCCCACTGGTCTTAGTGTCTCATATCCCAATCGTCCCCTCCCTTCCCACCCTGCCTGCTCTCCAAGCTGAGGCATTTCGTACTCATCCTTTGCATTTGAGTGACTGCCTTCAAAGAGGAAGGTCTTCAAGCAGGCAGCAAAGGCTCAAAGACTTGAGCTATTTTTCTAGAATATCTTCATAGAAGCAGTATTCTGAAGAAGCGATAACTAGCATGGATTATAACACTTTAAGCATCAGATAAGACTGTGCCGAACATATGTGAGGTGGACCCCTCCTCCGCTGTTCCCATGCAGATAGCGTTTCTGCTCAGTGACTTAAGTGCAACTGCAGGTTCTATGGGACATGGCAAACACTGAATTGAAGGTTTGTCAGTTATGCCTGGTGGGACAGAGGAGACAGACCCCAGTGAATCGCAGCAGCGGAGCTGGAATATTTTGTGAGTAAGAGCGAGACGGACAGCTGGGACAGCCGAGGATGCAGCAGAGGACGAATTCAGCGTAAGTGGGACACATGAGTGCTGTTTTCCATGCTCAAACTTGAAGAATATACAAAGTTTTTCTGTTTTCTGGTCTGTTCCAAAATAATATGAATGCACTTATGGATGAGCACTGTTCTCACTAGGGCTGTGAGGTGTACCGAATGTTCAAATTTGTGATGATTTTAAGGTTAGACATATTGTTTTAGTAGTGGCTCTGATTCAAACTTAAACAGCTAAAACAGAAGTTTAAGTTTGAATCATTCCATTAATCAGTACAATATGCCAAGACACTGAAGATGCTAAATTGAAAACATATTTTGATATATTTATCGGTGTCGCCATGGTGATGCATTAAATGAATGACAAAAAATGGGAAATAGGAAGTTTCTCATATCTTATGTGTGCAATTTGTTATGTAAATCAAAATTGATATATATGCTTAGACTTGGGGGCTAATCGCATGGATTTCACTATGTTGGGTCATGGTCATAGTGCCACCCCCTGGCAGCAGGAAGTGTGGCTCTTACAACAGACTTTAAAATAGTCCTCTTTTATTTACTCAATTTGCTTGAATTTTGTTTAGAAAAATGTCAAATGCATGTTTCCACCTTGCATTGCTTTCGAAAGCCAATGGGTGGAAATGGACCGGTTGTGCTTGGGCCCGTCATCGATGCTTGCTGCTATATTTTAATAAATTAAAATCCTGATATGTCCTAATGCGATTATTAAACTATGAAAGGCTGCAATCTTAGCCTGCATGAACTGCGTACTTTAAATTATTTTGTGAAGCCGACCACTCATACACTGGAATCATTAAGAATAATTCATGTTTTTTGAGATGACAAAGCAGAGCACTAATACCCTGTGAAGCGCAAAAAATACCAGTAAGATAAATAAAAAAATTACAAGCTGTGTCGACTAGCCCTAGTCCTCACTGAAGATTTTTTTGCTGTAACGTTTAACTTGGATATAATATATTATATTTTATATAATGTGACTCTTAAGCCTTGTTCTTACTAATGTTTTTGTTTGAAAAAGCATTTATTTTGCCACATTAGCTTCTCATCCACACTGTCACACAGTTTCCCTCCACCAGAAATGGTGTTTCGACTAGGGATGGGCATTTTGTCTACTCGAGTACTCGTAGAATCACGTTCATAACTGTACATATAATAACGTGTCGTGACATACGTCTATGGCTGCTGCATTGCGTCTTGTTCCAGTGTATCGTCTATTCATTATTATTATAGGCTGTTATAAATAGTATGTTAAAAAATTTACAGAAGATTGCATAATTAAAATATAATTCATCATATTTTGTCATTATGTGAAAATTCGCTGCCCAACTCTGAAAGAATGTGCACAACGTATGTCTGTCTGTCCATTCTTCAGGTTACCGTAGCACTTAGTAAGTGCGCACCAGTTTTTGTGACTGTCTGAACAGTCTATTTTCAGATAACAGGAGATGCCATAACATTGCGTGTTAAATTGAAATTCAGTTTTCAAGATGCTGCATTGTGTGTGTGTGTGTGTGTGTGTGTGTGTGTGTGTGTGTGTGTGTGTGCGTGGCCCCCCCAAATGTTCACTCAAGTGAGGAAAGCCACGATGCTTTGTATTGTTGTTGCTGTGATTTCATGAATCATTCCATTCAGGAAAGTGCAACGGAATGACACTTTATATCGGATATCTAACTTAGAAACTCGAGCAGAAATCTTAATTTCTTCGAGCTACAGCTGTGTTACGTCATGCAGGGCAAGGAGGTTTTGTCAGTGACAATCATTAAATTTTATTAAATAATATCATTAGCAAGTCAAAGTTCTTACATTACATGATAATAAAGCGTGTTATGCAAACGTTTTGCAGAGACAGTTGTTCAAAACACAGTTAATTACACTCTTTGTTTTGATTATTGTAACGATAGCATTGCAGTGTATTATCAGTTTGTTTGCCATGAGAAGTCTGATAGTCATTTGACCCCTCAAAAGTCACAACATAATCAATCTCAAAATAAAAAATGAGCTCCCACTTTGACACGTTTGTGTTTAATTGTCAGGTAAATGTCACTGGATTTTGAATGAAGTGAAAAGTCATATCATGCGTGATCACTATCGATTATCATTTTCATGATCGATTGTTGCTGCCACGGCCGAGTACATAGGTCATTGAGTACTCCTGCCCTTCCCTAATTTCAACAATGCTTTCTTTTACCGTCTACTTTGGAAAATTATGTTAGTAAACTGGATTTTTCTCCTTAAAAATGTTGTGTGGATGATACTTTAGTATGAACCATAATGCATCTAGTTCTGGCATGTGTGTTTGTAGTTTCCTTTAATATTTTATTAGATTTTTAATTCATTCTTTGTCTCCGGTCTACAGACATGAATTTGTGGTGTTGCTTGTAGTGCAGTTTGTCGAATTGGTGACTTTTTTTTCATTATTAGTGTTTAAATCCGTTGAAGTTGATGACTCATATTATATGGTCCACATGGATTTATGTGATGTCATTACTCTGGGGCTCAAATTGGAGACTGATAACTGATCACAAAGTTTGCCAACAGTTCTTTGATGTCCTCCTTGAGATACTGGCTTGGAGTCCCAGATAACAGCTAGCAGCATATTCAAGCAGCATGGTTGGTGACATAATGTAGTGCAATTTCATTACTCTGTGATGCTGATGAGTGTTGACTTGACATCTAATAGAGGTGTTTCTGTAGACGAGACCCATCAAGTGAGACGGATGAGTGAGAGCATTTAAGAGAGAACGAAGGAGCGTATAGGACCCCCTCAATCGAATCTCAACAAGACCTGACTGCCCTCACTTCTTTCAAGATGAAATGTTGTAAATTAAGAGATTCAGTTTGTTCCCTGATGGCTGGTATTGACTAACCACTAAAAGGTCATGTCCTGTTTTCAGTGAGCCAACCATGGGATATAACCAAAAGGAAGAATATTGTTCTGAATTGCTGGTATTTTGTCAGGATCTTTTGATGCCATTTTTGTGAATAATTCAAAAGACTCTTCCTTTTTGAGGCTATGCAGATCTGACAATACAGCCATTGTCTAGAAATCATAACAGATCCAATTGCTGAGAGATTTGTTCTTCAGGGAGCCTGAATGCAAAAACATCCACTCTCTCATAAGAGTTAATTTGCAGCCAAATGAGCTTTTTACTTTGCATGTGAAGTACCACTTTTCTTCTGAAGTGTCATCATCCTGTCCCTTACATGGGTTTACAAGCATATGGTTAACTAGTGCATATTTCTCACTCCTATTTATGATCTGAGCCCTTCACATCCAATTCACGGTTGATTTTTTCTTAAAAGTGCAGTGTAATTTTAGCCAACAATTGGGTTCCGAAAGTTAAATAGAAAATGGCGTTTTCATTTTCGAAATGCACTCAGTCCACACTGCCGTTTTCAAAAAGTTGATTATCCACACTGAAAGGTATGAAAACACTTAAATTCCCTTACTGCGCATGTGGAAAATCGTCATTACATGTATGATCTTAAACGCAATTGTACTTGTGTTCTGTTACCAGTCACCAATTCTGAGTAAACTTCCCCTTGCCTTTTAAGAAATGCAATGTGAACGTTGTAAAAACTAACATTCATCTTTAACAATGCTATCTACGTGGATATCAGACACAACAGCGCCGCTATAATGGTCTGCCATCTTGATTGTTTTGGTTGAATGGATCACATGATAGCGTCACATGACAACAAATATGTCAGCGTTTTCAGATATATCCATTTCCCAGTCCACACTACGATGTGAAGACTGCATTTCGGGAGAGTTTTTGCTGACAAAAATGGCATCTCAGTGTGGACGAAAGGCCAAAACATGAAACGAAAATGTAATTGTGTGGACGTGGCCTTGGACTAATTGATTTTTAATGAAAACCTTTTTAAAACGGACCTATCGTAAGCTCCATTGTTAGTAAACAATGCGTTATGCTTCTAACAATGCCATCAGTCCATGTTTTGACATGATACAAAAATTCAATAAAATCAATCCACTTTTTATTGAAGAGAACACCAATCAAAGAATGGTGGCAAACAAACTTAATGATGCTATCAAGTTGTAGGTCTCCCTACAAACTACTTCTGTATTTTGTATTTCTGAATATTTTGCAATAAAAGTCAAATGTTTAGTTTCTATACTTAAAATCAGCAACTGTAAATCAATAAGTTTATATTTTTCCTTTGTTTTAGATTCCATTGTTCCTTTCGCAATGCAAAATGCAACACTTCATACACTCATGAAGGACGTTACATACACAGTCTTGGATCTTTTGTCGTTTTGCCAGATTTTCAAGTACTTCAAAGTTTGTAATGTTGTGATTCACATTGGATTTGGTTGGTTTGGTTCATGACATATAACTTTTTTGGAGGGGGTGGTATTTCCTCCCCAATTTGGAATGCCCATTGCGCTCCAAGTCCTTGTGGTGGTGTAGTGACTCAATCTGGGTGGCGGAGGACAAATCTCAGTTGTCCATGTCTTAGACAGTCAATCCGTGCATCTTATCACGTGGTTTGAGCGTGTCAACACAGAGACCTAGCGTGTGTGGAGACTCACGTTATTCTCCATGGCCTCCATGCACAACTCACCACGCACCCCCCACTGAGAGCGAAGACCACAAGGAGATTAACCCAACATGTTTCTTCCTAGGCCAATTGGTTGCCTAGGAAGCCTGACTGGAGTCACTCAGCAGAAGGATTTTATTAAATCCTATGGAAAAGAGAACAGATAATGTTGTGCTCTATTTAAAAAAATTATGATTGTTTTCAAACCAGGTTTTCCCCAAAGTCTCACTCCAAACCCCACGCTATTAGTTGATCTAATTTTGCAATATCAGGCTAGTCAGAATACTCTTAACAGCAATGTTTTGATGGAGCCAAAGTGTTTTCACTTTTTGGCAAAATTACCCTACAAATGACTTATAGTTGTCTCTGTCTTAAGCTGAGAAAGTAGATAAACAAAAACATAACTTTTACAGGGTTTTTCCTGGCTCAAAATTAGGTGGAGGTGGTACCATACTGATAAAAAAGTGACATTAAAAACACGTAAACATTGGCATTGCATTAATACACTACTAATGACCTTGCAACTGAATACTAGTGTTCATTTTGTCAGCTTTTTTAAAATTTAGTCTTAATCCTGTGTCAAATGTCCTTTTTTAGTTTTTATCATATTTAGTCAACCTTATCTTATTTTTATTTTTTTAGTCACGTTTTAGTTGACAAGGTCTGGGCTTTTTAATGTAGTTTTAGTCAATGAAAACTCTTGACATTTTAGTCATATTTTAGTAACATTTAGTCATATTGACATTTTAGTCACTGAACACTGTAAACATTTTATCCATAAGAGTATTATTGATAAGCATTTATAAATCATATACATATATATACATACACACACACATTTTATTGTTGTCATTTTAGTGTTATTTTTCACATAAGATTGATCTTATCGTGCTGATCTCACTTTGCAAGTTGCAGACAGTGGGGATGAGAGACGAGCGTCTCGTGTTGGCGTGCGCATCAGCCGGCGGAACTTTAAATATCTGCCTGTCTCGACTCCTGCTCAGATTGGGTCTCTTCCGCGACTGGTTGAAGCAGCTCTGACCCACAGATAATGACAATTTTGGAGTTTGTACTTATTTACATGTCACGCTCCCGTATTATTTTAACTTTAATTAAGGATGAAATAAAGAGATATCGCCAAGCTGTGTTTCTATCAGGCACTCGAGCTGTAGCGCTCCTCTCCTAATCCTTTGTAGTTACAAATGACAATCCACCATGTGCAACGTTTCTTTGTGTTTCCCACCGGAGTTTTGTAGACAGCCAGAAGCAGCATAAAATTGACTGAGTCGGCCGCCTATTAATTATCTATGTAGGAAAAACCCTGATTTAAAGTGTATGTTTTACATATTAGTTGATTTCCATCACAACAAAGCACAAAAAGAGCAATGAATGTTGAGCTTTGAGTGTTGTTGTGCACACATTGAGTGCCACCTGTCCACCTTGCTTGTTTCCTATGCCTCTGCTTTTTGCATGAATTGAGGTTTGTGGCAAACAACCATGTGCAGTCGAGATGCCTTTTTAAATTAGCTTCCGTTTTGTATGGAATGACATTAGCAATGACTAGGCCTAGATCATCTTCAACACAAGCATAAACTCAGGCTTCTCATAGTGTTTGTTGAAGCATGTCTTGAAGATGCTCGTTATCTGTGGACTTTTTCCCTGACATGGTTATTTGTTCTACAAATAGACACATTATTGCACTACAGCATAACCACCATTGAGATAGTTGGCCTCTCAAAGCTGAAGCATCAAATTCTTCCATTGGTTTCTGCTGTTGATTGCTTTTAAATTAAGGTGGTGTATGCAGTTGAAAGTAAAATTAACACATTCGGCTGCACATTTTCTAGATAAACATCATGCTTTGTTGACTTTCAAATGTAGCCTACTGATCATACTGATAAATGTTATACTTTAAGCCTCAATGTTTTGGTGTGTGTGTGTGTTTCTATGCCAACTAAAGTTGCCACCCATCCCTTAAATTATAATACTGTATCAAAATAATATGGGACATGATTTGTCCGTATTTAAGCTGATCAAGTGGCATCATGTTGAAATTGTTTAAGATGTTAATTTAACCTTGAAATTAGTTGAAAGTTGTGCGTATGATGGGTAGGGGACTATTTGAAAAGTCCACACATTGTGCTAAAGCGTCAGCCCCCTTTGCACGTTGCACAGGAGAAATTGTCCTGTATTTTACAATTATTAAATTGGCAACCCTACTGACAAATTTTGAAAAAAGTTTCAGCATAAGTTGACTCATTTGACAACCTTTTAGGGACACCTTTTTAACATGTAAGGAAGAGTTTTGGTTAGTTAGGGTTTGTCACTTGAAAAAATAATTCAATTATTTTGAAGATGGTAAAATTGAAAAGTCCCAATTTTTTACTTTTAACATTTGATGTTTTTTTTTTTACTTTTTTGTGATTTTAACATTTTTATTGATTCACACAACAAAGCAAAACACACACACACATATACATATATATGTGTGTGTGTGTGTGTGTGTGTGTGTGTGTGTGTGTCGCGATCAAAAAGCCCCTCATATAACAACAATTCAATATATAATGATGAAATAATTATACATGGTTATCTTTAAATCTAAAATAAAAAATATTCAGATAATTAAAATGCATTACATTCTTGTGGCAGAAGAGTTAACCATTGCTAAGAATATTCAAAAATCGGCTTTAGAATACAATGTATTGTTTACTACCATATTATTGATCATAAGTCAATCATTGGCATATAGTTTACAGCAATCCATTTCACAAGTGAATTTGTCAATCAGTTGGAGATTTATTATGATGGCTTGTTTAAGGACTGTCAATTTACACCATTTCTTTTTTTTTTTTTAGAAACAATCCAGGGGTATACATTGTACACAATACTACAGATATATTTTACAATAATGCCAAGACATTATATTCATTACATAGTGCAAAAATAGTTTTCAATGCTTTGGAGTTGTTGGAGGTACAAGTATTTAAATCATATTTTAAGTCTTTACAAAAGTGCAAATAGGGGCTTTATAGACCTAAATTTACATTTATGTATAAAGAAACTTGGCAAGAAAAATAAACAGATTAATCAGAAAATATTAACTTATCAAAACTGTGAAAACCAAATAAAACGTCTTTTATAAAGCAAAGAAAAACTAATTAAAATAGAGGTGCATACGTACAAACAAACAGAATTTTCTCCAATCCTGCAGCGTGGACACATTCCCAAAAAAGGTGAGGGGCAGATTCATCTACAGCATTACAGAAGGAGCAAAGTGGATCTATTTCAGGGAGCATGTTTCTTAAATAAAGATTGACTGGGTAAAAACTGTGTAACAGTTTAAAGGACACCTCCTTAACCTTGTTGGTAATTAAATATTTGTGAGGTAAAGACCATACGACTTGTGTCAGACATGCTTGTGTCGTGTCTTGGGTGTGTTGCGTCATAAAAGTAAAATGTTTAGGTCACTGTCAAGTTAAATATAGTTTAATACTCAATCTTTAAACACATCTTGAGATCCCTTGAGTTCTCATTTGCGCTCCTTCAAGTGTTTTGAATGCAAGAACGTAACGCATGTTTGCGATGTGTGTCCGCTGACGGGTTGTTAATGTTTTGTTCACTGTAATAAACAGTGTGTTGCTCATACAGCTGAAATTTCACTTACTGCCCTCTGGAGTAAACAGGTGGTACTACAAGGTTGCATTTCTCAGGAAAGCATTACGATTAAATGCGTACATTTTTTTTTTTTTTTACGTTTTATTTTTTGTAAAAATAATCTCACGTTATTAACGCGTTAAAGTGTGTGTGTGTGTGTGTGTGTGTGTGTGTGTCAACATTTACCCCTACTACCACTCCTCTCAATCCCCAACCCCACCTCGACCCTCAAAAAATATACCTGTGGTCATACTTTAGCACATACAAACACACACAAAAATATATACTATATATAATAATCACACACATCAGTATCTAAACCTCTCTCTCTCCACTGTCCCACCAAGAGCCCTCCAAGAGCACCAAATATTTGCCCCATTTTCCAACAAACAAATCCAAATTCCCCGGTCCTCCTAGATGACCCTTCTTCGAAAGCTGCCACCCTCCCCATCTCCGAGCACCACTTCTGAAATGGGGTGCTCCCAGCTAACTTCCCCTTAAAACTATTTGTCTAGTCATCATGACAATGGTTAGGACCCAAATGTTTGTGTTTATTTCCTACATTGATGATTGCCCCATCGCCTAAAATGCAAAATAAAATTTGAGTACCCAATACGTCACACAAAAAACTCTGAACCTTCAACCAAAATTCTTGGATCTTAGCACACCACCAAAAAACGTGGGTAGTGTCTCCAACTTCTGATTGGCATCGCCAGCAGGTGGGTTTGACTTTACTAGCCTATAAAATGTAGAGGGGGTCCAATAAAATCTTGAATTGCATAACAGGCACCCTTGCATCTCTAAATGCAGACTAGATGTTTTTTAGTATCCTAGCCCACACTCCCTCCACCATTACCAAGTTTAAATCTTTTTCCCATAATCTCTTGATAGAAAAGCTTCATCCCCCAGACTCTGAATTAGCAGGGAGTAATACACTGATGCCTCATGACCTTTTCCAAAAGCAGTAATCACCACTCCCAGATTATCTGCCGCTTTAGGGGGGTGTATGCTACTCCCAAAAATAGTGCAGAGCAGGTGCCCAGCTGTAAATACCTAAAAAAAAAAACTGAGATCTGAGTATCCCAAAATGTTGAACAAAAGTTTAAAAGGATCTCAACACTTCACTCTCATATAGGTCACCAAATGTATTAACCTCCCTCACAATCCACTCTGACCAGCAGAATGGGAATTTATTTTAATTCATAATTTTGTGTTCAGCCATATGCTCTATGCAACATTGAAATAAATGTCTGAATTAAACACTGGATACTTTTGTCCATATCTAGTGCAAATGCGAGATAACAGAGTGTAACTTAACTTCTAGGCTTTGCAATGGTGAAATAGGGGCAAGAACTTCCTGTTCAATAAAAACCAGGGAGGGGCTCTCTCAGGTGGAAATGACCAATGAGCCAAATGTATGAGACCAAATGCATAATAATAAAACTAAATCTTGGGAAGCCTAGCCCACCTTTGTCAATCGGCCTATGCAATTTACTGAAATGTAATCTGGGACATTTACCATTCCAAATTACTACTATTACTAATTGACTATGCTATGCTATCAAATTGATTGAAATAAGAGAGGGGGACATCTATAGGGAGAGACTGAAGCAGGTAGTTGAATTTTGGAATACAATTCATTTTAATAACATTAACCTTCCCAATCATATATAAATGTAATTAAGCCCACCTGCCCACATCGCTCAAACCTTTTTATTAAAGTGTCAAAATTAACTATCACATGAATTTGCTGGGAATAAAATACCCAAATACATAATGCACTGTTTGGGCCACTGGAAGGCGCCCATTTGAAAAGCCATTACCGGGAAGTATGCTGTCAGAGCCAATGCTTCGGATTTAGTCCATTTAAATCTGTATCCCAAGAATTTAGAAAAAAGGAATTAATAATTCTGTGGAGGCAAGGCATAGATCTAGTAGGGTCGGAGATGAATAAAAAAAATATCATAAAAATCTTATGCGCCACACCTCCCATCACCACCCATTGAAAATCATCCTCCTTTCTTATCATGGCCTGTAATGGTTCCAGGGCAGAACAATAATGAGGAAAGTGGGCAACCCTACCGGGTGCCCCTATCCAGAATTAAATCATCTGAAATTAATCCATTCATTTATATTGCCGCTACCGGGTGTCTATAAAATAACTTAATCCAACCAATAAAAGTATTCCCGAACCCATACATTTCCAAGATCTTAAAAAGATAATCCCATTCTACCATATCAAATGCCTTTTTGGCATCAAGTGAGATTGAATCGACGGAGTCTGATCATTCTTCACTGACCACATTGATATTTATGAAACGCCTAATGTTATCAGAAGATCTAAGGCCCCTAATGAACCCCATCTGATCTATATGTTTAAGAGATATCATAACTTAATCGGTTAGCTAAAATGTTTGACAATATTTTAACGTCTAGCTGGATGAGGGAATTTGGATGGTAACACTTACACTTGCTTGGATCTTTGTGAAAAAAAACTCAGCGGCTAAGCCATCTGGCCCCAGAGCTTTGACGGTAGACAAGGCCTTAATTACTTTGCCAAGCTTCTCCAAGGTTATCTCAGAATCAAGAGAATGTTTTTGCTCAGCCGTCAGTTTAGGAATTTGTTATGGTTCCACAAAGTTTCTAATATCCTCATCAGTAGATGAAAGTGTGGAACTATAGAGAAGTTTTCCTGCCTTGTCCCCCAACACAAAGTATGACTCTATTGCCCTGAATAGCCAAAACTCCACCTTCCACAACAAAATGGTATTATACCTGTATTTCAATTGTGTTAATTCTCTTGAGGCCGTCGGATTACATTCGGCGCTTCAGCTCTGTCTTGGCACTTTTAATATTTCATTCCAACTTCACGAGTTCTCTTGCTTTGGATTTTTTGTTGAATGAGGCACACTGTATGATCCGGCCCCTAAGAACCGTGCCTCCCAAGCCACGCCCACAGAATTATACTGAGGACCAATTGGTCTCCATATAAACATTGATTTCTGCCTTTAACATTTGTTGGAATTCAGGATCTTGCAAAAGGGATGCATTAAAGAGCCAACTATATGATTTCCTTTTCTCCATATGTGGCAATACCTCTAAACTCGCCAGGGTGTGATTTGAGATTAAATACTTACAAATGAGCAATAAACAACATATGAAATAAGGAATAACATATGAATTAAAAAAAAAATCTATTCCAGAACAAATCTTATGGACTGATGAAACAAATTTATAGTTCCTACCAGATGGGCTCAAAAGTCTCTTACACATCCTATGAAGTGTCAATGTTGTTCATGGGGGCTTACACACTTTTGCGTCACTACGATCAAGTATTGAGTCCATCAAAAGTCTCCTCCCAATATTATATCATGAGAGGTGCCAGCGGCTTGCAGCATCCCTATAAGATCTATAAAAAAAAAAGCCCTGATCATAATCATCGTTAGGTGCGTAGATATTAGCCACTGATTTTCTGCTAAAACAAATATGACTCTTCTGAATTTATCTTTAGTCTGTTTGAGACATTTGAATTGTAGTGTAATGACTCCCCTGCTCTTAATTGAGCATTCACTTAAGAAAACATACCCAATATCTTCCCAAATAGTTCAGCTTTCTGAAGGGAATGATGCGTTCCTTGAAGAAACACTATCATATTTCTTACGCTTGAGAAGAGAAATAGCGTTCCTTTTTTTTATGGGGTGCCCCAACCCAATCATATTCCACGTGGAGAGAGACAATTTACTCATTAACATTTTACATTTTGACATAAAATAGATTGTGTGTCAAAAACAAAACTATAAAGTCCACATATCCATCCCACTAAACTCAAACAGTCCATATACGCCTACGAGAGCCCCTGCAATAACTTTGCCATTGGATTGATCAAGTCTTGTGTTTCTATACAAATTTTGTGAGACCGAATTACACAACAAAAGATAATCTCTAAAAAAAACTCCTGCCTATAGGTGGATTAAACACAAAGAACGTTGTAGACTCATCCACATAACTGTTAGCTTGAACATGTGTGTGTCTTTTAATGTCTCCAGAGCTGAGGATTTTACATTCTTTGACATATTGTCATACTAGAACAGTTATGGAACAGAGTGTATCGACTCTCAGTGGTTTACGACATTAATAGTGTTAAAACTAGCAAAGTGCGCAGAGCTCGCAGTTCACATGTCTGAACATCATATGGTGCCATGCGACTCCCCTAACTTTGATGTTTTGATAAATTTGAGTCGTCCACCTAAGCAAATAGGGCTGTCAGCCATTGTATTCTGTGTGCAGTAATACTCACACAAATGGATATTATACTTTCACCTGCTCATTGTCACTAGACACATGGCACAGTACACACGTCAGCTAAATTAAGTATTACATTCCTGAGAGGAAAAGAGAGACCATGATAATTAGCTTTTTTTTTTTTTTATCTTCATGATTTTAGTTCATTGAGGACAGCCGCCTGTGATCATGCACTGACATGATCAGGCATTCCTCAAGAAGAGGAAAGCTGTGCTTGTCTATCCCATCTGGTGGCATGAGAGGATCTGTTGTACACCAATTGGCCTTTGTGTCGGCACAGGAACTGAACTCTGACTACACCATTCTTTAAATATAGTGGCACAGTCATGAACCATGATTTGCACATCAGTTACAGTTGGTAGTAACCGGGGGGCTCATCGTCCAGCTTTCCTTCAAATCTGACCATCCCCCCGGTCCCTGCCTCTGAAAAACACCCCCACCTCATGATGCTACCAATACCATGCTTCACCGTTGGGATGGTATTGCACAGGTGATGAGTGGTGCCAGGTTTTCTCCAGATTTGATGCTTGGATATGAGGCCAAACAGTTCAATCTTTGTTTCATCAGACCAGAGATTCTTGTTTCTCACAGTCTGCGAGTCCTTTAGGTGCTTTTTTGCAAATTCCAAGCTGGCTTTCATGTGTGGTTTGCACTGAGGAGAGGCTTCCTTCTGGCCACTTGACCATAAAGCCCAGATCGGAGGAGTGATTCAGTGATTGTTGTCCTTGTGCAAGTTTCTCCCATCTCCACACATGATCTTCGGAGCTCAACCAGAGAGACCATCGGGTTCTTGGTCGCCTCTCTTACCAAGCATAGTGACGAAGAGTTACAATTTTCCTCAGAAAAAGAGCGAGACTTTGAACGTTTGTATTTTGAAGAGAGACTTGATCCAGCCGAGGATACAATTTCGGACGAGCAAGTCATTTAGTTTTCATTAGTTGACATGCTATTTTATATAAACATGTACATATTTTACTTGTGGGATTGTTTCCAGACTTGCCAGCCAGGATTCAGAGTATTGAAATTTGAAATATGTCCTAATAAGCAAGTTAAATTGTATGCTGTATGATATAAATATGATATAAAAATGTGACTGTTTAGATTATATTTTAACTAATGTTTATGCTGCCTAATTATCATCAACAAAGCTTGTGCTTGCAAATATGTGTTCAGGTTAAATGAGTAAAATGCACTTTAAATATGCCCATATTAGAAAATCATCTTATAATGATTTCTGTAGGATCATGTGACACTGAAGACTGCAGTAATGATGCTGAAAATTCAGCTTTGATCACAAATTGCATTTTACAATATATTCAAATAGAAAACTGTTCTTTTAAATTGTAAAAATAGTTTAAAATATCACTGTTTTTACTGTATATTGGATCAAATAAATGCATCCTTGGTGAGCAGAAGAGACTTCTTTTAAACGGTAGTGTAAAATTAAGTAAAGTCTTTATGTAAAGAAAATGTAGTCAATTACTTTGTTTTTACTTAACTTGATTTTGATAATAAGTCTCCTCACATTCATTCTCTTTCTGTCACATTCCTCATTGATTTTTGTCTACAATCAATATTCATTATAGTTCATGCCTCGTAACATATGACTTTTCTAACACTAAAAGTGTCTTACAAAAGTTCAATTACTATAATGTTTTGTATGAAGGAGTGTTCAGGATGGTTTTCACATAAATTTGTAGCAAAAAATCTAGGCTACAAGATCCAGTTGTCAAAAGTCTTGTGGACAAATGTTTAGTATGTGTTATTTGGCCTTATTTCAATGACTTAATGTTGTTTTTTCAAAAACCATGCATACACATTATTTTCTCAAAAATACAAACATGTACACACATGTTGCTCACATATTATTGTAGCCCAGTTTGTGCTGAATACAGTGTTATCAGACTTTAGCCATTAATGTGTTGTACAAATGTCAAGGCATGTCAAAACGTCTCCAGGGCCCAAAACACCCTCAGACCCCAAAGGGTTAAGCTGAATTATATTATTGCTATTTTGTACAAATCAAATTCACATTGGCCTACTTATTAACATGACAAAACAAAACTGTTATTGCATTTTTATAAAATTTTACACAGAAATCGAGCAATGCGACAAACTTTTCCATTACAATGACTGCTTTCACACACCGCAGGTTAACGCTGTTTGAGATATGCATTTCGACGCGAGGGCAGTGATGCTCCATACAAAGTTCTGCACTCTCACGAATGCTCTCATTAAAAACAAAGCTGTCTAATCATCATAACTATTATTTACACAGTGTCTCTGATTTGATTAGAACGGGATCATTTTAGTTTTGTCGTGTTGCTCATTTGCAGTGTATTTAAAATCTACGTTCAAAGCGAGCGGTACAATATGCATGAATCAAAATAATGAAATCTGTTAAAAAATATGAATACAAAATAATTAAGTTATTTTTGCTGTTGTTCTACTGCTGCTTTTCAAGTGTCAGGCAATGTTTCTTCAGTATTCATTTTCGTGTGCCGCGAGAACAGAGCAAGAACATAAAGCAAGCATCTGGGCATTCAGACGATTTAAAACTTGCGCATTAGGGTCAGTTGTCATTACTGATAGGACAGAACTAATCAAAGCAGCTCTGATTGGCTATTGCCATTTCATTGCTCAACGGACATGTTAGTGATTGGTTGGAATACACAACCACTTGCAAGAACACATTGTAAATGGAAGCTATTAATGCAACAGGAGCAGACTTAAATTGAACGCTGTAATCATCAATTTTCACAATTACATAATCGTGGCTGACATAATCGTAATCACTATTAGTTTTTCGATTAATTGTGCAGCCCTAGAGTACATTATCTTGTGTGCTAATAACCCTGTTTGCTAATGTCATTTTTACAGCAGGCAGAGCTGCTACGCAGTACCTATGATAAGAAAACTCTGCCTATGGGAATTATAAGGGACTCTTCTGCTAACATTGCAGTTTTACTCAAAGCACTGCTTCACTGCTATCACCCTTTGACATCTGTAATTTTTAAGTTAAAAGGATAATTAGGTTTTTGAAAATATGTTTTTCCCCTTTTTTATTGTTCAACTTATTTGTCTGTGTGCCTTTTTTATTTTGTTTTTTTTGTTTTGTTGTTTATTCATGTAAGTGGAGTGGAACTCTGTATAAACCCAAGTGGGTTTCGTTCCCCTCCTTGTACTGTATCCTTGTGATATCCGTGCAGAACAAATAAAATAATACAAAAAAAAAAAATAATAAAATAAGTCTGTCTATTAAATAAATAATTTTGGAGAGAAGAGGAACTTGGCCTAGTTAAACGTGCAGTATGCAAATTACTCCTACACACTAACAATGTGGTTGATAATGTGCACCAAATGTGTACAGTCCAAGTGTCTTTCTCAACCTTCTGTTGTTAAATTGTCAGTGTTTACATTTAAGACTGATTAATATGAGTTTTGGACTGGAGTAGTATGTCAGTGCTGTGATAATCATTTGTACTTCAGATCCATTTCTAAACATTCGCAAGTTTCTTCCATCTCCACACATAATCTCTGGAGCTCAACCAGAGTGACCATCAGGTTCTTCGTCACCTCTCTTACCAAGGCCCTTCTCCCCCGATTGCTCAGATTGGCCAGGTGTCCAGCTCTAGGAAGTGTCCTGGTTGTACCAAACTTCCATTTAAGAATTATGGAGGCCACTGTGCTCTTGGAAACATTCAGTGCAGTCATTTTTGCCCAATTAATCCTAGAGAATCATTCCTGTATGACTCTTGTTGTATGTGTTCATTGCTTGGACATGATGATCTCGTCTACATCATGTTTATGATACTACCACAGCCCCTCTACATCCAGCCCACACTGTCTGTGTTTGTAGTAGCCTGTGATTCATGGGACCACAGAAGTTTTAATAGAGAACATTATCCTGTTTTGCTAATGTAATTTTTATAGCATGCAGAGCTGCGAGGCCTCTGGGGAAGTATAAGGGACTCTTCTCCTGCTAACGTTGCAGTTTTACTCAAAGGACTGCTTCATAAGTCTGTCTGTTCAATAAATTATTGTAGAGAGAAGAGGAACTTAGCCTAGTTAAATCTGCAGTGTTCAAACTATGCCTACACACTTACCGTGTGGTTGA
The DNA here is from genome assembly GCF_025860055.1 of Xyrauchen texanus. NCBI lineage: Eukaryota > Metazoa > Chordata > Actinopteri > Cypriniformes > Catostomidae > Xyrauchen > Xyrauchen texanus. Next base: position 34,510,478 of record NC_068279.1, read on the forward strand.
TAATGTGCACCAATAGTCCAAGTGTCTTTCTCTGCCTTCTGTTGTTAAATGATCAGTTTTTACCTTTTTACTTTAATATGTGTTTTGGACTGGGGTAGTATGTTAATGCTGTGATAATCATTTGTACTTGAGATTCATTTCTCAACTCCATTGCTTACGAAACCAAAATAATGGAATACAGATAAAGCTCTATGTTTGGATGCTAAAATATCTGCTGTTCTTAGGGGAGCGTTACTCAATTTAATTTGCTTTCATTTCGTCCTCTCAAAGTTAAGCAGGTTACTAGCTAATATAGCAGAAAATGCAATCGTAGAACACACTAGACTTTGATTCACTAGTGCGCTCAGACCAGTGTCTGTTATTGTGTTCATTTAGGCAAGTCGACTGCTTGATTTTTAAACATTTGAGATAAATAAATGGCACCTTTTTAATAATTCTGCAATATTCTAATCCTAACTTTTCATAAATAGAAGCTGTAATAAGAACGGTTATTTCTTTAAACATTAATTGTGCATCCGTACAAAAGTGCCATTTAAAAGATGTCAAATGTACCGGTACAAAGTCGATACTAAATTAAAAAACATTGCCACGATACCAGTGTTTCTGCTGTATCAGTAGTACCGATCACTGATTAATTCGGTAACGGCACGCTCTCTGAAGTCCCATTCACATTGCTAGCAATTTTATCGCTGGATGTGAAAGGAGACCATTCATTTTCAATGAGAGATGGCGACTTCTGGCAACACAAATTACAGAAACCATTGGTGACAAGAAGTGGGCGTGTCAACAAAGTTGAGAAAAGTTTAATTTATGCAAATGCAGAGCAATATCGCACAGAGACTACCAATGACAGAAGACAGTGGAGCTCTTGTCTTTATCCTGTAAAACAATGGAGCTGAGTGCAGGAAATATTGAGTATTTGTTGTTGTCATCGATCTAACTGTTCTAAATAATTTGTCTGTAACCATATACAAGGATATAATAAAACAATGATGCATGGAAAACCATGTCAGAAATTGGTGGCATTCTGAGTGAGTTTGATACATTGAAAGATCGTTCATTGACATGATTGAACGTTGCTGCAGTTTATAACACTACCCTCCAGAGTGATCATGTTTAGCGGGATGTAGAAATTGTTGATGGACCTGATACACAGCAGCACCATCTTTGATTATTAATAGGAATGACAGTGAGGCTGTAAGGGGTAGACATACAGTCTCTTCAATGGACCATCAAGTGTTTTTGTATCGTTTTACGGACAAAACATTGAAATAAATATCATATTTCATTCAGTAGAATAAAAACTCCAGACAACATGAGTTGTGGAAAATCAGATGGGATCTAGGAGCTTTAAAAAAGCTTTATACTGTGTGTGCAATTGTAGAGTATGCTTATCCCTTACAGCCTCGTTTTTATTCCCATTAAAAATGAAAGATGGTGCTACTGTGAATAAGGTCTGTTGTGAGTGAGTTTAATTTATACATTAATAGATCGTTTGTCTTGTTCATAATATGATTGAGCACAGCTGAAGTTTATATAAAAACAATTAACCCTGCAATATTTTACAACAAATGATTACTAGTCAAATAAGAATGATATCTTGGTTTTACTATCAACATATCATCTATGAATCAGATTTTCTAAAGCTATGGCCAGTTGTGCAGCTGACCAATAACGTTAGAGCGACAACAGTAGGAACACACTCAAGCGACATGGAGAACAGAGACTAGCAACAAAATTGCTGACAGTTTGAAAGGGGCTGGACTGACACACGACTGCTTTCAAATGCTTACTCGCTCAGTTGACCATGTGTTCTTTTACTCCTATTACACTGAAATGCACAATTAATCAAATTCAAAAAGATCGTAATATGTTCTAGTGTGATTTAGTAAACTGTGAAAGTCTGCAATTTCAGTCTGTATGAGCTGCATGCTTTAAGAAATGTGTGAAGCCGACCACTCATACACTGGAAACTCCACAGACATTGAGAATAATTTGTGCTGTATGAAATGACAAAGCAGAGCACTTGTAGATATATTTATATTTTTAAATCACAGCATTTGTATGTTAACTATCACACTGGGCTGTGTAGCAAATGGTTTATCCAGAGAAGTTAAAGGGATAGTTGACCCCAAAATGAAAATTCTCTTATTTACTCGCCTTCATGCCATCCCAGATGTGTATGACTCTTTATTTAGTAAAACAAAAAGATTTTCAAAATAAAATCTCACAAGTGAATGGTGGCCAGACCTTTTGAAGCTCCAAAAGCAGATAAAGTCAACATTAAAGTAATATGTTCGACTCAAGTGGTTTAATCAATGGCTTATGGAGTTATCCAGTCAGTTTTGGGTGAGAATGGACCAAAATATAACTCCTTTTTCACTGTACATTGTAATCTCTATGCACGGACATGACTTCAAGCTTGATTACACTTCTCAGATCTTGATGCATGTGCATACTGCTAAATGGCGGTATAGGAAGTGTAATTGAACTTGACATCATGATCGCCAAGGAGACTGCTGTCAAGATTTATATTGAAAAAAGAAGTTACATTTTGGTCTGTTCTCACCCAAAACCAATTATATCGCTTTAGATTACATTTGTGGAGTCTACACTGGATTTTTCCATTACACACTGGAGTCTTATGTATTACTTTAATGCTGCCTTTACCTGCCTGCTTGAGCTTCGTTAGGCTGGCCACCATTCACTTGCATTGTATGGACCTACAGAGATATTCTTTGAAAATTTTCATTTGTGTTCAGCAGAAAAAAGTCATACACATCTTTGATGGAATGAGGGTGAGTAAATTATGAGAACTTTCATTTTAGGGTGAACTAACCCTAAAAGTTTCAAGAAAAATCACGTTGAAATAAAAACACGACTCAAAAGCTAGGTGCCTGAAATTTAAATAATAGCAACATAAATATATTACAACTGCATAGTAAAATTATAGTAATAGTATAGTAATATTCACAAAATAAATAATGATTAAAAAATGAAAATGTGATAAGGTATAAATAATATGATAAAATATGAATTAAAAAGGTGTATATTACTAGCAAGAGTGCTGTTGTACTGAATAAACAATTAAGAAAATGAAATGGTATGTTAAAGATTTTATTTTCACTTGTTAAAATAATTAATTTGATTAGACACCATTTTGATGATGAAATTAAATTAAATGTTAAAACATGGAATTCTGAAAATAAAATTAATAATTAGAAATAGAAAAAAAATAAACCAGTTTTCAGTAGAGCCCTACTTAAAAACACTGAAGCAATGCATGCTTAATTGAGAAACAATTGAAACATGAATTTCTTTTCTTTTTTAAGTTATTATTAATATTGAAATACTTTAAATAGGCTGAAGTTCAATAGCGCATTACCATATTAGCATATTTTATGTTATTGAAATTGGTCCAATGTTTTTAAAAACTGACAGTTAGCAGTGTATTTTTCTAGGCCATATGCCGTATGCTCACCTATCTTTCAAAGGATTTTGCTTATACCCACGTAATATGAGTTATGATATGTATGGCCACCAGATCAGCGAGGAGGCTTTTGACCCATAACTTTTAATTATACTGAGGTGATGCCGCAGCATAAAATCTACATAAATACCTTGATAAAATCACAGTACGCCCACCTCTTCAGTCACTACTACACCACCGCTGACAGTGATCCTCTGTATTACCAAAGTCTTAGCAGGTCAGTCCAATGTCGGCCATCTTTAGAATGCTCTCGGGAGGCGATTTCTAGTCATGTCAGTGCAGTTCCTATCTACTTGAATGGGGAAAGACTGAAATCTAAAAAACGGATGGTCAAGATTACGATCAAAAACATTTCAAATCGGCAATAAAATGTTGTAATATTGGAATCATAAAGTGTGCTTCTTTACCTCATATTACACTCAAACGTGCAATTTTACTGGCTTGTATAGTTAATGCACATGCGTGTTTGCTAGTTGATTGACAGGCAATGTCTGTATCTAAAAGGTGATTTGGCTCTTTTACCTGTATGGCGGGGCTTCTTTTCTACATCCGTTGAACGCTGGGCGCTAGAGTTTCTTGGTTGGGCGTTCCAATTTCTCCCATTCATTTAAATAAAAATAATAAAAGTGGCCCATCTATGCTAAATAATCTCTGGTATTACTCATCTAAAATGTTTTTAACAGATCTATTAATTTGAAAACACTAAATTACTTGTTGAGAAAATCTACAATGAACTGCTGCTGTTTTACAGGCAGCACAAATAAATCAACCAGCACAAACGCTTCCTCATATTTAACTTTTACTCCGCATGTTGTGTCAAATCCAGTATGACTTTCTTCAGTGGAATACAAAAGGAGATTTTTAGCAGAATTTTCACCTCAGTCACCATTACCTTTCATTGTAAGGAGAAAATTATAATTCAGTTACTAAATCTAACATTCTGTGTCTGAGTGTGGGAGAGCTGCATGACAAACCATCTGCAGTCAGTGTGGTGTTTCTTCAGGAGCAGGATTCTAAAAATATCACCTAGTTTTGTGTGTTGCTGTCTCATCTCACACCTCCACTATTCACATGCCATCACTTCCTCCTCACCACATCAACACACCAATATCTGCTGACTTCTCTGCTGTAATCCTCTTTGAAAAGCTACCTTTGTATATCTTAATGGCTGTGCCTATATTTCATGTAATAAATTACCTACTGTGGAATTCACTGTGTGGACAGAGCTAGTCCAAACAAAGTGCAGGACTTAGTGAGAGAAGTTTTTCAGATGTTGCATGTCAAAACTAGCCAAATGATCAAAATGACCTGCCACTGCACAAAACGTATACAGTGAAATATGCACAGCATAAATATACAGTACAACCATGGTAAATTGCAGCCTCCAAAAATGCAAGCACTGTTATTTTTTTTTTTCAATTATACATGTGGAGTTCTAGATACTTTTTTGGCATCAAAGACTTTTGTCATTAATCTACTTGCATATTTCTCGATTCCTAAATCTATCTTTCCCTGTCTTTCTCTCACACTAGTCCTTTTTGGAGTGTTGGAGTGTTATTTTTTTTTTCTCTCGCCACAGGGACTAAAAACCTCTGAAAGATTAACAAGTGTTATTAGAAAAGCTACTGTTTAATTTAGAGAGCTGCATATTTTTAATAGCTGAGGCTCTGCATTAAAAGCTTTTTAAAATTCCAAGCTGTGCTGAGGCAACTTTTTAGAGCAAGATTTTACTTTCAATATATCTGGATGGGTTTGTGTCACAAGAAAACTTAATTATCCTTTCTTGAAGCTTTCCAAAAATATCCTTGGCAATCTCTGCAGGTCTCTTTTTGCAGATTTAAACTGAGGCACTGCATCATTGCAAAGCTATTTCCCAAATCTGTAGGCCATTTTTGAAAAAGATGAACTAAACTTAGGCTTTATTATATCAGCATGCCAAAATGAGGCATGGGAAAAAAAAGCAGCAATTTGCAACATTCAGAGTAACACTAAAAGCAATGCTGATGGACCAAATGGAGGAAGCAACTAACTTCCTGAATCTGTGGTTTCTTTCAGATGGTACCATGGAAAGTTGGACCGAACCATTGCGGAAGAGCGATTGCATCAGGCTCGGACACCGGGCAGCTACCTCATCAGGGAAAGCGACCGGCGGCCTGGCTCCTTCGTGCTGTCCTTCCTCAGTATGACCAATGTGGTCAATCACTTCAGGTGAGCAGTGCTGACTGGCTGTACAGACCTCAGGGGAAGTATTTATTTAAATCTCAGGAACCCAATTACATTCTGTTAATGTTGTGTCCCTTCAAATGAACATTTGTTTAGTCTATTTCTTTATTGATTTATATTAGTGGCCTTGCTAAGGCAGGAACATTCACTATCACAAGAAAAACTATTATGGCTTATACTTGGGTTTTATGTTGAGTTGAACTCAACTTTCCCTGCACGGTTTGTGCTAAAGATATAAATGATACCTCAAAATGTGTGACTTGATAATGAGAGGTGTAATATTACTTTTCTAAGCAATCAGACTTTAAATGTGTAGATCTGGAAAAAACATGTAGTAAAATCTCCTTATTATCTTGTCAACATTTAAAAATCTTTAAACTGATGATTTTCTGGTTGGAAATTGTTTTGCAATTAAAGTATTATAGCACTATAATTTTTTCAGAAATAGAACTGAATGTAATAGTCAGGATTTTTTTTCAATTGCATTATGATGTTAGGGGGTTTCATTTAGTAAAAAACCTTTTCTTGTAAGTTTAAATTTACTATCACTGTGACATTTAGTATTGAATGTTAGTTAAGGAGATATTTTAGGTTTGCTGGCAAAAACTTGACAGGCATTTCTATATGGTTTAAAAGGATTGTTTCTTAGGTTAAAGCTGGAATAGGGAACACATAAAAAATGGTATGATAACATACAAGATCAAGTTCAGAATCATATACCCTCAAGACATTATGAGGAAGGGTTTCAGTTCTGGCTGTTTTTCATCAATGCAACTTGTGCCACTCATGATCCAGTTATGGACAATCTGTGTGTGCGTTTCTTTTTTAAATTATTATTATTATTATTACAAAGAAGGTTAGGAATGTTAAATTGTCTGTGACAAATGCTTGCAGAGTTTTGAAGTGTCTCTTTGCAATAAAGCGCTCACATTTAAATAAAAAAACAATTGGTATAACTAGAATGTTATACCTTCCCACTGCATTTTTTGTTAAATGTATTTGGAATGACCCACACAAATACTTGAACAGTGAAAATGTCACTGTAATTCATTCTGGCATTGTCTTGTAAATTTCATGAAGTAAGGCAAAACACTTAAATTCTCTTTTGGGTGTGTTCAGGATCATCGCGATGTGTGGAGATTACTACATTGGTGGACGGCGCTTCTCATCCTTGTCAGACCTCATTGGTTACTACAGCTATGTGTCTTGCCTACTGAAAGGTGAAAAACTGTTGTCTCCAGTGGCTCCCCCAGAGGTACGATCACAATCTGAACTTCTAACTTTTTTACAAACCATATTAAGGATGGGTCAGGATGGTCGACCATCATAGCATCGCACTGGTAACAAATACACCACCGTCAACAATAAAATTACTGTTGGACTACAAGTTGTTTGCGAAGAGTAATGTTCTCATTATTATGCAAAACCAAGATAGTTTTGTGTCTGAAGTTGTTTATTTGGAATTATCTATGTGCAGCATTACATTTTGTCAGTGCTGATCATAGCATCATTATGTCTTTCTTTAGTCCCTGTGTTTTTAATGTTGCTGTAACCTCGCATTCTCTTTCCAGCCAGTGGAGGATAGGAGACGAGTGAGGGCCATACTTCCATACACCAAAGTGCCAGATACTGATGAAATCAGGTACAAACCTTCTTACACAGTCATTCTAACTTACATTTCAGATGAACACTGTGCTTAGAACAAAGTGTTTAGCCAGACTGTGTTCTGCATGTTAACAAGTTTACATTAAGCATTTACAAACGTAATAGAATTTTAGAATGTTGCAAAACAAAAATAATAAGCAGTTTTTCCACATCATCATTAAATTAGTTTTCAATATTCAATCTAAAAGTAGGGGAAGTATGACTGCTGGTGGGGTTATGCATGCATATGCGCTGCCTTGATTGTTGTTGTGCAAAATAATACATGTTTTCAGATTCTGACACATGCTTTGAATTCTTAAATCAGTCCAAAACTCACTTTACTCTATAGCCACTTCTCAATGAGCTTGCATTTTTACAAGTTTTAATTAGTTAAATAGATGTTTGACCTCCGTAGCTACTTGGCACAAGTTACCAATCTTTTTTACTGTTGTGCTCAACGAGCAATGCAGAGAATAAAAAAGCTGAAAAGACTGCTTTTAAATTTCTATAATAGACTAGTTCTCACTCCCACAAATAGAAGGCCTATCTTAACCTCATTCAGGACATGTTAGGGCTCATAATTCTGAAGAGGGAATTCCAAAATATCAAATTAATACTTATAACTAGGGACATCCATGTCTAAAATGATTTCTGATCTGTCTAATCTATCTGAAATGTTCTTTTTGAGCATTAAATATTTCTTAAAAAGGATTTGGTCATTTATATTTAATGATTTCTTCAGTGTCTAAATTTATAATTTATTGTGTATGTCTCAAGTTTTCTCAAAGGAGACATGTTTATCGTTCACAATGAACTGGAGGACGGCTGGATGTGGGTTACCAATGTTCGGACAGAAGAACAGGGTCTTATTGTGGATGATCTTGTGGAGGAGGTGGTACGTGTTTGTTATAATCTGTTTATTCTAGTCTGAGGTATTGTCTTGTAAGAGTTTCTTACAAAGACAGGTAAAAGATTTCAGTGGTTTTTGTATAATATTGCACATTGATTAATGGCTTTAACTTTGTTCTCAGGGACGTGAAGAGGATCCTCATGAAGGGAAAATGTAAGTAAATAGTTTCATTTGTGTACTGTTTGTAAAAAATCTAATTCTTAAAATGTTTAGCTGCAACTGTAGAAGATCAGTAAACTACAGATAACAAAATGTATTTGCTCAAAATGCTAAAAATCATGTACTAAAATGTTTTGTGAAGTACAACTGTTAGCCTCTTAAAATACAAATTTCAGCATTTGTGTACATTGTTGTGATTTTATTTCATTTTTTTTTTTTTATATATAGAAATGCTATTTTAAGATCAATTATTGTCCTTGGAGGTTTTTAGAGGCATAGTTTACCCAAAATTGAAAATTCTCTAATTTATCATTTACACTCATGCCATCCCAGATGTGTATAACTTTGTTAATTTTTAGAAGAATGTATAAGCTCTATTGGTCCATTCAATGCAAGTGAATGGTTGCCAGAACTTTGAAGCTCCAAAACGGACATTAAGGCAGCCTAAAAGTAATCCATACGACTCCAGATGTTAAATCTCTATCTTCAGAAGCAATATGGTAGATGTGGATGAGGTAGAAGTCCTCTTTACTATAAATTCTCCTCCCTGCTCAGTAGGTGGGGAAATGCATGAAGAATGTGAATTGCCAAAAAACTAAAGAAGAATGTTAAAGTCAATGTGGAGATTTATAGTTACAAAATATACTGAAATATTTACATTTATTCATTTGGCAGTTGCTTTTATCCAAAGCAACTTACAAAAGAGGAACACCTAAGCGAATCATCTTAAGGAGACAGTGGTACAATAGTGCCATATTACAAAGTTTCACTAGCATCAGAATAGTATTCAAAACATATACAAGTGCAATTTTTATTTACAGGTGAAACTCGAAAAATTAGAATATCGTGCAAAAGTTAATTAATTTCAGTAATTCAACTTAAAAGGTGAAACTAATATATTATATAGACTCATTACAAGCAAAGTAAGATATTTCAAGCCTTTATTTGATATAATTTTGATGATTATGGCTTACAGCTTATGAAAACCCCAAATTCAGAATCTCAGAAAATTAGAATATTGTGAAAAGGTTCAGTATTGTAGGCTCAAAGTGTCACACTCTAATCAGCTAAACATCTGCAAAGGGTTCCTGAGCCTTCAAATGGTCTCTCAGTCTGGTTCAGTTGAATTCACAATCATGGGGAAGACTGCTGACCTGACAGTTGTGCAGAAAACTATCATTGACACCCTCCACAAGGAGGGAAAGCCTCAAAAGGTAATTGCAAAAGAAGTTGGATGTTCTCAAAGTGCTGTATCAAAGCACATTAATAGAAAGTTAAGTGGAAGGGAAAAGTGTGGAAGAAAAAGGTGCACAAGCAGCAGGGATGACCGTAGCCTGGAGAGGATTGTCAGGAAAAGGCCATTCAAATGTGTGGGGGAGCTTCACAAGGAGTGGACTGAGGCAGGAGTTACTGCATCAAGAGCCACCACACACAGACGGGTCCTGGACATGGGCTTCAAAAGTCAAATGGCTTAACTGGGCTAAAGAAAAAAAGAACTGGTCTGTTGCTCAGTGGTCCAAAGTCCTCTTTTCTGATGAGAGCAAATTTGGCATCTCATTTGGAAACCAAGGTCACAGAATCTGGAGGAAGAATGGAGAGGCACACAATCCAAGATGCTTGAAGTCCAGTGTGAAGTTTCCACAGTCTGTGTTGGTTTGGGGAGCCATGTCATCGGCTGGTGTTGGTCCACTGTGCTTTATTAAGTCCAGAGTCAACGCAGCCATCTACCGGGACATTTTAGAGCACTTCATGCTTCCTTCAGCAGACAAGCTTTATGGAGATGCTGACTTCATTTTCCAGCAGGACTTGGCACCTGCCCACACTGCCAAAAGTACCAAAACCTGGTTCAATGACCATGGTATTACTGTGCTTGATTGGCCAGCAAACTCGCCTGACCTGAACCCCATAGAGAATCTATGGGGCATTATAAGAGAAAGATGAGAGACATGAGACCAAACAATGCAGAAGAGCTGAAGGCAGCTATTGAAGCATCTTGGTCTTCCATAACACCTCAGCAGTGCCACAGGCTGATAGCATCCATGCCACACCGCATTGAGGCAGTAATTAATGCAAAAGGGGCCCAAACCAAGTACTGAGTACATATGCATGATTATACTTTTCAGAGGGCTGACATTTCTGTATTTAAAATCCTTTTTTTATTGATTTCATGTAATATTCTAATTTTCTGAGATTCTGAATTTGGGGTTTTCATAAGCTGTAAGCCATAATCATCAAAATTATATCAAATAAAGGCTTGAAATATCTTACTTTGCTTGTAATGAGTCTATATAATATATTAGTTTCACCTTTTAAGTTGAATTACTGAAATTAATGAACTTTTGCACGATATTCTAATTTTTCGAGTTTCACCTGTAGTTATTTATGTTTTGTTAGTGACTAGTTAAGTGCTCTTGGAAAGACCGAACTCATTGTCTTTCCTGCCAACCCTGATGTTGAACACAACATCACCGTGCAGCTGGGTCCAACTACAGTTTCGCCTTCCAAAATGGTCAGAAATCTAGGGGTAACCATTTATAACAAACTAAATTTCACAGACCACATCTGAAAGACTGCAAGATCATGTAGATTTACACTCTACAATATCAGGAAGATAAGACCCTTCTTATCTGAACATGCCACACAACTGCTTGTTCAGTCACTTGTCATAACCGCATAACCGTTGAACCGCATCAGAGCCTTGAATTTGATACGTGTATCAACTGGTATCCAGTGGAGAGAGACAAGGAGTCGTGTAACGTGATCTCTTTGGTTCATTAAAGACCAGATGTGCTGCTGCATTCTGGATCCTTTGCAGAGGTCTAATTGCACATGCAGGGAGGCCTGCAATGAGAGCATTACAGTAGTCCAGTCTAGTTATGACAAGTGACTGAACAATCAGTTGTGTGGCATGTTCAGATAGGAAGGGTCTTATCTTCCAGATGTTGTAGAGTGAAAATCTACATGATCTTGCGGTCTTTGAGATGTGGTCTGTGAAATTTAGTTTGTTATCAATGGTTACCCTTAGATTTCGGACCATTTTTGAAGGTGCTACTGTAGTCGAACCCAGCTGCACGGTGATGTTGTGTTCGACAGTGATTCAAGCAGTCACTGTGGTGTCGTTGGGCTGGAAAGACAAGTAGAGTTGTGTGTCATCGGCGTAGCAGTGGCATGAGAAACCATGTGCCTGAATGATGGGTCCCAGTGATGTTGTGTATATAGAGAAGAGAAGTGGCCCAAGCACCGATCCCTGAGGTACCCCGGTAAGTAGTTGATGTGGCTTGGATACCACACCAGATCACAAATATTGATCTGTTTATTATCCAAACCTATCAAATTGCTTTTGAAGATATGGATTTAACCACTGGAGTCATATGTATTACTTTTATGCTGCCTTTGTGTTTTTTGGAGCTTAAATAAATTCTGGCAACCACTTACCTGCATTGTTTGAACCTACAGAATACAACATAATTTTCTTGGCAGCCATCCTTGTTTAGTTGTACATGCATATCTCTTTTTTTTTTTTTTTTTGTGCCCGATGAGTTTGTTCAGTATGCCATTGCATAATCCATGTCTGCCAGATTAAGTGTCACATTCTGCACTTGTGCTCATGAATATGTATATACATGTTGGGCCTGGGGTGCGGTCCCCCCTCTGCCCTGTTTATTTATTGTCTCATTACCTGTTTCCCATGTTTTTCCTCTTCTGACCGTCTTGCTAGCTGGTACCATGGGAAGATCAACAAACAAGAGGCATACAACTTGTTAATGACAGGTACATGAACGTGACATTAACTGATGGCTATTACATGTACACCCTGTTAGGTGATATTACACTGCTGTGACGCAACCAGACTCAAGGAGAATTTTCATGGCAGCATAATCAGTAGGTCTGCAGCCATCCATTTTACTAGCAGTTAAAAATAACATCATCCTTATTTCACTGAAGGAATAGTTCACCCAAAAGTTACAATTCTGTCATTATTCACTCACGTGATGTTCCAAATGTTCCATACACATTCTTTCCAAACAATTTCAGTTTATAGTGACCACAACTGTTAAGCTTTAAAGAAGGCAAAAAAGAAACAATTGTATCATAAAAGTTGTCCACATTACTTGTGTGCTTTATTCCAAGTCTTCTGAAGCCACATAATGACAAAATATTCCTTTTTGGGTGACTATTCCTCCAAGTCAAATTACATATGTCCTAAGCAACATGTTATATTCATAAAGGCATTGAACCCATAAGGTATCACTTTGACCTCATTTAAACTCTCATTATTGCAGATCAAAAACATTTTCAAACATTCATCAAATGCTTTAGCTTAGTCTACCATTTTAGTGTTGGAGTCTATGAAAAGCTCTCCCTAGATCCCTTCTTAACTGCCATTTAAATCCAATGAAAAGTTATTTTAAAACACCTTTTCCCCTTCTTTCTCAGTTGGCCAAGTATGCAGCTTTCTGGTCAGGCCATCAGACAACACGCCGGGCGACTACTCGCTCTTCTTCCGTACCAATGAGAACATCCAAAGGTTCAAGATCAGCCCCACTCCAAACAACCAGTATATGATGGGAGGGCGGTACTATAACAGGTAGGACTTTAAAATGCTGAGACAATGCCTGACAGCTTCCCTTGAGGTCTGACTTAAATATACGGTCATATGGTTTCCTGCCCTGAAATGCTTCTTTTGCCTTTTTATAGAGTATATTTGTTTACATTATGCCTCCATCACATTCATACATGTTCACTATATCACGAATGTCACATTGTTCTGCAAATGGGGAGAGAGTCATTGCAAATTAGTGGATTTGAACACTACTACACATTATTTATAGTTGTACATAAATATTGTGCTAACGAAGGAGGAAATCTAAGATATATTTCCAGAAAATCAATTTCAGACCACATGCGTGGTTTGGACTTCCTGTTTTTTTTTTGCTGTTCACACTACAAACAAGATATGTTGAATATGGCAAAAATCATCTTTTTGCTGCCTGTCTGAGCAAACCTTCAGTAGATTAAACTAAGGATGCACCGATACATTTTCTATACTTTTTCTCTTTTGATTCCAATACCTGATATCTCAGCATAAATCGAGACCAATACCAGTGTTTTTTTTTTTTTCTTAATCGTTTTAGAATATCTATACATGTAAATGAGTACCCCCCAATTATCATCACACAGTGAGGTAAAGAAACAAATCTTTAACTACACATTATTTTGCTATAAATGTATAGCCCATTAAGAAATACTTTATTGCTAACTAGTCTAATGGATAATGTAGCAGCAAAATTAACAGTAATTCCAGTTAAATTATTAGTTGAAAAGAAGTCAGTTTTATTTGCATTTATTTATTTATTTATTTATCAACTTGTATCTGCACTTAAAAGCATTCAGATCTCTTTTTTTGTTCACTTTAGTTGTAAGAAATGTCCTCTTTTCATTCACAGGTTTTTTAAAACCCTGTCAACTTAAATATTGTTTTAATTTGTAAGAATAATAATGAAGTTATTATTATTATTATTATTATTATTATTATTATTATTATTATTATTGACTTTTAGAATTTTATAATACAAGAGTAATATATTTCAATTGTGCACCTTTGGCTTTAAAACCCTCTGTCTTTTATTTTGACTGTCATAATACATAATAAGTATGTGGACTAGTTCACAGTAGTTTAATTAGCTTCTTATTCCAAATCTGGTGAAATGCTCCCCTGGGGCCATTCTCATTGCATGTTACAAGCAAACTGAAATATTGAGCATCTATATCTGAGATGTTGTTTATGTGGTGCACTCAAATAGCAGCGAGCACTTCACCAGTCTTCGTGTGCTTATGTGCAGAGCAGATGTGTCAGCAGAGCAGCATCATCACTGAAACGTGCTGCAAATGCATACTGTTTTTTTTTACCTCTAAAACGTAGCCTTTTGTGATTTCACAAAGTTATCACATGTCTTCAAGAGTATTTTAATAAAATGCATGAATCATATGGACAACTTTAATAGTGCTTTTATGATTCTCTCATTTTTGTAGCTTGACAGTGATGAACATGACTAACACATAGTATTGGATTTGGATCGGGCTCATCGGATCGATACCCATTTAAAAACTTTTGTATCGGTGCCGATACCAATCCAGATATCAGATCGGTACCTCCCTAGATTATACCCTGGCCTATACCATATTTTGTCTTGGAGCTGATTTAATTCAAATGTATTTTGGCTTTGCAAACAATAATGTAAATCTCATAGCTTTATATACAGCTGGTCTCAAATAGTTTGCCCTTTAATAATTTTCTTGGCAGTGTTGACGATATTATCGAACATTACCGAAAAGAGCAGATTGTGGAGGGCTACACTCTGAAAGATCCTGTCTCTGTCCAGGTAAATAAAAGAAAGGTCCATCCAGTGAACTCCGTTAATGCTGAAGATCAAAATAGTAAGCATAATACTGTGTTTATGCTCTTTAGCAACAAGAACAAGTCCTCTCTGACTTGGTCGATGGCAACGAAATCTATAACACTATTCGACGGAAAACAAAAGATGCTTTCTACAAAAACATTGTCAAGAAAGGATATCTTCTCTTCAACAAAGGTAAGGCAAAGATTAGGTAGGCAAAAATTAGTTCAACCAAATGCAATCATTGTTATTGGGTGGCTGACATGAATTTTCAAGAACTTTCAAGTAGATACAGCGCTGGCCGGTGGTGTGACATGCTACTGCTCATCTACAACAATTTTAAACCAAAGTTTTCTATAATTATTATGCTTACCATTATTACATACCATCTGTCACACCGCAGGATCTTTTAAAATGAACTAGTGAAGATAACATTTTGAAAAATCTAGAATACAATGTGACTAGCTATATACTTAAACTTAAGATTTCACTTTCACATTTTAACCATTAAACTTGATGTTGAATAAAACGTTAATGGACTTAACACTACCTTTTCAGCACATCAAAGCGTGAGAAACATGTTTGTATCAATGTTCACTTATGCTTAGTGGGGCTTGTGTTAATCACAAGAGGATGTGGATCATTTGTAGCACACATAAGCCCCATGCGAGTGTGGTTTTGTGAAACCATAATTGATGTCAGTCTTTGATCATATCAAGGAGCTCAGATTAGAGAAGCAGAACAAAAAGCAAAGTGTTTACCTGAACTCAGAGCTGTCCAGTTCAATGGGTATTTCAGCCTTTGGTGGTGCTCAAGAGATTGGGTGTTTTGTGGGGGTGCATTGGGTGATCAAATGGTAAAACGATGTTCTACGTTTTGAAATGAATTTGACATTTCTGACACCTTTTCTTGTTTTGTAGTCAGCTGGTATGAGGTGTGCTAAAATCTTTATACCTGAAATCCCTGCTGAAATCTACAGCCTCCCAGTGCAAAATTTACATTTTTGTCTCTTAAAAATGTACGACCTTAATAAATCGGGTGGTCTCTGGTGGTTTGTGTCCCATAAAGAGAATTTTACAGCTTACCATAGAGCTACAAAAATCATAAAAGTTGATTAGTTCCCTAGATGTTATGATTATTAATCTTAATTAACACAATTTGTTAACTGCGTGCCACATTTTTAACATAAGCCAAACACCTACAACAAGCTGAGAACTGTTCCTGAACTTCTTTATTGCTGTTTTTTTGCAAAAATAAATCAAGACATTGCATTAACAGTGAACATCACATTGGTCTTCTTACTTGCATGAAAAACAAAACATGATAACATTTTGAATAAATGAGACAATTCCGACAATGCTAAAATGCTTCCATCTCATTATAATTAACAAAAGCTATTACAGCGTGTTTACACAGTTAAACACTACAGTTCGAGCCATGCAGTTCAGTGTGAGTTTACTTAAGGTTTGATCTCACTGAAACACTCACACTATAAACAATAAAGCTGTATAGTCTGCTGAAATAAGCTTTACTGACTTGTTTATTGTAATGGGAACATTCTAGTGTTGTCGTGTTGCTCGTTTACACTTACAGTTGAAGTCAGAAGTTTACATACACTTAGGTTGAAGTAATGAAATCTCATTTTTTAACCACTCCACAGATTTCATATTACTATATTACATAAACTATAGTTTTGGCTTTTAATTGACTATCACAATTCCAGTGGGTCAGAAGTTTATGTACACCAAGTTAACTGTGCCTTTAAGCAGCTTGGGAAATTAATTAGCCAATTAGCTTCTAATAGGCTAATTTGAGTCAAGTGGAGGTGTACCTGTGGATGTATTTTAAGGCCTACTTTCAAACTTAGTGCCTCTTTGCTTGACATCATGGAAAATCAAAAGAAATCAGCCAAGACCTCCTGTTGTTCTGGTTCATCCTTTGAGCAATTTCCAAATGCCTGAAGGTACCACGTCCATCTGTACAAACCATAGTATGCAAGTGTAAACATCATGGGACCATGCAGCCATCATAACGCTCAGGAAGGAGACTCGTTCTGTCTCCTAGAGATTGGTGTGAAAGTGCAAATCAATCCCAGAACAACAGCAAAAGACCTTGTGAGATGCTGGAGGAAACAGGTAGACAAGTATCTATATACACAGTAAACGAGTCTTATATCAACATAACCTGAAAGGCTGCTCAGCAAGGACGAAACCACTGCTTCAAACCAGCCATAAAACAGCCAGACTACAGTTTGCAAGTGTAAATGGGGACAAAGAGATTACATTTTGCAGAAATGTCCTCTGGTCTGATGAAACAAGAATTGAACTTTTTGGCCATATTGACCATTATGTTTGGAGGAAAAAGGACGAGGCATGCAAGCCAAAGAACAACATCCCAACCATGAAGCATGGGGGTGGCAGCATCATGTTGTGGGGGTGCTTTGCTGCAGAAGGGACCGGTGCACTTCACAAAATAGATGGCATCATGAGGAAGGAAAATTATGTGGATATATTGAATGAACATCTCAATACATCAGCTAAGAAGTTAAAGCTTGGTTGCAAATGGGTCTTCATTTGGTTGCAAATGGGGACAATGGCCCCAAGCATTCCTCAAATTGTGGCAAAATGGCTTAAGAACAACAAAGTCAAGATATTGGAGTGGCCTGACCTCAATCCAATAGAACATTTGTGGGCAGAACTGAAAAAGCATGTGTGAGCTTGGAGGCCTACTTACCTGACTCAGTTACACCAGTTCTGTCTGGAGGAATGGGTCAAAATTTTTGAAATGTTTAAAAAAAAAAAAAAGACTTTTTTATTTTTTATTTTGGTGATTTAGTTGTATTTATTTGCCATTAAATATTTGCAGAAACATTATGGAACACAAGGGGAAGGAAGGTCGAGTTTTGCTCTAAAAGCAAAAATTTCCAGCATTTTATTGTTAGAAGCTTGTGGAAGCCTTAACCAAAATGTTTAACCCAATTTATAAAATGTAAAGGCAATGCCAACAAATACTAACAGTGTATGTAAACTCCTGACCCACTGGCAATGTGATGAAATAAATAAAAGCAGAAATAAATAAATCTCTCCACTATTATTCTAACATTTCATATTTTATATAAAATA
Organism: Xyrauchen texanus; assembly: GCF_025860055.1. Lineage (NCBI taxonomy): Eukaryota > Metazoa > Chordata > Actinopteri > Cypriniformes > Catostomidae > Xyrauchen > Xyrauchen texanus. The sequence continues at coordinate 34,528,424 of NC_068279.1, forward strand.
ATAAAGTAGTGATCCTAACTGACCTAAGAAAGGGAATGTTTTCTATGATTAAATGTCAGGAATTGTGAAAAACTGTGTATTATTGCAATGATTACTCATTAGCTCTTAACAGATTATTCAGCTTGTGCCCTGACTTAAACATGCTTACTACTACGGAGCCCCCGAAGTGACCTGTGCAAAAAAAAAATCTAAGAGACTTTCTCGTGCGCAGGAGATGCTATCGCATGCGCACGAGAAGCTATCGCGTGCGCACGAGAAAGTCTCTTAGATTTTTTTTTTTTGCATACTTTCGCGTGCGCACGCGTTACAGTTTCCGGTGTGTGTATATAGCTCTTTTCCGATTGCGTCATTGCCATCATTCATTTACTCAAAGATACTGAGAGCATGGATGCGCATGAATTTATAGAGATATATTTTAAACTTGACCTTCAATACAAAGACATTACTGTCTATGACATCTGTAATACTGTCATGGCCGAGACACGCTTTGATCTTCCAAAGCAATAGACTTGTACTTGCATTTAACACGAGAACTACTGGAATTCTATAACTACTAGAATGGCCATAGCGGTCATTCTGACCGTTCATACTAGATAAATTTACAAATTTGATTTATATTAAATTATTCTCCTAAAAGGGGGCCCCCTTTTTTGTTCAAGTAAGCCCACTTTTAGGAGAATTCGTTCATAATGATTTTACAGCATACTATTTTCATTATAGTTTTACAGCATGATATTTTTGCTCTCTGTAAAACAAATATTGCTTTCTAAATCAGTTTTCCCACAGTTTAGCGAATGGTCATATTCTTTATTAACCGCTTTGGCCATTTTGGGTTAGGCCTATATGCGTTTTATACATGTCTAAGGTTTTTACTATGCATTGAAATACACTTTGGTGATGTTTTTATAAGCTATTGTATTGATTTGTTTTTATTTTACAAAGACAATAATTTTATATAAATAATCAAATTTGTATCTGTAATTAGCTACAATAGCAAGTTCTGTGGTTGTCGATGAACTAATACATTTTTACATTCATTAGAATTAAAATTTTGTGTCCTGGTGTTTATTATTAATATAACAGATTCATTTATTCATGGATTTTGATTCCAGTGAAAAAACTTGCTGTACACAAAGCGAGGCACGCACCTTCCGGGGCAGTCTAGCAGCTAATATATAGGCTAATATATATAGGCCTATGTATTTGTATAGTCTAGCACTATTATATATTACAAAAAAAGATCGTATTATGTAGGACTATCTCGTGTCAGCTTAGCTCCATTTGATCCATATTATTCTATTTTATTCAATAGAAGGGTGATGACGCCATAAAATATGACGACAGACATTAGAAGCTTCATTCTAAAACCTCAATAGAAGTTTCGAATGTAAATATGACGTGACATTTGGTACAGTCTAGTATGAACGGTCAGAATGACCGCTATGGCCATTCTAGTAGTTCTAGAATTCCAGTAGTTCTCGTGTTAAATGCAAGTACAAGTCTATTGCTTGATTAGTGTCCTTTGGAAGATCAAAGCGTGTCTCAGCCATGACAGTATTACAAATGTCATAGACAGTAATGTCTTTGTATTGAAGGCCAAGTTTAAAATATATCTCTATAAATTCATGCGCATCCATGCTCTCAGTATCTTTGAGTAAATGAATGATGGCAATGACGCAATCGGAAAAGAGCTATACACACCGGAAACTGTAACGCGTGCGCACGCGATAGTCTTAGATTTTTTTTTTTGCACAGGTCACTTCGGGGGCTCCGTATACTACTAATAAAGAGGGCAAAAACATCTTTTAAAAATACCTCTAAATGACATTCACTGAATTAAAGGGGGGAAAAAACTGAGTTTAATTCAGTAAAGAAATTCACTACAAAAAAATCGTATTTTTGAGTGTCTTTCCATTTAAAATTGTCTAACAATCCTTAAAACATGATAAATTTACTTGAGAAGCAACATATAATATATTTAGACTTGCTTTTAGAGAATGTATCTTAAATATACATTTATTTGAATATTTTAATAATTGTGCAGCCCTACAATAGAGTATTGAGAAGAGTAATGTGCATCAGTCAGATCTTAACTTTTTGCCTGTACTTCTGTAGGTAAGGGCAAGCGCTGGAAGAACCTGTACTTTATACTGGAGGGAAACGATGCTCAGCTCATTTACTTTGAGAGTGAAAAGCGAGCCACCAAACCCAAAGGACTCATTGACTTGAGCGTGTGCTCTGTGTACGGAGTCCACGACAGTCTGTTTGGCAGGTATGAAAATGAAGTAATGCAATATATATATATATATATATATATATATATATATATATATATATATATATATATATATATATATATATATATATATATATATATATATATATATATATATATATATATATATATATATATATACACACATACACACACACACACACACAGAGCATCCAGAAAGTATTCAGTGCTTTCTCCACATTTTGTTATGTTACAGCCTTATTCCAAAATGGATTAAATTCATAATTTTCCTCAAAATTCTACAAACAATACCCCAATGTAAAATAAGTTTGTTTGAAATCTTTGCAAATTTACTAAAAATGAAAAAAAAAATCACATGTACATAAGTATTCACAGCCTTTGCCATGACACTTAAAATTGAGCTCAGGTGCATCCTATTTCCACTGATCATCCTTGATGTTTCTACAACTTGATTGGCGTCCACCTGTGGTAAATTCAGTTGATTTGGACATGATTTGGGAAGGCATACACCTGTCTATATAAGGTCCCACAGTTAACAGTGCATGTCAGAGCACAAACCAGGCCATGAAGTCCAAGGAATTATCTGTAGACCCTCTGAGACAGGATTGTAATGAGGCACAGACCTGGGGAAGGGTACAGAACAAATTCTGCACCATTGAAGATCCCAATGAGCACAGTGGCCTCCATCATCCGTAAATGGAAGAAGTTTGGAACCTCCAGGATTCTTCCTAGAGCTGGCCACCCGGCCAAACTGAGTGATCAGGGGAAAATTGCTTTAGTCAGGGAGGTGACCAAGAACCCGATGGTCACTCTGACAGAGCTCCAGCGTTTCTGTGTGGAGAGAGGAGAACCTTCCAGAACAACCATCTCTGCAGCACTCCACCAATCAGGCTTGTACGGAAGCCACTCCTCAGTAAAAGGCACATGACAGCCTGCCTGTAGTTTGCCAAAAGGCACCTGAAGGACTCTCAGACCATGAGAAACAAAGATTGAGCTCTTTGGCCTGAAACGCAAGTGTCAAGTCTGGAGGAAACCAGGTTACCGCTCATCACCTGGCCAATATCATCCCTACAGTGAACCATGGTGGTGGCAGCATCATGCTGTGGGGATGTTTTTCAGCGGCAGGAACTGGGAGACTAGTCCGGATCGAGGGAAAGATGAATGCAGCAATGTACAGATACATCCTTGATGAAAACCTGCTCCAGAGCGCTCTGGACCTCAGACTGGGTCGATGGTTCATCTTCCGACAGGACAACGAACCCAAGCACACAGCCAAGATAACAAAGGAGTGGCTACGGGACAACTCTTGTGAATGTCCCTGAGTGGCCCAGCCAGAGCCCAGACTTGAACCGATTGAACATCTCTGGAGAGATCTGAAAATGGCTGTGCACTGACACTCCCCGTCCAACCTGATGGAGCTTGAGAGGTCCTGCAAAGAAGAATGGGAGAAACTGCCCAAAAATAGGTGTGCCAAGCTTGTGCGTATGTGCGTTAGTTGTGCAGTTAGTTGCCCCGGAAGAGTCTCTTTAGGACTTCCCGTGAACTTTCGTCGCCATAGCAACCAAATGCAGTGATTTGTGATCTGGGTCAACACTAACGAAAAGAGTTTCATCGATGCACATGAATGTGCATTCTACAATGCACAAATAAACAGTAATCAGTTAAAATGCCCAAATTCTCACACCAATATATGTAGCAAATTTGGTAGTATAAATGTACACAGTATAGGTTAAGTACCAACGTACCTTTACACCATAATATGTAGGGAAACAGTAAGAATTAAATTAAACTATGTCCATTATAAATGTCCTTACATAGTAATGTAGAATCAGGACAGTCGCGTTTGACAACCGTTATAATTTATATAAATGACAAATGACTAGATTATTTGTCTGAATACAATTAAAATCATAATACAACTTCTCGTTGTATCAGCTCACAATTTTTACTGTAGGGAGTTAGCTTTAATAAGAGAATTATGATTAACTCTCTTATTGGAGTAATATTATTATCATGGCTTATTGACAATAATATTACACATATTACAATATTACATAAATAAAAAATGTTTTTTTACCTGTATCAAAATAGACCACAGTCAAAAGATCTTTAAAAGGGAAATATGAAAAATGTATCATCACTTGTTATAATTAATTATGAACATTTGGATTGGTTAATAGAATTAACTTGATGTCGCTAATTTAATATTACAATCAATTTATCTGTTCATGAACATTCAGGATTGATCATCTATCAATTCTCTGAAAGGATATTTTTCATGGCCATACAAAAAAAAGTGGCTAAACACTTTCTTAGCATGGAGCTGAGATCGAATTGTTAAATTTACATCGATTTACCAGAATTAACTTGCAAGAATGTACACAACTTTATTTAACTAAAATATGAACACATAACTACTCTAAACAAAAACACTCATACATGGGAAAGGGAAAAGTGAAAATAAAATGAAACGAACAGAATAAGGGAAATGCAATTATGAAAAGTGTCATTTTTGACCATCTGAGAGGACCATCCGTTTCTTAAATTACAAGCACCTTTTGTTACAAAGGGGTTTACCTCTTATACTAAGCCTACGTTCAGTTAGCTACTAGTACGATACTTGCAATTGCCTTTGCTGTTCAGAGAGAGCCCGGATGCAGTTGCAGGATGCAGTTGCAGGAGAAAGGCTTGATGGTTCCTTGGGTCGATGGTGGTGTTCATTGACTCTATGGTAGAAGTTACACATGGCTTGAGGTGTTGAGGCCTGCCGGCCTGCGACCTCTTGGTCGGACCTTTCACTTAGGATTGAGGTCCCTCCTCTTAAGTCTGGCTTGACCAATAAGAAAGGTGCTATTTCCAAGCAGGAAATGTTCTTTTGTTTGGAAGTTGACTCATTTGCATGATTGGGGTTAGTTTAATTTATGCCCCTTATGTACATGAATTAATATAGCAAGCATACAATGCATGCTATCAGGATTATATATACACCAATGTGCAGGGTGTCACACAAGGATTAATTTGATAGGAATCATCATACCAATAATTCTACATTATATGGTGGTTGAGTAATAAGGCATGCATAAAACAGTATATAGTACAAGAGACAATTTACAAAACTGTAATGATCATATACGCAATGTCCTTGGGATATACATGTGAATTTATGGAAAAGTGTGTCCTCACTGTTATGGGCCTCTGCTTGCTACAGTCTTGAGACATATGTTGGCTTATTCATTAAATAATGAATAAATGTGGTCCAGATGCTACATCTGCGTAACACACCTGCATCTCGACGAAATGAAGATTTCTGCAGAAGTTTCCAAGTTACATACAGTTTCAAAACTGAATTTCAACTTAACACGCATATTAAATTGCAATGGTTATGGCATCTCCTGTTATTTGAAAATAGACGCACTTACTAAGATTACTACGGTAACCTAAAGGATGGATAGACAGACACACGTTGTGCACGTTCTTTCAGAGTTGGACAGCGAATCTTCACATAATGACAAAATATGATGCATTATATTTTGATCATGCAATCTTTTGTACATTTTGTAACGTGCTATTTTATAACAGCCTATAATAATGAATAGACGATACACTGGAACAATAAGACAATGCAGCCGCCATAGACATTTGTCAGATATGTTATTATATGTACAGTTATGAACACGTAATTGCCCCAAGTACTCGGAGTACCCGAGTAGACAAAATTACCAAAATGCCCATCCCTTACCTGAACCCCATTGCAAACCTCTGGAATGTGATCAAGAGGAAGATAGATTTGCCACAAGCCATCAAACAAAATCTAATAAAAAAATATTGATTTCTGAACTCTTCCTAAGTTAAAACATTAGTATTGTGTTAAAAATGAATATGAACTTCTGTTCTTTGCATTATTCGAGGTCTGAAAACACAGCATCTTTTTTGTTATACCAGTTGTTATTTGCCTATATGTAGATAATTATATATAATATGTAATATAGTGCTTATAAGATCATTTTGCAGTGGTCTCTTAACATTTTCCAGAGCTGTGTGTATATGTGTGTGTGTGTGTGTATGTATGTATGTATATATATATATATATATATATATATATATCTCACAAAGTACACTGACCACAACATTAAAACCAACTGCCTAATATTTTGTAGGTTCCCCTCGTGCTGCCAAAACAGCGCCAACCGCATCTCAAAATAGAATTCTGAAGAAGAGAATATTCTTCTTACCACAATTGTACAGAGCGGTTATCGGAGTTATCATTAGACTTTGTCAGTTCGAACCAGTCTGGCTATTCTGTGTTGACCTCTCATCAACAAGGCATTTCTATACACAGAACTGACTGGTCACTGGATGTTTTGTTTGAAAATCCCAGGAGATCAGCAGTTACAGAAATGCTAAAACCAGCCCATTTGGCACCAACAATCATGCCATGGTCCAAATCACTAAAGTATTTTTTTTTCCATTCTTATGGTTGATTTGAACATTAACTGAAGCTCCTGACCTGTATCTGTGTGATTTAATACACTGCACAGCTGCCACTCAATTGCCTTGATTAGATATTCACATGGATGATTGTTGGTGCAAGATGGGCTGGTTTGAGTATTTCTGTATTTGCTGATCTCCTGGGAGTTTCAAACAACAAAACATCCAGTGACCTAATATTGACCTTAAGACTTGCCAGTCTATTGTATACTGTGGCAACTTAAAAACAAACACAAAAACAATGTTAAGCTTAATTTCATGGACCAAATAGCTTTCAACTGTGATGACAACTTTCAACTTTCAAAAGAGATGGCTAGAGATTTTCTCATACCAAATTAGCAATTTAGCATGATTACTCAAGGATAAGGTGTTGGAGTGATGGTTGCAGGAAATGGGGCCTGTCTAGATTTGATCAAAAACTTTTTTGACTTTTTTTCAAATAGTGATGGTGCTGTTTTTACATGTAATGTCCTGACTATACTTTGTGATCAGTTGAATGCCACTTTGGTAAAATAAAGTACCAGTTTCCTTCCGAAAAATTTACATCTGTACATTATTCCAAACTTTTGGCTACCAGTGTACATGTATAAATGGCACATGCTAACTTTTCAAGTAAAACATTTCACAAAAATTTTTCTTTAGGTTTTAAATGATGAAACAATAGAAATGGCATTCAAAATGTGGACACAATATTTGGACACTTTCTGGTTGTCAGGCATTATTGTAAAAAAATATATATATATATATATATTATTTATTTATTTATTTGTATTATGTGTGTGTGTATGTGTGTATATATATATATATATATATATATATATATATATATATATATATATATATATATATATATATATATATACATATATATATATATATATATATATATATATATATATATACATATATATATATATATACATATGTAATGAGTTAGACCTATTTCTACTCTACTAGAAAACCTGTGTAAACATGAGGGGAACTGACTTGCATGTATCCACTAAAATTACTTTACAACCAGTTGGTTAAAAGTAATTGCAAAAAATAAATAAAAACTCTAAGCATCATATGTTGGCAAATGCCACTTATCTCATTGCAGTGATATTCATGCATTTATAAAGTCTATAAACCCTTTAAGGGGCTACTGTACTAAGCTACAATGCTGATATTTGTTATTTGTATGTGCAGGCCAAACTGTTTTCAGATTGTGGTTCAGCACTTTAGTGAAGAGCAGTACATTTTCTACTTTGCTGGGGATACACCTGAGCAGGCACAGGTACACATCACCTCATTTGTGTAACTTGGACAGTACAACAGGCTTTGTTTGCACTGCACCCAACTCTTGATTTGATTTTCAGATCCAATCTTTTCCAAATGTAATTTGAAAGCAAACAGATCTGTTTAATCAGACTATGTAGTCAGTATCCAGTATATCTATATGGGTTGCCAAAGTAATGACTCCAGTGTCTACTACAACAATTTAAAGTAACTGCCATTGTTAAAAGAGAGGACAAAAAAATATAGAAAATTTGTCTCTTGTCTTGGTACTGAACTCATGAGACAACATAAGCTTCAGAGGCATTACTGTATTTTTCAGATTCATATAGCTGCTGTGTCCAAAACCTCTTGTTGTTGTTATACTGTGCCATGAATGCCACAAAATCAGCTATGGGGAAGAGAGAGCAAAAATGTATGAATTTGCACATAGCGGTAGACACTATTTCACAATGTATATGACATTACAGATGCCAAATGATGATGAAAAACTACTTTAAATTCGATCTGGCCAATTAGAAAGGAAAGTATTTCCACATCCGCTTTTAATTGGATTTGAAACCACATGTAAAAATCTTGTAAAATCAGATTTCATGGCCGATAAAAATCTGTCTGAACAAAGCTTGTCAATTTGTAAATAAATGCTAAGTCTTTCTACCAATCATGTGTCACACATTCACAGGAATGGATGAAATGCCTGCAGACATTCTGCAATAACCTTAGGAAACCCGTACAGACCACATCCAACAAGCGTTTGCGCCAGGTAAGATAGACTAGCTATTGTGTGTCAAGTCTCTCTTTTTTCATGAAACGGTAGCTGCAGTATCCCTCTCATATCTTAATTATGTGAGTGAAGGTGTTCAGATATGTTTAAATGTGGCATAAGGGCCACAGCTGAGCTCTCTAGATGCTGGTGAGAATGTGGATGAAAACCCTTTACAGAGCACTTGATCTCCTAGAGAGGCCATTTACACTCACCGGACAATTTATTAGGTACACCTGTACATCTACTTATTCATGCAATCATGAATAAGTGTGGCAGCAGTGTAATGTATAAAATCAAGCAGATGTGGGTCAGGAGCTTCAGTTAATGTTCACGTCAACCATCAGTATGGGGAAAAATATGATCTTGGTCATTTAGACCATGGCATGATTGTTGGTGCCATATTGGCTGTTTTGAGTATTTATGTAACTGCTGATCTCCTGGGATTTTCATGCAAAACAGTCTCTAGAGTGTAAAGGGAATGATGCGAAAAACAAAAAACAACCAGTGAGCAGCAGTTCTGTGGACAAAAATGCCTTGTCGATGGCAAGGAGAGTTGCCAGGCTGTTTCGAGCTGACAAAAAGGCTATGGTAAGTCAAATAACCCTTCTGTACAGTTGTAGTCAACATAATAGCATCTCAGAATGCACAACATGTCAAACCTTGAGGCGCATTGGCGACATCAGCAGAGACCACGTTGGGTTCCTCTTCTGTCAGCCAAGAACAGAAATCTGAGGCTACCATTTGTGTACCTCATCAGGAATTCAGATTTGTCAGGCCAGGCAATGCTTTTCCAATCATCTACTGTCCAGTTTAGGTGATTCCCAGGAGATCAGCTGTTAGATAAATACTCAAACCAGCCCGTCTGGCACATCAATCATGCCACGGCCTAAATCACTGAGATATTTTTTTTTTCCCTATTTTGATGATTGGTCTGAACATTAACTGAAGCTCCTGACCCATATCTGAGTTTATATATTACACTGCTGCCACTCGATTGGCTGATTAGATAATTGCATAAATCAATAGATGTATAGGTGTACCTAATAAAGTGGCCATAGAGTGTAGACTGAAAGAACATTGTAATCTTCATTACCATTGGGATATTTTTGGAAAAGGATGTCCGCATGTTATCCGCTCATCTCATCACTTGTTCATTACAATTCATGGCAAAATCAAATTTTCATCTGCTGTTCTCTGCTTTCAGGTTAGCAGTTTAGTTCTTTATGTTGAGGAGGCCCACAAACTTCCCATCAAACACTTTACCAACCCCTACTGCAACATCTCACTGAATAGCGTGCAGGTGGCAAAGACTCACCCAAGAGAGGGACAGAATCCTGTGTTCACGGAGGAGTTCATATTTGAGTGAGTTTGTTTTGCCTGCCCTGTCTCTCAAAACTGATTTAGAGGGAGATTGTTTGGTTTTGATTTACCTTTCCTCTCCCTCAGTGATCTGTCTAGCGAAATCAACAGATTTGAAATCAGCTTAAGCAACAAGACAAAGAAGAGCAAAGAAAGTGACATCTGTGAGTATCATTGTCTGGTTGTTAACGCAACTGAATGAAGCCAACAACCAAGAACATATAATTACCGTACTTTATTTCTTTCTGTAATGCCTCATGTTATAAATGAAATGTGGGTTCAACACAAGCTTTGCTGACTGCATTTATGGCATAATGTCAATAATTTGACACATTTTGAAAAAAAAAAAAATAAAAAAAATATATATATATATATATAGAATAAAATAAATATGAAAAATAAAAATTGAATACAGAGTCTGGGGCAAAATGAAAATTGAATGTCATCACCAGCAGGTGGGAGTGTCTTTAAGACCTAGCCTATACAATCTAGAGGGGGTCAATTAGACTATGTAAAATCTTACATTGCATCAGACGCACCCTTGCATCTCTAGATGTAGACTTGATGTTTTTTAGAATCCTAGTCCACACTCCTTCCTCCAATACCAAGCCTAAATCTTTCTCCCATAATCTCTTAGAGTAGTTGAAGCTCCATTTAAATATGTCCCCTTTCTGCTGGTCAGTGGATTGTGAGGGAGGTTAATATGCTTGGTGACCTATATGAGAGTCGAGTTTTGAGATCCTTTGACAATATTATTCAACATTTTAGGATTCCCAGACCACAGTTCTTTTAGGCATTTACAGCTGCTCCAAAGCGGCATATACTCTGGAAGTGGTGATTACTTTTATCAATTATAAAGGTCATGAGGCATCAGTGTATTGCTCCCTGCTAATTCAGAGTCTGGGGTATGGAGCTTCAATTTGTATTGTTATCTTGGGACTACTTTTCTTGGTGGATAAACTTTGGGTAACGTGTAGAACGCAACAGTAGTGTTCCGGACTTAAAAATCTCATTAATTTTCTACTTAGACCAACATTTTGTTATAGACTTAAACTATCAACAACTAAAAATCAATAATCGGATATTTTTCCATTGTTTTTAATTTGATTTTGTCATTTGCTGTGCTTCATGATATGTTTTAATTCATGTCCTAAATGGCAAAAAAAAAAACAGAAACCCTTTCCCCTTATTAATAGACATGAGTGAGTGATGTGATATTGTTTTCAATTATGTTTATCCTGTACATATCTGCTAACATCTAAAAAACGTAAAGTCTTTGAAGGTTCATGAAACCCCAAAACACATTTTGGGGTTTCATGACCCTTTAAAATCTTTAGGTACACAGTCTTGTACCTTTTGTCTATTTGTCTGATTTTGAAATACTGCGCTTCAAATCAAAGTTTGTAATGTTGCAGTTTACCTTGTAGCTAGTTGGTTTGGTTCATGGCATATAACTTTTTTATGAAGAATTGTATGAAATCTCTATGAAAAAATGAATATTAATATACTTCTGGAACCAAGATGCCAAGATGAAAAAGTGGCCGGGCACTGTTGCGCTTTATTAGCCAAATAATTCCTTTGAGTGGTGTTTGCGCCAATTAAACCGTTAACAGTTCTTCTGGTATCCTTGCATATAATTTTATCGATTTTGCTGCCGTTACATGGTCATGTCATTGAAGTTGAAAATTTGGATAAAACTTTATGCAGACAAGTGAAGTCAATTTAATCACACTAGTCTAATGCCAACACTAATAATGTTTGGCTACACCTTTGATATTTGAATGTGTATTGCATGGCCTAGTGTATCTCTGTTGCAAGTGCCATACTGTTTAGTGCTAATTTTTGTTTTTATAAAAAATTTAGGACGAGACAAAATTATATTCTTTGGTAATTGATATTATGCCACAAATGCTATCATAGAGCCTGCCTAGTACAAAACCAGGAACAGTCTTTTATGCAATTCACAGAAGAGGTCACTCCTTTTTCTTGTACAAGTGCAACCTCTGCTGGTAGTATGTGGAAAGAAGCATGACTGCTGCTCCTCTGTCATTTGTTTCTCTTTCATATTTTTCCAGTGTTCATGCGTTGCCAGCTGAGCAAGCTGCAGAGGGGCCAGATGATAGATGAGTGGTTTCCTCTTAGCTCCTATGTGCCTCTGAAGGGTATCGAGCCAGGCTCTCTCCGCGTGAGAGCGCGCTACTCCATGGAGAAGATCATGCCTGAGGAAGAGTACAGTGATTTCAAAGAGGTGGGCGTAGACATCACCATTTTGGAAGTATAAAAATCATGAAAAATGGCCCTGTTGCACAAAAGGATGGATTTCATTGTACTTTGCTGTCAGTGCCACCAATTGGGTTTTTTCATGGCCAGACATATGTTTATTCCTGCTTGCCCTTAAAATCCTCCCCTAAACATTACCCTAAATAATTGTTTAGGGTAATGTTCTTTATTCCAGTGAAGACAAATCTTAATGCTATGATATTGTAGAGAATTGTGTGCTTCCAAATTTGTGGCAGCAGTTTGGGGAGGGGCTTTTTGTCTGTTCCACAAAGCCCAGTCCTGAATACTTTTGGGATAAATTGGAACACCAATTGCAAGTTATCGGCCAAACATCAGAGCAAATTACAGAAGACACATTCAAACATCTAGTTGTAAACCTTCCTAGAAGAGTGGAAGCTGTTGGTTTTGAAATTAAATGCTCAAGCACATATGGGTGTGGTATTTTGGTGGTAGAGTGTACTTACTTTTTAATTGATATTGGGGATCTATACAGTACAGTAAATCAATTGTGAATTAATTAACTGGATTAGTTATGCAGGCACTGAATAAAATCCGGGAATAATATCATGCATTTTCAGACAGAATAAACCTTGCTGGTACTAGTCCTAAAAGATCTCTCTGTCCATTTCCAGCTCATACTGCAAAAAGACTTTCATGTGATCTATGCACTGGCTCACGTGTGTGGGCAGGACCGCACCCTGCTGGCCAGCATCCTGCTCCGAATCTTCAGACATGAGCGAGCTGAAGCCCCATTGCTGAGGACGCTGAACGACCGAGAGATTAATATGGAGGGTAGGGCTCATTCCATTTACTAGTCACTGTTCAATATTTAACAGCGAACAGATGTCACTGCTGCATCGAGACTGCACAGCATTCCTCATACTTGTTCATCATTGTTCATCTGCATCACTCTTCTCATGTTGATCAGTTGAAAGTCTGCAGTATATTAAGAGTTGAGTTGTCACAATACTGGTATTGGTTGTATAGACTCAAATGTACACATCCAACTGTAGTAAAAGTTTGGAATATCAATATTGATTTGGTTAAAACTTGGTTCATGAATATTAGGGTTAGATTATATAAAGGAAGCAAGCAGTGTCACTGTGACCTATTTAATATTCACAAGTTAAAGGTGCAGTATATAAGATTCAGAAACCCTTGTTATTAATGTCACTTGTGGCCTTTAAGTGAACTGAAGCCATCTTGCTCGTGCTCGTGCACACACACCATAGGGATGCGAGCATCAGCCAAAACAATGACGTTATGTTCAAAGAGACAATGTGATTCACCGACATCATGCTGACAGATGAGCTAGCATAATTAAAATTACACAGTTATGAATATTTTACAACAAACTTTGAGACTGAATATTATATTTGACTCTCCAGTGCTGGAACAGGGCTAAAACAAAGTGTGGATATAGGTCTGACTATCCAAGACTGTAGTTTGAAGTAATCACTTTTCTTTGCATGATACATTGACTGCATTTATACGATAGCCTATGTTGGTGTTAGCTAGCTATTCTAATATATATGTACAGTCATGTCCATAAATATTGGGACATCGACACAATTCTAATCTTTTTGGCTCTATACACCACCACAATGGATTTGAAATGAAACGAACAAGATGGTCCCTTAAAAAGTGGGAGGCACTTATACAAACTTTTGTAATTCCTACACCGTTCACCTGATTTGGACGTAAATACCCTCAAATTAAAGCTGAAAGTCTGCCGTTAAAGCACATCTTGTTCGATGTCCCAATATTTATGAACCATGACTGTATGTATATGTGTGTATGTATATGTGTGTATGTGTGTATATATATATATATATATATATTATATAAATTAATAGCTGTATAAATTTGGTGTATGATGACAGTATCTGTTTATAAAATAGACTACATTATAAATATGTTGACAATTCAGTATTGATGTGGTTCCATCAGAGCTGTCATTTTGATATATCGATGCACTGTTGTTTTATAATAGTAGAATGAATATATTTTCTGTATAACCAAGTCACGTTACACTAATGAATGGGTCTTTGCATTATCTTGAACATTGTCTAGCATTCATTTAATGTATTATTGTAGTTTAGCTAAAATTACACAGATAAATCCTTATGAGTCAAGTCAAGTCAAGTGGTTTTTATTGTCGTTTCAACCATATACAGTTAGTACAGTACACAGCAAAACGAGACAACGTTCCTCCAGGACCATGGTGCTACATAAAAACAACAAAGGACCAACATAGGACCACATGAGACTACACAACGAAATAAAATACCTATATAAACTACCTATATATACCTATATAAAGTGCACGTGCAAACATGTGCAAAAAGTACAGGACAGTACAACAAATTACTGACAATGAACAGGACAATAGACACAGTGCAGCGCCGACCAGTACTCAGTAGTGCAAAATGATGACAGTTTCTAAAATGTAAACATAACATACTATGAGATAATGTTCTATGCACATAGCAGTTATTGAGGTAGTAGACAGTTATAAAGTGACAGTAATTAAAGTGCAACTCAGGACACGTGTGTGTCAAACCAGTCTCTGAGTATTGAGGAGTCTGATGGCTTGGGGGAAGAAGCTGTTACACAGTCTGGCCGTGAGGGCCCGAATGCTTCGGTACCTCTTGCCAGACGGGAGGAGGGTAAAGAGTTTGTGTGAGGGGTGTGTGGGGTCAGTCCACAATGCTGGTTGCTTTGTGGATACAGTGTTTTTGTAAATGTCTTTGATGGAGGGAAGAGAGACCCCAATGATCTTCTCAGCTGTCCTCACTATCCTCTGCAGGGCTTTGCGGTCCAAACGGTGCAAGTCCCAAACCAGGCAGTGATGCAGCTGCTCAGGATGCTCTCAATAGTCCCCCTATAGAATGTAGTGAGGATGGGGGTTGGGAGATGTGCTTTCCTCAGCCTTCGAAGAAAGTAGAGACGCTGCTGGGCTTTCTTGGTGATAGAGCTGGTGTTGAGGGACCAGGTGAGGTTCTCCGCCAGGTGAACACCAAGGAATTTGGTGCTCTTGACGATCTCCACAGAGGAGCCGTCGATGTTCAGCGGAGTGTGTTCACCTTGTGCTCTCCTAAAGTCAACAACCATCTCTTTTGTTTTGTCGACATTCAGGGACAGGTTGTTGGCTCTACACCAGTTCGTCAGCCGCTGCACCTCCTCTCTGTATGCTGACTCGTTGTTCTTGCTGATGAGACCCACCACGGTCGTGTCATCGGCGAACTTGATGATGTGATTCGAGCTGTGCATTGCTGCACAGTCGTGAGTCAGCAGAGTGAACAGCAGTGGACTGAGCACACAGCCCTGGGGGGCCCCAGTGCTCAGTGTGACAGTATATTTGACAGTATATTTCACATGCTTTGCAGTTATGTAAACTTACCAGTCCAATAAGAACACCAATTCAGGGTCAGTTTTGATCCCCAAAACCGAATGAAGGTCCCTCTAGGAATCAAATGCCCTCTCTAGTTTTCACTCAACCACGATCACATTCCACTTAGCCAGACTGGATTCAGTAGATACATGTTGTTGTTTTTTTTGTTTTTTTTGCTTACTCAGAGATTGTGTAGGAGTCTGTGTTGTGCTGGGAGCCAGACGTTTGCTGGATTCAGTCTCTAAGATAACGTTACCTAGTTTTGCAGTTTGTTGTCGCTGTTGAATAGCAGCTAATAATGTCTGAGGCAAGGCTATCGGGAGCACACATAAACATCATATTCTTTGGTTTTTCCTTGCAAAACTGACTTGCTCCTTTCGGTCTACAGGTTTAAAAGGCAACCTAGGAAGTCCGGGAAGGGCTATTCACACATTGAATAGAGCATTCACACATTGGCAAAAAAGTGCAAATATTACATGAAAATGGTTACATTTTGCACATTTAAGACTTTGCTATTACTGCCCTACAAAGGCAAAACAGAAAACATGATAAAACTATAGATTTTATCAAATTTGACTTATAATTGAAATCTAACTCTGTCCTGTTACAAATGTTTGTCTCAACTTTGCTCAAATTCAAAATTTGATGGTTTAAATGTTAGTTAGGTGTAGTTTCTGCATTTCACCTTTGTAGGGCAGCATAGGTTCATAAATTCACCATCAGTGTACCAAATTGAGTCTATACAGCCGAAAATGATTGTTAATAATTTTGGGACCCATTTTGGGATTCACTTTATATTTTTTGTTTTTAACTGCTATGTACTGAATCATTTGATACAATGTACATATTATTAACATTAGGGATGAGCAAGAGGACTCTGGTACCATGGACGTGGCAGCAACGATCGATCATAAAAATAATCGATAGTGATCACGCATGATGTGACTTTTCAATTAATTCAAAATCCAGTGACAATTACCTGACAACTAAACACAGACTTATCAAAGTGGGAGCATATTTTTAATTTTGAGATTGATTATGTTGTGACTTTGAGGGGTCAAATGACTATCAGACTTCTCATGGCAAACAAACTGATAATACACTGCAATGCTATCGTTACAATAATCAAAACAAAGATAGTGTAATTAACTGTGTTTTGAACCCGTCTCAGTAAAATGTTTGCTAAACACGCTTTATTATCATGTAATGTAAGAACTTTGATGTAACACACACCTGCATCTCGATGAAATTAATGAAGATTTCAGCTCAAGTTTCCAAGTTAGATATCCAATATAAAGTGTCATTCCGTTGCACTTTCCTCAGTTGAATGTTGGAAATTCAGACTCTCCGAGTTGTATGGAACATTAATCACAGCAACAACAATACAGAGTATGCAGCTTTCCTCACAAGAGCGAACATTTGGACACACACATACACAGCAGGCGAGTGTTTCAAACAGCTAGACAGAGCACAGTTAAATGCAACACAATGCAGCATCTTCAAAACTGAATTTCAACTTAACACGCATATTAAAACGCAATGTTATGGCATCTCCTGTTATTTGAAAATAGACTGTTCAGACAGTCACAAAACAAACTGGTGCGCACTTACTAAGATTACTACGATAACCTGAAAGATGGACACGTTGTGCACATTCTTTCAGAGTTGGGCAGCGAATCTTCACATAATGACAAAATATGATGCATTATATTTTGATTATGCAATCTTTTGCACATTTTGTAACATACTGTAAGCCCGTTTATCGGTCCAATGACGGTCTCCAATAATACGGGTGAAGGTCTCTGCGCGTTACAGTCTTTCTTGTACGCAACACAACAATATCAAATGAAATACGTTTTCTCTTATGTATTACCTCATTATTTCATCTGACTCCATAAATGAAAAAGGTTTTTAATGATATCTGAGTATCATTAAAAGTGAGCGAATGTTTGATTATTCCTTTAACTCTTTAATTATATTTTACCCGTTTAGATTAAGAAACTATGTCGCTTTGAGGTCCTCGCGTGTTTTCTCTACACCGCGGGTCTCACGATCACAAGCGGCCAGTATTGGATCATCAAACAGAGGTAATTGCTATATACCTGAGATCGGTCACGTTCAAGTTAACACAATCAAAGATACTTCAGTATAGCCCCCATGGAATTGCATACACTTGAATGTAACTTAACGTTTTCTTCAGTAGAGGTCACGGCCACTATTACAGATGTAAGTTGACCAACATAACTTCTCTTATAATAGCTTTGGATTGGCCATGCGTGGTTTCCCACGTACACTTATCTGGAGAAACATCAAATTAAAACAGAGGTAAGACACCCAGATTTAGATTGGTCAAGCAGCTTTTGCTGTTCTAAACGGAAATTCCCTTTTTGTCTTTGCAAACCAAGTACACTTGAATCGATGCCAAATATTAGTCGTCACTAATCTGACGCAGACTTGCGGTAACATACGAATCGTTTAATCTGTTTGGGAAACACAATGTCAGAGTCAGTCAGAATAAAATCAAATGTTGACAATTTATTGATCAGGTAACATAATCAATTCATCAATTCCAATTAGACATTGATAAGTCAAAGTTAGACATTTTATCAAAACATAAGAAATTCGAATTGCATTCACCTGAAATAAACTACAAACAGTAAACTGTTTGGGATCGTCTGATTACAGAGAGCCCTGAGCAATGTGTCGCCTCTGCTTAAATACCCAAACCATGGACAAAGGGGATTTTGGGAGTGGTTAGGTTTGGAAGTCCTGGGGACATACTTCATTAACATACAAGCAGGGATGGAAATAGACCTCCAGAATTATAAAGCATTTGGCAAAGACCTTATAACTTTGCTGTCATTAAGTTTACAAACCTGGGAATAAGAGCACTATACCAGACGCACTGAGACATTTTAAATGATTCCAAACATGTTACACTAGTTACATTATTTGTATACATCAGATATATACTTTTGTTACATACAGATCTTAGGTGATTCTGAGCTGAATGGGGGAGAGAGGAGAGAATGGGACGGATGTGGGAGGGCGACAATGATGGGAGGGTGTGAATTTGCAGTCTCCGCTCAGTGGGGTGTGGTGCCTCAGGAAGAGATGCTAATTGCGAGAAAGTTAGTTTGGTGATTTTCTCAAAGATCATACATTTGCTCTTTGCCTTTGAATGCAAACACATTGGCACCCTGCCTTACAATACTATTTTATATTAGCCTATAATAATGAACGGATGATACACTGGAACAATAAGACACAATGCAGCCACCATAGACATATGTCAGACATGTTATATGTACAGTTATGAACGTGATTGCATGGAGTACTCGACGAGTACTCTAATAGACAAAATGACCAAAATGCCCATCCCTAATATACTAAGATGTGTTGTTGCATTGCACTTGCATTTAAAGTACCTGCATTTAATTGCATCTTTAGTTACACTGTAGTGGCACATGTGAATCTTGAGAATTGTGCAGAACAACAGGAGATGTACCGTATTTGCTGAATGTAAGTCACGTTTTTTTAATTATCTGAAAGGCCATGCGACTTATGGTCCGAAGCAACTTATATACATAATTCATACTTGACTGTCGGCTGGTCAAACACACGTGCATCAAAACAGATGAAAACTTCTAAAAATCTAAACTTGCCCCAAACTTGTAGTAAATTCGGCACAGATAATTTTCACATGCAAATGAGCTTTTGATTTTAAATTTGCAGCTCTTCACCTGTAGTTGTGAACCTCCGGCAAATCTTTGGCAACAATGGACAATTTGCTGCAAAGCTCATTTTCATGTGAAAATTATCTGTGCCGAATTTACTACAAGTTTGGGGCAAATCTGTAGTGGACTCTGTATTGTTGTAAGGGCAGTCATACAAATGGTAGACTGATTTTAAAGTTGCCAATTCAGGATGTTTTTCTTTAAAGTAATTTATGCAACCAGATTAAAGGGATATTTCACTCCAAAATGAAATTTCTCTGAAGAACTCACCCTCATTTCATCCCAAATGTATATGACTTTCTTTCTGCTGAACACAAATTAAGATTTTTAGAAGAGTATCTCAGGTTCATACATTGCAAGTGAATGGTGACTAGACCTTTTTGTAGCTCCAAAAATCACATAAAGGAAGCAAAAGTAATCCATATGACTCCAGTGGTTAAATTAATGTCTTCAGAAACAATATCAGGTGTGGTTGAGAAATAGATCAAAATGTAACTAATTTGTTACTCTAAATCTCCTCTTTCACTTTCACATCTGAAAGTGGAGATCTAGAGTAAAAAAGGGCTTCAATATTGTTCATTGTTCTGTCACCCACACCTAACACATCGGCTCTGAAGATATAGACTGAACCACTGGAATCATAGGATTTCTTTTATATTTCCTTTGTGATTTGTGGAGCTACAAAGGTTTGATCACATTCACTTGTATTTTATGGATCAACTGAGCTGAGATATTCTTTTAAAATTCTTTGTTTGTGTTCAGCAGGAGGAAGGCATCATACACTTCCTTGGTGGCATGAGGGTAAATAATGAGTGAATTTTCATTTTTGGATGAACTTTCCCTTTATGTAATATATATATATATATGATTATTGTTCCAACAAACTCTAGTCTGCTGTCAAACACAACTGCCCACAAAATGACATATCACACTCGCAGTAAAAAACATTCAGTCAGTGAAATGGATAAGTAATACATTGCAAAGAGGGTTGCATATATGAGAAATAGCCAGTCGCTAACGTTAATGAAAGAATAGAATACAACAGGCATATTGTTTTACTCACAGACTAAAAGCCGTTTATTTGTGCACAGCATAGATTTAGAATAGAATAGAATAGAATCCTTTATTTTGGTCACACATTATACACACAGTTTTTTTGCATATATACAGTGAAATTTATTTGTTTTCACATATCCCAGCTAAGCTAGTGTCAGAGTGCATTTACAGATGTTATAAACAGATGTGGCTTACTTGTCGCATTTGTATCATGAAAGATAAATAGAAAATGAGAAACTATTGCATACGGTTACTTAAAGCAAATTCTCCCATTTAAAACAAGCACAATAACACTGTGATACAATGTGTAGATTTTGAAATGCTGTCTGTGTGGTTTTCTTTTCTCTCAACAACGCGATTTTAACCAGGTGCGATTTATTGTTGGGTGCGACTTTATTTCTGGAAAATATGGGTAGTTACACAATTAATACATTGTATTGTATGCATTTTAATGTTTGTGCATAGTATTTTAAGAGACTTAATGTAAATTGTGACCTGATATAATCTTGGATTTTTAAAAGTGCAAGTACATCGGCATCAAGTTCTGTTGGGTTTGTTCTGGTATTGCAGATGAAGCCACAACTCTCTTCCGTGCCACTACTCTAGCCAGTACTTTGATGGAACAGTACATGAAGGCCACAGCCACACCTTTCGTTCAATCACGCCCTCAAAGATACCATACTTAAGATCATGGAGAGCAAGCAGTCCTGTGAGGTAATGTAATAACATGGAGAACTTCTTTTTTTGGCAAAATGTTTCTACTGGACATGTCACGTTCCATTTTACCTCAGATTTTTAAACGTTGACTCAGGATTTCTTGTATGGAAACCTGACTCTTCACATTGGTCAGGTTTGCATCCAAAAAATCTGAATATCACAATGAATACTGTTTGCGAATAAAGCAGCGTTTGGAGGGACCATGTGTTCTTTTAAGAAATTAACATTGTAGCTATTGGGGAAGCCATTTTAAGGCTCTTTTATTAAATGTAATAAATTACTTTGGGTTTAGTGCATGCAGACAGAATGCTCTGACGAACTTCGCATTTGCCAGCAATTAGCGGCAGAGTCTTATGTCTGGAAGCCTGAACATGCCAGACAGTTCCTATGAGGTACCGGTATTAGTTGCCAATCATTTTGATGACTACAGCATTTCAGAATGACCAGAGCAACATTTGAGATGCTATGCAATGATATTGGTCTGCTGGTTAGTCCAATTATGAATTATTCTGTAACATGACTTGTTACGTACGAATCTTTCTTTGATCTGACTCCTCCATGGTTTGAGCATGTCTTCTTACAGAATAAAATAATTATTCACCTCATTTTGGAAATTTTATTCAGATCTTAGTGTTTCCATGTAGCATTTTATACAATATCCAAAAATGTACATTGAAAAATGTGAATAGAAACCCAGCTGTTGTCTTTGTGTTCAGTGTGTCTAATCCAAAAGCAGCAGCATGTTCTTTCTGAAGTCCAAGCCCTGTGCAAAAGTACTTTTGTGAAGTCTTTTATTTTGGTTAGTGAATTGACTAACTAGCAGTCAGAAGCTCAATCCTTTACCCTCATGCGAAGTGTTCTCTGGTCACCCTCTGTAGCTGAACCCATCTAAACTGGAGAAGAATGAGGACGTTAATCTGAACCTATCTCACCTGCTCAACATCCTTTCGGAATTGGTGGAGAAGATCTTTATGGCTGCTGAGATCTTGCCTCCGTAAGCACAACAGCTCACCATCCCATACTGATTTATCAGTAATGAAGCTCTATGGATGTGGTGCTCTACTGTGTATATTGATTGTTCATACTACAGCCGTGGCCAAAAGTATTCAGTGATATAAATTGTGTTTCGCAAATTGTTCTGCTTCAGTTGTTGTGGTGTTAATTCAAATTGTTTCTAGATTATTCAATGATCAGATGCATTTTAAATAATTGCATAAAGCTTCACTGGCCAAAAAAATTAACTATCACAAAAACTAATTTCACAGCCTGGCACAAAATGACCATCATCATTTCACTAATTATATCAGCAGCACCTGGGAAAGTGTGAACGAGTCAGGTGAAACACTCTATCATTCTGATTGGATTATAAGAGTAGACTGATTGCTATAAAAGGAGGGAAGACGTGCTTCCAATCATTGTGTTCTTGTTAGCAATGGTTACCTCAGAGAAAGGACTTGCAGCCATCATCGCTTTGCATCAAAATGGCCTCACATGCAAGGACATTGCTGCAAAGAATATTGCACCTGAAAGAACCATTTACCGGATCATCAAGAACTTCAAGAAGAGAGGTTCAACTCCAGTGAAGAAGGCTTCAGGACATCCCAGAGTGTCCAGCAAGTGCCAGTACAATCACCTCCTGAGGAGTCAGCTATGGAATCGTGTCACCACCAGTGCAGAGCTTGCTCAATATTGGCAGCAGGTTGGTGTTAGTGCATATGCACAGTAAGGCGAAGAATTTTGGACAATGGCCTGGTGTCAAGAAGGGCAGCAAAGAAGCCACTTCTGTCCAAGAAAAACATCAAGGACTGACCTGAAATTCTGCAGAAAGTACAAGGATTGGACAGCAGAAGACTTGTTCAAAGAGATTTTCTCTGATGAAGCCCCCTTCCGACTGTTTGGGACAACTGGAAAATCGATAGTCCAGAGAAGAAAAGGTGAACATGACCATGAGTCCTGTGTTGTGCCAACAGTGAAGCATCCTGACACCATCCATGTGTGGGGTTGCTTTTCATCCAAGGGAGTGAGCTCTCTCACAGTTCTGCCCAAAACACTGCCATGAATAAAGAATAGTATCAAAACGTCCTGCTAGAGCAACTTCTCCCAATGATCCAGGAGCAATTTGGTGATGATCCGTGCATTTTCCAGCATGATGGAGCACAATGTCACAAGGCTCCGAGTGGCTCGGAGATCATTTCATTGAAATTTTGGATCCGTGGCCAGGCAACTCCCTGGATCTTAATCCCATAGAGAACCTGTGGTCAATCCCCAAAAGGCAAGTGGACAAGCAGAAGCCCACAAATTTTTATCAATTCCGAGCACTAATAAGGCAAGAATGGATGGCCATCAGTCAGAATTTGTCCCAGAAGCTGAAATCCAGCATGCCAGAGTGAATTGCAGAGGTTATGAAGAACAAGGGTCAGCACTGTAAATATTGATTCTTTGCATATATTGAATGTTTATGCCAATAAAAGCCTTTCAAACATATGATTGTTTTCCAGTATACCATAGAAACATTTGAAAAATGAATCTACAAATAATGAATCAGCAATTTTTCAAAACACAACATTTATGTCACTGCCAAAACTTTTGGCCACAGCTGTATGCCATGGTATGGACAACAACATGTATATGGGTAGTTGACAGAAAATGTTTAAGTACTGGGGTAGAATGTGCTATAATTCATCTAAAACTGTTTTAAACTACATTTTGTCTTTTTCTTTTTTATCATTATCATTTATTCAGCTTTATAATCTCATTGAGAGACTACATGGAATTTGTATTTTCTTGTACTTTCGAAAATTCACAGGACCATTTAAAGTGAACTATCAAAGGCAAAAATATCCAAAAATGGTGAAGAACTTAAAAGAAATATTGACAAGTTACGTGACTTAAGAAATACTCATACAGTATCTCACAAAAGTGAGTACACCCCTCACATTTTTGTAAATATTTGATTATAACTTTTCATGTGACAACACTGAAGAAATGACACTTTGCTACAATGTAAAGTAGTGAGTGTACAGCTTGTATAACAGTGTAAATTTGCTGTCCCCTCAAAATAACTCAACACACAGCCATTAATGTCTAAACCTTTGGCAACAAAAGTGAGTACACCCCTAAGTGAAAATGTCCAAATTGGGCCTAAAGTGTCAATATTTTGTGTGGCCACCATTATTCTCCAGCACTGCTTTAACCCTCTTGGGCATGGAGTTCACCAGAGCTTCACAGGTTGGCACTGGAATCCTCTTCCACTCCTCCATGATGACATCACAGAGCTGGTGGATGTTAGAGACCTTGTGCTCCTCCACCTTTCATTTGAGGATGCCCCACAGATGCTCAATAGGGTTTAGGTCTGGAGACATGCTTGGCCAGTCCATCACCCTCAGCTTCTTTAGCAAGGCAGTGGCCGTCTTGGAGGTGTGTTTGGGGTCGTTATCATGCTGGAATACTGCCCTGCGGCCCATTCTCCGAAGGGAAGGAATCATGCTTCGCTTCAGTATGGCACAAAACATGTTGGCATTCATGGTTCCCTCAATGAATTGTAGCTGCCCAGTGCCGGCAGCACTCATGCAGCCCCAGACCATGACACTCCCACCACCATGCTTGACTGTAGGCAAGACACACTTGTCTTTGTACTCCTCACCTGGTTTCCGCCACACATGCTTGACACCGTCTGAAGTAAATAAGTTTATCTTGGTCTCATCAGACCACAGGACATGGTTCCAGTAATCCATGTCCTTAGTCAGTCTGTCTTCAGCAAACTGTTTGCAAGCTTTCTTGTGCATCATCTTTAGAAGAGGCTTCCCTCTGGGATGACAGCCATGCAGACCAATTTAATGTGGTGTATGGTCTGAGCACTGACCCACCCCTTCAACCTCTGCAGCAATGCTGGCAGCACTCATACGTCTATTTCCCAAAGACAACCTCTGGATATGATGCTGAGCATGTGCACTCAACTTCTTTTGTCAACCATGGCTAGGCCTGTTCTGAATGGAACCTGTCCTGTTAAATCGCTGTATGGTCTTGGCCACCGTGCTGCAGCTCAGTGTCAGGGTCTTGGCAATCTTCTTATAGCCTAGGCCATCTTTATGTAGAGCAACAATTCTTTTTTCAGATCCTCAGAGAGTTCTTTGCCATGAGGTGTCATGTTGAACTTCCAGTGACCAGTTTGAGGAAGTGTGAGCGATGACACCAAATTTAACACACCTGCTCCCCATTCACACCTGAGACATTGTAACACTAACAAGTCACATGACACCAGGGAGGGAAAATGGCTAATTGGGCCCAGTTTGGACATTTTCACTTAGGGGTGTACTCACTTTTGTTTCCAGCGGTTTAGACATTAACGGATGTGTGTTTAGTTATTTTGAGGGGACAGTAAATTTACACTGTTATACAGGCTGTACACTCACTACTTTACATTGTAGCAAAGTGTCATTTCTTCAGTGTTGTCACATGAAAAGATATAATCAAATATTTACAAAAATATGAGGGGTGTACTCACTTTTGTGAGATACTGTATATACACCACTCTGTTCATGTAGTTCTTTACACACTTTCTTTAAGTTACAACAATTTAAATGCTTGCCAAACTGTTCATACAGCCCTGTCTATATGGTTTTACACTGTTCACACAGATAGTTTTGTTCTACTGTATGTTGAGTTTTGCCTTGAAGCTTCATGGTTGTCTTTCTCCTCTCTTAAGGACACTGAGGTACATTTACGGCTGTCTGCAGAAGTCAGTGCAGCAGAAATGGCCCACCAACAATACAATGAGGACCAGGGTTGTGAGGTAACACATTGTCAAGCTGCATTTGCATACATTTACAGAAGAACATGTGGTTAATTTTATTTATTTTTTGTCCATCCTACAGTGGTTTTGTCTTCCTGAGGCTCATCTGCCCTGCCATTCTCAATCCCAGAATGTTCAATATCATTGCTGGTAAGTGCACAGCTGCATCAAAACCTCCCTCTGCCGGATGCAGAGGTCAAGTACCTACTCAGATAGCGATTTCTTTATACACCTGTAAGTGCTTCAGCCACAAAGAAGAGCACTTAACAGTCCAAATAAAGGTATAAACATGAGTGACTAACAGTTGACAGGATTTTGTATTTGTGTATTCGGTTTCGTTTTATGTGACACTATGGCTGTGTTCAGAATAGAATTCTACTACAGTCAAAGTCAGAAGTTTACATACACCTTAGCCAAATACATTTAAACGTTAAAAGTTTTTCTCAATTCCTGACATTTAATTGTAGAAAACATTACCTGTCTTAGGTCAGTTAGGATCACTACTTTATTTTAAGAATGTGAAATATCAGAATATGAGTAGAGAGAATGAAAAATTCAGATTTGATTTTTTTGTCACATTCCCAATGGGTAAGAAGTTTACATGCACTTTGTTATTATTTGGTTGTATTGCCTTTAAATTGTTTAACTTGTGTCAAATATTTTGGGTAGTCTTCCACACATTTCCTGAGTCAGGTTTGTAGGCCTCCTTGTTAGCACATGTTGTTCCTCCCACAATTTTTCTATGAGATTGAGTTCAGGTCTTTGTGATGGCAACTCCAATACCTTGACTTGTCCTTAAGCTGTTTTGCCACAACTTTGGAGGTATGCTTGGGGGTCATTGTTCATTTGGAAGACTCATTTACAGGTGCAACTGAGCTTTAACTTCATGACTGATGTATTGAGATGTTGCTTCAATATATCCACATAATTTTCCTTCCCTATGATTCCATCTATTTTGTGAAGTGCACCAGTCCCTCCTGCAGCGAATCACCCCCATGCTTCATGGTTGGGATCGTGTTCTTCGGCTTGCAAGCCTCATCCTTTTTCCTTCAAACATAACTATGGTCATTATGGCCGAAAAGTTCCATTTTTGTTTCATCAGACCGGAGGACATTTCTCCAAAAAGTAAGATCTTTGTCCCCATTTGCACTTGCAAACTTTAGTCTGGCTTTTTTTGGTGGTTTTGGAGCATTGGTTTCTTCCTTGCTGAGCAGCCTTTCAAGTTATGTCGCTATAGGACTAGTTTTACTGTGGATATAGATACTTGTCTACCTGTGTCCCCCAGCATCTTCACAAGGTCCATTGCTGCTGTTCTGGGATTGATTTGCACTTTTCACACCAAATTACATTCATCTCTAGGAGACAGAATGTGTCTCCTTCCTGAGTGTTATGATGGCTGTGTGGCCCCATGGTATATATATACTTGCAAACTATTATTTGTACAGATGAATGTGGTAACTTCAGTCATTTGGAAATTGCTCCCAAGGATGAACCAGACCTCCACAAGTCTGGTTCATCCTTGGGAGCAATTTCCAAATGACTGAAGTTACCACATTCTGAGGTTATTTCTGAGGTCTTGGCTGATTTCTTTTGATTTTCCCATGATGTCAAGCAAAGAGGCACTGAGTTTGAAGGTAGGCCTTAAAATACATCCACAAGTACACCTGTTAGAAGCGAATTGTCTAATTGTCCAAAGGCTTGATATAATTTTCTGGAATTTTCCAAGCTGCTTAAAGGCACTGTTATCTTTGTGTGACCCATTGGAATTGTGATATAGTCAATTTAATGTGAAACAATCTCTCTGTAAACAATTGATGGAAAAATTACTTGTCATGCACAAAGTAAATGTCCTAAACATGTGCCACAACTATAGATTGCTAATATGAAATCTGTTGTGTGGTTAAAAAAAATTAGTTTTAATTACTTTAACCTTAGTGTATGTAAACTTCTGACTTCAACTGTATACTATACTTACTAAAGGCTGAACCACATACAATTCACTTTGCCTAAATTTAAAGACAAAAAAATAAATAAATATGTGAAACCATTGCTATTACAAGATCAACATTTAAATTGTTCAAACATATGACCTCAACATCACTTTGTAAGTGAACAGCACCCAGTTATCATGTTAGAAAAGGTTATATTGCATGAAGTACATTTTGGGATTGTATGAATAAACTATATATGTTCTAGTTTTCTGTCTTCGAAACATTAATTATTTGTGCATTAATAACTTAATTATTAAGTTGACATTCGATTTTTATTTTCAACAGTATCTTTAAAATTATTACATTCGTCAGAGATGCATTTTTTTTTTTTTTTTTCCAGTTCTTTTCATTTTTACATTTATGGATTTCAAAAAATACTGTCAATGACTATTTTTGACAATATTTTTAACATCCACAAGACTGATTCCTTGAATTAGACACACCCCCTCTTTCCAAAACCCTGTCCTCTACGGATACTGTGGAGTCTAACACTGGGCAGAAGAGCATCTTCTCGTTTGTCAAACACAGCAGTTGCAAAATAGCACCCTGAAGTGACAACCGTTATGAATCTGAATATGACTGGGATAAACCTGAATATACCACTTCTACTACTACACTATGAGAATGTGCAGAATGATTGATTGGCAGAAATCACATCAAAGTCTTCTTCTAGGCTGATCAAAGAATGTGACTGACTTGCAGTTTTACAGTTTGTGCCATCAGAGAGACCAGTAAGATATCTCAGGACACTTATTTCAGAGGTATCTTTCAGGAAGATCCATTCCATAAAAATAAAAACACTTACAGCACCCTTAATACTTGAGTATACTAATTTTAAGCTTATGTCCAGTATTTTGGGAGATCAGGTTGAAGCAAAGGATTTGTCACATTTAATTAAGGGGTGCTCCATGCTATAAAGCTGCGAAGTAGTTTATATGTATATTTTTTAAATAACTAAATGTTAATAGATTTTAAAAACTCTTTGGTTACAGTTTGGTCTGCTATACTTTACATTATACTTAAATATTTACATGTTCCGTCTACTAAAATGGCTTGCCATTTTATATAATTTACTAAAACAGGCAAAAAAGGACTAAATTAAAATAACAAATTTATCAAAAGATTAACATTTGCATCACAGCCAGTTTAGTGCAATATTATGGACTGTTGGACTATAAAATGTGTTTCTTTGCAGACCCTCCATCATCTACTGCTGGTCGAACGCTTACCCTGGTGGCCAAGTCTGTGCAGAATTTGGCCAACCTGGTGGAATTTGGTGCCAAGGTATTTTTGTTTCCATGAGCTATGCATATAGGTGTCAAAAATTGCTATGAATAATACAACAGTAGTGGTTTTGAGATGCATTTATTGTGATTCATTTTTGTTTGCAGGAGCCCTACATGGAGGGAGTGAATCCTTTCATCAAGAACAACAAACAAAGGATGATCATGTTTCTGGATGAGCTGGGGGTAAACTGCCCTACATCCAATTTTAAACCAGCCTGTGGCTTAGATGATGTACTCAGTGAGTGGGTTTCTTAGAACCTTTTCTCTGTGCCATTTCCCCAGAATGTTCCTGATCTCCCAGAATCTATTGAGCACTTTAGGACTGATTTGTCCCGTGACTTTGCTGCACTGCATGAGATCTGTTCTACACATTCTGATGAACTCCGCACCCTCAGCAATGAGAGAGGAGCACAGCAGGTAGGTTTACCTAGTGATACAAATTAAGAAATGTTACAGTACATTGAATGCACACAAGCTCTGTTCTAAAAATCAGTGAGCTGTCTGGCTGCTCACTGCCTTATATGACAGTATCGTAAGTGGAATTGAATGCTCTACATGGGCAGAAACTCAATACAGCCGAGATTAATTACGAGATTAAGATATTTAGAGACGTTGAATTTTAAAAGATATACATAGCAAAATGGTTATGATTTAAAACAGCGACTGTGTTAATTCACTTGTGCAGAAAATCATATTTGGTGATGCAGAGATATAAATGGTTTTGACTTTAGAGTTAGTAAGATTTGGTTAGTTCATCTCTCATTTGTTCCGCATCTTTCTGCAGCATGTGTTGAAAAAGCTGCTGGCCATCACTGAGCTCCTACAGCAGAAACAGGTGCACTACGCCCTGTCCAACAGCAACAGGTAGTTCCACCTCAGTCTCTTTGTCTGTCAGTTTGTCTCCTCCATGGAGTAGCCAATGGGACCCCTGCATGCTCCACCCTCATCATCATGTCAACTCCCACCCTCCCCACATCTCCCATCACCCTTTTGTCCATGCCATGAGAACTATGCAAACTGCAACGGCTGGACTCTGAAGTCCGATACCAATGACTTTTGAAATCATTCTCCCAGATCATCTGGTTGGACTGTTCTCAGTATCTTGGGTACATATCAATCCAACAAACGGGTCTAGCTAATGACCCACAAAGTCCACAGATTAATGGACTTTGTTATTTCATGTTATTAAATACCAGTTGCCAAAGTGTATCTCTTTGTCTGCTTGATCTGAAAGTGAACTGACACAAGGCTGCAGCAATTCTTGTCTATAACTGGATAATGAGCTATAATGCTTTTTATACTGTAATTTGTTACTGATGTACTTGGCTATGAATATGCTAAATGTGTTCAGACTAGTGTTCTTTGTCCTTTTCCCTGCTCCATTTAGTTTGAATTGTGTTGTAGACTGGATTTGTTTTTTTTTACCATTCTCAGAGAGTATGATTATTTTATATCAGAACAAATAAATTATCTTGCTGGAATCATGAGTATATAAATTGAGGTAACTTGATTTGTTTTCCATATTGTACAATGTTTTTGATTGGTTGAGTATTCCCTGAGACAAATTCAAAGCCAGACATGTTCTCAGGAGAAAACGTTAAAGATGTTTACAGCAGTGAAATTTACAATAGAACAGATTGTATCAGGAATGCATGCACTTATTAAACATGTTTTATAAAGTATTGACTGGTGTCTGTCTCAGATCAGCCTGTGTAATCAGCTGTTGGTATTTTGGGGAATGTCTACATTGCTATTCAAATGAAGCACATTTTAATAGATTATATTATAAAAGCATCTAAATGGCCAAATGGATTCCTGATCTATTACTAACTTTGACCAAGGCATTTAACCCCAGTTTGTTGTAAGGTAGCAGTCTCTGTATTATGAAACTCCTAGAATTAAAGGGTCTGTAAATGACTCCGTTGCACAGCCTTTAGGGAGTATAAAAGAATGTCACAAACTATTTTCACTAAAGAAAAAGGTTTACATTACAAAACGTATCTCAGCTGAAGTATTTACAACCTTGATTGGCATGAAGTGCATCCTCTGCCAGTGGCGTCAAAAGTGCAATCACTACATCCTCAAAGCATCATGAAATGCCAATGCACAGTTCTCCAAAAACCACAGCTTTAAAAACATACTGAAGAATTTTCTTGTCACTATGCATCCAAACCCTCTGTCATCTGTCCACTCATGAAATTCCTGTGGCAGTCAAGAGTATTGTGCATCTAAGGACCAAATAATAAGTTCTAACTTACTGCTTCAGTAATCATCTGCCTTTTCTAATATGATCGTCATCTTCATATCCGTGTTTTCTTTTCCTGGATGACATGGACAGAAGAAAGTGTTCATGAGGAGCTTTCATCAGAGCACCATAAACCATTCTCGTCAGGTGACTGTCTTTGTGATCCATTTCTCTCACACATCCAATCATGCAAGCTAGTGCATCACTGTAGCTTTTAACTGTGTAGTTACTGATCATATACGTCTAGTGTGTTAATGTTCCTGTCAGTTTGTTGTACTTTTTATGAAAGTGACATCAACAGAAAAGAACAAGGTAGGTGTTTAGAGGTTCTGTGAATTACAACAGTTTAAAGTAGGACAAGCTTGCCCCATAGCATGTAGGACAATTAGGCACATTATCAAAATAACAATCACTTTAAAGCTCTTTCAACATCACAGGTTGTTTTTTTTCTTGTACTTACAATGGAAGTCTATGGAGCAAGACATTTCACTGGGATAAAATTAAAAAAATCACAGATTCAAAATATAGCAAAAAAGACGTGTTAATGTACTACCATTTTGCACAGAATAATTCATATAAGCACTTTAAAAAAAATACAAGCTGCTAATTCCTGCTTTTAAACCCTCTGTATTGCTTTGCTCCATAAACTTTAATTGAAAGTGCATTTTTGCTTGTTTGTAAAAATGTAGGGGTCAACCGATAGTGGATTATGCCCATAACTATAACCAAGGTGGTGGGAAAGGTAGATAACCGATGAATCAGCTGATTTATATAATGTTCAAATTTTTAGTTTTTTCCTTACAATGACTTGCACAAACACAGAGGCTGCAAGAGTCCAAAATGAATAAAATCCCAATGATAATTAGAAAAAGTTCAGTTTCTATATAGTCACTCTTTTTCTTTGTATACCCTCGCTTCAATTTAAAATACTTATAAAAATTACAAAATGTCCTTTGAAGTTAGAATAAAAATATCAATGAATATTGTCAATGATGAAAGATTCAGATCCCCACAATGGATATACTGCTGAACCAAGCTGTTCTATCTTTTGAGTCTAGCGCTGGCCACAGAGGAACATAGCGAAATATTAATTCAAATTAGCATATTTATTAATTTTTTTGCAGGTAAACAATAGTTCCAAAAAGCAACTTGTGGCACAGATTAATCAGTGAAAGTGATATAATAGTCTACTTCTAGTCCAATTTGTCTGTGGCGAAGCTTCTGTTAATAGAGCTTAACTTGTTTTAAACCTGGAACATTCTTTTAATATGTTTGTAACGAATGAGATGCAAATGCATAGCATTGATCAACAAAATACTTCTGAAAGATCCTGAAATTATATTTTGGATTCACTAGCAATCCCTAAACAATTAATATGAATGAGAAGGGTCACCATCCTTGAATTGTTCTTTATTTTGCAGAACTGAATGTACCTTTATGGCTGTAGCCACCACTATCCAGGTCCTCTGAAAGAAAAGGCTGAGAGCATAGACAGCAAGACTCATTCTACCTAGATGACAAGGACTGTATCTGGATGTGTGAACCATTGACTTAAGATCTCCAATCACCATTTGTTGAAGTTCTACTCAGACTCTATTTAGGAAACATAATGCCAAACTTGAATTCAACAGATTGGAAAACTTGAATTTACAGATGAACCATCAAATGTATGGATCTCCTGGATCTTCCCAAACTACAAATCATGAAACTCCAAAAGATTAACAGTCAAGTCAAGCAGAAAAATACTGAAAATCCCCAAATCCTTAATGAAGACTTCTGCAAAATCAACAGTGAACTGTCCGACTTGGAACCATACCTCTGTCGATGATGGTCAAGCAGCAGTTAACAGACTTCAACTAGACTGATATCAGCAGCCTAGAAGAACTTCCACACTGCGTAGCTCTTGACCATCAGGGAAGCAAGATGCACTTATGGTGCAAGCCTTAAGAAACAGTCTACACTCAATTTTACCTCACAACCTCATCCTGTTTTCAACTGCGCTTTCAGGTGCATGTAGGCTTAGATCCTACAGATTGCAACTGATTCCTATCTTACCTTGTGAGCTTCTTTGAATGACAAGATGATGCTGCATCCTGACTTTTTATCTGAAAACCAGTGTTTTTGTGTGATACATGAGCAGATCAGTAAGGCAGATTCAATTTTGGATGATAGATTACAAGGTCATGGTACCTAATGCTTGGTGCATGACAGTGACTACTTTTAATAAACTTCCCCTGATCATCCACCTACCCTACAACTCCAACAAACTTGAGCTCAACTGAATTCTGTTGCTTTACTCAAGACATGTCTGAAGAGATTATGGGCTTCCTGATTAACTATCAACTATCAAAGTACATTACATATTTTAATTTCAGCCTGATCATGTTTAGCAGTGGGTTTATTTCTGAATTATTAACTCTTCATCCTGTAAAACTTCAAAAGGTGAATTTATCGTTCAATTAATGCTTTTGATTTGACAATTTATTAGATGAGTCAACAAAATTATTTTTTGTTTGTTTTTTAAACAATTAAACATGTTACATTGTCAGGTAATCCCTGATCCCCTTACAAAAAAGTACTATGGTGGTACCATTGCACAGTGATGGTATCGGATAGCAATACCATGGTACTTTGGTATATGTTCACGCCCAAAAAACATGGTATTATTATTGTCCAAAAAAAAAAAACAAATTCTTTAAAAGGACATATAGCTGCATTTTATGACCCAGCAGATCTGTGAAGCAGCATGACACAGATGTAATTATTTTTTTTTTTATTTCAGGTAGTTTGTGTATTTTAATTTTGTATATTTTATTAAAAATTTTTTTAAAAAAAGTGACTACCCCAGCTAAATATATCTCTTTCTATCATTAGTTTGGTGTGTTTTTTAAATAGACACCTTCCTCTGCCCAGAACTGTAGGTACTTTGCCATCACTCTTTTTCCATAATTAAAGCTATAAGTTTGTTTACTTGACTGTACTCACAAGTTTGTCACAAATTCAGTATGAATCCTTTGCAGATTCTGTTTGCAGGTATGGACTTTTAAAATTTATGTAAAAGTACTGAATGAATTCCTCCTCTGTTGCAGCTGGATAGATGGGTATGAGAGGGATAGGATTTAATTGGTTACTCAAAGTCTGCTAAAACTAATCAGACCCTGAGGTGAGTTTGGGGGTGAAAGAATGCAAGGTTACTAATAGTTCTCCTTTAGTTTTTTTAATGCATTTCACAGCAAAACATCTTTTATAAGCTAAATATCCCACAAAAAAAAATAAAAAATTGATAGAATTATAGAGCACTATTTACCAGACAGACCCATTAAAAATCTGAGACCTATTATGACAATTTTGCTGATGTGTTCCAAGTCATCTCTTATCTTCTGACATTTTAACAGTCTGCCTGAAAGTAAAAAAAGAAGACAAAATACGTCTCATTGAATCATACATCTTTGATTGTGTCTCCTTGTCCTTCTTAAGCCCCATATATTAGGGCAAATATCTGTAAATGTAAAAAAAAAAAACATTTTCTATGTCCTGCCATCTCCGCTGTCAGAATCTTTGAATGCTGAAAAAACTCAATCTTAAGGCTAGCAATGAGAGCAATCTGAGCTGGAGAGAAGCGGAGTCCTGCATCTGTAATCGATGCTCTGTTGAGAAAGTCTTCATTTCTGGGTTCTCCAACAATGGGTATCTGGTCTGAGAAAGAAACCATTTAGTAACTTACTTTTGGACTGATAAAGGTCCTTTCACACAAAAATCATTCAGCTGAACATAGTAACTTCAGTAAATTAATAAACCTTCCTTATTATACAACTCTCTTAAATACTTGATTCTGACTGGTCAATCGCAGCATTTTGTTGTCAGATATTTTAATACAATGAACAATAAACTGTATAAATGACTGTTGTCACAGGCAGCTGATTTCCTACATAGTTGCACTATGTTTTGATCACACAAAAAATATATAATATCAGTTAATATTTCATGTCCACTTAATTATATATTTTGCAAGTAGCCATGTAATAAATTGGATACTGCACAGTCAGCTGGTCACAATTGCAAAATAAACCCCTTCAGGGTGATACAAGACCTGCTCAATCAATTACTGACCTTCCCAAGATGTTGAGAACAACTTTCAGCAAGTAGAAGTGAAGTTCAATCTGACTCACATTCAAGTCAATCAGAAAGCCCTCTAAGGGTCTATAAGGATTGTGAACAACCAGATGGAAATTGAGCTGATAGATAAGGAGGAGCTCATACTCAAGAATCTGTTCTAGAGACCTCTCCTGTAGGGGATTCCTGAAGGTTGCCCACAAACTGAGAGCTGGACACATTAAACTCATCCACTTTACAGGACAGATATGCACGTCAACCTGTAAAGATAAGTGGTGATTGAAAGACAGAACATGAAAGTCTCATATACTTTAATTCCAGATCTTGTAAATCACTGATTCCACATCGCTGTTACACGGTCCGAGGATTATACTCCATTAAAGTGTTGTTCAAATAAAATCTTTGAAAATACATACAAGATGTGCCCTGGAAGATGATGTAAGGGAATTTGGTGAGCTAAATTTAGAAGGGAACCGTTAAAGTGCCCTCATTCTCACACCATCATATGTAAGGGAATTTAGGGTCTAGAAATATGTGAGCTATGAACTAAATTAAACTGTCCTTATTCTATATTATTATGTAATGAAATAAATAATGGAATTAGTTGTGTTCGACAACCATTATAAATTAGATATAGGACAAATAACTAGATCATTTGTTGGAATAAAATTCTCCACCATTAAAATCGTAATACAACGTCTTGTTGTATCCGCTCACAATTTCTACTAAAAAAAGGAGTTAGCTTTAATAAGGGAATTATGATTAATTGAATTATTGGAGTAATATTATTCTCATTGCTTACTGAAAATAATATCACATGTATTTAGGCACAGTTTTGAAGTGAAATCTTTTACAAACAGGGATGAGATTTTTTATCAAAACCAGTCAAATTATCTTTGAATACAGACAAACTTTATTGCTATTTTAAACATAAATCTAATCTAACACCTATATACATGAGACAGAATGTGAAATAAATGATCAATACAGTGGAAATTAACTTCATGAAGTCTGTTGACAATGCCTGAAGAACCATTTATACTTATTTGAGTCTACGTTGATTTGCTATCGGATTACACAAAGTATTTAACTAATACACCAGCACTTTGAACCAAGATTAGAGATGTAGTTGTGTGTCTTTTTGTTTCCTTGCATTCTTTGTTTTACTTGGTTCTTGGCTCTTGGTCGAATGTTCATTCGTC
Organism: Xyrauchen texanus; assembly: GCF_025860055.1. Lineage (NCBI taxonomy): Eukaryota > Metazoa > Chordata > Actinopteri > Cypriniformes > Catostomidae > Xyrauchen > Xyrauchen texanus. Next base: position 34,565,382 of record NC_068279.1, read on the forward strand.
TATGTTTTGGACCCCTGTAAGATCGGATAGTTATTGTCTGTATGAATGATGAGGTTGGTTTTGAAGCGAGGCCTTCTCATGGGTGTGTGAACCATATAGAATGAGAGGCTTCCTTTTGACTTTGAATTGAGCTCAGGTGCATCCTGTTTCCACTGATCATCTTTGAGATGTTTCTACAAATTGAATGTAGAAAAGGTGACCAAGGATAGGTGGATAGGTGACCAAGAGCCCGATGGTCACTCTGACAGAGCTACAACATTTCTCTGTGGAGAGAGGAGAACCTTCCAGAAGAACAACCATCTCTGCAGCACTCCACCAATCAGGCCTGTATGGTAGAGTGGCCAGACGGAAGCCACTCCTCAGTAAAAGGCACATGACATCCCACCTGGAGTTTGCCAAAAGGCACCGGAAGGACTCTCAGACCATGAGAAACAAAATTCTCTGGTCTGATGAAGCATAAATTGAACTCTTTGGCCTGAAAGGCAAGCATCAAGTCTGGAGGAAACCAGGCACCACTCATCACCTGGCCAATACCATCCCTACAGTGAAGCATGGTGGTGGCAGCATCATGCTGTGGGGATGTTTTTCAGGAGCAGGAACTGGGAGACTAGTCAGGATCGAGAGAAAGATGAATGCAGCAATGTACAGAGACATACTTGATGAAAACCTGCTCCAGAGTGCTCTGGACCTCAGACTGGGGCGAAGGTTCATCTTCCAACAGGACAAAGACCCCAAGCACACAGCCAAGATAACAAAGGAGTGGCTACAGGACAACTCTGTGAATGTCCTTGAGTGGCCCAGCCAGAGCCCAGACTTGAACCTGATTGAACATCTCTGGAGAGATCTGAAAATGGCTGTACACCAATGCTCCCCATCCAACCTGATGGAGATTGAGAGGTCCTGCAAAGAAGAATGGGAGAAACTGCCCAAAAATAGGTGTGCCAAGCTTGTAGCATCATACACAAAAAGACTTGAGGCTGTAATTGTGCCAAAGGTGCTTCAACAAAGTATTGAGCAAAGGCTGTGAATACTTATGTACATGTGATTTTTTTTTTTCCCCATTCATTTTTTGCAAAGATTTCAAACAAACTTCATTCACGTTGTCATTATGAGGTATTGTTTGTATACATTTGAGGAAAATAATGAATTTGATCAATTTTGGAATGAGGGTGTACCATAACAAAATGTGGAAAAAGTGAATACTTTCTAGATGAACTGTATCTTGGGCAAATTGAGTTTACAAGTGAAAAATGCTCTAATAGTTATACTATTATAACTTTTTATATTAAATATTAAACTTTTTTTTTTGTTTCCTTATATTATATAATTTTCTTTTTGTGTGTCAGCCCATGTTAAAATTAAGCTGATTGTAATTTGAATGGCATGTTGTTAATATTTTTGGCATTTGCTTTTTTTTAAGAGTATGCCGCTTATACGGTACATGTAAACAGCAACACAGATTTCTCTCAATATGCCATGTTCTCGCAATACAAAGCTTTCTGATGTCCATGTAAATGCACTCATTGTGGTTTGCTAACTCACTAAGATTAATGAGCAGTAATCGGCTGGTCATGTGATCCTAACATGGCAGCCCCAATATAGGGACCCTCTCCATATAAAATAAATAAGGTTACTGATCTGACTGGTATCTTCATCTCATGTGAGTGGTCATGATTTTATACACGTTTCAAAATTTCTTCAAGGGTCACGTTTGGCTTGCATGTAAAACAATCCCTGTTACAGTTTCTTACTTTACCACTGGACAGGGCTTTCGAGCAGAACTTCTGATTTGCTTCTAGTCTTAATTTTTTCATAATCAAAAGTCCAGAATTTCTTCTGGGAGCTGTTGTGAAACATGGTCACGAATAAGGCTGTGGATAAAACAATACATTAATGGTTACGCAATTAATAAAGTGATTCAACATTAAGTAGTTTTAAGAACAGTATGACAAATATGCAAATATAATCAGACATCTACTTTACTACTGCACAATTGCTCAAGATAGTGTGGTGTATTACGAGGACGCCAACTAAAGCAGTTTTTAAATCTCATCCAAGGCAGGCAACATCTCAAAAGTTAAATATTTCAATCGCAACCATCTTGGGCACACAGTGACGGTTCTTTTAGTGTTAAACAAAGATCGAATGAACAAACATCAAACGTATTTAAAAAAATAAACTATGAATCTTTATGTTTTCAAACGTTGTGAGAGTTTGTCACATGCGGCTCATGCAACTTGACGCTTATCTGATGACCTTGAATGCGTTCCTCGTCTCATTCACAAAAACATGGTCAAAAGAAAATATACCCGTAGAACAATTCAAGAAAAAGAGAGTCTTCTCGAGAAATATGATTAACTCTCTAAAAATGTCCCAAAGCGCCGCAGTGCATGTGTTAAATGTCTCGCTGACTTTGCTTAACTACTGCCGGCCCTGGAAGAGGACTGTTAAAAAAAGCCATGTGTAACTTTAGTACATTTGAATCTGACAAAACTCATCAAATCGAGGCTGCACTCTGGATGTGGATAGATACATCACGTGAAAACGGCATGGCTGTCGATGATGTTATGATTTGTGAAAAAGCAACTGAGGTGGCTGAAAAATTGGGGTCCTGTACTTTCTCGACCAGTAAAAAGTGGTTGACAGACTTTAAAATCAGAGAGACAGTAATACGAGAGATGTTCGAGATCAACCAAAGTAATCCATTAGAAGAGTCATCATCTGAAAATAATGCAGTGCTATGGTTTCAAAGACCAACGCCAAAACAAAAATGTACTTGTACAAGGACGCACGCAATTGAAGCTGCACTTTGGAGGTGGGTCAATAATGCTTGTGAGAAAGGTATGAAGCTAGATGATTTAATGATTCGCGAAAAGCGCCCCAAGTGGCTGCACAGATGGGTTTCCATAACTTCAGCACTGAACACCGACTGGTTTACACGCTTTAAAGCCGGGAGGCATCAATACGTACAATGTTCCACATTGGCCCAGAGTAAGGCCACGACAGCTGGAATAATCCACCAGAAGGGTCCATGTCTGATAGTGCTGAGGTGGTAAACGTAATACATGGGGTGGATTTTGCATTCTCGAAGACGCCATGTGTCGAAACAGCACTCTGGAGGTGGATGGATAGCTTGTGCGAAAAAGGTATCATTGTAAATGATTCAATGATCTGTTCCAAAGCGACTCAGCTACCTAAGGCGATGGGTTTCTGAAACTTCAGGGCAAAGAGCAACTGGTTCACACGCGTCAAATCCCGGGAGGCATTAATACGAGAAAAGTTCCACATCGACCTAAAAGAGGGCAACAACAGCCAGAAAAATCTACCAGAAGAGCCCAAATCTGAAAATGAGATGGTAAATGTAGAACCTGGGATAAACATTGCATTCGCAAAGACGCCTCAAGTTGAAGCTGCACTCTGGAGGTGGATCGATAGCTCATGTGAAAAAGGTGTCATTGTAACTGATTCAATGATTCATTTAAAAGCGGCCCGGTTGGCTAAGGATGATGGGTTTTCGAAACTTTAGAGCAAGGAGCAACTGGTTGAAACGATTTAAGACCCGTGAGGGAGAAATTCGAGAGATGTTCCTTCTCGACCTGCAAGAGGGTGAAAATGAACATAATCAATCATGAGAGTATGAATTTGACAACAAGTATGTAACGATCCTGAGAATCAAAACTGAAAGGGAAAATTCAGATTATGAAATATTTGAACAAACTGAGAATGAATGGGAATCTGATCTCACAAGTTTAACTGAACAATTCAATGACATGAGAGTAACTAAACAAACCAACAATGAAAGTGAACAAAGTTCATTGTTCCAAAATTTGAAACGTTTGAGCCACCCCTAGACACCGCTGAAATCGGTGGGACTTCACATCCTGTCACCATTCCATCACTGTAACAAATTAAGGAGGTGAAGAAAACTGTGTCAGCTGGTTTACTCTACAGAGGATTTTGAAACTTCAAACTTCTTCACCAGTTTGAAGAAGAGGTTGATAATATTTTGAGGAAATCGATGACCCTGGAAATACAACTCACTTTTCAAGCCTAATCGTGGGCTTAAAAAAAAATCTTCAGATAAAAATTAAAATGATCTCATCATTTACTCACCCTCAAGCCATCCCAGGTGTGTATAACTTTCTTCAGCAGAACACTAACAAAGATTTTTAGAAAAATATTTCTGTATGTCCATATAATGCAACTGAATGATGACCAGAACTTTCAAGCTCCAAAAAACACAAAGGCAGCATAAAAGTAATCCATACACCTTCAGTGGTTTACTCCATGTTTTTTGAAGCGATCTAATCAGTTTTGGGTGATAACAGACCAAAATCGAACTCCTTCAATATAAATATTGACATCAGCCGTCTCTATGGCGATCGAGATTTTAAGCTCAATTACATTTCCTAGAGATTGACACACTCTCAGAGCACTTTGGTGGCACTAAGAAGTGTTTTCAAGCTTGAAATCTTGATTGTGTTGAGAGACTGCATTGCAAGATGTACAGAGAAAAATTTGTTAAACTTTGGTCTGTTATTAACCAAAACTGATTAGATTTCAGAAGATGTGGGTTTAACCAATGAAGTCGTATGGATTACTTTTATGCTGCCTTTATATACTTTTTGGAACTTAAACGTTTTGGTCACCATTCACTTGTATTGTATGGATTGTATGATAGAGATGAAATATACCTCCAAAAATCTTTTGTGCTCTGCAGAAGAAAGACATCATACACATCTGGGGTGGCATGATGGCGAGTAAAAAATTAGAGAACTTTTATTTTTGGGTGAACTGTTCCTTAGTGACATTGGTCATCCTGAGTTTGGATCTTTGTGTTGTTTCAAAAGGTTTTACAAAACGAAGTTACCTGGCTCACTTTTGTACAGTTGCCAAATGCGCTCTCTCAAATGGCCACATGGGGGCGCCGGTGTTTATAATAGCCTACATTTATGTTTGAAATGTGTGGTATTCAAAGTATTATTATTTTTTATGCAGCTTTTATTATAATATCATTGATGTGTATCACATTTTGTAAGATTCCTAATTTCATGTTTTATATGGTTCTAGAGTTCAAGTACATTTTGTGAAAAGAGAACATTTTAATTATCTTGTATATCTAGCCTAACATTCGGTGTATTTTTTATTTTTTTTACCAAAGCAGTTAATAAAGAATACCGTACCGTTGACACTTCTCTCCTCTCTTTTCTAACCAAATAACCATGAAAACACAAAATATTTGTTTTTAAAAAGCCGAGCAAACCACCGAAGCCTATAGCTGCTCTACAGAATAATTACCAGCCACCTAGTTGAGTACCGCTGTGTAACCTAATTTGCATAAACATGAGTAATTTATGAATAATAAATGCCCTTGTGTTCGGTGTGATCCATTAATTTGCATATCGCCATCATGGCACTACAGTTATTTTTCCTGAGTGCTGTGCTACCATGAAGCGATAAGAGCCTGCACAAAACAGAATCAAAAGGTGAGTATTTTTAATACTCTTTAGTATATTTTATTCTGATATATATATATATATATATATATATATATATATATATATATATATATATATATATATATATATATAAAGTGTTTCTTAATACTGTCAATATCTATCCATCCATCTATCTATCTATCTGTCTATCTATCTATCTATCTATCTATCTATCTATCTATCTATCTATCTATCTATCTATCTATCTATCTATCTATCTATATATATATATATATAAATGTTTATTTGCCTATATACTTGTGTCAGCTTTTCATGACTTTGAGATTTTAGAGACAGACTTTGAGACAGACTGTTGTATGCTGTAGGGATCATGTAAGTAATGTGGATACAATTACTATCATGTACCAGTGCTCTGTCATTGTGTGAATTGCATAAACATGATGTTTTCTTTCATTATTGATGAGACCCAAGCTCTGTTGTAGCTATAGACAGCTGGGAAGACACACTGGCAAATTGGTGCATCATGAAAAAAAAAATATTATTATGCCAATTACAAAACTAAATAGCGGTTCATATTATTATCAAGTGCGTTGGTTGAATTAAAATCTCATAGTTTCTGAATCCATCAGAGCCCAGCTCAGAAAGGCTGACTTTGGGTTGCCATGGAATTTTACAGCTTGATGTTTTGTCTGTATTAGTATAAATGGAGAAGAGAAAGGTGTCAGGGGTTTTATTCTTAGAAACTAAATAGATTCTGTCAGATGACTTTGAGTATATTGTTAACCAGGTGTGTTGGCTTGTACTTGTGTCTGAGAACAGTCGTAGGAAAGAGACTTCAGCTTATATACCTTCAATCAGTATTTCTGTCCATAATTCTTTACAAATTATACACATTGATGGTTATAAATAAATCAATGTCCAGGATTGGCAAAATTGATGATGCAGATTGATAGAAATAACTGTTGCTATGATGAACAACTGCCACTGTGTACCCTAATGCCAATAATATGAAAGAAAGAAGTCTGATATTATTGTGCTGATGTTCCTTGTTGATTTCCAAGCAAATCAATAGGCTCTAATAAACATGCCTTGTGTAGATATTTAAAGTAATTTTCATTGGCTCAACCTGAAGGAGTGATGCGTGGCAATGACCCTACCCACAATAGAGATTTCAAAATGCTCTAGCTAACAGTAGATTTTACTTGCATATTGCTAGTCAACATTACCCATGAACATGATTGACTATAAGTTACATGTTCTACAAAATAGCTCATACATATTATGGGAACACCCATTTAAATGATCCGTTGAGGCCTATCTTAACAACTGTCAACTCATCAACATAATTTCACTTCTGAATCTACAGATCCTGGACTCATTCAGTTCGGTGCTATATATATTATGTAAATGTTTTCAGTTATGTAAATGTATATCCTATAGCACTTCTCATCCACTCTAGTGAGTGCAGTATCTTAGATATCCGTTGTATGTATATTTGTACGTTACTAGTCTTCTTTTGTCACATGATGAACATTTTATTTTTTTACAGACAAATACTTTGTTCCTCTCTTTGTTCATCTGTCATTATGTAAGAGATTGAATAAGTTGAATATTTACTGCATATATACTCTGTTTATATTTTAAGTAATATTCTGGGTTTAATTCAAGTTAAATTAAATCCAGAATATTTGTGGCATAAAGGAGATTACCACAAAAAAAATATTTAGACTTGTTCCTCTTTTATTTTTTTATTTTCTTTCAAATTGTATCCCCCTTTTCTTGCCATTTTGGCATGCCCAATTCCCTCTACTTACTAGGTCCTCATGGTGGCAGTTACTCACCTCAGTCCGAGTGGTGGAGGACAGGTCCCAGTTGCCTCTGCTTCTGAGACAGACAATCCACACATCTTATCATGTGGCTCACTGTGCATGACAACGTGGAGATTCACAGCATGTGGAGGCTCATGCTACTCTCATGCAATCCAAGCACAGCTTACCTTGTGCCCCATTGAGAGCGAGGTTACCCCTTATAACTCTACCCTCCCTAGCAACCTGGCCAATGTGGTTGCTTATGAGACCTGGCTGGATTCAAACTTGTGACTCCGGGGGTGGTAGTCAACGTCAATACTTGCTGAGCTACCCATGCTCCCCTGTCCCTCCTTTCCTTTAAAAAAGCAAAAATGTTGGTTAAAGTGAGGCACTTACAATCGAAGTGAATGGGGACAACCATAAGCATTTAAATAATTGCTAAACAATAGCCAAAAGACATTTATAAATAAGCAATATGCATTTTAACAAGATATTAGTGTGAAAAACATGCTGACCAACCTTTTCTGTGTAAAGTTATATCCAATTCTACAACTTCGTTGCCATCAGTATGAAATACTTAATATGGTCAAAGATTTAACAAAATGATTAATCTACAGTAAGTGCTTTTATAAAATTTTAAGGATCACATTTCTGTATTTAACCCCTCCAATAACTGGCCCCATCACTTCCATTTTAAGTGCCTCACTGTAACCATGATTATTTATTTATTTTAAGAAAAGGAGGGACGAGTATAAATATATTTTGTGGTAATCATTTGTGTCACAAATGCTGTCAGTTGAACCTGGAATATTTATTAATGCTTGTCTTGTTGCCTTGCATAATATTAGCAAACTGCTCAGTTCTTTTTTGTTCCTAAGAGGGTGTTTTTCCCCACAGAACAACACATTTTAATTTGTTTTTTGAGAGTAATTGAAAATCAGTATTTTAACGTTTTATTTAATTTAATTTTCTTTTTTTATAAAAAAATAACTGATCCGAAACAGAAGTTTTTGGTTTCCAATTTGTCATATATCTGGATGTGTACCAGACACTGGCATGGAACAAAGGCAAGCCCGGGCATTCACATATCATCCACACTTTATGCAAAATTAATGCATGCACCCCCATGACAGCATGATTTAATTTCCTCCTTTCATTTTCTCTCGCCCGTTGCCATGGACACCGACGGAGGGCTGTTGAGATATTAGCTGCTACAATATGGACAAGTGCAGCTCTCTACATGAAGCAAACAACTACTAAATCACATGACCTCATCAAATCTCTATTTTACTTGCAGGCCGGATGGAACTGTGCTATGTGCTATCAAGAGACGTAATGTATTCATAGCTTACTTACAATTTCAAAATGGAAAAAAAAAATTGACGATTTGAGTCAGGAACACCGTTCAACACGTAAAACAAATGATTGGAAATATTACAGAGTATATACAGAGAGCAACGGCAAAACAACAACTGCTAAAATGAATTGGAGAAAAACAAAAAAGACAACAAGCTGACTAAATATTCTCATAGCACATTTTAGAAGAATGCAAGATGCTATTGGCTTGTGTTCCTCATTGCACTAGGCAGTAATGGCGTCATAGCACCATGCATAGTGTTAGTGTTGCCACCCAGATCATGCTGCCTGCAATAACCAAATGTGTGTTTAAGCATGGGTGTGGAAGCGTATTAGTCTTCACTGTCAGTCAGCATGGGAATATGTATGCCTGTGAATTCAAGTGTGGAGATCAAAATGTCGCAAGTTGGCACTGGGCATTCTTCCCCTATACAGCTACTCCCACACATCACGGGTCCTGTCCAGACATCTCATTTAGTTGGGCTCTGTCTGGGTTCCTTAGCTTAATTTTGCATCCATTTTGTTTCCTGCATTCAGGGCATCCCTAGCTGTAAAATAAATATCTGAATGAGACGCAGAGACCCACTTTAGGGTTCAATGTTCCAGAATTAAAAAAATATGAAGCTCATAGTATAGTTGCATGGATGAACTTCATTGATAATGGTCACCTCTGTTTTTGTTGCATATTTCTCGAATTCTCTCTTAAAGGGATAGTTCACACATGCAACTGGAAATTCTGTCATAATTTACTCAACATATAATGTTGTTCTAAACCTGTATGACTTTCTTTTATCTGTGAAACACAAAAAGAGATGTTAGGTAGAATGAAATCCTTAGTCAGCATTCCCTTGCATTGTATGGAAAAATGAAGCAATGAATGTGAATGGTGACTGAAGCTGCCAGTCCAGAGCATTCTGCCCAACATCTCCTTTTGCATTCCACAGAAGAAAGTAAGTCACACTGGTTTGGAACAACGTTATAGATTAACTCTCTTCAACTTTTAACAGATTTTTAGAGTAGGTGTAATTAAAAACGTTTGATTGTGTAAAGATGAATTTATTTTAAGTCTGTTATTACTGAGCATTTCAAAATCTCATTACTGCAGCAAGTGATAATTTATAAGTGGACACTCTTGTGCCGCCAAATCTAAATTGTGCCCACTCTCATTCTGATATCTCTCATTCTGATACACTTCTCAATACTGTCAATATAGCTAGAGGTGAATAGATAATCAGACAGCAATCAGAAATTGAGATCTACCATTCAAAGGCTATCTCACAGTGATAGTGCCTGAGAGTGCAAGCATTCATGTGAAAATCCAATCTTTCACTGTACACAGCCCTCGCAAAGCTTGCAGAATGACCCTTTTATAAATGTGCCATGTCTGAAGCTCTCCAAATAGCCAGTGCTCTCTCAAGGCACAGATGCATGTACAAACCTGGCGGAGTAATGTATGACCTGTCTTCACAATGTTCTGGGTTCCTGACCCTGTCTTATGTGTGCTGTGTGAGAGAGTATGTGTCTATGTGTATGATGTTTGGTATGTTTCGAAATGGCTTTTTTCTTATGTGCGTATGTGTGGAGAGCATTACATTTCTTATGTAGCCTTTACATTTGGAAATGTTATTTTCCTGATAGCCTTCAGAGTGTTGATACAGTGTCTCAAAACAGACTGCTGTTTTACTGGGCTGTCTTTTTTAGGGCATGCAGGGCTTACTAACAATGAGATGAAAACTAGTCATCATCTTGAACACAATTTACTTATTAACTTGATTTTCAGGATAAATTGGGGTGAGAGTAACAGGGTGATTCTCACAAACCTTTCATGAAACTGTCATGTCATATTTCACCCTAAATCAATACCAAAAATATTAAAATTAGAAAAGGAAGTATATACTGCAAATATATGCTAATTGGATGCAGTAGGTTGGCACACTGTAATGACATGTCATTGATAAACACTAGCTAAGCAGTCTTCATATGTAGGTATTTAGAAAATAAAGATAAATAGATGCATTTAAGTTTTGATCACAGCAGCATATGTGAAATCCATTTATTACCACAGAACAATTCCATGTAATTTACTTATAAATTATGGGTTGTGTGTGTGTGTGTGTGTGTGTGTGTGTGTGTGTGTGTGTGTGTGTGTGTGTGTGTGTGTGTGTGTTCTTTTTTTAGACTGTACCATAATACCATAGCTGATGGTCCACTTGTGGTCATGAAGTCCAAAATAGGTTGTGCAATATTTACATACTATTTGTTTAATAATCATAATAACAATACCAATCTCAGCTAACAGTACTGTTTCTTTGTCATCTTTATCAGTAACATTTCCCATGCCTTGTCCTAGTTATATTCCAAACTCAGGAAACATAGTTAAAAATACAGTACAAAAATATTTAGTATTAATAAAATAGATACATTTTCATGTTTCATAATACCATTCAATTATGTTTTGCAATTGATTCCAAAATAAAATTAAAAAAAAGAAAGAAAAGAAATGGCAATTGTATCCACTTCATCCTCAAGATGGCACAACGACCTCATAGTTTGACCGGGTGGCTTGCGTAAAAACATGCCTAAATCTGATTTGATTACATTTCTACATGTTTTCCCTAGTATGCAACTTAAGGTCCACATACATGGCAAAGTAGTAACATCAAGATACAAGAAATATTTTACTTTGCTTTCTCTTTTCGTCTCTGCCTTGTTTATGTATTTCTAACTATACCAGAGAGGACAGAGTTCAAATTATTATAATCCACCAGTGAAGTCTGGAACTACTGTGATTAAAAGAGGCTGTTGATTAAGCTATTGGCCTTTATGGGCTACTCTTCTGTCTTTCTTTCTTTACTCATTGCATTCACCATTTTCTTCTTGAAAGAGACCAAATGGATCCCAGCAGGTGAAAGTAAAGAAATGTGAAAAGACGCCCCTTTTGGCTCTGCTTTCAAGCTAACACAATACCCCGTCCCACCTCTTTCTGTCTGTAGTTTCCTACCTGATTAAACATCTTCCTATGAACCCATTTGTAGATGGTGCAAAATCTAAATCAACAAAAGCTGTACAAGCCCTTCTTAAAATGTTAAATCCTTTTAACAGTAGGCTTCAATTAGCTTTTGTTTCTTGTGTATGGTGAATGTGTGTGAGAGAGAAAGACAGACAGACAGCAAGAGGAAAATATGTCTTTTATAAGCTTTAACGCAATGGTTTACTTGCTGATTAATTCTGAGATTTCCTGGATAAATCTGGACTCATTATCTTTCTTTCTTTCTTTCTTTCTTTCTTTCTTTCTTTCTTTCTTTCTTTCTTTCTTTTCCTCTCTCCCTCATCCTTCCTTCCTTCCTTCCTCTTTCTTTCTTTCTTTCTTTCTTTCTTCCTTCCTTCCTCGTTCTTTCTTTCTTCTGGTAGTAAAGTATTTTGCTTAGGATGGTTGTTTATGAATGAAAGACATTTTCACCTGGTCAACTTTGACCTATTTTTTTCTTAATATTTCATATATTTGCTGCAATAAACAACATAAAATAGCAAAATCATAGAATTTACACCTTGTTGATTTTCATCATAAATGTGGGAAGTTTGTGATTTGTATGGGATGACAGGTTCACTTGTTTGGTAGAGTTTAAGTGGTGCTTAGTGTGCAAATCGATTCTATTATCAGTGTGTTAACAGGGCTCCTATTTGTCATTCAATAAGCGTTAAACTTCAAATTACAGTTGTATTTTTTATTTACCTGCCTCATCCTCCATGCAGTGTTTGGTGTTTGTTGAGTGACATGGTAGACATGGGAGAGTAATTATTGATGTGAGTGTAAGAAAAGGGATGCGAGAAAGAAGGTATGGCATCGTAACCTTTTGGTGACATCCTACATGACAATTATACTCACTAAAGCTTTGATCAGCACTCTATCATCCTGTTTACCTGGATCACCTTTACTCTGGATTTTCAGCTATACCCTCTTCTGGTGGTAATTTTAAAATGTTGTGTACAGTACACGTGTACAATTAAAAAATACTGTGCATCAAAAATATTTATATATATATATATATATATATATATATATATATATATATATATATATATATATATATATATATATATATATATTTTTTTTTTTTTTTTTGTTAGCCCAATGGATGTTAAAATCAAAGCAAATTATTGGGGTGGGAGATTACATGGAATTGTCTCAGTGACTAGTATGCACTTTAAATGAATAGCATTGCAATACACTATTTATTTTTCTCCATTTTGATGGACATATTAAGTTTTGTTTTCTAGCATGATATATCTATATAATCCCTTTATTACACACTTAACCTTTAAATATTAGTTTGACGCTGCATGATGTTTCTTTACATGATATCTTAAGACAAATGACTTATGACCAAAATTATAAATGCTTTAAATGTCCTCCTTAAAAACATGTACATGACTTTTAAAACATGATTAAATGTTCACATGCTAATACACCCTCATTGGTGTACACAGTATAGCAGAACATTCCTGTCAGTTATATTTTTAAATAGCCCTTTATACTTGGTTGTATTTTCAAATTGACCCAAACATTCACCTTTTAGAAAAAAAGGTATGTTTGCTTTGTGATACAACATATTTGTTTAGTCTTCAATAATATCTGTCAAGTGGGTGTTGCATTAGTCAGAAGATTATTATTTTTCTATTATTAATACAAGGACAGCATAGGGGTCTCTGGGACCCCAAATATAAAGAACATACAGTAAATCGTATTAGAACATGAACAGATAATAATATATAATCAAGATTAATATACATTATGTAAATAATGCATAGAAATAATCTCAATGTTTAGGCTAACATAATTTCTCAATTAACAGATATAATATTTGCATAATCTTAATTATGGCTGAATCCCTTTTTTAAAGACAAGCATTTTTTTTAATACCTATCAATATTGAGAAAAATTATATCTTATATGTGGCCAAGTCTTTGGTGTTTTATCCTTTGAGATTGCACAACAACATTTCTAAAAGGAAATCTTCTAATCTGTAGTTAAAGACTAGCAATAATGTGTGATTTATCTCTCTTATGCTTATGGTGATTGAAAAACCCATTGGAAAAGAATGGATGGGCAATGTCAGTTGCAACCAGAGGGGTGAGGGAGAGGATGGTACACCCACAACCCTGTGGTCACCTCCAGGCATGCTATCACACACTGACAGGCAGACGTGATGCCACGGCACTTCACACAAACATAGCCACACTGACAGTAGACTGACCCAAGCTGACAGCACCAAGAGGAAAGAGGAGGGGTCGGCAGGAGTCCTCAGTGTGTCCGTCACGGTGTGAGAGTGTCTGGGCGTCAACGACTTCTTTCATCCAGTACCCTCCAAACCCATCGCATAAGAACACAATCACTTTCCCAAACCTGCCTGAACTTACTGTACACAGATCAATGTACATTAGCAGGCGAGATTGACTGTAGTGCTTTAGATAAATGCAGAATGTCCTGTCACTGATTGATATATGATGGGTTTAATTAAAATACTTGTAGACAGGAGATGTGAACCAACTTGATTTGGTTAAATTAATCTGGCCACACAAGACTAGAATGGATGTGGTTCATTACCAACCGAGCACCCTCTTTGGTCATTTAACATTATGGTGTAGAGATGCATTGGCTGTAAGTCAGAGGTTTAATGTCACAAAAGCTTGGGATGAATCTATAGGGTTCAAAGCCTGTTGATCTGGACTGTCTTCAGCATTACATGCTATAGAGGGGACTTTGATGTTAAAAGTTAGTACATTAATTGTCCAGTCACTATAAGAAGAGGCTTTCAATTATGCTTAGACACACAATAGAGGTCTAGCCCGTGGCTCTTTTGTCAAAGACAATCCTTTGAAGTCATCCTATAAAAAGACAGTAAAGGTTAAAAGGTGCAATGGAGGCCTATATTTGTAAGAAAATATGAGCTAGATTTCATGAGCAAAAATTGCAATAAATGACAGCCCTGATCACGTCAAGGACTTTTATTTCAATTTGTGACAGCAGGGCCATCATCTATTTTCATCCTGTGTTTACGTGTGAAGGGAGATGGAGGAATGGCATTGTCTTTATGTTTACGTTGGTAGAGGTGTGTTCTATGATTCCCCTTGAAGTTTCAAGAGAAGCCAGTGAAGATGCAGTCCTCTGAAGTTAATAACCCCAACGTCATGTAGCAGATGAGTATGACTGAGATTTTCTAAGCCCTGTTGAGATCTATACTCATTAAGGAGCGACCTCTCTGCTGTTCATTAAATAATCCTTAAAAAGTTGACCTCCAGGGCAAAAAAGAAAAGGTTGAAAAATAAACATCAACATGATGTATGATTCCCCATTATACAAAGCTCAAGAACCTCTTGTTTTAACAGCCAGTCTACATTCATTTGAAGAAGGGTGGGGAGGAGAGTAGAGAGAAAAAAAGAGAGAGAGACATCAGAGCGAGAGTGAATACAAAAAAATCCCAGTGTTGACAGAGATGCACAATAGAGTGAGGAGAAACAAGAAAAAAACAGAAAGGAAAAAATATGTGGCAGATGAAGGAAAAAGCAAAGGATAGAGTAACGTGCCAAAGCTTTGTCCACCTCAAGATGTGCTCTATGTTGGTGTCTTTAAGGTCTTTTTGATCCATAATCCACAGCCTGATCCGAAACACCAGGTGGTTCTAGTTCCATTCCCATTATGAAGTCCTTAGTTTGTGGTATGAATCATGAAAGGATCCATAGTTCATCCTCTTCACACTGAGACCCTATTGACCCTGTTCTGGAACCAAGGGGAATCAGATAGAGCCTCATCTTGCGGAGGCACCAGATTGAGCCTCTTCAGGTTCCTCAAGCTCATTGAAAGCAGGTTGTTGACTGTCTCTAGGCGATGAGAGGTTGTCCAAGCCATGGAGCCTTGCTGACAGTCATGAAAGGGCCGAAGATCACCTGTCACCCGCCTCATCACATCAAAGTCCTATGAAGAAGCTCCTTGTGTGCGCACTGGTCTTGAATATACTAGACAATCTGATCCCTTTTTAAGCGAAACAAGGATTTGATGTGTTGTGTTTTTGAGCACAGATGGAACATGATAAAGTACCATCCCTTTCGAAGTATGTGGAGTTTTTTTTTTTTAGGTCTTTTTAATGGTATCATCATTTTCTGATTAGATTCTGATTAAGACCCCTGAGCTCTGAAGTAAAGGGTTTGTGGTGTCCCCCTTGAGCACTTGCTTTCCCCCCTTAATCCTCTGGCTAATAAGTTCATAGCCAGCCAATATGCCCTGGTACTGTTCAGGAGGGTGAGGTATTGCCCCATGCTCCTTACACCAAGCAGACCCAATTCTCAGGTACCTCTCCTGCTGACAGACATTTTGTTCTATTGGATCAGTCCACTCTATGGACAGAATAGTCTGAATTGATTAGCCCCGCACTGTATAATTGCCAGCAAATCCCCCTGAATCGTTTCCCATCCATTTGAAAAGGACAATGTTCGCTTTTTTCCCTCCGGCTTCTTGGCGCCCCTCCCCCATTCCCCTCCTTTTCATGCCACTTGGTTTGTTCACCCACCCCACACCCCAAGCCACCTCATCGAGGTGAGGCGAGAAGGGGGGAAGGGCCAGAGGAGAAAGCATTCCTATTTTGGACGAGCCCCCTAACCGACTACTGGCAAAGGATGAAAGCGAGCAGTGGGTGGATGTGTACTAATCCGTCACCCCGGAGTGTGAGTGGCGGGCTGATCGGAGTTCTTACCTGCCGGTGCACAGCCAGGGTGGGGAGGACAGTGAGGGGAAACAAGGGAAGGGGAAAAGCTGAGGTATAGAGTGAAAAGGAACTGTGGGGATACATAAGGGATTATTCAGGGGCCAAGGCGCCTGCATCAACTGCCCCTGCATCTCCACTCATTCAATCGAGAGGCCCAAAACCTTGGGTCGGGGCAAAAGTCCATCACTCTTACTGAGAATATTGTTATGTTGGAGTAGACCTGGAGGGCTGATCAAATGTGCCATGTCTTGAACTAAAGTCTTTCAGTCTTCAATTAGTTGGACTATTTTAACATGTTTTTACTTTGAGATGTTCATGTCTAAACCCCAACACACAGTTACAATTTAGGTTAGGCTCTTTCAATCTCCAATCTCGAATGTTTATGACCATTCCACATTGTAACTTAAATGGATAATTTACACCAAAATTACCCTCATATTGTTCCAGACCAGTATGACTGACTTTCTTCTGTGGAACACAACAGGAGCTGTTAGACTGTCTGTATCCTCAGCCACCATTCAATTTCAATGTATAAAGAAAGTCAAAGGGGTTTGAAACAAAATGGGGGTGAGTAAATTATGACAGAATTTTCACTTTTGAACAGTCCCTTTGATGGTCAACAATTTATTTTAATATCAAACATAATAAGTTCGCCATCTGCCATTTACCAGAAATCTTAATGCATGAGACCTACCTTTACAAGACTGCCATCACACAAGATATCCTTGGGCTGGGTAGAATATATTTTATTAATTTATAGGGTTTGTTTATTGGTTCTTCATTAATGAAATGCATTCTGATATAGCCAATGTCTAATTATAGCATGCTTTTATCCTCTTCATGCATCATGCAACCTCACCTTGAAAAACACTTGTCCTATATACAAGGATAATATAAACCATAATCTCAAAAATTTGCATAATTTTATGCTAACCTGGGGCAATCTTGAGTGCTTTAGTAAACAATTTTATGAAAAGGTTTGAATAAACATTTACATTTTTATACACACACACACACACACACACACACACACACACACACACACACACACACACACACACACACACACACACACACATGTTGTGTTTCCATGTTTTATGGGGACTTTCCATAGACATAATGGTTTTTATACTGTACAAACTTTATATTCTATCCCCTAAACCTAACCCTACCCCTAAACCTAACCCTCACAGAAAACTTTCTGCATTTTTACATTTTCAAAAAACATAATTTAGTATGATTTATAAGCTGTTTTCCTCATGGGGACCGACAAAATGTCCCCACAAGGTCAAAAATTTCGGGTTTTACTATCCTTATGGGGACATTTGGTCCCCACAAAGTGATAAATACACGCACACACACACACACACACACACACACACACACATATATATATATATATATATATATATATATATATATATAATTTATGATAAAGCTGTTCTAATATCTGAAATCGGTTCCCAGCTTTGACCAATATGATGCTATGCTTGTTCTTCGTCATTTTCTGTGTCTCATTCAACCTTTAGTGACCTTTTTGATTTGACCATTGGGGAAAGTCCCCAGAAGGACATAGGTTCAGAAGGACATAGGTTCAGGCTTGTAAGGGCTTTCCCCATCACATCTCTGACCAGGCTTGTGTTCAAGCTTAAACAAGCTCCTAGATAGAAGGCCCTCATGGGGTTTTAACAAATACAGGACCTATTGTCTGTTCAGAGCAGTGACCGCAAACAAATTGTATATCTACTAACAACACGATCCTGGACTCAAGAGATTGGCCACATGCGGGGATGTCTGACTAATGAGATGGTAACTGAATTGGACCCGTCGAGAGACTGACAAAAGAGCAACATTTATACAGCAATGTAGTTCTGAATTATTTTAATGATATTTTGACAGAGGTTAAAAGACCATTTGACCATCTTTTTTAATCACAATTTTAAGAACAAAATGCTGAAATTGTAGAGTAAAAGGGTTAGTTCACCCAAAAATGTGAATCAAACATGATTTATCTAAAAAAACATAATATCGCTTTCTTTCCTTCCTCTTTGTAAGAAGAACAAACAGAGATGTTAGGCAGATGTTGGTTTCAGTCACTCTATGACTTCCAGTACATATTTTTTCCATACAATGAAAGTGAATGGTGACAATGGCTAACATTCTCCCTAACATCTCCTTTTGCATTCCATAGAAGAAAGAAAGTCATATGGTTTTGCAACATCATGAGAATGAGTAAATGGAAGAATTTTCATTTCTGGATGTACTTTCCATTTTACATATTGAAATCCTGGAAAACCAGTTTATGCTTTCAAATGGAAGAACTGCACAATGGAGTGTGTGATCGTATTCAGCTTCACATGAATACACTCAGCTATAAAACACATAACAATACTAATGAGTTGATAATTGTTTTTCTTTTGTGGTCCTCTCCACTGCAGTCCAAGTTCACCCCAATGGCAGGTCATGTCCTTCACAAAGGGAGTGTGTGACATTGACAGTGTTTCAGGCCAAAGGTCATATTAGTAGTGACCACTAAAGTGGCTGATGATGAACTGGTCAAACCCCCCATTCTGAGGGACCTTCCCCTCCCTTTCCACCCAAAATGAGCCATTTCAACAGTTTATCTATTGGCCCAGATCCATATGGAGGGCAGGGCTCGTAGTATAGATGACATCCCATAGGTCAAAGGTTAAATAATCAGGGCTGTTTACAGGGAGAGGAGTTACTGAACATTAATGAAATGCACCAGGTTAAGTAATTGATGAACATTAACATAGATTATCACCAAAAAAGACATGCTTGGATATGTCAGACTTAAGGACAAGGATAAAAACAGCATATATTTTCTGAGAAATGGTGATGTATGAATGGGATCTGTGTACAAATCTTTGTTACAGTTATTTATGTTATTTGTGTGGAATAATTTGAGAAAGCACATTTCTTTTTTAGAAGCAAGTATGATAAATTCTGCAACAATCCGTGGTTCCTTACATAAAATATGCATATGCTTAAATTCACATTTAACCTCATTTTAGCCCATTTCTAAAGCAAAAAGGGGTCTCAAGGGACATTTCCTAGGGGTCACTGCCCTGCCCCTGCTTCATGTCAGGCCTCCATCAGTCATTCTTTTCCACGTTCCCTATTGTCCCTCAAAGACTCCTCTAGTGTTTGACCCAGTGTGGGTTGGTGATGGGTGGAGGACAGACCTGTGGTGTCAGCCTGCCTTGATGCTTAAATTCTTGAAAGGCTCCCTGAGAATCTGCGTAACTGGGAGTGGTGGAGTTGACCAGGTCAGCATGTGGTTATTTTCCGGCTTGCTTCCCATTAAATGCCTTCAGAGCACAGGGTCTGTAATCAGTGCATTCAAGAGGGTGTCCCTTTAACTGCGTGTGTGTGTGTGAGCGTGTATTTATCACTTTGTGGGGACCAAATGTCCCCATAAGGATAGTAAAACCCGAACTTTTTGACCTTGTGGGGACATTTTGTCGGTCCCCATGAGGAAAACAGCTTATAAATCATACAAAATTATGTTTTTTGAAAATGTAAAAATGCAGAAAGTTTTCTGTGAGGGTTAGGTTTAGGGGTAGGGTTAGGTTTAGGGGATAGAATATAAAGTTTGTACAGTATAAAAACCATAATGTCTATGGAAAGTCCCCATAAAACATGGAAACACAACATGTGTGTGTGTGTGTGTGTGTAAAAGATTGAGAAAGATAGTAAGATAAATTATAAAAAGGATGGCCTGATGGTAATGTATGGTAAAATCGTAAAACTTTCAAATTTTGCAGGAACTAGATGAGATCACTGCAGTGGTTGTGTCATTGCTGCATGGTTGTCTCAGAATGGCTCATTTGTTCTGTGAACTGCAAGTGGCCAGTGAACAGTGGCACTCACATTAAACTACTGGAAACAACTAAACCAAAACAGAAATATGAACCTGTCTGGCTAGATAAATAAGAAAATAAATCTATATGATACTCAAGAAATAAATTTGTATCTATACAAGTTATAGTTTTTTTCACCTTCAAGACCACTGTAATTTATAACACACTTTCCTAAAGTGAATATTAAGCAGCCTATAAATCCATATCTAGACAAAACAACTAAATTATGTTTCATTGGTAATTTATTTGCTTTTTTTCTGTGTTAAAGTTGACGTGTGTAATTTCAGTGCCACTAGAAGTACCAAACAGAAGTGCAAAGATAACTTTTCAGACTAGAAGTTTCCATAACACTTCCCCGTCTTTCATTGGTCAGACAAAGATATAGGCTCACCTCCAAACTCACACTATTGTTTGAGCCAGTGTTGCTATGTAGGCTTGGTCAGGATGCTGAAACAGAAATATTTTTATAGCACCACAGAACCACAGTCTTGCGAATGACTTCTAGTTGTGCACATTAAATTGGAACAGGAGAAAGTATTTAAACTTACACACCTTAAACAAATTTTACATTTGATGCTTTGGTTATTAGAATCACATTTCAGGTAAAAGGGAATTTTTATTTGAAATGTTCACCCAGTTAAAATAAATGTCATACTCTTCCACATTTGTTTGGCTCTTCTGCATCAGTTCACAGTGTGCATCACAGCTGTCTTTGTCCAATAATAGATTCTTTCACTGTCAGCCATTTTCTCACTCAAGTCCTCCTCCCCTTCTCCTCTCCGTCTTTAGCATGAGCAGCCAAAGGAGGCAGATTTATCTGCATCACCCTGCCATGATGACAGAGTAAATATTCATCTAGACGCCCAAGGTTTTTCACACCATTACCAGGGCATTCACTGTTGGCCCTGCCGGTACAATCCATAAAGGGATTGTTTAGAATGAATTGAGCTCAAGTATAGTGAAGGGCATAGAGTTCTCCAACAAAA
Source organism: Xyrauchen texanus (assembly GCF_025860055.1). Taxonomy (NCBI): domain Eukaryota; kingdom Metazoa; phylum Chordata; class Actinopteri; order Cypriniformes; family Catostomidae; genus Xyrauchen; species Xyrauchen texanus. Next base: position 34,586,635 of record NC_068279.1, read on the forward strand.
GTTCTAATGTAATTATTTAAATTTGAATTGTGTTCAATAGGATAAGTGGAGAAAAAAGCTAGGGTTGTTAAATGGGCTCTTACATTATTGACAGTTATTTAAAGATCAATGCAATCTATTGCTATGAGACCATAGTTTAACAGTGCTGTTTGAATATATAAAAGGTAAAATATTTACTTTTGATGGTTAGTTATTGAGTTATTATACAGTACTAGTGCATGACTGACATAATGAATGTGTGCAGTACATTATTTTGTGGTAGTTTCTGAAATGGCAACAAGATCAGTGCATTTCCCTTTCAGAACAGTCCCTTTTAAATCTTATGTTCTGTTGTAATTTACTTTACGTTCGTAATGTTGCTCTGTGTCCAGAGACCCCATTGCTCTGTGCTAAAAAATAAAATATTATTTTCCCTCCAGATTCTTTTTATACCTCGCATCTAATCAAAACACAGCAGCAGCAGCAGAAATTAGTGAGTCTGTAACGCTCTGTTTACAACACTTTTTAATGCACTTTTTAGAAAGTTGCCCCTGGACAGTAAAATGAATAATACAATAAAATAGATTAAAATTAACTATTTGCAGGTGTGAACTTTTGCATCTACGAGACAATTTTAGCATTGTCAAAATGAATTGCAATAATTGAAGTTTTATATCTGGGGTCTGTGAGGCCCCAAACATAAGTAATGTAAATATTTAATTTTGAGGAGTACATCTAAAGCATGATGTCAAGTTGAAATACTGTTTATAATCAGTTCTCATAATCTTTTGATAAAATAAAGTCATGGACAATATAGTTAAAACATTGTAATCAGATACTTCAGTGTTTAGTAAGTATTTACGAGCTATTAAAATGACCTAAAATGACGAAGATGAGGGTTAACCAGCATTGACTTCTTCAATGGTGGACTTAGATGCAGCAAAGTATTTGTCCTTATCAAGAATATATATATATATATATATATATATATATATATATATATATATATATATATATTAGATATTACAGCTGAACCTGGATTTAACACAAAATACAGGTTTAACTGTTATTTCTAAAAATGTTTTAGTTTGAGTCTTATACAAAGACAGTATATACAGATTTACCTTAATTGTTTTGATTTCATCCATAATATTTGTGTGGTGTTTGAATCTGTTTATTAATGTGTGTATGTGGGTTGCTCTATTGCTTTGTGTCATACTGGGAGCCCCTCCTGAGAGCTAGTGCACAACACTGGGGTGGGTGCAGCTGCAATGGCTTTCATCTCCTCAGGCACTTGGCAGGGAATCACAGTATACAGTATATAGAGTGTCCATGTGTGTGTTAGAGTGCAAGGAGCAAGGATGCAGTGTCTGTCATTTGAAGCTAATTAAGGGGGTCCAAAATATATATATATATATATATATATATTTCTGTACCTCACACCTCACAGCTGGTTATAACTAATAATCAGCATCAGATAGGAGAAAAAGGAAAACTGTTTATTTTTAATTTATCATTGGTAAGTGAAAAGAAAGTCAATCACTTGTTGAGGTGACTACATGTTTTGTAGATGTTAAAATATAAAAAATATACATAATCTGGAATTTCATGATGAAGAATATTGTTTTTATTATCATTTATCAACCTTGTGTTTAAATGTTATTAGTTTATTGAAGAGTACAGTATATTGTGGTAACCCTTTAAAATACGTTTCCATTCTTTATCATTAGAAAAATAATTAGGTACTGTATAATAAACTAACAATGAAAGTTATTGTAACAGCATTCATTAATCTTGGATAATGTTAATTTTAAAATATACTTTTGTTAATTGTTAGTTTGTGTTAACTAATGTAGTGAACATACATACTGTATGGAAACAAAAACAACTTTATTGTAAAGTGTTACCATAAAATCAAAGACTTTTGGGCATAATATAACAGGGATCTGCTGTCTTAAAAGATGACATGTTTTAATGTAAATATTTTATTTATAGTTCATAGACAAATATGGTTGTTCGTTTCAAGTGTTTCCAGTTTTCCTTGACTAGAAATGTCTATAAATATCTGGATGCAGTTTCCATGACCTTATTTGAGATACTTCATATAATATTTGTACTTGTACACACAGTCACACCGCTTGACCATTGAAATGACCTAGTGAAATAAAAATAAAAAAAGATTAGAATTGTTGAAAAAGTTCAAAGAAATGGCAAACAGTTTCAGCATCTAAAAGCACACACTTTCCAATATACAAAAACATACCTTCTTTTTTTTTTACTAAAAAACTTGATGTTGACAAAAAAGTTCATGTTCATGCACTCTTGAATTGAACATCTTCTCGGAGGTAATTTCTATAAGTAATCATAGGAACGAAGCTATGAAAAAAAAATCTGGCTTTCATGCAGAGGTACAGATATTTACTGACTGTGTCCATATATGAGGGACATTTTTGTAGTGTGTGTTCATCTCCTCTCCTGGAGAGTTTGTTTCAGTCGATCATCCACAACGACTCCCTTCTGTGCTACGTGTGGTGGAAAACACTCGTGTGACAATGGCCACATGAGAATCTCAGAGGCTGCCCATGGCTACACCTTTTGCTTGCTCGGATGCCGATTATGGTTGGGCTTAACATTTTAGCCCCTGTGGTGTGCCGCAAGGCAAGAAGTGATACCTGCAGTGGGAAGGTTTCGCCTCTGGGTCTCTACACTTTCCCTCTGCTTGGATGTAGCTCCCTCTTACTTCAGTGATAGGGCACTTATACAGCCTAATTTAGGCTTACCTATGACTTACAGATGACATCTCTATGAAAGTGCACTGATCTCAGAATAAAATTAAACATTTTGTTAAACATCAGCCAGCCCAGGGACCCCCTAATTTAAAAATGGTAACATTGCAATAACATTAACAGTAACAATTTCAGTAATAACATTAAAAAAAAAACATAATTTATGAATATTATTTCAAACAGAGAATTTTTAATTTTTTTTTGTTTTTTACAGACCCTCTGCAATGGACCCGTAGGAGCCTGTGGACCCTGACTGAAAATTCTGTGTCTAGGTGAAGATCTTACAGAGGCAAAAATCAAATAACAGTAGAAGTAGTTCAGATGTTTTCCTATCCATTACTTGCCAATTCTGAACCTGAGCAGTGACCGTAAGGTTAATTTAAAGCCTCTAGCATTTGTGTCAGCACTGTTAAGAATGCTCTAATCTAAGTTAAACTTGGTTGCGGGCATAAAGAAGCTTTTCTGCCTTCTAGACTTCTCTGTAGACTTTGCTGTATTCTTACTGCAGCTCTGATAGCCCTTGTCAGTTCTTTATGGTGAGAGTCCTTATTAGGGATGGCACTGCTCTCCCAGCTTATTCAGAGATGTGGGGGCTGGCTTGATCATAAATCACTGTGGTAAAAGGCCACAACAAAATGGCTCCCAGTCATGATTTGAGCTCAAGTCAGCACTCAAGGCCTGTTGTCTCAGGAAATATATGAAACTAAACAAAAGGGTCCATATCCTGAAAATTGCAAAATAATTACATTTGTATTAAATTATTGGGTTTAGCCCTTTAATAGCAATATTATTTAAAAACAATGTTCAATAAACAGTGACATTAATTATTAATAAATATTGAAATAATAATTCTTCTGTCATGTCATTAATTATCCTAACTGTTGGCTCTTTGTGGTTGCAAAGCATGGTGCATTCACATATTGTTTGAATTATTTTACAATGGCTTCAATTGTCAGAGCTATGTGTTTTATGCAATATAACAACATAATTCTGCACCTGTAATTTCCACTACTTGTAACTACTGTATACTACTACAAAAGATGAAAAAAAAAAAAAAAGGTGTGGATAAAATAACATTCTCCATTTTCAAATGTCCTATTGAACCAAACAGAACCAACTAACCAAAATACAATGACGTAAAAGCATGTTGCGTGCTCCTTTATCCGTTTTAGCAATATTTTAAACAATTTAAACATTGAACAGCATGACTTTTTTCATTTCTCCGACATACCACTCAATACAAACCTGGAGACACTTTATTCTCTCCCTTTACTAGGAAGCTTTTATCCTCAAGTAAGGCATACATGACAGTCGAATGTGACTGCGGCACAAGGCAGTAATGATTGCATGAAATTACAGAGGCTTCAGCAGCAGCACTCAGGTAGCTGGATCAGCTATCTCCCCTGCCTTACTTTCTCTCCCTTCCTGCCTCTCACAAGCTATTCAAAGGGAATGTATAACTGAATACAATATGGAGCGGGCGTCTTTCAAGGGCCAGAGCTAATGAGACGTTTTACCTTGAAATCAGAGCGAGAGAGGAGGAGACCCTGTTGAGCTGAGCTTGCATAGGGGGATCACAATTGGGCCTGGATCCTTCAGAGGAAGTGAGAGAGAGAGAGAGAGAGAGAGAGAGAGAGAGAGAGAGAGAGAGAGAGAGAGAGAGAGAGAGGGTGTGATCCATTCTACAGAGGAATAATTCTCTCAACGAGAGTGGATTATAACAGGTAAGGCATTTTCAAGCAACAAAGTGACCTCACAAAAGAAGATAGCTTGTTTGACGCTAACGTTGACCCACTTATTTTTTTATTTTGTTTGGGGTGACACCCATACATCAAAGTTAAGTCTCTAAGATTGGGTTTCAGGTGAATGCAACAATTACTCTCATTTGGAGGGGCACAAGCTGGAATGGGGTTGGCGTGAGGTGAGGAGAAGGGAAAGAAAAGGTACTCTTAACAGTTAGCAACACCAGCATGGATCAGAGAAACAAGTTATACAAGGACAGCGATGAAAGGGGACTAAAGATTTGTGTTCTGAGGGGTCCTCTTTTTAATCAGGGGCCCAAGAGATCGAAGCAGAGTGGTAGCCACAAACTAATGTCATGCTAATAAAAGGGTATGACAGTGTGAATGGTGGGTGCCGCTAGTTATCTACACGCTAATTAACGTGGTACCAGGAGCGAGATGGTTATTTGTGTAGTATTGAGGATTGAGGGGAGGTGGGGACACTGAAGTTTGGGGGAAGGGTAAAGACGAACAGATTAGGGCCTTCCATCTTTTGTCCAATTGTACTACTGCATACAAAGCCAAACAGGCAATCTATTATTTTTGATTGAAAGATGATGAGGGGAGTTATTTATTTTTCTTAATATAGTACACCAAGTAATGAGTGCTAATTAGAAGTAGCATGCTGTCATGGAGATCTAACATTTTATTTGTGAAAACACACATATTTGTGATTCAATTAATTTCTATACTTCACTATGATTTGATTAAAAAAGTTGATGTTAAAGACTTTAAAGTTATGACAGCAGTACTCATAAAAGATAACACCATGCGCCCAAAAATTCCTCCTATTCACTCAGGTTGTCTGTCCTTTTTCTGAGTTTTTGTATTAGTTTGACCCTGTGGCCCCTGAGTCTGATTTTAGAAGACCCTTGTGACCTCTGTCTGGCATAGTCCTCATCCCCTCTTTTCCCACAGACAATCCTGCAAACGGAACCACGACAAGAGGCTCAGCATATGACCCCAGGCATTTCCTATTGTCTGGAGTGGCGGGATAGGACGGGCCACAATTATTGTCACCATTGTAAGATGGGCGAGGTGTCTGAAAGACCAGACACATGGCAGTGTGACATGATCCCAACAACTCCTCGTGCCCTTTCCCACCAAACCACAATCTCCTATCAGACATAAGCTTTGCAAATGTTTTCTTGCAAGGTCTTTGTTAATATCAATGGCCAAATTTTGGCTCGAACTCTTAATGTCATGATGTTAAAGGGAAAAATCACCCAAAAATGTAGATTCTGCATCATTTATTGACCTTTGTTGTGTTCTAAACCTGTAAGACTTTGCTTCCTCCATGGAACACAAAATGTTATGCATATTGTTAGGGATTGAGAGCCTCAGTCTGAATTCACTTTCACTGAAAAACAAAGAGCTTTTTCCTCTTGTGCTCTACAAAAGAGAGAAAGTGATGCAGTTTCAATTTTCAGTGGATTAACCCTTTAACTGTCATTTTGTCAAGTATTTTGATTTGCTTGGCCAGGAGAGGGAAAATAGTTTGGAGTCTGTCAAAAATCTTGTATTGTATCAGAAATGGCCAAATACTATATATCACATAAAAGTGGCTTAAATGGTTTGCTTCCACAGCCATCCACATAATGAGTTTAGACGAAACACTATGTACATTTAATATGAGAAGAGCTATTTTTGCCAGGTGTCAGCTGTCAAATAATGAAAATATATTATCCACAAGTGTTGTACCATCTGCTTGTGCCACCCTTTAAATATAGTGTAAAAACTGTCAGTGTGTTTCCCTAAACTTTAAATTGACAGAATAATAATGGATAACACAGCACCAGAAGATGATGAGGTATGTAAAGCACTTAGTTAAAACAAGGTTTCTGTCATTCCTGGAGCTTGATCTAAAATTCTCATTCATCGCTTTTTTTTTTAGGACAGGAAGTTGCCGATGGCAGAATGTACCCTTATTTGATTTGTTGAAACTGACACTCTGTGAGCCATTTTTTATACAAAACAATTATGAAGTCAATTTATTTCACACATTAAAATGAAACTTACCCTCCAACTCCCTCATGCCAGTCCATGGAGAAGCTTTGTTGAATAATCTTGATGTACTATGTTACATGTTTTAGATTCAATGTGATGGTGACCGAGTTATACATGTTATTGCATAATTTTCTATCATTAATATGTACTAAACTGAAAACTTTATTTCATTGACTTTTGATAACAGTTAAAATATTTCAAAGCATTTAAAGCATTGACATTGTCAAACAATTCATGATTGCAAATGCATGTACATATAGAAGAATATTGTTCTGTTCTATACCTTTATGTCTTCTGTATACTGGACAAATAGTATATTTGATTTTAGTATAGAAATGGGATTACATTTATAATTGTAAACAAAAGCATACATCATACAATCTAAGACACACACAACAAATAAAATAAAATAAATTTAGTAAATTTATAAAAACAAATTTGATCACATTTGAATAAGTTTGAATAAATTAATCTTTTTTTACACATGCATTTCCTCCTCTTCTTAGGAGTTTTTTTTTTTTTATTTAATTTTATTATTATTATTTTATTTACTTAATTTAATCATATTAATTTAATATTTGATGCCAGGATGGATGACCTTTAAAACATTATTATAAATCAAGAAATGAATTACAAACATTAAAAGTCATTAAAAAGGTCATTTTAGGGAACTCAATAAGAGTTTGAGATTTGAAAGCAATGTGAATTCCTTATTAGGAGAAAAATCTGCATTTAAGAGGAAGCCCCATCTTGAGGGTACCATCTTAATTAAAGTGTTGCTAGGTAACAGTGGCAAACTGTTGGTAAATGGGCAGGGTTTAGTTAAGTGAGCAGGGGCGGCTCACACAATGGGAGCACATCACCTCTTTGCTGTATTGAAATATGTCCCTTACAAACTTAGAAAGTAATACAGCCTAACTCTTATTTCCCCTTTTTTCAGGCCTGCAAATAGAGGACAAAATATAAGTTTCTCACCTCCATTGGTGAATAATGGGAAATCAGCTCATGTGACCTACTGAGATACCATAGGCGGATCATGTATCCAGCCACTGCACCCTGGCAGCTGCCTCCAGTGGCAACACATTCCCGATAACAAATACATCTGTATCTATAGGATCATTGCTATGGCCACACATAAACCAAGAGCAGCTGCTGGAGACTATAGTCTTATCTGTGATTTAATGTAAATGTCATGTCTAATGAGCATGTTTTCTCCTTCCAGGATAGAGACACACTGATGAAATTATGGCTTAATTTACAGTCATGCATTGGCACCATAAACGTAATACTTACTAATCATATCTATCTAATAAGTTTCCCTTTTAAGAAATAATAGAACTGTATGGACTTTTCACTTTGAGCTTTCTTTTTCCATAGAGGAATAAATATATTTTCCCTATTAATTAATAAATTGACATACATCCAGTACTAACTCGATTTTGTGTATTTCTTCATTCTTGTTCAAACAGCAAAGATACTCTGTTTCATGTGGATGGTAGATAAGGCTTTTATCATCTTTAGTCATTGATTTTTAAGTAAGCTCTCGTTTTCTATACTCATTAATGAAATAATGCAAAATACTCACACTGTTCACATAATTGAGTACCTTTGGCAATAGTCCTGGTATGCTGGTTTCTGAATGGCAGTGTCCCATGGGTACTTCAACTGACTGGTTGCTGACCTATGCTGCCCTTGGACCGCTAGCCACAGTTCAATCAAGAGGCACATCAATGGCAACTGATGGCTAAAGAGGATTATAGCTCAGTGGACATAACAAATAATAGAGTGTATAGAATGTGCACAGCATTGTATGCTCTACTTTTATCATTTAATAAGAGAGCATATGGAACCACTCAAGTTCTAACAGAATATTAGCTTTTTGTGAATTATGATCAGTTTAAAAATTAAGACTCTATATTACAATAAAAAATATATATATTTATTATTATTTGGATATATTCATGAATAAATATATGGTAGCTCAATATTGCACTTACCCACAATCTTTAGTCAAAGATTCAAGTTTTACAAATAAATTAAAGTCAAACCTTATTTTTCTTGCTTCTACTCTATTCAGATTTTCTTTATTTACTTAGTTCTAAAGCTGAAGAGTGATACAGTCAAGATTTTAACAGCCTATGAAAAGTTTTAACTATACTGAAACGTTTGTTTCATGTTTAAAAAGTTTAAATGTTGAATCGTATCCATATATTAAAAATCAAAAATTAAATATTGGCTAGTAGCATAATTGTCATGTAAAACGAATCATTATGTCTCAGCAGATCTCAGGCTTTCATACATAAAAGGCAAGCTTGTTATTACATGCTGCTTTCACTAGGGGGCAGTCACTTCTGTTCAAACGCACTGATGTGAGTTTATCTCCTGTATTTTTCTGGTTGATTTAATTGCATTATAACGGACACTATAAGCACCCTACCAAATTTGTAAATAACATATTACAGGAAAAAAATAAAAAATAATAATAAATAAATATATTTATATACAGTACTGTGCAAAAGTTTTAGGCACTTGTGAAAAATGTTGCATAGTGAGGATGTCTTCAAATATAGTGACAAATAGTTTTCATTTATCACTTAATGTCATACAAAGTCCAATAAACATAAAAAATATCAAATCAATATTTGGTGTGAACACCTTTGCCTTTAAAAACAATTATTCTAGGTACACCTGGACAGTTTTTCTTGTTGGCAGATAGGATATTCCAAGCTTCTTCACCCCAGTTCTTCTATCTATTTAGGCTGTCTCAATTGCTTCTGTCTCTTCTTGTAATCCCAGAATGACACGATGTTCAGTGGGGGGCTTTGTGGGGACCATGACTTCTGTTGCAGGGCTCCCTGTTCTTCTATTCTAATCGCAAAAGGAATGTCTAACATTTATATTTCCTATAGACAAATGCTTTTGTGAAACATCTTATGTGCCTAAGAATTTTGCACAGTACTGTATGTATACATGTATAATAAATATATCAGACCACGAGGCAGAGACTGTATCCCTCTCCTTTAATCGTGATTAATTTATCTAAAAGCAAATAAATGTGTGTTATTCCAAGTTACGGAATGTTCAAGTTGTCTTTGAAAATGGACTTTCTGCGCGAAATAAAAGCGTCCAGGTACTTTACCGTCCAAGCGTCCGTGTTCGGTCTATTCATTTCTGGACAAAAAGGACAAGGTTAGGTCATCCATTATTTATTTTGGCACTCTCAACTTTGAGAACAATAATGAAACTCACAGACAGTTGTTCAGTCATTAAAAAGATACCTTTCAAACAGATTCTCTCGTTCGGCACAGGACACAACGACCCTCAAAAGCCCCGTTTGGTGTGCCAGATGAAATGGTTTGTGTGAATGGAGACTTCTCAAGAAAAGAAAGAAGCCTCTTTGACTGTTTGTTTTGGAATTTGTCTCACTAATCCAAGAGCGGTGACCAGAAGAGGAGGCCCAATGTACCATTTCATATGAACAGTAGCACTCAGGACAGCATTACGCCAGCATCGCATGGATGAACACTACTTCACTGTGAAATCTGGACAATTCATTTTCTCTATTGTGCATGTCACATCCCTCCATGATAACTCTAGTTTTCAGGCTATTTGAATTTTAAGGGAGGAAAAAAAAAAATCCTACTCCATAATAGGCTACATCAACAAAATAGAGGTGGAAAATGACTGCAAGTTTTGCAAACACTGAAAGAACAAGAATAATGTAAATGCAAAAATGTGGAACAAAAAATGAAGGGAAAAAAAAAGAAGAATGGCATGACATTTCCTTAATCATTTATTAAACAAACTGAAAAATAATAAATAAAGATAAGTACTTAAAACACATTAAAGACCAACAGATTCATTAAGGGCCATGGATTTTAAAACAAGATCCCAGCTACATAAGACCAGAATACTGTAGATTTCTGCGGAAAAACAAGTGATTTGTCTTTAACATCTCAACAAATTAATATGGATCAGGTCTGAGCCTAAATATATTGTTATTTGGCATTAGAATTAGAAATGGTTAAAAAAACATGGTGGCTATTGAAAATACCTTAAAAAGTGGGTATAGTTAGTAAGGTTAAATTTTTTCAATCCATATTGGTCACCCATCTGACGATCGATCAAACGTTGTGACTGTGTACAGGTATAAAAAAAAACTATTTGCTTCCGCCATTTGACTGTCAAGGTGTACTGCTAATGATATCGCACACTCGCAATACAAACGTCACTAAAAGACCACAAACAGAAATTCAGATTTGTAATTGAACAGATTTTTTTACCACCAAAGTTACGACATATTTGGCCATGTTTATTAGGGGCCCCCGAGTGTAATGGTTTTGTTCACAACATAAAATCAATGTACAAAAATAATGCACCATAACTACAATTGAAAAATCAGGCAGGATGAATACATTCATTGTCTGCATACCTTCTAAAAGGGTGAGAATAAGACTTTTACAGTAGATTAACACTTACAGAAAAAAAAAAACAGCTTAAAAACACTTCAGATATGCCTCTGTGCTGTCTTTAGGAACTGTAGTGCCGAAATCTCTCAAAACTGATTTAGATATCATTACCCGTGTAATCAAGCCCACTGCTTTGGCTTGTACACTACAGAGTGCCTTTGCGAGTGTGCTTCTGAATTCCAGCAGGACGTATAGTAGACACTCACAGGGGACCGGGGAATAAAAGCTTGGCACCTTCACATAAAACAAATCCAATCCTGCTAATTGATCTATAACAGAAAATCAATAGGCTCTGTTCAGAAACATGGAGCGTGCTTACAGGATCTGTTTGATCCTACTGGCCCCCCGAAATTTAAAAGCGAAATATTTTGACAGGGAAGCCACTGCTTTAGACAGTGAGTGAGCATTTTTACTTGATGAAAAAGCCCCTTTTAGATATATACCCACAAGCAGCAGGGGTCACTCGGAACCTGCAGGCACTGAAGTTAACACGTTAACACACACACACACACACACACACTCTCTCACACAAACACACTCTCACACACACTCAAAATGAGCTCTCAGTCTTCTACAGTCAAATAAATGCTTCTAAAGGGAAAGGCTGGCTTCAGTCCCTCTGAAATGGACAAATGAATACACCTTTAATACATAATTTCCTCTTATCATTCCCCGTAATGTACTTGTCATCGACTAAAACACTGTTTCTTCCTAAAAGGGGTAAGATCATTCAAAGATCAAATTCTGTCAATTACAAACTCTCATGCTGTCCCTTATGACATTCTTTCCTCTGTGGATTACAAAACAAAATGTTCCGCAGAACGACAGCCTCAGTAACCATTCACTTTCATTATATGGTATAAAGATGCAATCAAAGTGAATGGTGATGGTGAAGTCATACAGGTTTGGAACAACAAGAGGTTGAGTAAATTAAGACAAGATTTACATTTTTGGGTGGATCTCCATCTCTTTAACAAATGAGAAATGACAACCTCCCCTAGAGCAGAGTCAAGTTTCTACTTTGGAGAAGTAACATGACTTGGAAAAAAAAAAAATCTTAAAAACCATTAAAACCCTTAACTCTTTTGAAAATCATCTGCTGGTTCACGGGTACCATTCCCTTTAAAATCAGCTTCATTTTGAGAACTCCTTCAGAGGCTATCCTTCATTCAGTGATGCTTCAAAGCAATCCCACGAATATGACAGAATTCTTACTATCTACATTTTTGTATTTGTTATGTTAAACTATATTTTCCTCAAAAGAGAAATTAAGTTTAATGAGGAAGCCCGTCAGAAAAAACTCTGCTGATATGGTTGCAAGGAAGGGAAATGTTCCAGGGCCTTGTGCTGGATAGGTCATTTGGAAGAGTCCGCACCCTTGTGGGCCCCAATCCCTCCCGATGCTATGCGGCCATCAGATACTGGTGGTAGAAGAGGCCGAAGAGAGAGGTAGAGAACAGGCAGGCGGCAATCCACCAAGTGAAGAAGGACAGGAGCCCTCTAAAGAGAAGGGGGGTGAAAACAGTCCTTAGCCCCCCGAGAGCAACCGCTAACTGGGTCACAGTTTGAGAAGCCTGCATCTCTGCTTGCCCCAGCTCAGCAGGGTTAGAGTCCTCATTTGATAGACAGGGCAAACTCTCTTCGGGGTAAATCACCCAGGAATATCCACCTGGGTGTTAAAACAAGAGTCTGAAAAATTCAAGAAACCCTACAGGGGCAATTATAGTTATTTTTGCAAGAATACGTTGAGAAAAACCTTAATACACTCACCTAATGTCTTTAGCAGCAAAGTAGTATGTAACAGCATCACCAGAGGTGCAACGTACTGTAGAGCTATTACACATAGGTAGTAAAAGACTCGGGCGACCTGTGTGGAAAAACAAATTTGCAGTTAGAACATTTAAGCAAATTCACTTCAAAACAAGCAACTTCGCAGGAGAGGAGCTCATCAAACAGACTTGCAGAAGCCATCACTGGGAGCTTAAGTACAGAGGGAGGCTGCGAGCAGATGTAAGACCAGACACCCCTGCGACATATACAGCCATTTGCGAGTCTCACTTATGGCTTAGAACATCAAACAGGCTCTTTTTCCTCAGCTCCAGCTGTGGAGTGCTGTGAGTTTTGATCCTTACGCTCCACTAAACTCAAATGGCCTACTCATTTCGGAGCTTTGAGGGCAACAATGCCACGCAGTCCTTTTTTTATCCCCACATATTTCCACCTCTGAGGAATGTTGATGCAGTAATACAGGCCCCTAGAGTGGATGCCACAAGAGGGTCCCTGATTGTGTTTATTGACCAGTATCAGATGAGACATCACAACAATGTCCTTGGCACTATATTGAAGGTGGAATTCTTGTAATATTCATATCAGGCAAAATAAGGTGGCTTTTCATAGTAAATAATTGCATATTATGTCAGGGAAGATGTGACTGTTTACAAAAAAGTACCGGGATAACATACTACATAATACTTTATCAATATTCTAATGCAAAAATATATATAAAAATTGTTGTTACATTTTTCACATAAATATATTTTGGGAAAAATTCAGATCATCACTAAGAGCAACTGTGTAAGTAGACAAAACGTATGGCCGCATTAGGTCAATGCACACTTTTCTATTAAAGAATGTGGATGCTTTATAAATTCTCATCCCTGTCCAGTAGGTGGTGATATGCACAAAGAATGCGAATCGCCAAAAACAAAAGAAAAACTCTTCGAAAAGAAGATGAGGAGGGTTGTTTGAGAGTGGAGATTTATAGTAAAAAATATCTTAAATATGTCAAGACTTGAGAAAATTAGCTTCTGATAGGAGGTATACTGAATTGGAGATGTACCTGTGGATGTCTTTTAAGGCCTACCTTCAAACACAGTGCCTCTTTGCTTGACATCATTGGAAAATGTAATGAAATCAGCCAAAACCTCAGAAAAAAAAAAATCGTGGACCTCCACAAGTCTGGTTCATACTTGAGAGCAGTTTCCAAATGCCTGAAGGTACCACATTCATCTGTACAAAAAAAATTGTACGCAAGAATAAACACCATGGGACCACAAAGCCATCATAACACTCAGGAAGGAGACATAGTCGGTCTCCTAGAGATGAACGTAGTTTGGTGCTAAAAGTGCAAATCAATCCCAGAACAACAGCAAAGGACCTTGTGAGATGCTGGAGGAAACAGGTAGACAAGTATCTATATCCACAGTAAAACTAGTCCTATATCGAGATAATCTGAAAGGCTGCTCAGCAACGAAGAGTCCACTCCTCCAAAACCACCATAAAAAAGCCAGACTACAGTTTGCAAGTGCACATGGGGACAAAGATCTTTCTTTTTTGAGAAATGTCCTCCGGTCTAATGAAACAAAAATGGAACTGTTTGGCCATAATGACAATTGTTATGTTGAAGGAGAAAGGTTGAGGATTGCAAGCCGAAGAACATGATCCCAATAGTGAAGCATGGGGGTGGCAGCATAATGTTGTGGGGTGCTTTGCTGCAGAAGGGACTGGTGCACTTAACAAAACAGATGGCATCACGAGGGAGGAAATTTATGTGGATATATTGAAGCAACATCTCACAACATCAGTCGGGAAGTTAAAGCTTGGTTGCAAATGGGTCTTCCAAATGGACAATGGCCCCAAGCATACCTCCAAAGTTGTGGCAAAACGGCTTAAAGACAAGTCAAGATATAGGAGTGGCCATCACAAGCCCTGACCTCAATCAAATAGAAAATTTGTGGGCAGAAATGAAAATGCATGCGAGCAAGGAGGCCTGCAAACCTGTCTCATGAATGGGCCAAAATTAAAATTCCAGCAATTTACTCTGAGAAGCTTGTGGATGGCAACCCAAAAAGTTTGACGCAAGTTAAACAATTTAAAGGCTATGCTACCAAATACTAACAAAGTGTATGTAAACTTCTTACCCATTGGGAATGTGATGAAAGAAATAAAAGCTGAAATAAATTATTCTCTCTACTATTATTCTAACATTTCACATTCATAAAATACAGTAGTGATCATAACTGACCTAAGACAGGGAATGTTTTTTTACGATTAAATGTCAGGAATTGTGAAAAATTAGTTTAAATGTATTTGGCTAAGGTGTATGTAAACTTCTGACTTCAACTGTACATAGTTGAGATATTCTTCGAAAAATCTTAATTTGTGTTCAGTAGAAAAATAAGGTAATTCATCTGGGATGGCAATAAAAATGTTGAGAGAATATTAATTTTTGGGTGAACTATACCTTAAAGTATTTGTTGCGCAAACCACTGAAGCCCAGTCCTTCCAAGATGAAGGAGAAACAAGTAAATTATCGCATTTTATCAGTTTTGTACTCACAATATTCTAAACATAAAGAATCACAATATTATCGCATCGTATCAAAGATATCATCACATCCCTGCCGATTCCCAACGGCAACGTCTTACGATCTCAGCATTTTTTTAACGTGATAAGCATAAACAAGGCACTTTCCAACTTTTGTTTATCAGTAAAAAAATAAAAGCAGGACAGTTTGTGAAAAGAGTCTACGCACCATCTTTTGGAGGTCCACGGTGCTAATGCGTCCCGCTTCCTTCTTCATCTGCAAAATGCACTTCTGGGCCAGGTTGAGGTAGGCCTGCAGATGGTGCCGCATCATGGCTAGTCTCAGCACACAAAGGAGGAGGATCACCCATAGACGCAATGTGTCGTACGTCTTCTCAGACATTCTGGAAGCAATAAATAAAAAGAATATAAAAAGCCAATCCCAATGGTAATGTTTATTTTTTGTCATTTGCTATTATAACAATAATTTGCTACAGCTTTACATTACTTAGAATAATTAAAAGTAAACTATTAAAACAAACATCCATGTTGTTAAAATAATTTAAATACACTGAATAACGGGGTACTCACAAAGGCACATTATCTTTCCCAAATGTGGGATTACTTATGTAATCCTTTGTTATTGGCTTCACCCACAGCAGTACCATTATTAAGGGGGCCAAGAAGTTAATATGCAGCAAAGTCCTGAAGGATAAACAGATTAAAACAATAACAACCAATTAAGACTTGGCAACTAACAACAGTATAAATATCAGTGGAACAGTAAACACCAGCAATTATAAAGTGCCACTGCCTTAAATGTACTATTTCCCCTGTACAAGATGCTCATCTTTTCAATACAAAAAGGCCACTCATTGAGAGCTAGCACTAGACACTGAAAGTCTATACAGATGTATTGCAGGCCTAAATGGAAGCACATATAGAGAGTTGGCCACTCTCAACTGGTTTCGCTAGATTAGATGTGTTTTGCCGAACCCCTCTTTTAAAGCAGAGTAGCCTAGAGCCCAATGCGGGCACGAAAAAAGAGAGCAGGTCCATCCGTAATAATGCTTACTGTATCTGCTGAGTTTATATTCACACACTGGTTCAATTCATGGATTTATATGGAAATTGGTTGATGATCACAATATTTCGATAAAAACAACAAAATCTGGTTTGAGGATATCCAATTTCATGAACATATTACTTACTACTGCATTGTTAATAAAGCTCCAAAAGTAAATAGCATTAATAACAATAAAAACAATGTTTTGGACCCTGTTTATACCTGTATTTAATGCCATCCACTTGTGATTGTATTATCCAAAACAGATGCAAATATCAAGTGTAAATGGGGTCTAAAAGAATAATCAATTTCTAATCTATATTCAATCAATAAAAGAATAATGCACATCATAACGCATTTCTTTAAGTTTTAGTTGTAGAGATATCCACAACGCAAGCTTAACATGCCTGTTATTATTGTACAGTACAGTTTCTGTGCTGAAATAAGAAAGAAGCAATCCCTTACGTATACCACAGCATTTAGTCAATATAACGAGGGTCAGATTAATATGGCTTGCGTTTTTCTTTTTTTTAAGATATAAACATTTACTGTGTGATTTTGCAGTTGTTGAGGGTGAGGGCATCAAGATGCATCTGGGCCAATCGCAGGCCAGGGAAGGTAAGGAATGCTCCAATGAGAGAGCAAAGCAGTGCCAGGATCAGTTTAAAGGTCAGTTTGGAAATGGGGCCCCTGTGGAGACAGAGGAAGAGAGCAAGGCCTGTTCACAGCAGGGAAGCACAAACCATCACATACACAGCTTAATCCCAACACACAGAAACATGGTATACTGTACACACACACAAACACACACACACATTACTGACAAAGAGGAAGGCGGTATACTAGTCATACTACTCACTGGGACTCAAGGCCTTGGTTTTCCAGAAAATGCACAGCACTTTTGGAAAAATTTTCAAAGCCTACAAAAGGAGGAAGAAAATTCATAAATATACATAACAATTTTTTGCACATTTTTAAAATATATCCTGCAATGAGATCCAAATTACAATTACCCAGCACCAAATGAGTGTAAAACTGACTTTGACTATAAAAATGGAGGCACATGATTAAATTGCTGATGTAAGTGATGTGAGCGACTGTAACTGACAAATGACTGACTAAGGATCTACAAAATAAAAGTGTGGTGACTATTGCACATTGTTGCTAATTTTTATATTTATTGTCACAACTTCAGGACTATATGTGCTGAGACACTCTTGGTATTAACAAACTAAACAAAAATATGAGGAACAAAGTCACAATGGGCCTCGGGCTATAGAATAAAGATTTTGTTTTTATTTTTCTACCCAATTTGGCATGCCCAATTCCCAATTTGCGCTAGGTCCTTATGGTGGCATAGTGACTCACTCACTACAGGTGGCGGAGAACGAATCTCAGTTGCCTCCGTGTCGGAGTCATTCAATCATGTGGCCTGTGTGCATTACATCAGAGACTTGGCGTGTGTGGAGGCTTCACGCTATTCTTCCCTGCATCCACGCACAACTCACCCCACCGAGAGAGAGATTAACCCAATGTGAATCTACCCACCCTAGCAACCGGGCCAATTGGTTGCTTAGGAAGCCTGACTGAAGTCACTTCGAACTTGCGACTCCAGGTGTGGTAGTCAGTGTCTTTACTTACTAAGCTACCCAGGCCCCCTCCTTTATCGTATTTCTTATAAAACAAGACCAAATACAGTTTATGTTTCTAATAAGAGAGGATTATAGCCAGTAAATATCCTAAACTCAAAAGTCATTGGCAGGTGTGCACAAAGATTGATTTTGACATTTCCAATAACTATTAAAAAACGTTCATGATAAAATAAAATTGCACCAAATTCCATTAGCAAGTCATCATGGCGTTACAGTCACAGCTTAATTGTGAAAAACCCAGTAGCTGTACCTGTCTCAAGGCCAAATTCCAGGTAGTTCTCTGTGACAATAAGAATAGCCATGGCTTTCACAAAGAAGGCAGCGGCAAAGGTGATGCAGAGGGATCGTTCACCGCCCTCCTCTAGTCTGAAGTAGTGAGCCGTGAGGGAGAAAAGGATCTTCCTGATAGCAGCTTAAGTTAAGGAACACATTCATTTTACACAGGTAACTTCTGTACATTAGACTCTAAAACATAGTGAGCAAACAAGTGAGCACATCTTCTTTAATGACCTATTTTGCCAGCAAAATAATATAAAAGTAACAGTAGACAAATCAGCCACACTACAAGTTAGGCTTAAAAGAGGATTCTGTTCTTGACCCTCAGATATTACTTTCTGGCACACTGCCCTCTATTATTGGCTCAAAGAATATACAGTAAATAAAAAGTATGTTACAGCTGTAGATCTAATAAAGCTCCATACTTCCTCACAGAGACTGATGCAAGGTCACAATTGTTCTGTACCATAAATGTGAGGTTCACCTCAAAACTTTTGAATCTCATAATCTCACTATTTTTTAACGAAGCAGTTGTCTGTAACTGAAGTGGCATTGCTTTCATGGATTCTGCATAAAAATACTTTATTACTAAAGATGGTTTGACGGTCCTATGTTGCATGGCTTGTAAATCTCACATAGTGTTACCAGTGCGTGGCTTCACACCGCATCAGAGAATGCTGCGGAAGCCTTGATTTCGATGGGGATGGTGTGTTGGAAGGCCGGAGAGTCAAAGACTTCTAAAGACATACAATAGGCTTTGATGAAAAATGACCTGAAATTAAAGTAATTGTTTTGTGAAAATCATGACGAGAGAATTTGTTTTTAGCGCTAATCAAGACAAGTACTTGCTTAAACACGTTAGCCACCATGAATGAGCTTTTCTCATTGTATGCCTTCAGAGGAGTCACTATCAACTGGACCAGAATATCCATTCATATTTTCCTTTCTTATTCCACTTAAGTCACGTGTTTGACATGACAGGAGGGTGAGTAAATTAGGACAAAACTTTCATTTTTGGGGTGAACTGTGACTTTAACACACACCATAAAAGAGTCAAAGCAAATTTCCCTAAGATGAAAAACAACAAATTAGAAAACCAAAAAAAGACAACAAATACAGAGGTAAGAAATGATGTGCCTCTGAGTTATGATGGCTTGCATGTATGTGCCTGTGTTGATTGAACTGGTCGAGGGTCAATCATTCAACTTGTGGCTCCATCGTGCAAATCTACAAAGCAAGCGGGCGTCCATCTGAGGAAATGTTTCAGTGACCATCACTTTGACAAGGCCATTTTCCCCACCACACACTCTCCACTGAGATGAGGAGAAATGGCTCCTTCCTGTCCACATTCATCCATTTGCACACATAAAGACCTATCATCAACGTCATCATCTTCATCACCCAACCAACCAGCCACCTTCTTTCCTGACTGCCTTTACTTTTCCCAGGCAAATCAGTCCAGTGGGCCGTGCAAATTGGGCCTCCAATCTTGTATGGCAGGCTGAGCTTGGTGAAGGGCAGTACCGAGTTGAGGAGATTGATCTTTGTGGACTGTGCTAGGGTTAATGTGTGTGATTTGGTGAGCCACTAGAAGAGGAAAGTAGCAGGTTGAAGGCAACAGGTGCAGCTTTCATCACTCACACGCTGAACTGTCTTAGCTCCTATACTGTGAAAATGGAGCTTCTCGACAAGGGTCGTCTTTTATAAAGTTTGTTTTAACATTTAGGGACCACAGACATGTAATGGAATAAATATGTTTTAAAGGATCCTTAAATGGTTCTGTTAAAATAACAACAAATATGTTCTTTTATAAGAGTCATATGATGTCAACATCAGCTATTAGAAATTGGTTATTGCTACAATTTCTGGTGTTTCAAGATACTCTAGCAATTAGGGTTTCCTAAAACTCTAAAGCACTTAACTAATATTAAAGCTACAGAAGGCAAGAATTTTTGTTAGAAATAAACAACATTTCATTAATGTGCAAGTAAACCAACATGTTTTTGCCTCCCCGATTCACTATGGGAAGCCTATAATAATTATTTTCATTTTAGAGATGTCGCGAATTTTGTTGTTGTTAGTGACTTTTGCTCTAAGTTGGTCATCTGTGAGCAGAGCCAAAGTCTAGCTCACGCAATGACCAAAACAGTGTTCCTCCACAAGTAACTTACAGTTCTGTGCTTCAACAGCTAGAGGGCCAGAAGTTACATAGTGTAGCTTTAATGAAAAGGGGTTGATCACAACGATCAACTAGTCATCCACCAAACAACTAGTTTATACCCTTTAATATTTTTATTTTTTTTTAAACATTTGAGCTTTAAAGAGGACGAATTAAAAGACGCAACTTCGCAGAGTGTTGTTGTAGTTATAGAGCCTTATTAGTTTAATATTTGTCAATTATCCTCTTCAAAGACTGCATGTAGATTCAGTCTGCACTATATTTCAAACGTTGGTCTATGTACACTAACAAAAGGCATTTTTACAGTGCCTCATACATTAAGCGTTGTGTTTAAGACATCATGTAAATTTAAAAATGTCCAACGGTTTTTGACACATTTGCAAATCTCTATTAATGACAGTACACAATAATACTGATGCTTGAAAATACTGAAAATTAAAAAATGTTATGACTTCTGAATGAAGGAAAAAAAAAAAAGGAAGAAAGGAATAACTCCTTCAGTCATTCCAGTTCAAAAAGGATACATGACAAAGGCCAAGACCAACAGACTCCACACCACACTAATGTTCATCTCCCCACTGGGTTCGGCCACACAGAAGTACAGTTCATTGATGAGATACACCACTGTGGCTGCCACCGTAAAATCCACCAACCACTGGAACTCAGGGAAGTAGTGCAGAGCTAGATAAATGAAGACAGACAAAAACAGGACCTTCAGGAACCAGCCTTAGTAAGAAGAGCCTTGAAAATGCATTATGTTTGGAATTATGAAGATTTGCAACTGGAATGAAAACAGGTCTATCGCTGACTTACCCAGTGTGTCCACTTCAGCAATACACTTGGTCTCCAGCAGAAGGTCAATGTCTTTGGGAATTGTCAACGGCTTGTTATCTAAGTGGCCATTGTGTTTTCTGAGAATCAAAAGGAAAATGCAGCATATAACAGTCATTCATTGAAATTTTCAATGTTTATATCAATCCATTTAAATGGCGGCGGACTTGTGACAGCTTATTTTAATAAAGTAAAAGAGACAGTAAATAGTATATTGTTATTGATATATTAAAATAAGTATTTGCTGAATATAAGCAACTTGTGCTTGGTTAAAAGTTTGTATATTATATTATTGAAAAAGGATGTTGAAATTACATGCATCAAATATGACACAATAGACGTTTGAGGAATCTCTCTTAGTCACCATTACACTCCATTCATGCCCAATATAAAAAATAAATAAATAAAATCAGAGCTTTGAAAATTCTGACGTATACTTTTATAAGATATATTTAAAGTGTTAACTAATATTTCTGTGTATTTTCATAAGTGCAGCCTGCTCTGTCATTATAAAGATCTTATTATTTTACATTACAAG
Source organism: Xyrauchen texanus (assembly GCF_025860055.1). Lineage (NCBI taxonomy): Eukaryota > Metazoa > Chordata > Actinopteri > Cypriniformes > Catostomidae > Xyrauchen > Xyrauchen texanus. The sequence goes on from NC_068279.1 coordinate 34,608,504, forward strand.
CTATGATGATGTCATTTTACCATCAGTTCTTGAGACCCAGTGAAATTGTTTTACAATATCCCTTTTTTAAAAGTCATTATAGTGTTTGGGGCATAAAATACATACCTGTATGATAAAAATTGTTTACTGAAAAAAAAAAAAAAAAATGCACTCAAGCTATATATATATATATATATATATAAATATCATTCATATGGTATTTGATGTGCTGAATTGAACTACATTTCAAACCATATTTATAGACCAAGCAGAGAAAGTTGTCACGGCCTAACATTCAAACATTTGGTATATCTAAAAAGCCAAGGGAGTCCTCCAATAATACCCCAAGATTTACCACTGTAGCATGTATAGGCAAAGAAAAACTTAAATAACAAATATTAGGGGTGTAACGATACACTCAGCTCACGACTCGATACGTATCATGGTACAGGGTTCACGATACAATACGCATCACAATCTTTTTTTAAAAAATTTACAAATTAAAATAACAGATTTATTTCCAAAGCATTAACAATTTTCAATGACTTTCTTTGTTGTATGTTAACCTTCTGTATGTAAATTAACAATTGACTAGGTGTCACTGAACAATAAAACTGAATTTTAACATGAAATTAGAATTATGATAGCTGACACCTAAGAGAGAAATTCTTAAAGCAGTAAAAGTGCAAAAATAAAAAACAAAACATTAAAACAAATATTGTTCTGTTCAAGTAAGTTCAACTCAACACAAACAGATTGAAGGGTTTGTTTAGGTTATTTACAGTACACCAACATGCAAATGGAGTGACAAACACGCACACAAATGCAAATACACAGATTCTCACACAATTAGAAATGCATACATACCTGCTGTAACTGGTTCGATTTGTTCTTCAAAAGTAAGTGTTGTTCAGGGAGTAAGTGGGGCAATGATCAAAATCTGGGGTCCAAGGCAGTACTCTAACAGATAATTCTGTTCTTCTGTGTATCTGCTTGAGAGGTTTTGCAGGATGGCTGTCTTCATGTTAGCTATAGTTGTAGAGTATTTCTTGTCATGCTCTGTTCGATTGTGGATTTCAAGGGCACAATGAGTGACAGGGTGGCGCTATTTTCATTAGACAGGACGGTGGTGACTTCTTTTTAGCGGTTTAAGGTTTACCATTTCTTCGGCATCACTGACGTCGGCGCTATCCAGAGTATCGAGTTGACTGGCATTTTTGCGCACCTCTGTGCTCAAGAGGGCTGATGATATAGCCGCTTGTTGCTCGAGATAGCGTTCCAGCATTTCCATTGAGCTGTTCCATCGTGTAACAACATCCATGATAAGATTATGTGATGCGATCTCAAGCATCTTTTGAACAGCAGCTGTTGCTGTGGCACTGCGGTGAAAGAAAGCCATGACTTTTCTCACGTGACAAAGCAAGCGACTGACACAGGGAGCATGCAATCCTGCTTGCGAAGCAAGATTCAATGTTTGCAAAACCCTTAATATGACAACCCAGAGACAACCCAGAGACAACCCAGCTTCTTTCACTGCCACCTCCATAATAATTTAATGATTTACATGTAATGTTTACTGTGAAATGAGAAAATTAATTTTGTTGTAGCGGAATTTTATTGTAGTGTGTGTAAAGAGCTCAAGGGGCTGCATCTGTAACTGTTGGCAGGCTTCTGGGGTTGGAGGGGGGCGTGTGTTGCGGTTCGGTCTTCAGGAACCATGACACAGGATAGTGGATGTTTGTATCGCGATTTCGGTTGCGGTTCGCGTATCATTACAGCCCTAACAAATATCCATACAAAAATGAATGATTGGGCCTCAGCATGATAATGACCTTTAAAGCATTACGTATCAAATCTGCATGTGAAATTTGTCTAATGTTACTGAAAGCTGTTTAATGTCCAAAAAGTATAGTTTTCGGACAATTCTTTCATATGCTTCACAGAGTTAATGCATCTCCTGAGAGATATTGTCATACCTCAATCACTATGTCAGTGTGTTACTGCATGATAATAAACCACAAATAAAACAAAACACAAAAAGGGCAGAAAAATGCAACTGAATGCAGCTGAAATTTTATAATTTTGAGCAGAATTATCCATTATTTTTGTATTAACCTGAGCTTTAGATGAGTGCGCTTGTCATCTGTGTTTCTGCATGTTGATATCAGACACACTGAAACGATCCGTGAAGTTCTCATACTTTTACATGTATTATCTTTCACAAATTTTCAGATTGAATGGTTAATTTATTTCAAAGTCGCTCATAACCAGCAAAGTTTAAACACTTGTTTTAGTGCAGTGGTTGATAGACAGGTGAGGGGTGGTGGATATTTCTTTCAATTTATGTCAATTCCATTTCCAACTATCCATTTAATGTATGCTTTTCATGTGCTCTTTTGAAAGAAACAGCAAAGAAAAACTACAAAGTGATGAAAACCATTTTATTACCAGAAAACATGTTCTTTCTAAAGCACTTTTTTTCAAAATATCTGGGCCCAAATGAAAAAAAGAATAAATAAACTTACACAATTATTACAATATTTTCATCCAAGAACTAATTTATCTTCCTATGCTACCCAGATAATGCAAAATTATACAAATATAAAAATTCCATGATGAGCAAGAAAGATGATACAATTCACTTATTTTGCGAGAAAACTAAAAAGCAGATATCAACGTGTGGGATCTGCACCAGCCCAAAGCAGATATAGTGGAGTCCTAGCAGCGGGTTCTGTTTCTATTGGAAACCAAACACTAGAGTTTGCACATTTTACTGGGGATTAGAGGAGCCCTCCTTGCTGTTGAAAAAGAGCTAAATCCATACAATGTTCAAATCAAACATATTTTCACCCATCCCTAATGCTGTCTGCATGACAAAGAATGGAGAAATGAATATTGGGGTGTACTGGGAGCTGTGGGATATTGGAATGGGGCACGGGCCTCAGAGTGAATGGGTCTAGTATGCGAGCTTTCTGCCCCATGGCTCTGAGCTAGCTGAACCTAAGATTCTTGGAGCTCTCCTCTGGGCCTCTGTTGTTTACATAGGTCAGTGTGCACAATGGTGGTCGGCACAAAAGCACTGTGGGCATCGTAGTCTCTCTGCACTGCATTGCAGCATACCTGCCTGACAAAATGGCCCAAGAGCTCCCTGCAGAGAAAGAAATGGGCTTTTGTCTGAGAACAGGAGGTAGGTATAATAGGGCTGACGATCAAAACTAAGCTGCTAGACACAGGCTGGTCTACCTTTTCAGAGAATTAGCATGTGTGCATAGGACACAGCTTTCATCCACAGCGGAATATGAGCAACAAAGCTGCTTGCCTTTGACAATGTTGTAGTTCCCACAAAATGAGCTTAAAATACTTGTCAAAAATGCACAAATTTACAGAATACTAATAAAGCTCATGTACCTGTCTTTCTTGTTCTTCCCTCCTTTCTGCTGCTTTCCAGCCAAGGCCCTCAACTCGTCTTCCGTGGGGTGCTGGTACCAATGCAAGCTACCAAAACACAAGGAGAAGTCATCTAATTATTTCTGATTTCAAATAGGACTAACTCTTAAAAAAAGAAAAAAACATGTTTAATAAAGAGATTAATTTTCATTGCTATAGTCACCTTTGGCTTTTTCACAGTGTGCTTTAAGACATTAAAGGGACAGTTCACCCAAAAATGAAAATTCTTAACAGGAGTACTTTTGAACCGTACATTATGCTGCTAGCCTTTAAAATGGTCTGCGGTTTAATTACAAAACTTAATTAATGGATGCTAACAAAATGAGCAGCTTTTTGATGCAACTTTTGGCAGCAAACATTAGCACAACCCCTTCAACTTTGTTTAGAAACCATCATGTCACAAGCCCTGAGAGGGATGTGCTGCTTTCAGTTCTTTTTCCATGTTTCCTTACTAATGAAAGATCTTAATTATGAAAGTCTCCTGGGCAAAACTTCAAGCCCTACGCTCAAGACAGAATTTTTCCAAACAATTTTTACAGCCAGAAAACAAACCCTGATGAATTATTGAGCACATTCAGAGCTGTTTACTCTAAACACATATGGTGCTAATTAAAAGGAGAAACAAGCATGGCTTGTACTTTCGTTAGCGGTTCTCTCGGGTCGTAGCACTTTTTGATGATACCCTTTGGTCTCACTGATGCTCCATAATGATACATTTTTGATGGGCTCTTAATACAAACAATAAAACATGGGATATGACTGGAAAGAGATGCAGCTTCTTTGGTTTGCGTTGTTGCCATTTTAGTTTGAACATTGAGAGGGATGTCGGAGCGACACAGTAGGCTGTGCTTCCTCATTACCTGCCACTGCAGAGGAGCCATCGTGCAAAGGAATAGTGGGGTATGATCTTCTGAATCACGCTGGCCATTACCATGGTAACCACCAGCTGCACACTGATTACACCCTGAAGTAAAAGAGTGAAATATTAGGACACTTTCCGATTGCACTAGCAAGAATACAGAACATTCAGACTAGTTTAAATCAATCTGAACTCAGACAAACCTAGTAACTAATCTCAATTGTCATTGATCTTGGCTTGAAAAAAATATTTTAGAGCCAGACAAAATTAAGGACTGTGAATTTCAAAGGAAGTTGACAGTCTTGCAAATTTAGCACCACCAAAATTATTTTATTACACTGTTTTCAAAGGTTTTATGTACATACTTAAAATCTCTAGCATCTATGGGTAACAAAAAAAGAAAGAAGTTTGTTTTCATAGAAAAAAAGATGCTACTAAGAATTTGCTCACTGTGTCCAAGACAAAACTCCACATGGAAAGGTCAATAAATTCAGTTTTGCACAGGTAATAATCTCTGAAAAATAATCTTGACTTCGTCAGTCAAGCACCTACTCTATAATTGCCTTAAACACCCCAGCATTAAGCTATCCCAGCTAGCGTGGGGAAATGCTGGCATCAATGGGCAATCTCACCATCCATGCGTGTAAGGCACAGTGTCCTGCCCCAGTGTTGAGGAGACGGTGAGGTGCATTCAAATGATTACTGATCCGCACAAATTGCCATGTGCCTAGCAAGCCATTTAAAAACTCACAAAATAAATTTACATCTCAACATGGCTAATCGAGAAGAGGGAATTATGAATCATGTTCTAGAGCAAGTCAATCAGACAGAATCTTCTTTTCCTTGTTACCTTGAATTCACAATAACATTGCCATAAATCAAACTTTGCACCTCTCTGGCCCTGTTTGCATCTGGTTTTTAGATCCGTCTTGGATGATCTGATCACAAGCAGTCATTCGAGATAGATCACGGTTTATGCCTGCTAACAGACATCTCATATGCATCATCTGTGACAACTGTGATTAGAGGTCATGTGAAAATCGATATATGTTAAAGTATTGCAATTTTTTTTTCTCACAATACTGTATCAATATGTGTGTACCAAAAATCTAAATTGTTATTTACATTTTTCCACATTAATGTTATGGTCATTAGGGCTGCAACTAACGATTATTTTGATAATCCATTAATCTAACGATTATTAGATCAATTATACACGTGGAGTGGTGGTGGTGTAGTGGTCTAATGCACATAACTGGTGCACATAACTGGTAAACTGGTAATCAGAAGGTTGGTGGTTCGATCCACCACCATTGTGTCCTTGAGCAAGGCACTTAACTCCAGGTTGCTCTGGGGGGATTGTCCCTGTAATAAGTGCACTGTAAGTCGCTTTGGATAAAAGCGTCTGCCAAATGCATAAATGTAAATGTAAATACACCTATTTGGGTGATTATTGATTGATCTAATGATTAATCATTAGCTCTTAACCGACTATTCAACTCGTGCCTTGACTTAAAAGGTTGTATTAAACATGCTTACTAACAAAGTTAACAAAATCATCTCTTAAAAATACCTCTAAATGAGGTTTACTTCAGAAAGAAAAAAATAATATTTGTCATGTCTTGTTTTGTTTTTCCCTTTATAATGATCTAAAAATCCTTAAAACATGATGTATTTACATGAGAAGCAATGTATAAGATATTAAGACTTATTAAGAATATATCTTGAATATACAGTAAGTGTATTTTGTATAGAAGTGTATTTTTTCACTTTTTCACTCAAGTTCATACTTCTGCTAGTTCAGTATTGACAAAATATACTCATATTCAAGATATATTATCTGACAGCAAGTCTAAATATCTCTGAAAGCAAGTCTAAATAGGATTTTTAGATATTTAAAAATAAGTATTAAATATTATATTCAACATTAACCGATAATTTGTTTTCTTCTGCAGTACAGTAAATGTACAGTAAATGTAAATTGTTTAAAAAAGACAACTCAAAAATGTATTTGTTTAAGTGTATAATGGGCTGACTACCCTCTCTCACCATTTTGTTCACTTCGATCCATTTTTAACTTTAATGTTATAGCCAATTTTATAGCCAAAGATTGATTTGTTTTAAAAGGTCCAAGTCAAATATCCTTTTTTAATTTGAGGGTCAGTATTGCTTATGTTTACAAATAAATCATTACAAACAAATCATTTCTGACTCTTTATATTCATTTAATAATGCATTTGGTAATTTGGGTTCTCTAAAGTCCTTAGAAAAATAATGAGAATTAGTGAGTAAAATATTACAATATCTCTATATATTATCACTGTTTTGAATCCCAAAACACCAAAAATAAAGAAAATCGCAATAATATTGAATCATGACCTAGATATTGATCAAATATTGTATCACCAGTTACCTTGTGATTCCCACCCACTTGTATTCGGATTTCGACACACATCACTCACTACAATAGTGGCATGGCATGCGGACATATTTTTTATGTATTTTTTGGTAAAATCGCTTCAGATATCGTTTAAATTTACCTCGAGCTCGAAGCAAAAATGTGACGTTTTAATGCATTTCTAAATTATTTTAGTAGTACCAGTTTTAAATAAGTTTTGGTGTGCATGTTTATCATCTATGTCACTGCTAGGTTTGCAACGGTATGAGATTTTCACGATACGATAACTGTCTCATAAAATATCATGGTTTCACGTTATCATAGTATGTGGTATTACACAATTATTATTATCAGTTACAATGACCCTTAAAGCAGTGAAAACAGAATGTTTTGTTTTGGGGTTTTTGGTTGAAAAAATGCTTAATTATATTTGAAGCTTGAAACTATTTATTTTTTTAATTGAAGTATACATACATGTGTAAAAAAAAGTGTCCCTTTTGAAAATAAATGGAATAAATAAGAAAGCTAACAGAGTTATAATAAAAATATTACAATAAACATGATGTAAAATAGCATGCAACAAGAACATGTTATATAATTAAAGCATGTTACTTTACATGTTAGCATATTATGTTAAATGAAATACTAAATGAAAAATTATTATACATTACATTATTAACATATACTGTAGGTGTGTGACAGCACAGCCAGACTGCTCCTGTCTGTACCTTTAACTCAGTGGTTCTCAACTGGTTTTGCTTCAGGACGCAGATTTTACATTGGAAATCAAGTGGCGACCCACCATAGTAAAAGCGTAGCCTGTATTTAATGTATCCTGGGTCGCATTTCCTTTTATGTTGCATAGTTTTGTTCATGGTTTTCAAGTACAAGGACATGCATAAAGTGACATTATTTTTGTTGTTGACATCAACAACAAAAGTGACTGGAAGTTTTCTCCCCCCTTTATATATTTACTTATACGAGCCCATTATTATCCTGTTTGTTTCCTAATTTCAAACACAATTCAAACAAAACATACATATTACACAGGAGGAAAGGCTCCTCATTTACCATGGTTAGGTAAGTGTGCTAGTCTTAAATAATAGTAATAATAATAATAAATGTATGTATTTATGAAAAATAAATACTAGCTGAAACACATCTTGAAACTTTAACTAAAACTGCCACTGTTCATTTAAAATTAGGTCTAATAGATTCTACCTTTAGATTATTTCAAACTACAACATTGTCAAAATACAAGTTACTTTTAATCATGTAAAATTGTGAAACAATTTTGTAAAGGTGATGTATAATGAAAAACAATTTGCGCAATTGTTGCTCTTTTCCTCTGGCATGTCAGGCTGACTCAGCAGTCCTACATAGGCTATCACTTGTGAGGCCACCGAAAAATCTTCAATGGGAGAACCATGGCATTGTTCTTTCCCTGCTGTCTGCGACCCAGTTCGAATAGACCTGTGACCCACCAGTTGAGAAATACTGCTATTACTCTCACACACATACACACACATACCATCACTTATGTCAGACCCTCTCGCCTTGTTTCTCTCTGACATTTTCTCCACTGCATGTGTGTGTGTGTGGCGCAAGTTGACGAGTCTGACAAGGAGGAAAGGAGATGCGCACACGAAAGTGAGATTCTCCATCCGATTGCATTTTTTCTCTCAATACTGTAGATAAGCAAATGTACATCGTATGATAACGGTCTATTTTCATACCGTGAAAACGGTATACCACTGCAACCACTGTATGTTGATATCAGGCACACTAAATATGTTCTGTGAAGTCTTGGGCATGTTTACATGCCATTTTCCAAACTGTCCATTCGGACACTTTTTTTTTCTTTTTTTCTAAGCCACACATAACATTTAGGGCTGCAACTAACAATTATTTTGATAATCGATTAATCTAATGTTTATTAGAACGATTATTCGACTATTCTGCAATTATTGCAACGATAAATCTATAGCTCTTAACCGATTATTCAGTTTGTGCCCCGACTCAAAAGGTTGTATTAAATGTTCTAACTAACAATAAAGAGGACAAAATCATCTTTTAAAAGTACCTCTAAATGACATTCACTGAATTAAAGGAAAACAAATATTTTTTATTAAGTTTAATTCAGTTAGAAAATTCACTGCAAAACAAATCATATTGTGTTTTTCTCTTGTTTTCCGTTTAAAATAGTCTAAAAATCCTTAAAACAAGATGAATTTACTTGAGAAGCAACATAGAAGATATTTAGACTTGCTTTAAGAGAATGTATCTTAAATATACAGTAAGTGTATTTTGTATACAAGTGTATTTTTTCACTTGGTTATACTTCTGCGAGTGCAGTAAAGACAACACATACACATATACAAGATCTATTCTCTGAAAGCAAGTCTAAATATCTTATATGCTACTTCTCAGGTGAATGCATCTTTTTTTTAAAGAAGTTTGTATTTTTTATATTATATTCAACATTCTCAGATAACAATATTTCTTCTGCAGTATAGTTCCTAAAGAAAATGTACATTGTTTTAAATGAGTTTTATTTATTTTTATTGGAAAACAAGCAAAAACAAATGATAAAAGTATTTTGTTGCAGTGTATAGTGGGACGAAGACTTCCTCTCTGACCTTTTTGTTCACATCAATCCATCTTTAATTCTCAAAAAAACAATCTCTCTCTTATTAATAAAGCTTCTTATTACCAATTTTGTCAATTATGATTCAATAAGTCACGAGTCATCACGTTATAATATAGCTGCAGCAAGGGCGCATTCGAGGGACGAGCATCCCCATGACAGAGTGTTAATCAGCCACAAAGGAATAACAGTTTCGGAGTTTGTAGTTAAATTACATGACCTGCTTCTGTATTATTTGATCTTTAATAAAGCTATAACACATTAAATATAACTGGATTTAAGATGTAACAACAGTGTTTCCTTTAAAGAGCTCCGACTCCACTAATTCCACAATGAGAGTGCACTTCCACTTTTCCTTGATGGCTCTGTAGTCACTTTTAAGTTTTTTAACTTTTCCATACACTATTGGAAGGTCTGATGGTAGCTGTGTGCGGCCAACAGCTGAGACACTTCGCTTAATTCGCCGCTAACGAGAGGAAAGTCTACACCTCATTTATTGACCTCGGCGTGGTTTTGCGAACAGCCGTTTCATTTTACAATTTGATAGTGACCAATCAGTGATCTGCAGGGTTCAGATGTCACATTTAGTATCGGCTTGGCTCGCTTGGAACCTTGACCGAGGTGGTACTAAAAAAAAGTAACAGGTACCAGGTACCGCAGTGGAAATCCCCCAAAAATCGAGTTGAGTCGTACCGTGCAGTGGAAAAGCCCAATTTGAAGAAAAAGAAAGCTGCTTTGCTACAAGATCAATACATCACCATTAACTGACAGTTTACAGTCAGTTTGTCTGGCTGCCAAACACAATGGTCCTGAATTGCTCCTCAAGATCTAGCTTCCTTCAGATTTTAGTTCTAACAGCACTGAGAACCACTGCAATAGTCAAATAGAACTTGACAGTCTTGTAAAATGAGCACCACTAACATTGTTACTTTACACTATTTGCAACAAAGTCTAAATGTAAATAAAATTCCTTGGAGCTAGAGCTATATATATATATATATATATATATATATATATATATATACACATATATACACACACTCACCTAAAGGATTATTAGGAACACCTGTTCAATTTCCCATTAATGCAATTATCTAATCAACCAATCACATGGCAGTTGCTTCAATGCATTTAGGGGTGTGGTCCTGGTCTAGACAATCTCCTGAACTCCAAACTGAATGTCAGAATGGGAAAGAAAGGTGATTTAAGCAATTTTGAGCGTGGCATGGTTGTTGGTGCCAGACGGGCCGGTCTGAGTATTTCACAATCTGCTCAGTTACTGGGATTTTCACGCACAGCCATTTCTAGGGTTTACAAAGAATGGTGTGAAAAGGGAAAAACATCCAGTATGCGGCAGTCCTGTGGGCTGAAAATGCCTTGTTGATGCTAGAGGTCAGAGGAGAATGGGCCGACTGATTCAAGCTGATAGAAGAGCAACTTTGCCTGAAATAACCACTCGTTACAACCGAGGTATGCAGCAAAGCATTTGTGAAGCCACAACACGCACAACCTTGAGGCGGATGGGCTACAACAGCAGAAGACCCCACCGGGTACCACTCATCTCCACTACAAATAGGAAAAAGAGGCTACAATTTGCAAGAGCTCACCAAAATTGGACAGTTGAAGACTGGAAAAATGTTGCCTGGTCTGATGAGTCTCGATTTCTGTTGAGACATTCAGATGGTAGAGTCTGAATTTGGCGTAAACAGAATGAGAACATGGATCCATCATGCCTTGATACCACTGTGCAGGCTGGTGGTGGTGGTGTAATGGTGTGGGGGATGTTTTCTTGGCACACTTTAGGCCCCTTAGTGCCAATTGGGCATCGTTTAAATGCCACGGCCTACCTGAGCATTGTTTCTGACCATGTCCATCCCTTTATGGCCACCATGTACCCATCCTCTGATGGCTACTTCCAGCAGGATAATGCACCATGTCACAAAGTTCGAATCATTTCAAATTGGTTTCTTGAACATGACAATGAGTTCACTGTACTAAAATGGCCCCCACAGTCACCAGATCTCAACCCAATAGAGCATCTTTGGGATGTGGTGGAACGGGAGCTTCGTGCCCTGGATGTGCATCTCACAAATCTCCATCAACTGCAAGATGCTATCCTATCAATATGGGCCAACATTTCTTAAGAATGCTTTCAGCACCTTGTTGAATCAATGCCACGTAGAATTAAGGCAGTTCTGAAGGCGAAAGGGGGTCAAACACAGTATTAGTATGGTGTTCCTAATAATCCTTTAGGTGAGTGTATATATATCAGCAAAAAAAAAAGAAATGTCTTTTTTTCAGGACACTGTATTTTAAAGATAATTTTGTACAAATCCAAATAACTTTACAGATCTTTATTATAGGGTTTAAACAATGTTTTCCATGCTTGTTCAATGAACCATAACCAATTAATGCACCTGTGGAACGGTCATTCAGACACTAACAGCATACAGACGGTAGGCAATTAAGGTCACAGTTTTAAAACTTAGGACACTAAAGAGACCTTTCTACTGATTCTGAAAAACACCAAAAGAAAGATGCCCAGGGTATTTTTTTACACATGTTAAGTTTGCTGAAAATAAAAGCAGTTGAAAGCGAGAGGACAATTATTTTTTTGCTGAGATTTGCTTTTCTAGCAAAAACTAGATTATGGATTGTGAGGTATGAATGGTTGGTGCTTGAACTAGGGGGGCTTAATGATGTTATGACTGATGTAAGAACAAGAATAAAATAAGATTTTGTTCATACTGTCAGAAAAAAAAAAAAAAAAAAAAGGATTTGGAAACAAAATTATAGATTTTCTATATTCTAATTAAACAATATCACAAATGAAAATACAAATATTTTCATTAAACAATAACACAAATGTTATGAGTGTTGATGTCCAAAATATTAGCATGGCTGTAATTATGATGTAGGCATGAAGTTGAAGGCTAAATGACTATTCACACCAAATCAGTTTATTTGTCGAAAATTTTTGACTATAGGAACTAGGGCTGGACGATTAATCATGACAAAAGTCAATGCCCATGCCAAGTTAACCATCCATGGATTTTAATTAGGGATGCACCGATCTGATACCTGGATTGGTATCGGCTCTGATATTGAAGCTGTTAGATGGATTGTGTATTCGGTCAGACGAGCCCGATCCAAATCCGATATACTGTGTGTTAGTCATGTTCGTTACTGTCAAGCTCAAAACATTATATAAAAGATCCAGAAAAACACCATTAAAGTAGTTCATATGACTCGTGCACTTTATTCAAAGCCACTTGACGATGTGCGATAGCTCTGTGAATCACAAATGTTTAATAAGTAAATATATAAAATGCACGCTCAGCTACAGTGTGTCAGTGAATTGCGCTGCTCTGTTTAAACACACACACACACACTCGCGGCTATTTTTAGCACGAGTTTTTTAGCACTACTCATGAACAACATCTCAGATGTAGATGCTCAAAAGTTCGGTTCACTTATATCCATTTAGAATGGCACTGGAGGTGCTTTTTACCAGAATTTGAATAAGAAGCGAATTAATCTACTGTGAACTTGCCTACAAACAGACACTTACAGGACTTCTTGGAGAGTTTAGAATGTCAAAATAAAAGCATGAGGGTTTAAAAGTTAAAGGTGCATGATTAAGAAATATTAATATATATTACTATTATAATATATTATTATTTGTTTACAAATTATAATAATATATAAATTAAATGGGTTTCAAAAAATAACTGTGAGAATGAAAAGTGAGCTGATATCTTACAACTAAATTAACCAAAAAATATAGATGCAAGTTGAAAAGATTTTGCAAAATAAAAAAACTGCATATTTTCTGCCGATGACATACTGGAATTACTGTTAATTTTGCTGCTACATTATCCAGTATACTATAAACGATACAGTTTTTCTTAATAAGCTATACATTTACATTGAAATAAAAAACAACACTGGTATTGGATCGGTATCAGCCAATACTGAGATTTCTGATATCGGAAGAGAAAAAGTGGTATTGGTGCATTCCTAATGTTAATGGGGCAGTTTACAATAGAATGTCCTTTACTGAGCTCAAATTATTAGAAAAAGTAACCTGCACATTTCTGAACAAACTGGCAATAAAGAAGGTGTTTTTGAGTTTGTTTCGTTGGTTTGTAACAGCTCGCCAGGGTGAACTTTCAGGAAAACGTCTTACCAGCAACTAAACGCCTTCTTACTGCCATTGGTACTCATTACCAGTTGGCGTGACCTGGAGCTCCACTAACTTTGAGGCGGACAGCTAATTCCCGTTCAGTGAGATAAGATCAGTCAAAATGAACTCCCTGGCATGCAGTTATTAGCGAGCAGGGGCAAATGTACCTACATCTGTATGATTGTTCATGTAGAGACATTTTCCATGTCATGCAATTTTTTTTTTAATTAGTCTACAAAATGAATCAAATACCCTTTAAATCCCATTCACTCAGCATATCAAACAACAGCTGCTTCATTCATGTTCCACTTGCAGCCGAAAGCCATTCACACATTTGCCCAAAGTAAGGTATGCCGGTCATTCTTTTGTCTGTATTCTGCCCATTATTACTTTGCAGTTGTAGGATATCAGTGTCATCATAATTTACAATAACTTGTACAATAAATTCTAATTAGCGCCAATTATAGCTGCGTGTGCGTTAGCACACCGTGATGGCAAAAGGAAAACGTTATAAATTACACATTATCTACTGCATATATTTTTCTTTGAATCATCTTCAAGTATAAAACAGTTTATTTTACTGCCCTTGTGTGAATTCTACTTATTGTATGAGGCATGAGACTCATACATGTTTTACATGTAGTCTTGAGCATCCTCATATTTACATGCTCCTCTAAACACCTCCCCCTGAACCATGGCTGGCTTCTGAATGTTTGCAAGCAGTATGTCATTGATCAGCGGTTTCAAACTCATTTTTGGCTCAAGAGCGAAGAACAAAGAAAGACTTCGCCGTGAGTGTGCTGGGACCTTTAGGATTCCGACCTACCCTGTTCCAGCCATTCTACTTAAAATTGTGACATAGAAAATATGGGACAGCCCCCTTGCTGTCCAAGTTTGATCTTTAATATAAGGCCTCATTGAATCTCATGTGAGGTTGGGGCAAGAGAGATAATTGAAGCAGCATGGGACACTTATCTGCCTCACTGGCTGTGACCTGGATAGCACAGGGACCAAATGAGCTGTGAGGGTGGCCACCAAAGATAACTAGCGGGTCAACAAGCTCAGTCACCAAATGAAGAGTTGCTGTAGCCATGTGTAGATTTAGAGCTTTTTGAAAATATCCTGTTCCTGCCAACATGTCATCATTAGAGATTTTGTAATGAACTTGATTGCACTACCCATCTTAGCTCTCATGTATTGAGATTATAAAATAACCTGGGTACAAAGACTAATGTCTGCATTATAAAATACACCAGTATCCATCAAAAACTAATCTGTAACCTAATAATGTTATTATTAATATACTAATTACACCACCTTAATATGCCACATACATTTAATAAGCAAACTTGAATGTACTGCCCACAGCCAATTAGAACTAAACTTCTGCTAATAGTTAAATATTGATGCTGCGCTTATAGAAGAAGTTTGCTCAAAGTTAACTTTTATAGAGTCAAAGCTCATGTCTTGAATTGAACTGTGAAAAGTGCTGAAACCATGTTGTAATGTGTTCATCCACTTGTGTTATTTTTCAATGCAATTAAGACACAATATAATAATTTTCTAAAGTTGTGAGGTGAGAGATCTCTTGTAGTGCCAAACTCCCAGTGCCCTTCCATGCTGTTTCCCACTGGAGGGCATTTTGAGGTCAAGTCTAGGTTGAACTCTAGTGGAGGTTACCTGCACCAGGTGAGGCACAACCACCATGTGCCACAATCATTATGATATCTCTAGCTCAGTCAGTCACCATTCAAATCAAATTAAACTGCAACATTCTTAAATTCTGTTAAGAACACATACACACATACATACATACATACATACATACATACATACATTTGCAGCCATGAGATGTAATGGTCAGCTTTCAAATGGGTAAAAATATGACCCAGATCTGCAAAGCCAGCAGCAGCAGCCATCTATAATCTTAATGAGCAAATAAATGCAACCCTCTCCTTATATAACTCGTAAACACTAATGCACACATAACAGAAGTATTTGCATTAGATATCAGCAGATCCAGTTGATCAGATCAGTGCATTACTCACCATATTGATGCTGCAGTACGGTGATAGATCTCAACGCCGGCTGACACTTTGAGCTCCCCTAATCGGAAATCCAGCGGCACGGAGCACATAAGCCTGTCTTGCGGTGCTGTTATAGGAGATTACTGTGTTGATAGGTAAAATTAAGACCATGCGCACGCCTAAACATCTCCACTGACAGTTAAACGATTCACCCGCAGATCCACTGTTTTAAACTGCAATAGAGGTCACGCCAACGCTTTCCGTATTGAGCTGTCAGTGACAGCCTGTACAGATTAATGACTAAAGGACGTCCTAAGCATGCATAAGTATGTGAAAATACACTTCAAGGTTAATTAAAATACAATTATCTGCTTAAAAATGCCTGTTCTGACGTAAATTTGAACAATATAATTCTACTCAAGTAGTGTTTGAAACAGGCACTATTATAGGCGACTAAATTATCTTGTTGGACCCCTTCACCGGAAGCAGTGGAAGGAGCACGAGTGACGTTTTCCTACCGGTGGTGTTAACCCTGTGCTGGATAACACACTTGTTATTTTTGTTTGTTATGAAAATTGTTTTAAGTTGGGATTGTGTACTGGATGTGGTGAATGATGTTTGAAAAGCGTTGAATGATGTTGGAAAAACGTTAACCCTTTGTGGACAATTTCATTTACATAAATGCGAGGTTACTACTGCAAAACACAACTTTAGGGTTTTCTTTATTGATTCAAAATTATTATACGTCCTCCCCCTTGTTTTTCTTCAAACAAGAAGCCGATAAAAACATTATTCATTAGAAAAATGATTGTTCAAGTGTGCATGATCTGGAGGTTTATATTTATAATTTGATGTATTATTTCTTGTTATTTTATATTTGAGTTTATGTGCTTTATTTATGTATTAATGTATTGACTTTTTATTGTATGTTGTATTAGGCTGGCTCTTTGCTGTAGGCTTTATCCCCTGTACTGTTAACAGTACAGGGGATACAATTCAAAATTAAAGCATTAAATCCCTATGCAGGACTGTGATCAGTGTATTTTATTTTGTTCCTTTGAAATACCAGAGTGAAACACTCATTGGTGATAATAATAATAATAATAATGTAATCACACATTTTAATAAAGTTATTATCACTGCAAATCAACTTTATTTGACTGAGCCTAAATAGCCTGATGTCTATAATAGCCTCTTTGTGACAGGGACCTTGTCAGGTATATCTTTTTAAAGGAAAACTGATTGTCTACTAAAAAGCTAAACTGCATGTTGTAATATCATTAAATATGGAAAAATACTGTTAAACAATTTATAAGTTTGGACACATTTGACTAAATTTGTTCCATCTTTAAAACCTTTTGA
The DNA here is from genome assembly GCF_025860055.1 of Xyrauchen texanus. Lineage (NCBI taxonomy): Eukaryota > Metazoa > Chordata > Actinopteri > Cypriniformes > Catostomidae > Xyrauchen > Xyrauchen texanus. The sequence continues at coordinate 34,625,409 of NC_068279.1, forward strand.
TTTAAATTTTAATTTTTTTATTAATTTTGTATGCTTCAAATAAGTTTCATTCACTGGTCTTGTAAAACATATAAATTGTAAATGGTATTTCTTTAAAAATGTTTTAGTTGTTATAGTAGATTTGTTGGACCAGATATTGAAGAAAAGCAGCAAACAACTGCTTAGCATACAGGGGAACTCCTTCAATACTGTTTATACATGCATCAAAGGTTGATTCCTCGCTAAACTGTTTCAGAGTGTGCAGAGCTGTAATCTACATGCAAAACTATGAAAACACTGTGTTTGATTAATTTATTTTGTTACTAGGCTACATAATTCCAGAAATTGGATTTGTTTATGTTTCATACTGTAGTTTTTATTAATTTGCTATTATTCACAAATGTGGAAATTGTGAATGATAAAGAGTGAGTAGGTGCATCCACAATTTTGACTGGCAGTGTAAAAAACAATATGAATTCAGCCTCTATCCCCTCTCCCATGTACAGTAAACAAGATCTCACCCTCCCATATACAAAAATGTGGGATGTTGTCTTGTGGGATGTTGCCAAGATTCCGCTTACTTACATTATTATTAAAAAAATAATAATAATAATTTGGACAATAATTGTCAAATGTCCTAATTATATGTTGTATGATGCATAATCATCCAATAAATGTTTATATGCCTGATGCATACTGTATATTTTTAAGTAATGTATGGATTTTGAGCTCTTTGAAAATAGCATGTGCTGACATGTCAACATTTGTGATTTTGAACATGCTAAACTCAATCCTCTGTTTGTTTCATGAATCAGTAAATAAATATTCTCCCCTTTGAAAATATAATTTCCTTACAAACATATCTGGACTGTTCAGATATAATTGTTAAGAAGTATCCCTAAAACTGAACAGGAGTAATTCTGAGAATATTCTGTATGTACTTGTTAATGGAAGAAATCAGATGATTCAATTAAAAATCTTTATTGTAATTTAAATAAACAAAAGTAGATAATAAAATGAACATTTCCCTTCTCTTTTTATTGCTTGTACAGTGTGGTGGAAAGTTGCCTTCATTATTATCCTGCATGCTTATTTTTGGATGAAATACCATATCTGGGTCATGAGAGACCACAGTCAACTTTCACAGGCATTTCGGCTCTTTATCCAAGTGTTCTCTTTGGTGTCTGTTCCATTATCTCCAACCTCCTTGCTCTGCAATGTCCATACACACAGTGAAAATACCACAGCCCAGCTTTACATTCGGTCAGACATCCTTGTTAATAGATAGCATTCATTATTAAATCTTTTTTATTGTACATATTTGGAAAAATTGCATCCAATTCCAATCTTTTATTAATTAAACATGAATTGAAATGTGTGCCAGTGTTCCCCAGCCGCTCTGCCCTTGAGAAACAGGGGAAAAAAGAGAGAATTCTGCTACAGTAGCACAGCTGAATTTTACAGTCCTATTTATGTATCAGTATAATCTCATTTAAATTATAATACAAACATATTATCAAAAAATGCAAACACATTTGAATGAATTTTGTTGGCTTTTATGTTTGCTTGTATTTTTGCTTAAAAAGAGTTTGATGTTGTTGCATAAACATAATTTAGGGACTTGTTCACTTAATATGTAAAAAGTGTGTTCATTTTCCAGTCTTTAATAATAAGCAGTGGCATTTGGACTTCATAATAATATATCTAGATATTTCATTGTTTTTAGTTTAATTTAATTATAAATTATTTTGAAGTTACTGGGAATAAACCCAGTCTTATATACTTTAAGTTAAGCATTCATATTCCATATTGTTTGAAGGAATACAAGTATGGCATTTATATGCATTATGAAATTCAGTCCACTTACACTCTTCCTATCAAATGTCATATGATTTTTGTAGAGACAATGTTATTTAAAGGAATTACACTGCTGGTGCTTTTGTTGCATATATATGGATGACGCCTCTCAGTGTAAATGTCACCTCAGTGCATTGTTGACATTAGACCCTGGTTGCATTCCCCAAACAACATCTTACAAAGGGAACAGTGGAAGGAATACTTATTTATTTATTTGTGAAACCACAGTGAATATTGTGGCTGTAGCCGTGTTCTTGGGACTAACACATGAAATTCAAAGAAATATATCCATCCATCCATCCATCCATCGTCAACCGCTTATCCTGTGTACAGGGTCGCGGGGGGCTGGAGCCTATCCCAGCTAACATTGGGCGAGAGGCGCAAAGAAATATATAAATAATTTAATTTCTCATCAAGCGCTTACAAATGTTATGTTGCATGAGTAAGTCAAAGTCTTTCTGGAACTAACTCACAGGCAGTTTTGGGTAGTAATGGATTACATGTAATCTGGATTAGTTAATCAGACAACAAAACTACTTGTAATTAAATGACTATTTAAAACGATCTTAATTTCTTTACAATTACTTTTTAATTGATTACACTATTATATATTAATCAGGCAACTGCAGGAAATTATAATTTATTGATCCCTCAAATTCTTCTTCTTTTTGAAAATCTTTCGTCCATAATAAGGAGACGTATGTAAGCGACGCTTTAGGGACATTCACCAATCAAAGGGGGATCTGCTCTCAAAAGTGATAACGGTAACAGCAATGCTACACAACATGTGCGGTACTACACAACGCGTGGTGCGGGCGGGCGTGGTGCGGGCGAGGTGTTTAAATTGTATTAGGTGTAATATCAAGAACTCCTGCTGGTGTCTGCATAAGTCTGTGTCCTTACGATGTTCTTAGCGCTGTACGATTACTTCGGAGCTCTCGTTAATCTACAAGCATTTTCAACTACTACTTAAATAAGTAGGCTTTTGGGAAATGGCCACAAAACTAAGATGAATGGTAAGATGGATTCTACGATCTACTTTGGCTTACGATGCTTTTGGGAAACGAGGCCCTGATCTGTTCTAACACATGGATGGCATGTGTAATGCCACACTTGCCAGAGTAAGAATATTAGCATTTTTATTTCACTCAGTAACTGACAAATAGAGTAAAACAAATTTCATAATTTAAATTCTCATCTTTTTACCTATAAGTTACCTTAAATACATTTAAACAACATTACATAAATGCACGTCACATCAAATAAACAAGATTGAGGTCAGAAGTAATCTAATAGCAATCTTAAAGCAATAAAATTAGATTGCCATGTAATCCAAGAGACTACGTTACTGACCACAATCATAGTCATGTAATTTGTAATCAGTACCAGATTACAATTCAGAAGTAATCTACCCACCACTGCTCACAGGCATGGTGCAACACGATTCAACTGCTATAGAGTAGCGCTGTGTCTTTCTTTACCATTAGTGTCCTCTGAGTGAGGCCTTTTGAACAGATGCCAGCAGCTCTGAAAGAGAGGTGGACCGTCTCTGAGAGGGCCGCTTTGTGGGTCCATCGGGTTAGACAGATCCCCTGCTGTGAACTCCCACACCTTACAATCCTTCTCTCTCCCTACTGGTCCCACTCTGTTGTCACAGAGAAGTGCCTACCTAATGGCCAGAGCCCCTTAAGCCCAGCGCTGCTCGGCTGAAATGGAGATAAATATTCTTTTTTTCTTCTTTTTTAAAGCATTTCCTTTGAAATAAGCCATACAGAACAGCAAGCAAAGTGGATGTTGAAAAGTTCTCTTACAATTTTAAATGACCCTCAAAGGCCACTCTGAAAATCAAGTCCATCTGTCACACAAAGACATCCTGACTAAATGGCCCAATGTGGTTCTATATATTAAGTCTACGCTGAAGGCATTAGTCTGAAAAAATATGCCTTGGTTTTATGGCAAATGCAATCCAGAAATGTGGTAATTAATAGAGAGGCGAAGACGGGCTCTCCAGGAAAGAGAGAGAGAGAGAGCGAGAGAGAGAGAGTCCCCCTAAATATAAAGAAATAATTTTACCATCACAGAAACTCAGCAAGGCAGAGACTAAGGAGGACAAATAATTTGGTACTAATCTAAGTTCCACAAATTTATTGACACTGTAATAGTTGGAAAATACAATATATGGCTTAAACTCTGAAAGGATCTACTCCTGTCACAAAAACACACATTCCTGTGTGCTATATACATCCAAACATCGGGGTCCCCTACTACAGTGAAGACATGTTTTACTCATTAGAAAAAGAGACATGCCATTTTCAGACACAGGGAAATATACTTATTTGTAGGGACCTAAACGCAAGAACAGGACAACAGACTGACTTCATGGGGAGTAAATATATTAACAATAAATTGACATGTATAAACAAAAAAAATTCTCATCTTCATAGAAATAACCATGACCGGATTGTCAATAAGAATGGGAAAGACCTCCTGCTGGTCTGTCCAAGCTGGGACTGTACATTGTCAACGGTAGAATATGAGGGGACACTTTAGGGAGATTTACATTTTGCTCACCTCTTGGGAATAGCACAGTAGATTATATGATAACAGGCTTAGATCCTTCATCTCTGTCCGATCACAGCCAAATCACTGTATATATCAAAAGGACAAGGACTACCATTAATAACACAGCTCAGTAAACTGTACAATATCAGAACACTTTATTGACTTTTAAAAAAGCATTTGATAAAATCTGGCACAATGGATTATTTTACAAACTTACTGAAAGTGGCACAGGAGGTAAAAACTATGACCTTGTTAAATCAATGTACACAAAGTAAATGATGTGTAAAAATTAGCACAAACAGATGTATTTTGCAGGAGCGTGGAGTGAGACAAGGTTGCTGTTTAAGTCCAACATTTTTTTACATTTACATCAACAAACTGGCTACCAGTCTTGAGCGATCAACTGCCCCTGGTCTCACTCTATACGACTCAGAAATAAAATGCCTGCTATTCTTTTGTCTCCAACTGAGTAAGATCTACAGCAGAACCTGGACCTGCTAGAGCAATACTGTTAGACCTGGGCCCTGACTGTAAACCTCAATAAAACTTCTGATAATAAATACAATTATGACCTTCCAGAAAAGATCCAGATCCCAGGGAATGCAACAAATATTCACATAAGGAAATAACCAAATAGAGATACCTGTTTTGGTTAAAAATTTTAGAATCAGTGATTGAGCCGATTGCCCTGTATGGCAGTGAGGTGTGGGGACCACTGACAAATCCAAATCAAGAATTCACCAAATGGGAAAGAATATTCAATTAAGACACGGCATACAGAAATCTGTAAAAATATTCTACAAGTACACCGGCACACATCAGATAATGCATGCAGGGCAGAATTAAGCAAATTCTAAAAATACTAAAACTGGCAATCCAATTCTGGAAACATCTAAAGCACAGTGACCCCTATGCATACCATTATAAAGCCCTGCTATACCAAGAGTTGAGCAAAGAAACCAATCTCCTCTCTCAGCTGGTCTAGAGGTTTAGTCCTGATGCTTCACCAATATCTACTAACCCTCATCACACTAAAGATCTGGACCAGAACAATACTGCTAACTAATTAGATACAGCCAAATTATAGCACAAATAAAACGTAATATATCACTTATTAGGAAACTCAAACAAAAACACAGAGTAAAATGCAATGCTATCTGGGCCTAAAAAGAGAATACACCATAGCAGACTATCTATACACAGTGACAGATAAAAAACTGAGAGCCACCTTGACAAGGTACAGACTCAGTGGACACAACCTCACTATAGAAACGGGCTGCCACAGGAAGAAAAGTTGTCCACATTGTGATTAAAACAAAATCGAGACAGAGCTGCATTTTCTAACATAATGCAAAAAATATACAGACATCCAGGGAAAAATTTACCACAAAATTCAACATATTCACAGCACATTTGGCCATATAACCAACAATAAAAAACTGGCCTTCTGCTGTGCGATAGCAGCACAATATGTGTCTGTCACAGAATGAGAAACAGTGAGTGAACTGACCCGAGTCTGCATCTCCAACATATTTTGTCTCTTTCTAGTTATTTAATGGTAGTTTATTTTTCCTTTATGTGTGACTTTAAACTTGTGTAATTTGTATTATTTAACATTATCCTTTTTAGTTTATTTTTCATATTGTTTTGCACTGTTTTATTTGTATGCAGCTCAGCTGTAAACGCTTTGACAATACGAATGTAAAAATGTTTGACATGCCAAAAAAGCATCTTAAAACTGAAACTGAAAAGAGATAAAGATAGAGAGAGAGAGTCAGGGAGAGAGAGGCAATTATCTTCATCAGTAATTCAACAGTAATTACCCCAGGCTTTAATACTGAGTCATTCAGCAGCCTTATTATTTGCATTGGATTGATGATGGACATAAAGGAAATCACTGACACACACACACTACTGATTTGGCACATCAGGAAAGTAAGATTGCGGGATGAAAGCAGTAGAGACACACTTAATTGCTTGTAAGAACGGACCCGCTCTTCTGTCGAGCTTGCACAATGTCTAATGTCTAATAATGTCTAGACATTTCAGTTGATACTTGCCAGAGGTGGATCAGGCATGCAAGATGATTTTACCCCTGCTGCCTGGCTAGGGCCAATATAGCCTGTGATGTTGACGAGATTCTCTGGCCTGTCCCAGAGCAAAGACGGGATGCTGGGGCAGAATCATTTTGTTGTTGTTGTTTAGTGTATTGTTGTGTACAGTACATTAAGGAATAAAAAATGTGCAAATGAATACATTTGTTGTGTCTTTTGTCATGTTCATCATAAGCAGCATAACTTATTACTGTTTTTTGTAGTATTGTTTTAAATGTATCTCACCAGTGTGTAAGACTATGTTGAAGTGTGTGTGTTTTTGAAGGCTTGTGTGTCATGTCTGAGGGCAAAGTTTGGTTTTTCAGCAAGATTAAAAGGTTTTGAGTGGAGAGCTTCATTTTGACCTGAAAAGAGGAAGTTTGGGGAATTGGGTGAGAAGAAAAGGAGGCATAATTTCAAGAAGCGTGTTTAAGCAGTAATAATAAAGGCCTACTGTAGCCCACAGCTTGCATGATTAGCGAAATTATCAGTTATTCAACTATCGTAAACGGCTATCTGATTTAACACTTTCAAGCTAACATGGAGCTGTTGATGTTTATAAAGCATCTAGGTTAACTAAAAACATGTGTTGTGGCGATAAGGAGCTTGACCTTTGGGTTAAGGGTGTTTGGCCAGCATTTGACCTTAACCTCTATGAACGCTATCTGCTACCCTCCTCTTGTTAAAGTCATATTGATTCGAAGTCCCCAGAGATCATTCACTGACCGCTCATTTAGCTCCATTCATCGTCATTTATTTGGCAGAAAATTGATGTGAACGTCTGTAGCCTTTTTCAAATGCTTTGCACAAGTGTGTCTATTTATCCAGATGCCTGTTTTGCTGCAATGTCTGTCCCTGTTATTGAAAATAAATAGAAAATGTGTGTGTGTGTGTGTGTGTGTGTGTGTGTATATATATATATATATATATATATATATATATATATATATATATATATACATATATACACACACACACACATATTCATAATAATAATAATAACAAGCAAATACATTGTTTAATGCACTTTAAAAAACTATTTCTCAGAATTTACATGATAAGAACTTTCATAATTAAAATATTATATTTATACAATGCCTTTCTGCAGTTTAGCATGAATGAGTTGCTGTAATGCAAACTGGCAAAATGCAAAGCTCGTGAGAGTCGTTATACTCCGTCAACATCAGCATTTTTTATTTTTTTTGGTGCATAATTTTTATACAGTCAGAAACATGGATAGAATGAGTGTTTACAGACTTTATTCTTTTAACGTGTCACTGGTGTGAATGCCAGTAGTTCTCTCACTGGATTCAAATGTGCTATGACGGTTAATTGCACAACAGGAAGATCACAGCACATCTCAAAGCTTGCAATAGATGTGTTCTACGTCCTCCTATCCTTCCAAGTTCAGTCTTCCAAGGATGCTTGACAAGACCGGTCTTAGTAAGAACGCAAGTCCGTTCTCTGCGTTCTTTCAGTTGAGATTCACCCTCTGTCTGGCTAAGAAGTGGGGGCTGGGACGTTAGCATAACAAAGGCCCTAGAGCATGTGAACTTGAGGAACCTTTCGACCCTGCAGCTCGACGAATGAATGGGGCTAGGGCCTCCTCATAGAGCTCCTCCACTACTCTACTATTCTTGGCTAAATTGTTAATCAGGGTAATTTAATAAACATTTCAATATGTCCCCATCTCTCATCTGGAGAGGCATTCACAGCCTCTGGTCCTCTTTCACGCACACACACACAAACACAAACCTTGATCTCTTTTATTATTTGGCTGGTTTAAATAGGCAGCTGTTGCTCATGGGTCTCTGCACAATTGAAATGTATGCTGCGTGAGCGTGCATGTGTGTGTGTATTTGGTGGCAGTAGAGCACCTCTGTACATCAATGACATAAATAACACAATCACAATCAATCACGTATGGCCATTATGGCACAGGGAAATTAATCAGAAAATATCAAGATGAGATGCATTTTATTTTGTTGCTATTTACTCTGGAAAAAAAAAAAACATTTGAATGATGCATTGATGTTAATGTTTCTCTATCTCTGCTTCTCTCGCACTTGTTCTCCCTCGAAAGTGAACGCATGAAAAAATGACAGTTGCTCTCGCTAAACAAATCAACTCATGTCTGACATCTTTTTAACCGTCTGCAATGATTTTAGTTCTCTATCATGCTAGACGTTGGAATGTCCTCTAAACTTCCTCTTATTTTGATAACATCTCAGGCTTTGTCATTTTCTAGTACACATTTTGAGGCTCTTAACAATACATTACCTCAAATTAAAGTGATGTCATCTATGGGCATCACAAAGGTGTGTTTATCATGGCAGAGTGATATCAGTGCAGTGGTTGTGTGCGCTGTACTCAAAGCGTAGGCTGAAGTTTATAAGTAACACTGAAGGTCCAGTTCTGTCTCAAGACCCCATAAATTCAGCACTAGTAGCTTATGACTCAGACATCCAAATGATTCCAGGTTATATTGCATATGTGGATGTGTATGAGACTGTGCCTTCGACAGCACTTTACAGATGAGGGCACTGTTGAGAGGTTGTGTGCAAGTGGAGACCTCTAGGGTTCAGTCCTTCAGCATTTCATCTAATGATGCAAATCTGCATTCAACAGTTTCTTAGTGCCAACAGTGTGTAAATTTAATGATTTGTTTTTTAATACTTTGATTGGTTTGTCATTATGACAGGGGTATATATACACTGTATATATACAAAATGCAGTACCATCAAAATTGTTTTGGACACTTAAGCCACATTTTAAAATGTCTTTGCATTATTTAACATAACAATAATAATAATAATAATAAAAGATCTAGGATAATTTGTTTAAAAAGATACAAATTACAGATGCATCATTTTATTGGGCAATGAAATTCAGACATTTTTAGTGTGACTTAAAAAAACAATTTACAGATGCGTTTTGAGGCCACTAAAAGAAAGTGTTTAATACAAGGTAAAAAAAAAAACAAAAGCTAAAATGACAACATTTGTGGTGTAATTTTGATTACCACGAAAAAAACATTTTCAACGTTTATTTTAAAAATAGCAAAAATCACGGTTAGAGAAAGGCACTTACAATGGAGGTGAATAGGCCTAGTCCATAACTATAAATGTTAAATTATGCATTGTTTCAAAAGTATAGCCACAAGATGTGAACACTATATAGTATATGTTAACATGATTTTAATGTGATAAAATAGCATCATAGCATGTCAGCTAACACTGAAATCATGTTAACGTACTATTGAAACAGTGTGTATTTAAATTTGTATGGACGGCTCCATATATATATTAAACGTTTCTGTTATATATAATTTTACATATATTTTTTTTAAACATCAAGTTGTTTTTGTAATTGAGACATTATGCTACAAATGCTGCCAATTGAGCTTTATTTGTATTGAACCCAGAACGTTCCTTTAGTGGTTTCTAAGCAAAACATTATAGTAAGACCAGAATGATATATTGTAAGATTAGATTTCATGGTATATTCCAATGCAGAAAACAACTGTCTTTAGTAGAGCTTTTTTCAGTGTCTTGTTAATATTGGTTGAATTTTATTTTATTTTTATTTTTTGTGATGTCCCTCCATTATGTGGAAGCTGGTCCACATTTGAACAATGCTTCAGGCAAAGCAGACATGCATAGAGGGGATATAGGTGTACACACACAGTCACAAACATACTATATTCCCATGCTCTCAGGGTGATTTGCATCAGAGTTAGCCATGGATAGGCCTCTCTCCCACACATGAATACAGACATATAGTGGAACGAGGCTTGCGACTGCTCTCCTTTAATACAATAAGAATGTCCTGTGTGTGATCTGCAGTTGTCTACCTTCGAATCTACGGCCAATTAGAAACATCATCTAGTCTCCCAGACTGTTATCTTAATCAAAAAATTAATCTCTCATTAATTGCAATAAATTTTGCAGCCAATAAAATGTTATGTAAAGTTTTGACTTATTGTATCTCACAGCAACTCAGCAGCTTTACAATAATTTTTTCATAATTCGCTACTGAGCATTACAGTTGAGAATTTAGAACTTATTTCTGCAACTATAGACATACAAGGATATTTTCTTGGTACAGAAAAATACAGAGGCATGTAACAATTTACCAGCAAGTTCAGGAGAACTGGAAATTAAACCTCCTGGTTAAGTAGTGTACATTGTTAGGTAATGGGAGGAACAAGAGATAATGCACAAATGAAAATCTGAAATGTGAAGAAAATATATATTTTTTTACTATATATATATATATATATGTCTTACTTAAAATGACTAAATATGACATCTGAAACATGATAATCATGGATGTTATTTATTTTTAATATTTTGCTGAGAGGGACACATGTCTCAAGTTCAAGTTGAAGGCTTCAGTGAGTTTGGCAGATGACATTTGGTGTCTGACAAGGCAAGTAGAGAAAGGATATGGAAATAAATGAATGACGGCTCTCAGGACCTCCGCTGTGGTGTGAGCGCTGGGTGAGGGGACTTTGTCTAGACCAAACCACTTTTGTGAGTCTCCTGTGATCCCCATGTCCTGTGAGAATAGAGGAACTTGACCCTGGGGCACTGGCTTTAGTAACAGACACATAATTGGAGGTTTAATTTATTTGTGGATATCAACTCAAAATCAAAAATCTATATCAATATAAGGTGTTTTAGACAGAGATTTTTGGGATTAATGAAGTTTTGTCCTATAATCATAGTAAAATTTGTTCCTTGAGAATGTGAGATGTCAATTGTTTTTTGCATATTAATGTCTGAATCTCATGAATCGAATCAAATAGCTGTCATGTTCAGCGAGACAGCAATAGTGTGCAGTCTGACTGACAGGTTGATAAGTCAGCCCATTGGATAATGGAAAGTGACATACATGACTATGTGTGCAGTGGATTCAAAAAGGTTTTTGGTGTCCAACTGACATTTTTTACAGACTGTGATGACACGTTTCCTCCTAAATCTTGCCAATTTTTATAGAACATACATTTTTTGAAAATGTATTGTAAATTTATAACATTATGCTTTGTGTTGTATTACCCTAGAATTAGTTTTTAGAAAATGAATTACCACAGCTTCAATGGGGTTTCTATTACAGTTGCTGAGAGAGTGACAATAAATTTGGCATCTTCACCAATTTGACTATCTATTTTTTACTCTTCTGGAAAGTCATTCAAATGTAATGCTGGATTCTTTCTTTTGGTCTTGGAGAAAATGGGTAAGTTAAAATAATATTTGCTGTGATCTCCCATTCACCACTGTCGAAGTTAACCCTGCAAACGTTTACTTCTGAATTCAAAAACCCGGAGTGTGAAAAAGGTCTATGAGGACAGCATTTACACACAGTGAATGGTGAATTAAATGACTGCTAATGATAGCTAAAAATGACTTCAGTAATTTTCAATTGTGTGATGGTTTTTAATGTCTGTGATTTTAAGCTTAATAGCACATTGGCCATCTTTTGCTTTTACAAAGGCTAATTAAAAAAGCATCAGGCACATGTATGATTGATTTTCTTGTGCAAAGAGAAGAAAAGAGAGATTGATTAAGCCATTTAAGTGTATTTTTCCCCTACTGAACATGCTACTAAAATTGCTTTAATATTTTTGAAAGAAAAGAAAAGAAAATAATGCAAGAATCTCGTTTTTGCATTGATGTTTCCGGCAAAATTGAGAATAGATACTAAGGATGGCCGCAAAGTATTTATATGTCCCCATCAAGCATGATCATTTATAAAGACATTGGAGTTGTTAAGCCATTTGGTGATTTTCATGTTGCCACCTAGTGGACCTGTCTCATTGAACACATTTTTAATTTCCGAATGAGCCGCGATAAGCTGAAATGAGCCACCGCATTATGCAGTACGGGCCACAAAACGGTGCCGCGATATGCCGAAGGGGGCAATATACAGAAAAGGAGAGCGGCAACCCCCCAATTCTCAACAACTTTTGGGCCAGTTTCTTTGATTTCTCTTCCCAGTCCACCCCTGAATTTGGCTAATATGTATGCACCTAACACTGATGATCATGGCTTTTTTATAGATCTTGAAAGGATGTTGCAAGCCTCTGGCAACCCTCATGATATAATACTGCCGGGAGACTTTAATCTATTGATGGATTCAATCCTTGATCGTAGTGAAGCAAAAGTGTTTAGGCCCCCTAGAGCAACACTGATGTTTCACAGGATGTGCAAAAATCTTGGTCTTGCAGATATTTGGAGACTTTTGAACCCATATGGTAGGGACTATACATTTTTTTCATCAGTCAATAAGATTTATTCTAGAATAGATTTTCTTTGTATATCTACATCCCTTATTTCATCTGTTGTTGATTGCTCAGTTGGAAACATCTTAGTCTCAAATCACACCCTGGCGAGTTTAGAAAAATTGCCACATATGGAGAAAAATAAATCATATAGTTGCCGCTTTAATGTATCCCTTTGGCAAAATCCTGAATTTCAACAAATGTTAAAGGCTGAAATCAATGTTTGTATGGAGACCAATTGGTCCTCAGTATCCTCTGTGGGTGTGGCTTGGGAGGCACTTAAGGTGGTTCTTAGGGGTCGGATCACACAGTATACCTCATTCACCAAAAAATCAGTGGAGTTAAAGGGAATATTAAAAGTGCATAGCTGAAGCACAGAATGTGGTCTGATGTCCTCAGAGAATTGACCTGATTGAACTACAGATATAATACTATTTTTTCATGGAAGGTGGCGTTTGGCTAATCAGGGCAGTCATACTTTGAGTTGGGGGACGAAGTAGGGAAGCTTTGGCTAGATATATAAAGCAGAGAGAATTTTTTTCTTCCATTCCCTCAGTGAAATCAGCTGGTGGTGAAATAGTTTCCTCAGTCACTGACATAAATAATGCTTTTAAAGAATTCTATCTTGATCTCTATAGTTTCAAGTATTCATCTACTTATGAAGACATTAGAACATTTGTGGAACCATTAGAACTCCCTAAACTGACAACTGAGCAAATAAAGATAACCTGATATAACCTTGAAGGAGCTTGTCAAGGAAGATGGCTTTGCTGCTGAAATTTTTAGATCTTATGCCACAGAACTGGTTCCACTTTTGTTAGAAATTTATACAGAATCATTAAAGAATGGAAAGCTTTGGCCAACCATGACGCAAGCCTGGATCAGTCTGATTCTTAAAAAGGACAAAGATCCAAGCGAGTGCAAGAGTTACTGTATCAATATTTTTTTTTAATAAAAAATAATATTCTGTCCCACACTTGGCTACGACTTTGTCTTAAAGGGATAGTTCACTCCCAATTTCTTTTTCACGATTAGATATTTTTACAAATGTTGATGCTTCCCTTTTTTCTAAACAACGATAATCTTTTTTTTATTTATGACCGAAAATCAACATCAGACTCAATGTTCAGTCTGACCTAAAGTCTCCCCCTCTCTCTTTAACATCATTTTCAGAAGTGTCCTATTGAAATGTTGTTACTGTAACAGGTTACAAAAGGTTCAATACAAAACAGCCCTCTGTTTCTGCTTCTCTTCATGATCCTTTGGTTTTGTAGGATGCATGAAACAATCATGATTTTGACTATTGTTTGTGGATCAGTTGAAAAGCAAAAAGCACTCCACTTGTTTAAACCTACATGCTGACAGAAGAAAGATGTGTCTCATAATAGGTGAGAGGAGACACTTATTGACTTAAAAAATAAAGACCAAACTCACCAACTTACCATCAGTTATTAATATTAGTTTCCCAAACCATTCTCTGTGATTTATACATGAGTATGACAAACTATTTTAAATGTTGTGATTCATTTGGGAGTTAAATTAAAATGAGGAACATGCTGTTTCATGATGAAAATGTGCATATGAAGGAAGTCGTACAATATCTTTTGATTTTGCCATCTCATGCATATTATAACAAGTTGTCATGTGGAGATTCTACATGTCTGCTGTAGATGACTGTTGTATTATGTGGCTTGTCACAGTTCTCATAAAGACGGTGAAAATATGACAGTAGTGAACCAGAAATAAATCATGGGAAGCACAAGGCTTCAGATATCCTGTTATTGACCAATATAAACATTTTACACTCACCATATCAGGAAGTGTGCTTTTGTAGCAATAAAAAAATATATATAAATGTAAACCTACAGAGGGAAAAAGGATAAAACTGTCCTTATTTCTGAGCTCAATGGATTTTTGCATCTCTGGAGACCTCTACACTCAGTCCTGAAAATACACTTCAGATTCAATCATTGTATAGGGGAGACTGGGGCGAGTTGTCACACATTTTTACATTTTCTATAGACATATACCTCAAAGTCTTGGCTTAAAAAAAATAAAATATGCTATCAAATACTTCCAACATTATTGCTTAGGAAAACAAGATATAGTTCATCAAACACACATTAAACTTTTGTGACAACATGTCCCAATTGCAAAAGTACTGTATATAAGATCACAATGGGAACCTGCCATTTCATAGCCTATTATTTCATATTAATTACACAAAACAACTAATGTGAAGTTAAAAATGTTAAATGTAGCACACAAACAAGTCAAACCGTTTTTATGACCAACATAAATTTTATAAAATGTGATTGTACATAGTGATTGAATGATCTATCTATCTATCTATCTATCTATCTATCTATCTATCTATCTATCTATCTATCTATCTATCTATCTATCTATCTATCTATCTATCTATCTGTCTGTCTGTCTGTCTGTCTGTCTGTCTGTCTGTCTGTCTGTCTGTCTGTCTATCTATCTGTCCGCCCATCCGTCTGTCCGTCCATCTAGTATCAATAATTACCTAAAAATGTAATTATCTGAAAATAATTTTAATGAAATTAGAACATTTAAAACACATGCCTCAAAAAAATTCCCTGACATAACACATTTTTTTGGTACAACTGAAAAATAAATAAATAAATTAAACAGTTCAACCATTCAGTTAGAATCCATTATCAATGTATACCAGTATGGTTTCATTGTGTTTATATGTATAACCAACAACTATTAAAATAATATCATGAAACTGGAATTTTAGAGTGAAGAGATAAAATTCCACACAATTATTCAAGTTACAGACAATCTTAAAATATAGCATTTTTGTTATTGGACTTCTGACTCAAAACTGATATAGCCCTTAAAATCTTACTTAGATATAGCCCTAGTGACAAATTCCCCATGTGACAACTAGCCCCAGTCTTTCGTATACCAGACTTCAAAATGCATTGAGACAAAAAAAAATATGTATATTGGTTCTAAAGTACACACACACACACACACACACACACACAATAGAAAATCAAGTCATTGGACCTCATTCATGAAATACAAGCAAAATGAACAGCATTCATTAAACATTATTACATTTTTTGCAGAAATTTATTCTGCTTGTGTTTCATCAATAATGCCTTTGTGTTTATATTTCATGTGTGCTACCAAGTTAAAATGACAGCACAGCCAAAATGAGATAAAAAAAGAGTGAGTGAGAGAGAGAACAACTGAGTGTTGCATCCACCTGCTACAGTATTAGTGCAACCCAAAACTTGTCATTCTCAGTCTGAAGAGACAGAGAAACCTCGCAGGCCACTGCAACCCATCTGTAAAAATCAGTGCGATATGTGTTCTGTCACAGGGGCGTCTTGCACAGGTAGATCTATGCTTTAGAGGACATCACTTGGCATGCTTGGGAATTCTGACTGGCAGACAGACACTCTGGGAATATGCTACACAGTTCTCTATATAAAAGTTCCCTTTGTGTTCTGTGCGTGTACATATACTCAAAAATACACACACACACACTTGCATGCACACAGCTCATATAGTGGCATATGCTCTGCTTTTTCAGATGTATCCCTCTATTTGTCTGTAGAGAAATAAAAAAGCCCCTTTTGCAATGCAACTGGCTGTCATCTTCTTTAGCATGAGAGTGGTGGAAAGTTTAGAAAGGAAGTGTTTGGTATCTCGTGAAAATCATTGGGGAACGCGTGGTGTATCGCGCCTTGGAGGCTTTTCCCCTCCAACTCGTCTCTCCCTTTTTTCGATGAGAATAAGATAACACAACACAAAGACCTGCTATCGGGATATAAAGGTGAAATACTGCACTGTGCTTTCCTCATTCTTATGAACCAAATAAATTGTGCAAGTCCTGGATTAGGTAATGGAGTTTTTTTTAAGTTAGATACCTCTGCCTGGCTTCACCAAGGTCACTTTATTTGGCCCTGAAAGCACTCTGAGTTCATCTTTTCTCTAAACTTCAAATGTCAACAAAAAGTATATTGAGTTTCATTGTTTGCTGCTGATTTAGGATCATTGGTAAGTGATTCTAAAGCAAAGCTAGCAGGGCTTTTTGTGGTTCTATGTGCTTTCAGACAATTCAATTGTGCCGAAGAGTTGAGGCAGGCAGCACCATTGTTCTGGGAAGATCTACTCTAAAACTGTGATACATAACTGAAGATGGAACATCAGTCATCATAGATTTACAATGGGCATTAGTCAGTCAATATGGCTAATCAAATTTTGCCTCTGCCCGTCATTTCTAATTCTTTATTATTTTTTATCTCTGAATTATAGATTATGAGTCTAACATCATTTATCTGAAGATTTGGACTGAAACAACTGAGATTCAAAAAGTGATTTCAAATGTTCTTTAGATGGTGTCTAAAATAACTAAATGCTGGTAAATCCATGCAGTAGCACAACTGCAGGAGGGTATTGTTGTGTGATTTCAATCAGACAAACAGACAGATTGAAATATAAAAAGATATTTAACGAAAGTGTCTGTGAACCAGAGGCTGTCAAAGTTTAAAAAAAGATAATAAAACCATCATAAAAGTAGTCAATTTGCTGAAGCCATATGATAGCATTTTGTTAGCAACAGACTGAAATGTAAGTTTACTTGACTGTGTGGTCACTATTTACTTTGTTTGTATGGAAAAGAGCAGTTTGGACATTTGCTCCAGTGCTCCAAAGACAACACAGTTAATAATAATAATAAAAAATGTTTTTCAGGTTTCGAAAGGCAGTTTTTGGGGTGATTTATTCTTTTAACAGCTCAAAGTAAATGTTTTCTAATGGTTTCTTGCCGGTCTGACGTAAATGACACCAGGTACTTAATAAATGCATAGGACTACAATAATCACACTCTCAATCTTTTTAAAAAACTTTTAATTAGGCATTATTTCCTGAATATTCCCTCTCCATAATGTTATTTTAGTTTATTTTTGGATTGGCTGTTAGAGCATTTTTTTGCTCCAGATACAAGCAACACCTGGACATAACAGAGTCACGTGACAATGCCTGGCTTTGTATTCAGGTGTTTTGGTGGACTCCCATGTGCTCAACTCTCTGTGACACATGCAGAAAGAGCAAAATACATGAACTTTAATTATCAGACCAAAGTACGTTTATTCATTCATCTTGACAATTTACTGATGCATTTCAGAGAAAAGAGCAAAGCAGTTTTGCTGGGAATGTGAATATTGTGATTTGAGGTTTGTCTTTTTGATTGGATTTGGTTCATCTTAGACATTATCTGATGTCATGTCCCCCTCAATGTCAATGGTGGTTACGGCCTTGACAAATCTGTTATGTCTGCATTTATGTGAAATCTTTGAACAATGTGCACGACAGAGAAAAGTTAGATCTGAGAAAGGAAATAAAGGATAATTGTACATTATATTCCAACAAATATAGAGGTGGCACGTTCAGAGTGAAGCAATAATTCCCTGAGTGGCAGTCCCTTAGCAGGGTACTGATTCAACCATGTCAACCTTCTCAGTAGATCTGAGACTGATCATTTTAATACCCAGGATATTAAATATTTCATCACCCACACTTAGGCAAATAAATCACAAGACCTGTTCCTTTTTTAGAAAAAATACACAATTTATTGAAAATCTTGAGTACAAGCACGTCAAGAAAAGTTGGATCAAATAGCAATTTCGTCATAAAATATTGTAATACACTCCATACAACACAAAGTTCAAGGATTATTCAAGTCACTTTGTATGTTGCTTTAAGTGTGCTGTCAGGCTTGGAAAATCGTAGTGCAACATTAGGTCACAGTGGTCATCCATATCAGCAGATCTAAAAAAAAATGGTCAATGCTTTCAATACTTGACTTCTCGTCTTCAGGGGTTGGACATTATTGAGGGTGGTCGGTGTTGCAGAGCTCTCATAACCTGCAAGTGAGAGAAGGACACTTTAGTATGGACTACAATTTACAGTAGTTTAAGAGTTAAGAGTACAACTTGCATTTGGTCAAAATGGCTTTGGATTCTCCACAAAAATGTATAAATGATTAAGTAAAAAAAAGGAAATGTATAATTTTTTTATAATATTTTTCTACAATGCAATGCCATGGTGTTTTGGGTTCTGATAACAAGGGTGTTGCTATGTGGTTGTTAGGGCATTATTAAATGGTTGCAAGATTGTTGCTTACTGGGGCAAGTCAAAAGAGACCATCCCGAAGACTCTATGATGTCCTAATCCACTGATCCCATGTTTCAATGGGAGTCAATATAATTTTTTGATAATTTTTCATCCACCAGGCAGACATTTATATTCTGTTAAAGCTATATATATATATATATATATATATATATATATATTAATAAAAGCCATGTTTCTGTGTTTTTTTTAAAGATACATCATTTAATCGGTATCGGTTCTGAGTGACATGATCGGAGTACATTGTGTCAGCAGTGTGGGAGACCTCTGCTGGATCCATCATTGAAACTAGGAAGTAATCACTTTAATATAATCTGTGACAAGTGCGATTCAGATGTTTAATATTTCCTCCTAACGTTACATTTTTGCTCCACTGATGGTTAGGTTTGGGGTTTGGGTTGTGGGGGTTTAGTTTATAAAATATGCATTCCTCTTTACTAAATTACAGCCTGTATAACTGAAAAGAACTTGCTTCACAACTCGTTTTTGGCGCCCCTCTGTGGACAACAATACTTATCGCTTTGTCTACGGGGGGCAGTTTTCACGTTTTCACGGAAGGAACAGACTGATTTTAGCTAAAGAAAAGTCAACCTTCTGTGCCCAATTTAATTGTGAAATCAGTCTGCATCTGTAAATTAAAAGTATGACCATTGATATATAGACGGCACTCTTTCCAAATGAACTACTATTTTTAAAAACTTGAGTTTAGTGTAAAAAAACAACAACAAAAAAAACTATGGCAATGCTCGTGTTGATAATCAAATGGGAGGTGCTGTGCTGTAAAAACGTTTTTTTTTTTTTTTATCTTCTCCAAAACAGTGTCTCGGCCAGCATTCACTGTCACCAGAAATGTTGTTACTGGTGCTGAATTGTATATGGGATTGTTATTTTGTTGTACTTTGATACCTCTTTATGTTTTTGGAATGCTGTTTTATATAATTTATGTTTTTTTTTTCTTTCTTTTCAAAGAAAGGAGCAAAAGGTGAATTAAAAATAAATAAATATAAAAGCTTTGTTACGCCTCACTCTTTTTCATAAATTCTTTGACACAAAGCACTAATTCTGACATTAAGCCCTCACAAATACCTTGCTGCTCATTTAGTCCAGTGTGAGCTACCATGAGCATTTCATTTATCAAGAAATTGAAGAACAGCTCCCTCTATAGCACTAGATGGGTCCTTAAAAGCATCACAAAGTTTTCCACAGTTTGCCAATTTATTAAAAGTTGTCTCCCGCCTGTCTCCCAACATTTCCTATTTTGAAGACTGTCTTTAGGTAATCCTACAATGTATTATTATACCTCTTTAATATAGATATACACTTAATCCAAATATACAGTTGGAAGAGAACCGATGAATGAAAAATAAAAATGGAGGATTGTAGCAATATGAATAGTCTCTATAGCCCTGTCAGACTTTAAGTGCACATTCATAAGCTGAATTCTGAAACCATTTGGCTCTAATAGAACCAGAATGGCCCTCTGCTTTCTGCTCTCCATCTTTTTCTTTTGAAATGAAACATCCTTGTTTCAGCACTCCATGTAGGCAACTGCAAACCACAGTTTTTCTTTGTGGAAACTTTAGACAAGTTTATGGTGTGCTAGTCAAGTTTACTGTAATTAAAGCAAAACACATGTCATGCACATGATGAGCAATTGTGTTTTATTTTTTTCATACCTAAAATCATTGAAACCTTGTTTTAAGATAAAACTGGTTCACTTCCTAAAATGTCATCTTAGACAAACATGGAGGATATCAGTATGACACTTCTCACATCCATGATGCTTTCCAATGACCTCGAGTTTGACTTACAAACAGGCTTGAGTTCTTTAACAAAAGAGAAACTAAACCCTGCTTCATTATGAAACACGAATCAAATGAATCAAAAATGATTAAAGAGTTCTCAAAAACCTTGATGTAATTCATCAACAAAGAGGAAAACAAAAATGGCTGACAAGTGTCTGACATGTTCTAGTCTTCACCTTTGTTTTTCATTGTCTTCTCACATGTTTTTTTTTACTGATCGGAGTACATTACAACCTTTCCTTAACAACTGATCAGAGTGTGTTTTTTTAAATATTTATTTGTTTTATCTTGGAGAGTCTGTGTTACAGCTTAGCCTATTATTTGTTGTTTGCGTTTGGGCAAGAGAATAACTTATCCGGTTCCATTTATTCCCCTAGACATACCTCTCTTTGTGTGTTTTTGTATTACATTGTATGACCAAAATTTGATAATTTTAGTTTTTAAATTATATGTAAATTATAAGTTCACACAGTACAAATCAAACACTGTGTCTGCACTGTTAGCAATTTGCCTGTTTTAGTCATCTTTTCTTTCTTTTTCAAAGAATAATATTATTTGAATTTATTTTCATCGCTGATGTATCTGTAAAATGACATGACATCAGCTGGCTTGCAACAAGAAAATACAAAAAAATATTTACTGTCATCAAGTTGTCCGTTATTGTCCATACAACACTAAGCTTTTCTATGGCCCCAGAAAGCTTGGAATGTTATAATGTATTTATACTGAACCTTTAATTACACTTTATAGTATTTGTCCTATAAAAAGCTTGACTGCTTCTGCTCACTAAACTGTTATTCTATGCAATATGCTGTTATGCTATTCTAGAGCTGCTTAAAATATCTATTTTTATTTAAAAAATAAAAAAGTTATATATAAACAACATATGGTGAGAAATGAGTGAGTAAAAGTACATTTTAAGTTAAACTACTCCTTTAACTGGAGACACATTTTTTGGGCACAAACTTGACAAGACATTCTCAAAATAAAATAATCTCTTTTAAAATTAGACTCTTAGGAGTTGCTGTAAAAAATTCAGAATTAATTAAACACAAAGACATTTTTTAGAAAATCTATTTGCACTAAAAATATATGACACTGTCCTTGTCACAACTTAAAACTCAAGTCACAGGTCTTACCATGTTGTAGTTTTAATCTGAGGGCGAAAACGCTTTACTTTGTGTTATAGATCATTTTGACCATATCTGATTATTGGGGTGGACTTGTCCCCCTCAAAGTATATTGCGGTTACAGCCCTGACCGATTGTGTTATAAAACGCAAATGTGAGATATACCGTAAATGCATATGCTGAAGCAACCACGTTATTGTGTGGTGCTTCTATGATGTTTTTGGCTCACTTGCAACTTGTGTGCTCTTCAGGCCCATCCCTCCGTCCTTTGCATCACAAGTGCAACACTCTGTCAGTTAAGCTACCGCATTATTTGACTGCACTTCATGTTTATGTAATGCACTCACAAAATTAGTATTTTAGACTATTTTTAAGATTTATGCATTTAAATTTCATAAAATTCTGAATTGAACTAAATAAAATGTTATTACATTTTTTTTTTTTTGGTTGAAAATAACAAAATAAATGATATTTTGAAGGAATTTTATTATTAAATTGAAATGCGTTAATCTTAAACATCTTTTTTTAAATTTTGCATACGTTAAAATGTATCTCCTTACAAGTCATGCACTATAGTAAAAGTGTTTAGATGTTATTGTGTGAGGAATACAGCAAAAAGTATGTGTTTATGAATGGATAATCTGCCATTTTACTTGTGATGATTGTGAAAAAGTCATGTTGCTGTAGTGCTTCTATTGTTCATTTAACCAAGAGAGAGCTGCGATGGACAATGAGCCACTTGAAAATAATTTTGCAAAAATGTATATATAGTAACTTGATTATATGAGACCAGGTTGCTTTATTGGGGTACACCATCCTCTTTCTAATCTTCTTTTGATGTTTAAAACAGTCATTGGGTATTTCTTCAGTGGCTTGTTAGATTATGGGATGTCTGATCCAACCATCTCTACTCTAAATCTCTTGTCCCAGAAAGTAAATTATTAAATACAAAATCAAGACAACAACAAAAAGTACTTCAGCCTAGAGGAATACATTAAAATTACTCACTGCATACAGCACACTGCCTCAGGAGAAACATGCACCTTTGAAGTGTGGTCCAAGATCTGCACAGATGTGTTTTTCAGCATCACTTTGCTTTTACTGACTCTGCAGAATTAATAGGCTTATCTGTGTCAGATTCTGTTGCAACTTAATATTTTTTTCTCTGTGAAATAAAAGAAGTGCTTGATCCACTCTTTCCCAAACTGAACAAATTGACTCGACATGGAGCGCACTGTCCTCAGTTGTCTAATTACCACTCTGGCTTTCTTCAGTCACTCTGCTAATCTCTGAATAAAAATAGAAATTAGGTATAACCCCTTCCAAGATTTGAAAAGATAGATATCAAATTAATACAATGTCCACACTAATCGAGAAACTCAGTTTTCATTTTCCAAATGTCATAGTTTTCCTAAGTGGTTATGGACAGCATTTTTGAATGTCTCTGTCTTTGGTGGAGGAAAACTCTATTCTAATGTGGATAAGAGGCGTAAACGTAGCATTATAAATATAGTTTCAAACGAAAATGTATTATGTGACCTAAGTGTAGATCTATGCTGAATACCACTGATAATTGGGTCAATTACAGTAAGCACATTTGGCCTCTGAAACAACTAAACAATCAATGATGCTTCTCACTGAGCAGTACAAACATGAATTGGGGGGGGGATACTGTACCTGGATTCAATTTTCTTTTTTTCTTTAATTCGCCTTCTACAGTTGAATTGTCTTTGCCCAACAATGATCGCCTTTTAACCCAAAATTTGACCACTCATTTTATGTGACATAACTAAGTAAGAGAAGAGTTTACTGACCTTTCTTCCCCACAGCAGAAATAAATGCACCTCTCACCATTCCTTGAAGGAAAGGAAAATGACAATAATTAGTGTCATGTGTGAATGAACTGGTTCTATATGTCTACTTCAGCCCGTCAAAATCTCTCTGTACCTTTCTGACCTGAAGTAAATTACATGACCTACTTCTTCCTCCACCTACAGCTCTTTTGTTGATGTAGATAAAAGCACCTCCTGCACCACATACAGTATCTGACAATGTATAAGTAAAGCACATTCCAGTGCACAGTCTTTCTCCAGACCCAACAGAGAGGAACACTAAAAGAGTTTCAGCTATTATAAATAATTTACAGAATTTTTCATTTGCCCTTTTAACCCTTCTGCAAAAAGCACATTTAGGTTAAAAATATATCCTCCACAGATCTGTTCAGTGCATGTGTGTATGGCTCTTTATAAGAAGGTAAAATCTTAACCTGGAATAGGCTGTGGTTTAGTTGATGAGATAATTCACCCAAAATAAAAATCCTATCATAATTTACTCATCTTTTCTTTTTTTTTTTCTTTCAAGGAATACAAAAGGAGATGCAAGAAACAATGTTTAACTTTCATTGCATCTCTTTGTATACAGTATATAATGAAAGTGAAAACCTTATTACTCCTTTTGTGTTCCATGGAAAAAAGAAAATTATATAGGTATGGGAGTAAAGGTTGGTATATAAGGCTATAAGGGTGAGTAAATGACTGAAATTGTATTTTTGGGTGAACTATCTCTTAAAGTCACAGTTGTGGTTGTGTGAGTAAGTGCTGGTGAGAACAAATTATTAACTGTCTAAGTTAAGGATCTCTGAAGGGTTGATCAAAACACACACACACACACAGACACACACACACATTGAAAAAACTATAGTGCAAAACAATTTGTAAAATTTTAAATTTAATTGCTTATTTTGATTATTGGCTATTGAATCAACAGGATTTCCCCAGGCAATGTTGCCATGAAGACCAGAATAAACCTATACTATTCCTCCAAGCACGATGGGTGAGATTGTGCATCCGTGAACACAAACACACTTTCTCTATTGGTATCTGACAGAAGACAGCACAAATATCTCAGTTCTTTGCCTGGGGCTCCTCTTCTTTCATATGTGTGCAAATGAATTCACGGCCATATAGAGCAGGCAAGATCTACCCTGTCTTCCAATGGTTTACCTACTGGAGCATGGGCAGTCACATCACAGGGCCTTCCAGACACTGGTTATGCGTATTTAGTACTCTATTCTTTTTCATAAAGCTCTTCAGTTTTGGCACTATTATTTGAAATTTGGTTGTCCATATTTATACATTAAATATATGATGTGTCTATTTGAATCTCTGTGGTGCTTGTATCTAGGGACAAGTACAGTTTATCCTCTAGTTCATCCTGAAACGATTCTTTTCATTAGCTATTATCAATAATTTAATAGTGTGCTTGTTCAGTTCTCCTCCCTATCTGCTACAACATTACAAATGCACTACCACTTAAGTTACAATGCAGGCATGAGTGTGTATGAGTGCACAAACATACACTGGCACTCATGACCTATAAACAGTCCTTGATGTTAAGATATTACATTTGTTATCATGCTTTTAAAAGTTATCTTTATCTTTTTGAAGATTGTAATCAGCTCAAAGGGTTTTATTGTTATTATTTTTAGTAGTAGTAGTAGTAGTATTAGTAGTAGCAGTATTCCATAACAGAAATACTGATAAAAGTGTAGCATCTTACATTCTTTCAATCCCAGGACACCTCTGGAAGAGATCCTACTTACGCATACACTAAACATAATCCTTTGTGATTGGAGGGCCAATTTGGAGTGTCAATTATACTCATGCAAATGCATATGTTCTGTCTCACATTTCAAATGGGGTCTGAGCACAGATGGCTACCCACAAATCATGCCACGCTAGGCAAAGCAGTCTGCCAGACAAAAAGTCTTGTATAATGTGACAATGGTGTTTTTCTGTCTTCCCTCATGCTAGTGGATCCTTTTAACACTAGCAATGCTTTGCTAAAGGAAGGGATATGAAAATAAGATATTGTTTAATAAAAGGATTACTTTCACTGTAAACATATCAGCTGATATAGATACATTTATCAGTACAGGCTTATAAAATTAAAACTATGTCTTGTAGAATCAATATAGAGCTAGCTATTGTATGCTGTGCATGTCAGTTGTAAACTGGGTCTATATTATTATTTTACCTTACACTAACAACAAACTGTATGCACATTGTAAACTGGCAAATATAGACAACAAGAAGCAGAACAACAGAAAAGGGTAATCAGAAAGAAAGAAAAATATACAGTAGGCTGCTCTCTAAGTGTGACATGAACAAGCCACTAAAACTTGATTTTTGACAGTTTGCTAGCACTCAGGCTAAAAGACAGCGGCCTCTTCGCTTTCACACTAAAGACCGTGATTTTGCCTCTGAGAAGTCGGCTGACAGACACACCTGCTGCAAAACCAGGCAACTCCCAGACAAATATGTGGATAGGCTTCAACAAACTAGTATGATAATGACGGACAATCACTGTAAGAGCAGAAGAAAAGGCGATTTAGCCATCTGGAAAAATTAGCTATGACAATTTAAATGCAATCCATAAAGGCCACAGTTCACACACACAAAACGAAATACAATGTTTCTTGACCTTCTCAGCTGATCCATCGGTTAACAAAAAGGTGGAGAAAAGAAGAGAGGGAACAAAAACTTTTCAGTAAAGTGGATCAAACAACCAGCTCTGGCATCTTGTTACAATGCAACAATGGAGCCATTCAAATCAAGACTCAACGTGGCAACCGGGTCCGTAGGTTCTGATTGTTTCACAAAGAGTCAAGAGGGAGAGGAGAAGCAGTGTTGAGATATTTTAGACGATAATGGTGCTCCAGAAATTAGACGGTTTCTTTTTTCGAGTTTTTTTTTATTTGCCTACCTGAGAGGCTAAAACTGTTCAATTTGGATAGCTAAAGAAATGAAGGAATTGGCCACACTTTAATACCTCATGTACATGTGGATGACAGTTTAGCTCACAAGATCTAATGTTGTGTGGAGTGTAAATAAAGCAATATTTTCAACCTCATCTCATATTGAAAACATGAATCCACATACATTTTTGGCAAACTTTTTAAACGTGTCTCCAGGTACAATTCCCAGCAGTTTCCAGGTGAAATGAACACTAGAGGCGCAACAACAACTGTGTGTTTGATTCACTTTCACTGAAATCATGCGTTAAATTTACATTCTCTTTTATGGCTGTTTGCCAGAAAGAATAAAAAATATAGGTATGTTATAGGTGTTTGTGATTGACAACTTTTGAAATACATCACTTATCTATGATATTGTAAGCACTACATGAATCTGATGGAAAAAAATAAATTAAAGGGCGACATGATTCCAGAAATGAAATTATGAAAAAGTTATTTTCAATATCATAATATATGAAACAATTACATTCAAATCTGTTTAAATTTCCCTTAATGCCGACAGAGAAAGTTACTGTTGTGCATAAAACATTAATACAAATAATTATGAAAACCCACAAAAAAAGTATGGTCACTTGGTGCGTTATGCCCCACACAATAGAGGGGGTAGAGCAGTGGTTTGGTGCAGGGGCCATATCGGGCTTCAAAGGAATACTTCACACAAAAATTAAAATTCTCTCATCAGTTAGTCACCCTGATGCCATCCTGGATGTGTATGACTTTCTTTCTTCAGTAGAACACTAATTAAGATTTTTACTTTTGGTTCATACAATGCAAGTGAATGGGTGCCAAAATTTTGGAGCTCCAAAAATCACATAAGTCAGCATAGAAATATCCTAATTCATGTGACTCCAGTGGTTAAATCCATGTCTTCAGAAGTGATATGATTGGTTGGGTGAGAAACAGATCAGTATTTAAGTACATTTTTATTATTAATTCTCATTAATAAGCATAATTATCAATTATTTTATCATCTCTACTTACCTAGAAATATATGATACAAATTAACACTCTGCATCAAGGGTCGGTATTATTAAAAGAACTAAGAATATTATAAAAAAAATATCACCTTTAACTAATTAATTACATTAATACTTTTAAAGCTACTCAAGTTTTTCAGCCAAAAGCAGAGAGTGGTTTTCTTGTTTCCTTGTTATTGTTGTTTTTATATGACATAGCCAACTAAATTTTTATCAGACCAAACTGACTGCGTTTACATTAATGTCTTATCAAGAAGGGCATTTACGGAATTATAAAGTGAATTTGATCGTTTAGGCGCGAATCCACATTAGCACTCAAATATTAGCGACTGTCAATCAAACACACAGCTACAGACCTCAAGAAATAAAAAGACAATCTTTTATATTTTATCTAGATCAACCAACCAGTGGCGCTCTTGCTATCGTAGTTGATGTAATGAATACCCCTGTTCTAGAAGTTGAACATAGGCTAAGTACAGAAAATTACTCAGAAGTTTATCATCCATATCACGGATATCTCTCTTTTTTTCAGATAAACATCAAGATTGATTTATCGCCCAGCCCTATTGATAACATTGCTTTAATCTCTCACATCAACCCAATAAGCTCAGTGATAGATTGATCATTTACAGGCTACATTATAGACACACAGAATCTAGTAAGCAGAAATACATTTACGTCGATATGTTTCTTCAAGGCAGGATTAATGCTGATATCTGGCTTGAGCAAGTAAAACTCACATGATACAATAAAGCAATTTGCCTTTTTCACTGTGAAAAGCCCTTTTAGGTGTGCTTGAACAGAGGGCGCCAAATCTGCAGCTGCTGTTCAAGTGTGTGATTTGATTTGATGGGAGTCACAAGACTCTCCCTAGCCTATCAAGTAAAATCAGGACAGAGAAGTAGCAAACACAGATGGTGGGAAAATAGAGCAGTAAAAGTACAGTTACAGCACTTAAAATGTACTCAAGTAAAAGTATACCATTTTTAAACTACTTAAAATTTACAATTTCTAGGAAAAACTACTTAATTACAGTAAAGTGAGTATTTGTAATTCCTTAATTTACAACCCTGACACTAACGCAGCTTTTTAAAAATGATACATGTTGATGCTTTGAGTTGGAGGACTGTGGTTCAAGACCAGCCAAGAGCTCATGCTGACATGTGACATGTCAGAGACAAAGAAGTCTCATTTATATTTTAAAACACTAATGTTTAGTTTCAAACAAAATTGTAGGTTAGGGAGGTATATTTTAAAAACAATCCAAAATTCACCTTGAAACTGTGTCTTACCACACCATTTCACTTTTCATTTGCCCCCAGCTGAACATTTCACTCAAAAACTGCAGCCAAACATGTTATACAACAAATACATTTTGAAATGCAAACATTTTGTCATGTACATGTAAATTTCATGAGATCAGGCTACATATGTTGTACTGCATGAGCTCAAGCACTGATCATGAATCATGTTAATTGGGGCATACAAGCCAAAGCCTTTCAACTATAGCCCAGTTAGTAAGTTAGCTAACACAAAACAAAGCAAAGCTGTTTGCTTACACAATCATGGTGCTTTACAGTTGTTATTGTAATGTAAAATGAAACTTTAGTAAAAATGTTTTAGTGTCTGTGGCAGCGGGGGCGTGGTCAAGCGCCCGTCCGGGAGAGAAAAGCGGTAAGGGCGCTTACACCTGAGCTAAATTATGTCTAACACTTGTGTCTAATTTCAGTAAGCATGGGGAAAGCGGCATATAAAGCAGCAGCCACAGAGCCTCGGGGGAGAGAGTGCCTACACCAACCCAACATTGGTCTAAGAAGAGTTGTAAAATTGTTTATATAAAACTGTGTGAATTAAAAGGGGCGTTACCTTGAAGCCAAGAAGCCATTTCACGTGTCATCCTTGGGGCAAACTCTTACAGTTTCGTTTTTAGAGAATGTGAAACTATATTTGGAGGTTGGAATTTTCCCTCTATCATTACATTTTTGCTCCACTGAAGGTTAGGTTTCAGGTATGGGGCTTGTGTTCAGGGGGTTCAGTTTACAAAATATGCATTCCTCTTCACTCTATTACATCCTGAACTGCTTAAACAACTCACTTTTGGCGCCCCTTCGTGGACAATACACCAAGAAAATTGAGCTTACATGTGCCCCTCCAGCCTACAACACTTACTACTTTGGCCACTCTAGGCAGTGTTTCGAATTTCAGTAAGCGTAGACCGAATTTACCTACAGAAAAGTCAACCTACTGTTTAAGATTTTACTGTGAGATCAGTCTGGGGGGAAAAAGACATAATGGCAAATTGCTCCTTAATGAGGCATTGTTTGGAGGGAAATCAGTTCCCCAAACCTGAACCTCATCATAAATATGATGTAAGAAGCTAAAAAAACCTCATCTTATACCAGCAGTATAGGTTAACTTCCACCATCATCCTGATATCTTCCAGTACAAAATGGTGCCTCACTTCAACACCAAAAGCCACCAAAAGTCCAGACAAGCTACCATGATACTGTCACAGACACTGTCACTGTGAAGGTGGACATGCCTATTCACACAGCTCACACTAGTCTCCATGTGACAGTATTTTTCTTTTTCACCTATCTCACTCAAAAAGGTGTGTGTGTGTCATACACATCAAAATCGTTAGGTGAATCCTTCTGAGCTAGGGGTACAGTTGGCCACAGAATGAATAAACATCCATGTCAGGAGAAAATGATCCACTTCCCTTTTCAAGCACTGGGCTCTAATGGGAAATCCAGCACTAACACAATGGATAGAGATGGCCTTTTGTTGAGTCTCACAGAGCCATGGGCTACTTCTCTCAATCCTGTGATCTGAACAGACCACTCCCCTCTGTTCTTATTCTCTCTCTCTTTCTCTCACACACAGTTAACTTTTACCTTTTCCATACTATCACAAAAGAGCTTGTTTCCACGTTATTTCAGAGGCTTGGTAGTCTGGCTTGATTCAAATGAATATCATGCCAGAGAATATCAGAGAAAAAAGAGAAGGAGACCATCTTATACCCTCAATAATAACCTCACAGCAAGGATTTTTAATTCTGGCTCAATATCCTCTGAATAGTCTCACTCCATGACGTTCATTCTAAACAAACTCTCAAGGAGTAGATCCCTACCGTTCAAACTGAGGGGATTTACATGAAGTTCAGCTATATATCTCATTGGTTTTTGTTGGCTAGCTGATTTGGGTGGTTTTCATCTTTCAGAGAGGTTCAGCCTTATCATTAAACTTGAAATTGGACATTAACTTGACTTATCACCAACTTTACATTTAACTATGCCACAAACAAACACGTGACAGTACACTGGCCACTTTTGGGCCTACACTGCTTGTGCTTTTAAGAAAACAAACAAACAAAAAAACAAAAAAACTAACAAACAGACAAACAAAAACTTTCCTTTTCCCACAAAACACATCTCAGTTCATTCTAGTACTATACACATACATACCTACAGTATATAAAAAAATACGGTTATGCTCCATATTTCAATATGATAACATTTGAGTCCACAATGAATTCTAAATTTGTCATCTTTAAGCTCAATTTATCCCTGATCTTCCTTTTTTCATTTCTGCTTGAAGTGAAGAATTCTCTCACTCCCTCTCATCATCCATTCCCTTGCCCTATTCTTTGCTTTCAGCTCCCATTTGTGTCACAATAAAGCTGTTATGCATGACAGTTTGGGGAGCAGAATAGGTAAGGCCCGCTCCTGCTGTGTGGCTACAAAGTGGGCCCGTTTTCTTCTGCCGTGCTCAGTTATGGGTCCTGGACAATGGGACAAGGACAACATTGCTGGGACATTCCCAGACTGACGGAAACTTTTAGACTCAAACCATAGTGAGCCTCGGAACCCCCTGTCCTAGTGAGTATTGTATTGATGAGCATGCCAGCTCTCGGTGAACAAGATATATCTTCTCATAACCCAAAGGGTGTCTGGCTAAAGATTCAAGGGAAATTTGAAGGGTTCTATTTTTACTTATATGGTGCTCACTGAATTTGTATATATATATATATATATATATATTCTATAAGCAATATATTCTTTTTATAAAATTAAATTCATATATTCTTTTATAGACTTCAGAAAACATTGTTGCATTGCTGCATCAAAACAGTCAGCTCCAACAGTAAGATATTGTGATGCTGAAAATACTATTTAAGCAGCTGATTTATTATGAAAACGCTTCAGTCAATCTGTGCTTTAATAACAGCATGAATATAGATCGCACCGGTTTGATCGTACACACTGGTTCATTCCCTCATTAAAGAAGGTAAGTACACAGTCTTCTACCTTTGTCTTTGGTTATCCGATTTTCAAAAACCTTTTCTTGCTTGATTCACCTTGGAGCTGGTTGGATTGGTTCATGACTTAGAACTCTTTTATGAAGGATTTTATTAAATGTCTATGGAATTTATGGGAAAAATACTTCTGACACTGTTTAATAACAAAATTTTGCTGAGCATAAATTATATATATATATTTTTTATTAAAACACAACATATTTTTTATTAACACATTTCCATCTCCCCAGGCCCAGTAATCCCCCCCAACCCCTCCAGTGCCTCAGACCAGACAGACAACCAGGCATATGAGAAAGCGTTTATGTGGGGTCCTGAAATCAGGGGACCATATGTGCAAACGTTCTGTATCATTATGCTGTGCTGCAGTGCACGGGGAGACCACCATAACTTAGTTTGTCGTCCATACAAAGTTTCGGCCAAGCTTGGATGGATTCATTAGATGGCTTTTCTTTGGAACCATTGAAGCTTAAAAGACCTCCAACAAAGGAGCTAATCACAGACTCTCTCCTCGGCCTTAACCACAGTCTTTCTTTTCTCTTGGTCTTAGATCATTTCTCACAGCTAGCTGGCCAGCTAGCTCGAAGCTTGTACAGATTGACAAACAAAGCTGTGGGATATTTACCCTCTGTGTATATGTACAGCTGTTGATTCTATATAGGCCACTGATAGGACGGGTGAGTGTGCACATGTGAATACACACTCACATACACATACACATACACACACATACAGTGAGATGCTGCTCTTGTTAGTTTTGTGCCACACCCAAACAGACTCAAATGGTTGGAGGTGCTGGTGAAATGTATTTGGTATTGGTAGTGTGTGTGTGTGTGTGTGTGTGTGTGTGTGTGTGTGTGTGTGTGTGTGTGTGTGTGTGTGTGTGTGTGTGTTTGCAAATGCTTGTGAGAAATGTGTCTGGGGCAAAACAAACAATGCAACTGCAGGCCTCCCTATTCTAGCATTGAACCCCAGTAGCCTTCATTCCCATGGTTGCTGTGGGAGTTTGTGTGCATTTGGGGACTTTTGGCTTTGCATTGCCATGTCCCTGCCCTCTTTGAATGGGAAGATAAGCCTCCATCCCTGCAAACCAATACACACACCTCTCTCTTACATTTATGCATTTGGCAGACACTTTTATCCAAGCTGATTAAAACTGAGTGAGCTGCTTGCTATATATGTTATTCATGATAGTCAGAATTGCAATTTCACCTTATGTGACCCCACGTCCACAAATGTGGATGTTGCATTTTGGATGAAAATAAGGTGCATTTCTAACTGTTCAGAGACCAGTGGAGACAGACAGCACACTGGAGGTTAAATATTCACTAAATAGGGAGCAAGGGAGCAAGGGTGCATCCTATAGCTTTCTATGCAGCAATGTGCACCCAAGTGAGCGCTTTTATGGAGCCCATTATGTAACTCCTTATGGGCGTTGCTTAAGTACCAGCAGCTAATAATTTGGCATAATTGTACAAGGGCTTCAGACCATGTGACTCTCAGGGCTTGTCCCAATGCGATTATGCAGCATCTCGTTCCCACTCAGGGAACCAGGATTACGTTTCACGTAACCAAGATGTTTTATTCAAGTCAAAAATATTATATAACCAAAATCATCATTTTTTTTTTTTTGCCCATGCCAATGTACACGCACTCTGCGTCAAGTACAACAAAGTGTAATCAAGCGTCAAATCATTATTGTGACTAGGAGACTGCAGATGGTAAGATTTCGTGAAAAATTATTTACATTTTGGTCTATTCTCACCCCAAACCAAGCGTATAACTTTAGAAGACATGGATTAGATCACACAATTAAATCTTTATGCAGCCTATATGTCCATTTTGCAGCTTGGAAATGTTGGACTCTTTTGACTTGGATTGTATGGAGATATTCACATTGTATTGCAATCAAAATATTTTAGTTTGTCTTCTGCAGAAGAAAGAAAGTCATATGAGATGGCATATGAGTGAGTAAATAATGAGATAATCATTATCAATAATTTACAAAGAACCACTGAAGACACTTTTTTATAAGAGTGATCCATAGTAGCCAATAACAATGTAATAAACATTTAGCTTGCTAATCTGTGCTAATGAACAATCAATCTGATGTGCCTTCTCAATAAATGTTCAGACCACTGAGATAAAAGTTAATGTGGTGCTGAAGCTGAGAGTACTATTGCATAATAAGACTCTGCAAAAGATAATGCAGAGGAACAATTCAACCAGCAAATGATAGGTTTGTCTTGAGTTTGTATTTAACATGTCTTCAAGAATAGGAGGTATAAAAATAGAAAGTTGGTAATGCATTTGTCTCTCTTTTTTAGTTTTGCATCGCAGCAATGAAAGAGATACCATATTTTAGCAAAGCACATTTTTCTCAAATAACAACCGCTGAGATTAAACAAAAAAGGCAAAGTGCACTGACACAGGGTATTCCTCAGTTGCAGCAAAGGGCTGTATGAGCCCCCTCCTGCTCTCTTAACAGCAGCACCCACAGAAGGCAGAAAGGCTTCCTGACGTTGCCCTACATTCAGCTGACTGATCCCACACACACAGTCTTCTGTCACAAATAATTATTACAGCCACACCCTTCCCCGCACACACACACACACACACACACACACACACACACACACCCTCTTTCTCTCCCACTGTATTAAATATTGAAGATTTCAACTTTCAATTGGGAGTCTGTTCAAGCACCCTCGCATCAAAACACACAGATGCGTATACACACACACTCACAGACACACACACACACACACACAGTGTGCATTGCGCTAGCTGCAAAACAAACCACCACTATTAGAGTGTCAATCGTATTCAGATCTTTGCTTTCTTCCTGGCGCTGACTACCAGCATCTGTTCACTATATACGGAAGCCCCACGTCTTCAGCTGTGCCTACGCCTCTCCATTCATTTACGTCCTCTTTCTTTCTTTCTTTCTTTCTTTCTTTCTTTCTTTCTTTCTTTCTTTCTTTCTTTCTTTCTTTCTTTCTTTCTTTCTTTCTTTCTTTCTTTCTATCTCTTTGTTCCTTTCTCAACACTCTTTAAACATCAAGGTGCCATGCATTTCTCCCTAATATTGACTAATGCTTTACGATGTATACCACCCGAGTGCTGCCACTGCCCGTCTATGCTGTTAGTACCCATATCATTGGGTCAACATTAATTATTCCCTTGCTTACAATATGCTGTTGCCATGGCAATGTGCCATTAAGGGAGTGCCAAGCAAGCGGCAGTCTCTATGCAAATGAAGCAGCCACAAAGACCCTATGTGGGGATTTGCAGATTGGTGGACTGCCACTATGGACACAATCTGTATTCCAATTTAATAAAAGGGGGTGATAATGTATCTGAGCTTCCTTTTTAAACACCACATATGTGCAGAAATGAGCAGAGGAGGAGGGTACAGAGGAAACACCTGGCATTTTAGGAAATGCAGGGTGTTTGTGTATGCTATTTGACAGATATTTGAAGGAGCTGGCTGAGACCATCAGCTTAACAGAAGACGCCTTTGCGACACAATCTGCAAGCCTTCTATTTGTATACATCTCAGATGTGATGATGTGGAGAAAATCAAGATGTTTGAAATGAAGGCCCTAAATTTAGACTGTGTCCTTGTCTTCCAGATGAGTTTGCTGGGATTGTGATGCCCATAGTTACAGAGGTTGTTGTCATGTATAGTCATGCAATAAATGTGTTGAATTTGTTGATTTGTGCCATACACAAGTGATTTTCAAATTATTTATGCTCTTTTAATAGATGAAATCTAGAACCTATTATTAATACATTAATAACATATTAATAACATTGTTATTACTGTATTATAAAGCCATAACTCATTTGGTTCAGTTGTCTTTTATAATGAAGACTTTGAAAATGAATTTTTTTTTTAGGTTCAATGATGATCCTTTAGCAAGTTATTTTTAAATGTTTAAATCACAACTGTTTGTTCACTTTAATGGAAACATTTAGGAACATAACAAATTAATTCATAACAATCTTGATATTAAAGAGAAAACTGTAATTCTAAAGTTAAACTTTTCACAAAAATCTACAATCTGACATCACAGTACTGGATACATGCCTGTCATTTAATTAGATATTACAGACTTAAGTAATAGTAGGCCGCGGGAAGGAGAAATATCCCTTGCTTTTTAGATATAGACTGCAGCTACTAAGCTTCATAGGTGGAGAAAAACATCATAGGATTCTGGGATAATGGTTAATGAAAATATGTATAAATGGACAGACAGAGATAGAGATAAAGAAAGTGTAACAAAAATAACTTTGAAGAGGGTATGATGACAGATATGTTTCTATACTCTTCCTGTAAACAAAGATATATTTTACTGAGGCATATTTTGTGCCTTTGAAATCAAATGTCATTGTTCTATCTCTCTCTCTCTCTCTCTCTCTCTCTCTCTCTCTCTCTCTCTCTCTCTCTCTCACACACACACACACACACACACACAAATGAAAATAAAAAGCACTGTCACTTGCTTTAGTCCAATCAAGCATATGATGACAACAATTATTCATCAGGGAGAGAGAAAGAGAGAGAAATTTCACTCAAAGACCACAGAGCTTTAGCCAGGGAAAGTCTGGCTCTGCTAATTGATTTCTTCTCACTAACAAGGATGTAAATTCCTCCCTTGTGCCCCTCTTCCTCTATGCTTATGAAGTCCAAACACAAAACTCTCTTTCTTTCTATTTCTGTCCTCGTCCCCGTTACCCTTTCTTTCACTCATAGATAGGTTGTTTTGATGTGAAGATGCTATGACAGGCTTGCTCTCTTTCTCTCCGCAACTGGCACGAGCGATGTGATAGGAGCCAGGACCAGGAAGCGGTAATGGGATCATGGGAGACTGATTGCATACACACACATATACAATCCACCTAAGTTTCCCTCACACTCCCCTAATGAGGGGCAATGGGACATTATCATCATTGTTACCTTGTTTGGAAGCCCAGGGCCAAAAACAGTTGCTGTTTACCCAAGCAGCAGCAGAGGTCTTTGCTGTGTCCGTTAATTAATCGGAAGGCTCCTGATTAAGTCTGCTCTGTACACTCCACTCTAAAACTACCTTTCAGCTACAGTGATTCAGAAATGAGGGACTCATTCATAGCATTATACACCATCCACAGTTACCTTTTTCTAATCATAGTGCAATCAAACATGCCCACTAATAAACTACTCACATGTATCTGTTTAGCCTATACAATATGCAAGAGCACTTTTTCCTGATGTGCACATGGATCATCAGCAACAATTGTAGGAGATGCTAAAACTATAGAGATAGAGACAAACCCTCTGTGGGTGGGAAACAAACAGACAAGAACACAACAGCAAAAGCAACAACAACAATAATAATAATAATAATAATAATAATAAAATATGTAATATATAAATAAATGTGTGTGTGTGTGTGGGCGAGTTTGTCTGGCTTACGAGGACTTTTTTTTAGGTTACAAACTGGTAATTACAAGGGTATTATGCTATAAATGTGGTTTATGAGGACATTTCTAGTGTCCCAATAATTCAAATTGCTAGAAAAAACATACTAAATGATGTTTTTTGAAAATGTAAAAATGCAGAAAGTTTTTTGTGAGGGTTAGATTTAGGGGTTGTGTTATGTTTAGGGGATATAATCTATAGTTCGTACAGTATAAAAATCATGATGTCTATGGAGAGTCCTCATAATGATAGCCATACCAACGTGTTTGTGTGTGCGTGCGTGCGTGCGTGTGTGTTTGTTTTTATAGCTGGGAAATTCAACGCTAAAAAAAATGCAATTAACACAGTGTGCATATCTTTTTTACTTCCTGAAACCGTTCTCATAGGAGAAAGGTGTCACATTGGGCAAATACTATAATTTTTTTTTAAATCCACTGTAAAATGGTGATTTTAATTACTTTAATATCCACTGATTTTATGGCATGTTTAGATATACTTGCATCAACGATTAAAACTTGTATAAATGTGTCGAATTAATTAAATTAAATTGATAAAATAAATTAATAAAAAGAATATTTTAACATGCATATTTAAATAATTTAAATAAACAATGACTAACCAATTTCTTGCAAGTTCGTTGAGAAAAAGTAAATATGTTAATGATGATTTTTTAAATGTTTGTTGTAATGCATCATGCATAGCTTAATTGCAATTTATTGTGATTTATTACAGAAAACTGTGTGTTTAAGTCCCAATTCACATTTTTGCAGTGCATTTATATACATATATATATCACTACGTCACCACTCCAAGCGATATGCAAAGCGCCATCATGAATATGTGCAATTAGGCAAGGCTGGTGAGATTTTTCCAACT
Source organism: Xyrauchen texanus (assembly GCF_025860055.1). Lineage (NCBI taxonomy): Eukaryota > Metazoa > Chordata > Actinopteri > Cypriniformes > Catostomidae > Xyrauchen > Xyrauchen texanus. The sequence continues at coordinate 34,663,746 of NC_068279.1, forward strand.
TATGGGATGTGACATTTGTGGGGCAGAGACACAGATCAGCATAAGCGAGAGTGACAAATGCCTTCCTCCACATTTCAACATTTCTCAGGTCTATCAGTATATTTTCTTGCATAAAAAATACACCTACACTACTTATTCACTCAGTGTAATTTCCTGATTGACAAACCACAGCCATAAGCTAATATTTGCATTGATATGCAGAACACCACCAGAGGAAGAACAAGAGAAGATTTCATAATGGATAATGAAGGTTTCTCAGAGTGCTTTTATTCTGTACATCAAGGGCGTTCTGTAAAATCTGTAAAATAAAATTTTGAAATTGTTTGTGTGACTAAGTTTCAAGGATAATCAATTTGTGAGTTATTGATAGGACAACAAAAAAAAAAAAAAACAGTGTACAAACAGTGAGAGACACTCACATCTATATTTACATACCACACAAATATACACTTTGCAATCCATAAAATATTCAATATGGTTCCTTCCTCTCTATTTTGAACAATTTCATGGAATTGTTGTTCAGTATATGTTGATGTATATACTGTACATACTATTCACAACTTTTTCAGTAAAATAAAAAATTATCTACAACGAGTCATTCTGAATGTGTGTTTATATAATAAATAAGAATATATATATGGTCCTAAATAAGAACAGTCTGCCTGCCTGAGTGAGTATATGTGTAAGTAAGGTGTATATATATATATATATATATATATATATATATATATATATATATATATATATATATTTATATAGATAGATAGATAGATAGATAGATAGATAGATAGATAGATAGATAGATAGATAGATAGATATACCTTAATATCAGGCAGACTGTTCTTATTTAGGAGAGGGTGTTTAATTTTGCTGGGGGATGTCTGTGAACCCTATAATACGGTTCAGGTCTGAATCCTCTTGTAAAATAATCAACTCATAATCCTTCAACTTGTGTTGCATTCAAATGAGGTCCCGAAACTCTCACTAACACAGTGTAGCAACGGTTAATTTACAGTACATGTGCAAAGTGACTGTTCGTTCACATAAAATGCAGCCATGCTGACATACTCCCCCTCAGACACATATACTGTATATAGCATATTTATTTTTAAAGAAAACATATACACACACACACACATGCATGTAACGTGTCACATTGCATGAGCTCCTCTTTGCAAACCTCTTCCACCACTACCTTCCCTACACACACTCACACTCACCATGTCACACAGCACATGGGGAAGCGTCGCTCACACCACCCAGGAAATTAACATGACATTATTTTGCGACCAGAGAGAGAAAAAATATGGAAGGAAGCGTACCAAAGGCATAGATAACATAAACCCTCTCCCGAGCCTTGCCGTCATATTCGCCAGGATTTTCACCGATCTGCAATGCAGACAGCACAGGGTGGCCATGGAAAATGAGCTTTTCCTTCCTCCAGAGATGACTGTCTCTCTCTCTCTCACTCTTTCTCCCTCTCGACAAATGCTTCCTGTCTATTTTCATATGCAATTCAGATGGTCCCATTGGCAAGGTTCTGCCTGATGTGAGGTTAACAAAATGAAATAAATGGAAACGGGACAATCTCACCTCAGTCTAAGCTCCCAATTAAAATAATACAGCCACCCAGGTCGGAGGATGAGATGGTTTTGAAATGGGGTAGGAGTGTTGCTTTGTAGCCACTAGGATTTTTTAGAATATGCATGTGCATGCTGGACGGAGCCACATTGTCATATCGAATCTTCCTGCATGCACACACTTTTCTACACTTTTTCGACGACACAGTCTAACACTGCAAAAGCGTAGCAATATTTTAAAATACCAAAATACTGCAAAAGCATTTTGGTAAAATTTAAAATGAGTTTCTGTTTACATCGAGCATACAATGGACACTCTGTATATGTGTTTCTGAGAGATACATTACAGTAACATGTTAGCATGATTGGGCTAAACGTCCCAGTGCTCGGGCCAGCACTCACTGCTACAACCTCGAATAAAGAGGCCAAATTAATTTATCATCTCTGCATGCTGTCTCAGGCACAAGTACATGGTGTCTCTCTCTCTCTCTCTCTCTCACACACACACACACACACACACACACACACACACACACACACACACACACAACACATATATGCTCATATGACTTGGTGCATCTCTGTGTGCTGGGTCCTGCTCTATTAGACATGCAGGAATGTTAACATCATTATGAATTATTCTGAGTGTCTGTCTGTGCTTTCACACCCCCTTCTCTTCTCTCTTTCCCACACCATTTGCCATATTGTGTCTGAGCAGAGGCCCAGACATGCATTTGTGTGCCACAGACTAATGCAGCATTGTGTCTCCTGTCTGGGGATGGGCATTATTTTAATGGCCTTTTTATGTGCTGGTGCACACAAATCACTGATCTTTTTGGAAAAGGAAGAACTCACACATACACGCATACAGACAACCACACCCACTCACCCACGTTTATAAATTGTAGCAATACACCATTGTTCCACCACTGCCTTGCGGATAATACCCAGGCTAGGTTATCACACGTCTAAAGAAAAGTACACATAAAAGTGTGCATGCTCTATGGAAGAGTCTCCATAAATGGTGAAGAAAAGAAAGAAAGAAAGAAAGAAAGAAAGAAAGAAAGAAAGAAAGAAAGAAAGAAAGAAAGAAAGAAAGAAAGAAAGATGAATTTGAGATTATCAGAATATGTCACTGAAACAAATTTTGAAAGATACTTTTCCAAATGGTGCTGAACAGCTGTAAAATTATATTACTCTCACACGAGTGTTTACTTATCATGCAGCTTCACAAAAAAATGTAATCAGCTATGAATATCATCAAGTCCTATTTTCAAACTCGTGGGGAGTTAGTAGGGAGGGTTATTTGATATTTGCAATATTTCTCCTTGAGAATAATGAAAAGCCATTGACACACTTGAAAAATATCTAAACTTGAAAAAGCTAAAGCACTGACCTCATTTTTTCTTTTTTAGCCAATCATTTATTAGGATGAGAAAAAAAAAATCTGTTTTTAATGTGAATAAATACATTTGTTAATGAAATGTTGTTGTCAAGAACACTGTATCAAAACAGAGTTAACACTTTACAATAAGGTTCCATTCATTAACATTAGTTAATGTATTAGGTATCATGAACAAACTATGACCAGTATTTTTACAGCATTTATTAATATTTGCTAATTTTAGTTAATAAAAATGCAATATAGTTCAAAGTGCATTGTTAACAAATACAACTTTAGATTTAGATTTTTTTTTTTTGTATACTTTATGTTGAAATTAACATTAACCAATATTAATAAATGCTGAACAATTGTTCATTGTTAGTTCATGTTAACTAATGGAACCTTAATGTAAAGTGTTACCAAAACATCTAAATTCAGCCTTTTAATTAACTGTCACAGGTTATGTCATCTTACACGTCTGTGCACTATGCCAACAGATTTTGAGTTTTTAATTTATCTTCTATTACATCACCATATAGCTAAACAAAAGCCCCATAGTCCAACATGGCAAAGGGATGATAAAGGAGGCATCAATGAAATAAAAGAAAAATTTAAGCCAAGAACAACTTTTTGGTGCTACAGTTGATCCTTGTTTAATCTCTCCTGGGTGTGGGGACACAGTTGATGTGGTTTAAATTAAAATGCATGATTTTTCCAGAACACAATTCTGGAATTCTACAGAAATTCTTTAAACAAGGTGTCTCAAGAATATATAGGAAAACAATCAGTGTTGCCATGAACATCCACTACTGCTTTTCCCGCCTACTCCTCTCCCTTGCTTCTTGAAATCAGCATATATTTGCATGGCATTACCATGCACATATTCTTTGTTCTCAGAGGGAAAGGATGATGTGGGTTACAAACACATTGCACGTCGCCGTTAATAATGACCTAATAAAATGAACTCAAGTATTCCATTACGTGCATTAATTAATATTTTTACACATACTATATTTATCCAATGTAAATAATACTGAAATGCTCTTTAATGATGTTTAATTTTATGACACATAATGCATTCAAACCTGTCTCATAATGCAAGGCGATATACTGATGGCTATTTGATTCAGAGCAGAAGCATGAGCTGGCATCTATTGTCCTCGTGGGCTCTTCCCTTTGTGCTGCAGCCAACTGTAATCATGCAAACTCAGGCGCCAGACTTCATTAGCTCCTCGGGGTTAATGCTAATCACACCACAGCAAGGCACAAGAGGGGAGGGGCTAAATAGTGTGCACAAAAAAGCCATGTCTGGTCTGTGAGGTGCTGATATACAGGTATAGAGTGCTAATAGCATGTGTGCCAGTAGTAATTGTTTTTTTGTTTTCTGCCATTTTTCTTATATTTGAAAACTTTGCTAGTCAGCTTTCCGGGTATGCGAAGGGAGAGTTTATGGGGTGTTTGAAATATTTTAGTGCCAAGGTGTGCAGAAGACAAATGATAGGGTTGTGGAATGAAAATGAATGGTAGATGGCAACTAAGAACGTAGATTTGAGATGTATCTGAGAAATTATTTTGAAAATAAAGTGCATTCTGTCATTCTTTTTGTCTGGAGTATTGACTATTCCGTTACTGATTTAATATCCATATGACTGAAATGCTAAGAATAAAGCCTTTTGTCTTAAGACTGGCATGCTGGTGTATCTAATTAATGATCAAACTAAACCTGTCAGATAGAATAGCACAGATAAAAGTATGGCTACTTGCTATTTAGTGGCATTTATGGGTTATGATATTACTTGTTTAGCCTTGAAATTTTTATTAGGATCAATTAGTAAGGCAAGAAATATATTTTCAATTTAGTTTGGGTCAGAGTAAAGTATTTCAGGTGTGAGGTTGCAGCGATCAGATCTTTTCAAAGTTCTGGGAGTATATTGTTAAATACTCGGCTGTTGTTACACACAGAAATACACATGCAAAAATAAATAGATAAGCAATAAAAACAGAACTAATATCAGAATTAAACTTCTGATTGACAGAGCATTTGTCTTAACTTGAACTCACCTTATGCTGGTTTATAAGTTAGTTAATCAGTTGATAACATTGATTTCCCTCTTGCTCACATTCAGTTGGTGAGAAACGGTCACATTTATTTCTTCATCCCTGCAACACATGGGAAATAGTATGATTGACTGTATGATAAGCAGGTGCATTGACTGGTTACACACACATGCCAGTCTGTGACCTATTTTAACCAAATGTATTCATTCGTATAATGTAAAAGCTAGAGATAATGTCAAGAGGACACAAAGCAGAACAAGAAACAAGCAATCGTGCATCATAAGTAATATGCTGTGAAGTTTGTTTGTAGCAGTTTGATGTTGCTGTGTGTATGGAAATGTGTAGAACTGTTCTACTAGAACATGTGATAATATAAATGTAAATGAAAGGGGTACAAGCAACGAAACCAAAATCTAACTAAAATAAAAATACAAACTGAAATTACTGGAAAAAACTGAAATTAAAATACATTTTCATAACTCCAAACTAATTAAATAAAGTCAAAACGATCTCAAATTCAGATTAATTTTAGTTTATGTTATACTAGGGTGAATATGGGCAAAGTGAGACACTTTTGGAAGTTTTACTTTTCGTGACACATTGAATTATGATCTAAATGACACATAACCTAAGATTAAACCTTTTAAGAAGCTTAGGATTTTTTCTACCTTTGTCAAAAGCAATATGAAGAAATATTCAATACTGGAATGTAGAACCTTTGAAGACCCACTTTTGACCAAATCCCTGATTTTTTAAATAGTACTGGTAAAGTAGGACAGTTTGTAATACTTTTTTTATATTTTCAAATACACTTTCACATCATACATTAATTTCACTTATTGTTTGTTATAACCTTAACACGATTTACTTCAAGTGTCATTTTCTTTACCATTGCTTTTCCCACCAGTGGTCATGAAAAGAGCTCTGCCACACATCCCTAAGTAAAATCATCAATTTAAAACCTCCAAAATATAAAGGGATAGTTCACCCTAAAATAAAAATTATTTCATAATTTATTCCCCCTCATGTCATTCCAGATTTGTATGACTTTTTTTCTTCTGCTGAACACAAACAAAGATTTTTTCAAGAATATTTCAGCTCTGTTGGTCATCACAATGCAAGTGAACAGGGTTCAAAATCTGACATGCCAAAAAACACATAAAGGCAGCATAACATTTATCCATAAGTGGTTTAATCAATGTCTTCTGAAGTGGTCTAATCTGTTTTGGGTGAGAACAGACCAAAATGTAACTCCTTTCTTCTGTACATCTTACAGTAACAGTCTACAAGATCTTTCATTATTTCAAGCTCATTTACACTTACTAGTAGAGTCCACTGAGTGCTAGATGCCACTGGGAAATATCAAGCTTGAAATCATGATTGCCAAGCAGACAGCTGGTGTCAGGATTTACAGTAAAAAATTACTTAAATATTAATCAGTTTCTCACCCACACTTATCATATAACTTCTGAAGACATGGATTTAACTGCTGGAGTCTTATGGATTACTTTTATATTGCCCTTATGTGCTTTTTGGAGCTTCAAAGTTTTGGCCCTTATTGACTTCCATTGTACTGACCTACAGAGCTGATAAGTTCTTCTAAAAATCTTGTGTTCAGCAGATTAAAGAAAGTCATATACATCTGGGATGACATGAGGGTGAGTAAATGATGAGAGAATTTTCATTTTTGTGTGAACTATCAATTAGATTTATAATAATTTAAGGAAATACAAATGGATACCATGTGGATCAAGCTTAAATGTCCTTTGTCACCGTATATCATAACATTTGCAACATTTACAATCCACATTAAACATGAAAATACCACTAGATAGAGGTAACACAAGACTGGCCTGAGAATTGAAATGACATTAGACTTTTTAAATTACACCAGTAAACACTCAGCTTTGGCAGTCAGAAAAATACTAAAATAAAACCTAACTAAATTGAAACTACAGAACACTGAGAAAACTAAAACTAAAATTAACAGACAAACTGTTAAAAATAATGAATACTTAACTAAATTGTCATGACAAATTATGAACAATATAAAATAGAAATAAGATAAATAAAAAGTCCAAAATTATAATAACACATGGTACAAGTATGAATAGGAAGTGCATCATCTCTGATAGTCCAGAACGACACCCTATCAAGACTTGCTGCAGCTGGTGTACCCAGCATTGCAGTTATACCTGGAGGGGCACACCGTGGTGACTTTAAGTCAAAATGACTCTTTCTGTTTCACACCGTCCTGTGTATGGGAGAATGCTGGCAGAGGCTGCATGACTGTCACCTCAAAGCATCTCCCTGGCCAGCTCTCTGCAGCTATGCCTGGAGTCAAACACACACACACACACACACACACACACACACACACACTGTACTGGTCTGCTCGACTTTCTCAGATCTAAGACATAAAATTATAAAATTATATTTTTCTTTCCATGTATCTACAAATATGTAGTTAGCTTTTACTTGTAGATAATATTGGTGTGTGAAAATAGCACTGCATTAACAAAAATGTTGACAGCTTAACAGAAAGCGTTTGGATGGTTTGTTGTGCAGCATGCAAAGTAACACATCTAGGGCTGCAGCTTTTCATGCCAAATGTGTATCTTTTTATATCTACTTCATTAGCCTCTAGATTGAGACCGATTTGTTTAAAGAAATGTTATTTTGCCATATTCCTTATCCTGAAAGCTTTTTTTTAATATTATTATAATTATTTTTTTTCTTTCTTTTTTTAAATTTTTTTTAGATAAATTAAAATCAAGATGGCTTTAATGTATTTTTTAATAAATCTCTGTTGGAATTTTAGTCTGAACCATATAGATTTGGAAAAGTCAAGCAATGTTTTGTACACCAGAGCAGTGTTATCTACAGAAATCGTCAAAGAGCAATGTAAGGCCATGTCTATATAAACATAGCTTTCTCCTGACACATGTCAGAGTGACAGCTGTCAGCTTTTATTAAGCTTCTGTATTCAGCTTGCTTGAGCTCTTGACTTAGAAACTACTGTTACACAATGCATCGCGCACAGTGTTTAATTTTTTTATTTTTTTACATAGTTTAATAATATTGAACAATATATAGATTTCTCATTGAATTTTATGATGTTTTCTGTGGGTATCTATCATTAATGTACAGGTTAGATGGAAAGAAAGACTTTTGGGGTCCCTCTCACTCCGTAGGCGCACATAAGACATTTATAAGACGTATAATTCCTACAATAAATGAATGTGGAAAAATCTAAAACAATTCTCATGGTTCAATCTCATGATTAATAGCTGAGCTATTAATCTTGACAGCTGTTGTGGTGAATGTGAAAAGGCAAAAACAAAAGAGCCAGTTCTAAATGTAAAATATGCATTTATTTTCAAACTATTGTTGTCATGCATGCAACAAAAGGCACAGAAAAATTGTATAATAAAACAATAATCTGAAAAAAGACATGGAACTATTCCAGTTCATTTGTGAGCATGTTCTGTCTTGTATCTGCAGATGATAGCAAAAAAATGGATTGTTTCCAAGTATAGCACATATCTGCTGCCAAATGATAACATAAGATGAAACTGGTAAGTTGCTTTATATAATTGCTTGATAAAGTGATAGTATGTTATTTAATAAATTTATGATATGCCTCCTGGCTCTGGAGAGCAGATATCAATAATTTAGTTAAGATACTAAACTTAAAAGCTAAAGAGTCCCCATGTGTTTGTACTGCCTGCAGTACGGCGAAACCAAGGTCCATTTTTGCTCTTGATGTTGGCAGTCTTTGAGTCCTCCCCATCCCCCACCCTCTCTCTCCACACCCTCAGCATCTGCACTGACTGGATCCCTCTGCCAACACCTCAGTCCTGACAATCAGTGGCTACTGGACTATATATGAAGGCCGACTGCTCTAGCATGGAGCCAGGTATGATTCCCCAGCTGACAGTCTGCATCACATCTGATGGCTGAGAAGCAAGTGCGCACACACACATACACACTCGTAGCCAAATACCTCATGGATCATGACTGACTACAAACTAAAACATTTAGTGATAATCACGCATACGAGCATTCACAAACATGCAAAAACAACCCACTCCTTCGCTCATGCATACACACAAGCAAGTGGTTGGTTGCAAATATTTCTATGGAGAATAACTCTGAGTACAAAAATGTTTTTTGTGCTGGTACTACAAAAATCTAGATTTTTTTCGAGTGTCTAAATAACAGAGACATTAGTCCAGCTATGGATAATGCTTTGTGTATTCATGTGGCATGAAAATGATTGGAACTATGTAGTTGTTTGCGACCTATTGTCTACATTGTTATCCTTTTTGTCAATGCCACCAACCTGTATGTATTCTTGTCTCATTTTTTCCCCCCAACACATTTAGAGCAGGAGATGACAGGTCTAAAACATGCAGGAATTGAATTACATCTACAACAGTCTGGGAACTGTTGGTTAGAGTGGAGGTAGGTTGCACACATCAGTTATATAAGTGTGTGTGTGGGTTGGTGCGAGAGGGAGGGAGTTTTGCTGACACCTCTGTTGACCACTTTCACGCTAATTAACACTTCTCAGATATACTGAGTGATGGTAGTCTACATGACAGGCTCAAGAGGACATTTGCACAGACATTTCGTCCCTGTGTAGATGAAGGTGCACACGATATTCATTGCTAAAAATGTGTGTGAGTGAGTACAATACAGTATATACATGCAACTAACCCCAAATAATGAAATTACACACAACTGCATGTCTTCACTGATGCCACCATATCACCATCTCTGCTGCAGTCTAATGCCCAACTCTGTCCAAACTAGGATGACATGGGACTATGGCGGTCTGATTCATGTAACTGTCCATGCTCCATTGGAATGCCTCACTGCCACTCTGCACTGTAATGTCATATCTTTTTGATGCTTTCCCTCTGCTCTGAATTCAGAGGACTCTAAAGGAGCCATTACTCTCTGACAGCTCGTGTCAGTCCTGCTGATGGATCCGTATGGCACATTCCAAAATGAGAAGCATAAAATTAACACTTTGCTTGGCCTTCTCTTATGAGCTTTTATTTACATTCAGCCATTGCCCTGATGAGGGTTTGATGGTAGATCATCATACAAATTATGCTTTGTTTTCTTTTAGCTAACACAAATACACATTTTAATTTAAGTATATTTTCTGGATACTGATGAACGTGCATGGACCACCATTCAAGTCTGAGTTCTATATGTTTTTGTGGGTCTGTATGGAGGTGATATAAAATAAGCTAAGCATTAAGAGTAATTTCTGTGCCAAGAGGATGCACAGAGATGAAAGGTAATGCAAATGGAAGTTTCAAACTGTGAGTTCCATTCCAGACAGCCACCTTAGAAATAGTTAAGATTCTGGAATGGAGAGGAGCCCAACTGGTGAGTGTCTCCTTGTAGCATTTCCATGGAAACATCCATTACATTTGCCAAAAGGACATTTTAATGCTATTTCCACCTATTTAACTATAATTGGCTAACTATATATAAAAAAAAAAAATACAAAATAAAAAAACACACATAATGGGAATTATTTGATATTAATTGCAATCAACAATAGTGATGGGAATTCAGTGTGATCACATTGGACACAATCAGATTGAGACTGGTCAAAATGTATTAAATGAATATTCACCCAGAATCTTCCAGCCATACATGGATAAAAATGAATGCAAAGTGAATGAAATGCAGAGGATTCCATGCTCTGTGAGAATATTGCACATGTGTTGTGCTGAATAAATGCAAGGCTTGCCACAAGCAATTCGCATATGTGGCTGACAATAGTGGGGCGGGCTTATGCATGCAAATAGCTCGCTTGACATGCACAATGCCAGCGACGTTAGCTAATTGCATAATTGCACTGCATGATTATGCGAAAGCGGTTGCACCTTATTGGAACAAGCAAGGTGGGAACGAAATCAAGAGCGTGCCAGCGGACATTTTAGGTCTATCCTTTTCGCATGCTCACCACTGCTAAATTCTTTAAGATGGTGGCACCTTGAAGGAAATTCTACAGTGCTGACGGAGCCCAGCCCACCTCCTCCCTACCCACTGTCTGCAATGCAATTCAGGGCAGATTGCGGGGCATCCTTCGCCTACCCCAACTGCATGATACATATTTAATTCCCATGTCACTAATAAGGATACTAAGCAGAGAGACTAGAGCGTCTGCATGTATGCATGAGTCCGCATGCATTAAATTTGCATAGGAGTGAAGGATTCAAATGTAAGTATGCTAACGTGCAGCGCTGTGCAACATTACTGGCAGATGTGACAAATGCTGTCTTTTGATAGCAACCTAGGCATGAAAAGAACCTCTGCTCTTTTTTCTGATAAATTGTGTGGTACAACCATAGTTCTGCTGATTTAATCAGAATTAATTATTAGGGTCATTGTGCTAATTGTCTTTCAGCAAAGAAACCTGCTATACAGCAGCATTTGAACTGTACTATTCACTGCATGAAAGAAATACAGAATTTCACAATAATATGACCCCCAAGGATGGAAATTATGATACCAAAAAAATGTATTATCCATTTATTTATTTAATACAGTCAACCAGCTCATTGGCATGATGTATATTATTTAGGCCTATTTACCTGAGACACATTTAAATTGACTTATGTTTAGCTCTGAGAATTTGCATAATCTAAATTCAGTAGGCAGAGATACTCAGCCGCAGCCAATCAGCTGCACTACATCAGTAAAATACTGATGCATATTTTGCCACAGTGCTGTTATAACACATATGACTTTTGGCATTGATTAGAATTCATAAAATTAATTTTATAATAATATTATGTACCATTTTATCACTTCAACAGCATATTAACAATTACACATACTGCAAGCTGTTGTACTAGATGATGTATAATACATTTAAACAGATTTTGGGACAAAACAACTGGAACATTTAGCAAGAGATCAAATCAATAATAGCCATTTTTTTCAAACTTGCTCAACTGAATCTGGTTTTGAGGTACCTACTAAATGCTGCTGAGCAGAACAATGAAATTAGAACCTTTTCAATTTGTGATTGGATTTGTCTGGACCTGCCTGCACTGAAATACTCTCATATCTATTCTTTCAGCATTACAAGAATATGTGCATATGAAATCTCATCATTCTTATTATGTTAGAGTAATTAGACAGACTAATTAACATTACTAAGGGGTATAGTATGTTTATAGACAGGTACTCTTCTAGTTTTCAATACACATGCACATGCATACTGTATTATGGCAGTGTGCAAATGCAGGACAGGTGCCGTACACATATACAATATGTATGTGGCATACATATATGTGTACGGAACCTGTCCTGCTTTTGCACACTGCCATTATACGCAAGTGACATCACCCCCTGTTGCCACAGCGACTCCAACCAGCAGGAACGACACTGTGCATGTGACCTGGTCGAGGAAGAGGCGGGTCTACAGGATACTCTGAGCCAACATGCATCTGCTTGTTTAACATCTCAGCACATTTCAAAGCACTTTATTATGTTCGTTTGCAGGAAAAAACTTACACAAGCATGAAAGCTTAGTGAATCTAGAATTAATTTTAGATGCTAAATCTGAAATCAGTTAGCTGTAGGGAAGAATGAATGGAGAAACTGCACTTGTCCTATTAATACCCTTTTAAGGGATGTTATAGTCTTCCAAATGATTCAGTATCAATCTGCTGCATGTACTGTATTTCACTAAATGTCACTTAATGAATCAAGCAAAAATATTATTCTGATCCAACATACTCAGATGGTTGGTGCCCTGTTAAAGGAATTGTTCACCCAAAAATGAAAATTCTCTCATCATTTACTCATTCACATGTCGTAACAAACCTGTACAAATGACTTATTCTGTGGAAGACAAAAGGAGATGTTAGACTGAATGTTAGCATCAGTCACTATTCACAAACATTGGATCTTTTTCCATGCAATGAAAGTATGGTGACTGTGACCAACGTTCTGCGTAACATCTTTTATTGTCTTCCACAGAAGAATGTCATATGGATTTGGAACAACATGAGGGTCAGTAAATGATGACAAATTTTCATTTTTGGGTGAACGTCAAACTAAAAACAAGCATCTATAGCCACAGTTTGAAACATTAAAAAAGTAAATTTGGTCTTAAATTTTGTGTCCCACATTTGAGTAGAGCAGGTTAAAAATGCTATTTACATCAATCATAAAATAACAATCACAAGCATAGGCTGGGCACAAATGCTGAATACTAAACAGGTTAAGCATCCAATGACCAAGTCCGAGACCAACCAAAACATCTTTAGATAAATAAACAGAAATGACAAACCATAACAGTTGGCCAAATGATAATACTTCAGTGAGCACTGTATTAAAGACAACTGTGCAGACGCATTGTGAAAGGTTTGTGTCTGGGAGCAGGCGGAGGAAGTGGAGTAGCCAAAAATATGAAGATTGCTTGCCCCATGAATACTGATAAGCTGCCATGGTCGCCATGGTTATACTATTCAGCCAATTACAAGACAGCAATATGTCTGCACTAAGACACAATGGCAAACAGTCCAATCATAGAGCTGCAAGTGGCCAGCCTACCACATAAATATAATACTCAAAAGCAACCTTATTTCACCTAAGCTAGGTCCTAAACCATGTAAAACACACTGAATATTTACTTGAAGCCCTGTAAGAACACAGACATATTTATTTCACAAAATCATCCAAGACAGCAACCACGAGAGGTTAGATTTTAAAGTTATATCATCTAACAGCTGAAAAGTCATATATGTATTTTTTTTACATGTCACAGTACTGGCTTATGGCATGCAGTGCTGTGTTCTCCATACTATCATTGATATTCTTAAAAACAAAACAAAACAAAACAAATAAAACCATACATGACCCATTTCTATCACTCAAAGCATTTGGATTAGCAGTAATGATGATCTTAAAACTGATTTGCAAACATTAAATACTACATTCAACCTTTCAACAGTACATTAAATTGCAATGCGGACATTCTGAATAGATTGACTGTCAAACCCTGGTGCAAACAAAGCAAGCGTTGCATAGATAAAACGAGGAGGCACATAACATTATCTTAAGAGGAATTACGATGAGTTTGACTTGTATGCTGAAAACAAAACATGGCTTCATATTTTATGTGATGCTAAAAAATTATCCGAACAACCAGACCAAAAAAAAAAAAAAAACATGGAAAAAGGGAACTGGAAAGAATTAATATATAAGGGATCTATCAAAGTCAGAGATGTCAGATTAATTTAGCATGACAAGTATACATAAAAAGGATGTTTTGTTGAAGCTTTAGACACACAATAGGTGTCTTTTGTGGGGACATGAAGACAATAAACCATAAATAAACGATAAATAAAAAGGTGACTATTTCTTTTGACAGTGGATTCGGGTTATTCAGTGTCTGACAGTATCATGTTCCCTGTAAACAAGGTGCGGTCATTGCAGGTATTCAGATAAGAGCCAAAGATTACAAACTATACTTCAGATTGTGTGGCGTGTATACTGTTCAAAGCTCTGACTGTTGTTCCCTCTTCTAACTGCTAAATTTATGCGGGCCAGTAGCCAAAAAGTGACATCATCAATTACTTCAAATGTATAATAATAATAATTTTTGTTAATACTAATAATAATTGGCTAAATAAACAATACATTTTAAAATACATGTGGGATACTTTATTGCTTGGTTAACATGTAATAAAATTAAAATTTCAGTGTGTAAAATGTTAAAGTGTTTAGTCTCTCACTTAAACCTTTCTTGAGATTGTTAGACGATGCTAAATGCAAGGTATAAGCTGGTAAAAGAGCAATTTTATTATTGTTCAGTTTTGTGTTAGGCATATATCCACTTAAGTCTATACTCTGCTTTAAAACAAATATCTCATTCACTCTAAAATTACGTGGAGTGAATTCCAACTTCGTAAAATAATATTTCCAATTCTGTTACAAAGAATAACGTTACAATGAGAGGGCGTTAAACCAGACGGAAAAAAAAATCTCACACTTCTCAAGTTCAAATACAATAGTGAGGACAATAGTGGTAATGTCATCTTTTAAACACCCTCTAACACCTGCAGTAAAGCAACGCTTGAAAGCTTCAACCTCAACACACAACCTTTATACTGCATGCACTTATTTTACACACATACAAACAATTCCCCTCACAAGCAGTGTAGATATGTCATGCCTGTGAGATATTCACAGCCGTTAGGCTACTTGTTCTTGCATTGGGGCCCGTGTCTGCTGAGGCTGGGAACGGTCGCCACTTTCAAAAGGGATGCAGATGAGTCGGGTGCACTTGACATCTTTTCATGACCCATGACCCCCCCCGTGGCATTGCCACTTGCCCTCGAGCGTGGGAATAAGAGCGTCCAGTCGTTCACATCTACTGCGCTCCGTTTAACGGAACCAATTAAGGAGGACCGACCCCCTCGCTCCCCATGTGCCCACCCCTTTTCATTTTTGTCAGCGCTCTCTATATGTCCTAATTATTTCTGTTTGGGGAATGCCAACACCGTTTCCTGGCCAAAGGCGACCGAGCTGAAATAAATAGTGAGCACGTGGGTTTCTGTCTCTTCACATGTCAGTTGAAGTAAACTGATGAAATTCAATTCTCGAATACAAACTCGACCAATTTCTGGAAAAAGGTTCATTTAATATCTATCTTCTCTGAATTTATCCATTTCCTTAAAACAGCTCATTTGTGAGTTTTAACCTGAGCGCATTTTATACGCGTCAGGCGTGCGAGATGAACACAAACCGAGTGTTTTATACAACATTATAAAATAAACCTGGAAAAAATGTAAACTTAAATTCTTGTGTGTTTTACTCAAGAGTTCTAGACATATATGACTTTAAGATATATATATATATATAATTATTAGTATTTTTAGTATTAGTATTTATATATATATATATATATATATATATATATATATATATATATATATATATATATATATATATATAATTATTAGTATTTTATTATTATTTAGGAATCTTCTTGTTCTTAAGCATCCAGATTTCGATGAGCCTGGAGGCAGTTTTTACTTTCGGTTACCTAGCTTTATGAAGTCCAACACACTCATACAGCTAGATAACCAAAGATAACAACTCGCTTCCAATTCCACGAGAGTAATCCCCGGATACCAGTGTGTCTTGTGTAAGAATAAATCCAAGTGCAGAAGTTGCTAAAACATAATGAAACAGGCACCAAACTTCAATTGTAAAGTCATTCCGATCCGTAGTCCAATTTGTAGTCTTTCAAAGTCGCAAACAAATGGCAGTTTCTTCATATGGCAACGAGAATCAAAGCAGATGCTATAATCCATTTGACATCGGAGCACTTAACGTTAAAACAATATGAGAGTTGAAGTGAGAGAGCCTTTCGAGTAAGAAGCAGTCATCCTCGCACAGGCCATCATTTGCATTGCAAATTACCTCCCAATCTCACAAAAGGTTCCTTTGGCTCTTTTAAATCGTGGCACCATGGATATCCCACGGAACCAGCGGCGAGATTATACAAAGGGAAAATCCGATTCCATAACATCGCGTTCATTTCGCCGCTGAATGGAGAGTTATCTATCTCTCTTATTTTTGGCCGAGTGGTGGCCGGTCGTCCGTGCACGGATGAGATCGCTAATGCCACAGATCCCCGAGAGCTGCTATAAGAGAGACGAGAGGAGGATTGTGTTGCTGCTGCCAGCGGTCTGAGAGAGGGAACAGGGCCACATCTCGAGGAGTGGGGGGTGGAGGGGGTAACCGGGGGCTTCCAGTACCAAAATATGGACCAGCCAGAGAAGGTCAAAGGTCTCGGACCGCGGGAATGTGAAGCAATGATGATAGTGATAATGATGTAATAGAAGTCTCCAGAGTGCACATGCATCCCTTTGGCAGGTTGAAGCAGGGGTCCTCACGTACTGTTGCTAAACGCATAATGTATTTTCTTACCAGGGCTGTGGCGACAACGACAAGCATATGGAAATAGTTGAGAGGCAATGTCAGGATTGTATTGTACGACTGAGTAGGCTACATGAAATGTATTGGAAATGGTTCTTCAGCGACTAGAGGAATTTTGCGATTGTATACTTGCATTGACAATCAACAAGCAAGGTAGGCTATGGTTAGTAGCCTATAGCAGAACCATTCCTGGTTGACCTTGATCTAGAAAATTGATGTGATTTCTGTTGCTAGTATATGGCGATGCCCTCATATACTGACCTTTAGGTTGCAGAATATCATTTATTTTTTTTGAGTGATTAGCTAGTATGGATAAACCAACCTGCTGAGTTTCCAGCATATTGATTACTGGAATGTGACACTTACAGTCCATCTCTCTCTCTCTCTCTCTCTCTCTCTCTCTCTCTCTCTCTCTCTCTCTCTCTCCCTCTGAGTGTGTGTGTGTGTGTGTGCGTGCGTGCGTGCGTGCGTGCGTGTGTGTGTGTGTGTGTGAAGTGGTGCTCAAGAAGTTGTGAAGCTGAAAAACATGCTCATTGAAATAATCGTTTCACCAATCTTATAAAATGTGTCTTCAATGTGTCGCTGATTGGCTAGTCTATCTGAGACAAGTTGTCACAATATACTGTATAGACGTGAGCACAGACGGTGTGCTGCTGTAGGCCCATATAATGTGCACAGATAATGCACTTTAAAATAACCCTACTAAAAATGGCTCTAATTTTAACCAGACAGGTTTCAACTTTACTAAAGTGAATAAGTTTAAGTATAATTAGCAATTAACAATCTATGATTTTTTTTATTTACCCAGTGGGAACACACTCAGTGCTGCTGTGCAAGACAAACAATAGCTTATATTTGGAACGCTTAGCCCTTAGGCCCTAAGTTAGCCCTGAGTTTGGCATTAGGCTTATTCAGGTCTTTTATAAGAGGGCTCTGTTAATGCCCAAATGGTAAATGGTTAGAAGAATCAAAGCATAGGCCTACCTAATAACAAAATCAAAGCACAGTGTATAAAAACAATAAGTCAGTGAGTAAAAACATTTAACTCATGGATAGTTTGAGTAACTCCATTATATCACATATCATGAGCAAATATTGAACTACATGTTTTAAATTGAAGAACATTTTGTTGAACAAATTTGTTGGCCTTATTTGAAGCTACAATTAACGGTGTGTATGATTGCATGCAGTATTGAGGCTAAATTCAGTACAGTGTTTAAATGAAATAATGGACTCATATAAAGTCTCAGCCAGTTATAAAACACAAAAAATAATTTGCTTGATAGAAGATAAAGGCTGCTATTTATGTAGGACGTGCCATCAAAATCACTATCTATAGGCAGCCCTACAGATGAACAAGATATTACAAGTTATCTGCCAAAATGCAACATTAAATCCCCTTTTATATTACAATAATCACAAGTTGCCATTAAACTTTTAACCTACCTGTGGTATCGTTGCATGAGAGCATGGCCTTGAGACAAGCCCTTTTGATTATTCAATTCATAATATGTTTACTAAACACATTCTAATATACCTAGAATTTTAACTCTACCTAAAAGTACCATTTATACTTTAAGTGAATTTGCCCTTGTCATAGTGACACATTATTGTCCAATAAATTAATTAATGAATGTCTCCAGATGTAGCTACTCACATTAAGCCTTTTTTTAAATTGCGCCGAAGTCGACTTGAGCAGATGCAACTCCTGCGGTAGGTAAACAGCTCTCTCACCAACAAGCCGGCGTACACGCGGGGAACTTTGGGTTTAAAATTGCCGCTAATTCTCAGTTCATTACGTGTGCCTCAGCGGCTCTGATTCCTGCACGAGCACAGTACAAGTGCACGAGAACGACAGCTACCGTATAAGCAAGAGCCAGTGAGAGGGGATGAGAAGGAGGAGGGGTTGAGAAGTTTCCCATAACCTATTTGTCTGCAGCACCAAATAGAAAAGTGCACTGTTGAGCAGAGAAGGTCGGCATGTTTTTTTTTTTAACCCCTTTTTTCTTTTCTTTTTTCAAGATGGGTGTTCGGGAGGGGGCAGTCCTCTCTGTGAAAGAAAGGACGTGCTCTGAAATTCAAACAAGTTCGCCAGGTCTTTTGTTGGACTTGAACTGAGGAGGCATTGTTCCTCTATTGGCGTGGACTATCCCCGAGTTCCCAGACCAGGTTACGGATTGACTGTGGTAATGAATTTGCTCCGAGCGCTTCTGCCCAACACGTTTTGACTGGCAATAGCCATCTATGACAGTGAGAGGTCATCATTAATTCGGAGAAAACGTGCACACTAATATGTAACCCATATACGTCCCATAAACCTCATGCACAAGAATGTCCGCAATTACAAAAAGGGCCTTGCATAGGCTACATACAACTTTTCCTCATGCCATGAATGTATAAGCCTATAGGCTACAATGGGAATAGGTATAATAATGTGTCTATTGATATTTTTATAATAAGAGCAATGACGATATTATTCATATAAGATTATAAATATGTTGATTTCAGATTGTGGACTTTTTTTAAATAATAAAATAGCCTAATATTGCCTAATTCTTATTCCTTCGTAATTCTCAATTATGTCTCGCACTTGTGTTTGACTAAAACGAATTCACGTTTAGATTTTCAACGAGGTCACGTCCAATGACGTAGCAAGCCTATCGGCTACGTGCAGCCATATTTAAATACATCAGGGAAATTAGCGCATCAAATATGCAAATCCCCCCAACATAGCCTTTCTTTCAGCGGTCGGAGTAATTTGCCCTCTTCCGCTTCGTGGTGGTTCGTTTCTTTATGAGAAGAATATGCAAGTTGCTGTTTTTTTATTAAAAGGAAGCATCTCTCTTTACCGTGAATTCTGGATCGTGTGCAGTCAAGAAGCGGAGACTCTTTGCCAGGGAAATCGCCCATCATGCATAATGAGACGCCTGCTCCGCCATTCTTACATCTCCGCAGTTGGTCCCTGCCTGTGCATTATTTTTAATATTGATGCATATTTAAAAGGTATATTTGAATTTCCTTTGCATTCACGGTGGATACGTTGCCGATATAGGCTATACTCTATCATTTGGCAGAGTGATTTGGCAAAGGCTTGACTCTTCGGGATGCGGATTTTTATTCTGTATAGCCTAGTAGGCTATTGTCTACATTATCGCCATTTGAACGATTAGAGAAGGTTTCGTACTTCTAAATGCTTTTTTAGTATCCGTATTCCTTCGATAGGATCCGTTATTTGAACTAAATGGTATAAAATGGCACTGTACAATTCAAAAGCATTATGAGCGCACAAAGAGATTTGAACGCCTCAGACAAAAGGGACAATAAGCGTTTTGTGTCGTTAGCGTATCATTTATTTAAAACATCTCCTTACATTCAGAAATAGCCTGTTGAAAGCTAGTATACATTAATGACAGGTATTTTTTTATTTAATGTATTTTTTGTCCTAAAAAATCAAATAGTATGAACAAATGCATACAATTTGGAGCCGTCTAATTAAAATGAGCAAATTTTAAATTATGCAGCTTTTTACTAGCATTAACACAATGCAATTATGCTATAAGCCGTATTGATTAATCACACGTCTATATCTGTTTCCAAATAATAGCCTCCATAATTACTCTTAATTTAACAATCTGTCATATAATTTTTTTTCTATTTATAGCCTAAAAAATAGGCGACTTTAACTTATATTTTAAACAAAAACATAATAAAAAATAAAGACACATTCTTAAAAGAAAAATAGCAGTCACACGAAACCTATTGCTTTTAACTTACCATTCACACACATCACTGACCTTAAAACTTACCCTAAAGTCATCATTAGACCTAAAATCCGTTTTCCTATTAATAGCATATAATTGCGCTCACATTCGAGACATGAGCCTTATCCAGAACTTTTTTTTGCGCAAACATCAGCATCGCTCCCTCCAACTCGTAAAGCGTCTGATCTTCATCTTGTGAACCTTTGCTCAGCTGATCTGGTACCCAATAGAAGAGGTCAGATGGGCACGCGCAAAGATTTACTCCCAGTGGGTCAAAACATGTGCTGTCTGTCCTTTGCTCGCATGTTGTCCGCCTTAAACAAACTTGAGATAGCTCGCAATATATCTTATGAACAGGCGTCAAAGATAGACATTGGACTTATTGGACTCTTCATGTCCTCCTCATCTTGGTGACTTCGTACAGTCAGAACTCCGAAGTTGTGCCGCACATGTGTGTGTGTGATGGGCTGCGCCTGTTAGCAACACAGCAGGACCGCGATTACCATACTTATGCATATTTAAAACCTTTACAGAAAGGAATTCAAACTTTTCCACAGATTTGTAATAAACTGTGAAGGAAGGCAATGTATCATCCTATCGTCTTAAATTATAATATTATGCTTTAATTTATCCAATCAAATTTTAAACATAAAAATTATATATTTTTTGTTATTTTCACGAATGTTGACATTAAATAACATTTTGCGCATTTTAACCATTTTTGCCGATTATGCGTCTTGGACTCAGCCGGCTAAACTATAGTTCGAGATGTATTCAGCCTGAATCACTATATATTTAGACTTTTTCGACCTCGTGAAGAATCGAACAGATTTTCAAGCATTCATATTAAACCCTCAGCCTATTCGAAAGAATGACAATAACTTTAAAACTGTTCATAAATATAGACTTTTCACGAGCATATATATCCATTTAAACTTTCTGTCACACATCTTACATAAAGCAACTAACTTTTAATAGATAAACCGTTCGACAGAATTTCATTTGTGACCAGGATTTTTTTTACCAACTGTTTTCCTTCAAGCCTTCCCGATAATTGTTGTTCTAAGAAAGAACTACAAAGAAGACAAATATATATATATCTATATAGAGAGAGAGAGAAAGAGAGAGAGAGAGAGAGAGAGAGAGAGAGAGAGAGAGAGAGAGATTAAATGTTATTCTTATTATTTCGGTAGTGATTAGAGTAAATAAATAGGGGAACAATGAGAAATAAGTAACAAAATATCTTAAAATGTCATCTTTATAGCATCGCATGTAATCGACTTGAAAAGTAACAAAAATGCGCCAAAATCGCCGTCTATAACTCAAGTGTCTGAAAGACTTTTCGTATTCAAACGTGGAAAAAAATACAATAGCATCTAAACCAGCATGTTCTTGCCCAGTGGTTCAATGCCGAAGAGTAAAATAAAACAAAACAGACAGACAGACAGACAAATAGACAGATAGACAGACAGACAGACAGACAGACAGACAGACAGATAGATAGACAGACAGACAGACAGACATAGATAGATAGATAGACAGACAGACAGACAGACAGACAGACAGACAGACAGACAGACAGACAGACAGACAGACAGATAGATAGACAGACAGACAGACAGATAGACAGATAGATAGATAGATAGACAGACAGACAGACAGACAGACAGACATAGATAGATAGATAGATAGACAGACAGACAGACAGACAGACAGACCGACCGACCGACCGATCGATCGATCGATCGATAGATAGATAGACAGACAGATAGGCATAGATAGACATATGCTGAAATTACAGTGCATACACTATTCATAAAGAATTTGTCTGTGACATTTAAGCTGTTAGTTATTTCTAAGTATTGCCTCAGCTATTAATTCCCTAGAAATTCACTCAACCTGAGAATGTGATTTTTTTTTTTGGTGAAGTATTTTGTAATAGGCCTACTTGGTGACATCTAGTGGTGTAGCCTATGCCCTTCACGGAGAACTGGTGCAGAAAACAAATTTAACGACTTACTGTAAGGTGTGCAGCAGCGATAATAATTGAATGTGTGTAATTTAATATCATACATAAATTTAAAATATTCTAGCATTATTAATTTAATGATTAGGTATTTAATTATTTTCTCAAAGTTACCATCATAACAAACCGACGGCTTTAGTCCTCTCTCAAAACGGAATATTTAAAGTGGTTTAATATAAGCAAACAATTGTCATCAATATAATTGTCACAGTCCCACAGAACTAAGTGATATATATATATATAGTTGACAATTGTTATATAAATATATAGGCCTATAAATCTTAATTCTGTGGGACTGTGAAACTTCTTCAGGCTATTATTACTCGCAACTATTGTCGCTCCCGTTGTATATATATACACACAGTATATTGTTCAATTGACGGGAAATAGACACTTGTAAATACATTACCTTTAAACAGATTAATGATTTGAAGTTTATTCCCTTGTTCTTTGTTCTTTCTCATGGTGTAGGCTATCTATTTAAGCCAAACGCCCTCAATAACAATAACATGTGATTGTTAATACTACTACTACTACTACTACTACTACTACTAATAATAATTAATACGATCTGTCATAGGCGTGCTTGCTTGGAGAAAAAATACTGCTGAAGTTCGTTAAAAAAGGCTACAGCGGGCCGATACTGAGGTTGCAGGCGACAGATTAAATGGCAATGGTCGTTTGTCATGCATACAGCAATGCATTGATGCGCGCTGTGTCCATTAATATGGTTTAAATATTGTCAATCGTTCGACAATTTAAAAAATATTAAATAAATAAAGAAGGTCTGAAAGTTTAAGTTACCTAGTGGACTTGATTATGGTCAAAATTACCTTTTACCTACACGTCTTCCAATGCAATGTATAATATTACTATTATTATTATTATTATTATTACTATTATTATTAATAATAGCATGCATTTATTTATTTTTCACGAAAAATGTCTTTGAGATGCTTCGTGTGGATTAATTTAAATAGCATTTAGAGAAAAATATTTACTACATTTTGGAAATAAAAATATTCGTCATCTAATTTTCGATTTTTATCTATCGCCAATATATTTGCAACAACAGTATATCGCTATCGCTAATCATATTGAATCAAACATTAATAATAATAATAATAATAATAATAATAATACAAAAAAAAAACATATTCATCGAAAGCTGCTCAACTTCACAGTTGTTAATTTTACAAAGACCCACAAACACATTTGAAACACAGAATATCGTTCTTCATTTATGTGTGGAATCAGAATAATTATTCTGTAGTGATTTATTTATCTGTTATGCACCTTCGAGACCTTGTCGTGGAAGTTAACTTTGGACACACGTTTTGTGAAATAGGTTTTAATGGACCATTTTGATTTGCATTATCATGCCCATTTTATGCATCACAGACTATTAACTTCAACGTGTTTTTATTTATTTATTTAGAATATGTATGCATTCAATAGCCAATAAAAATAAATAAATAAGTAAATAAAACCTTTCAATGTCAAATTCAAAAGTGTGCTTTTGTTTGATTTCCTTCTTTTGTTTGTTGTGCTCATCTGTACTTGTGAAAGTGTAACTCAAAGGATAGCTAATACTGTGTAGCATTTTGAGGAGGGAACGTTTGATGGAAAATAATCTGTGCAAATGATTAAACCTTCAGATCATCTGTTTGTTGTGACTTGATTCTTGACTATATCGCAAATGTTCGCAAATGATTAAAAAATAAGTCTGATGTTTTATATGTGGGTACATCCATTTTTAAAGTTCTCCAGGAGCATGCACTGACTCACCATTTACATAATAGGCATTTGAGTGACATCATCATACCCTCACATTTTAGGGAACAAAGTTATGTTTGTTGAATATTTGAAGCTGTGCACACAGAGAGTTGGTGGTCAGAATATATGCAAGGGAATTGACATATGTTGTGCACCGGAAATGTTTTGCGATTGTATTGAGTTCGGACCAAACATTCACGAATAACGCGGTCCAAGTAGTCAGAAATATCGTAAAGATCGACAAACAAAGCAAATCAACACAAATGATTTCGTTACACTCCTCTGCACAGTTTAATTTGTCCTTGCGTTAGAGAGAAATGTGTTATAACAGCAGAACAAGAGATGCGATGTTACACAAATACACAACTAAGAAGTGGTGCAGATGCAAGATCAAAACACCTACTTGCGGTAACAGATAAAAGTGTTAATAATTCAATACAAATAAATTACAAATAATAATACAAAAATAATGTGATGAAATGAAAATGTAGCCTATTTATTTATATGTCTATGATATAATATCAAATTTGAATGTTTGAATCTGTGCAATATTAATATAATGCGACTGAGAGTAAATAATTCAATGCAATCACATGAGGGCGACACTGCCCGTCATAGAGGACTTAAACAAATTAAACACTGGCGGCATCTTGTGGCCAAGAGGATTCATTGCTTCTGCATTCATCAGAAGCCTTTTGCTTTTAAACAGCAAGGTATGTAATTCAGTTGTATATACATCTCTCTGTCTCTCTCTCTCTATATACATATACTGTATTATACTATGTATGCTCTTTAAAGCTTAAGAAGTCAGCACAAAGTTTCACCAAGTAAGATTCTGCCAACAACACTTTACTCCTAAAAATATGTTACCTCTTTTGTTTGAAGGTTAGTACATAGTATATTAGCTTAATGTTCAGAAGCTAACATATTTTCCAGAAAGATTAGATAAAAATAAAGGTTCACTTCTGCATAGAGAATAATATAGTGTAATATAATATACGTTATTAATTGACATGAATGATTTGTGTTTGAAATTATATTAAAGAATAGTGGCAAAGTGCTTAGAACTGGCTGAACTCACCAATGAATTCACTGACTAGCGATTAGTGTGTTTATTTAGCAACCAACAAATGGGGTTATTCCACATCCATTGATACATACCTTGATTTATAAGTTAATGACAAAGCTGTTATCTGATCTCAGTTAGTGGAGAAACCTTAAAAGTATAGGCATATGTTTTACTAAGATAACACATCATAGTAATGAATCTGAGATTGATGAATCAGGTGTGATGCAATTCAGTAAATTGTAGCCTACAACATGCAAATAAATAAATACATAAAATAGAAAATTCACACCAGGACGTCTGTGTCACTAGGAAAGCCAGTAACTTTACTGAATTCTCTGCAAAATACAAATACCTTTTTTTGAATTTTTAAGTCTCAGCAGGAGAAACATTTTTTTTAATCCATACATAAATTTGTACTACATACAGCTGAATCAAGTCCCTTGAGATACAGAGATGTGTTTTTAATTTAATGACATCTTATCTTCAAGTGGCGACAAAGTCCAGCTTATGCCGCTGAAAGCCTCTTTCTCCTGGTTAAAAAACAAAACAAAACAAAACCAAAACAAAGACATTTTCTTTCTAACTTACCCATCATAGGTTTATACAAGCTACATTTTTTACTACATCATTTTTCAGCATTTTTCCCCAATTGTTTTTTTCTTTTTCTTTTGCTATTTATATACTTGATGGAAACAACACTCAAGAAAGAGAGAGAGAGAGAGAGAAAAATACAGAGAATGGACAAAAAAACCTATTAAAAAATATGAACTGAGAGCCATTTATGGACATTTGATATCTATATAACAAATAGTTAATATAACACAATTAATAGTTATATAACACAATACTGTACAAATTGTAGGGGTGATCATTCCCGATTCTCAACAAGACCAACTCATTGAAAGGTAATCTGAGGCACTGGGAGGGTGAGTCAGAGGTACCAGCCACTAGCGTGAACAAATTGTGAAGAAACACAATGGTCTCAAATCCAGAAAGTATAATGGACCGACAAACATCACTTTTCATCTTTGGTAGAAAAAAAAACAGACTAACATAAGTCAAGTCAATATCACAGAATGCACAATGATATATATATATATATATATATATATATATATATATATATATATATATATATATATATATATATATATATACATATCAATTTAACAAAACTAGCCACAATCCAGTAATTGATGATACAAGCTTAAACAAGCAGTCATGAGGTAATAATGACTGTGCTGTCTGTCTTATATTTGAATTTTTCAGTGCAATGTCGAATGATCAATGTGACACTGGAAATTACGAGTTTTTAGTTTTAAAAGCAGAGCGGTTGTGATGAGATCTAGTGTAGACACATTTATTGTGCTTATTAAAAGTCCCAAAAAAGAGCCATGGGGGATATTCAGGGGAGCGTCTGAAAGAGGAACTTGAAACTGATGTTCTGAACATGAAATACTCCGTCCAGTGGAGAAAAGAAAAAAAAAGAAGGAAAAAAAAAATTCAATTAACGTGCAATTGCACATAATCCCACACTCGGGGAAAAGAAAAGTCATGACCATCATTTTTTATCATATATATTCATATATTAGAAAGCTATACACAAGCATGTTAATTTCACAGATTTAAAAAAAAAAAAATCTTAATATTATTATCCAATATACTTAGAAATACACATTTAAAAACAAAACTTCTACAAAGAGGGGGGAGGGGGGTGAACATCGAGCAATGCAAGGGTTCACTGTCTCAGATTTCATGGCTTATTAGGGTTGAAAAGCCCAAGGTTTCTCATTCGTTTACTATCATTTCCCATATAAGCAAAGCTATCAAAACACATTCTGGCTTTTAAAAACAACAAAAAGCCACAAAAATGCTTTGCATTGTATTCCTTTTGATATGAAAATATAAGCAAGTGTATTGTCCTTTATTTAATATTTTTTATTGGTATCTTCTTTTAATACTGAACAACAAATGCAAGTCCTAGATATGGCTCTTAATTTAAAATCCTTCATCTATTCAACTCCTCTCTGTCCTGATATTGACTCTTTCCTTCTTTCAGCAGGAGAGTCTTTCTCGTCTTGAAACACATAACTTAACCCAGGAACCCACAAGTACTGTAAAGTCCTTCAAAATTCTTGCAAAACAGTTTTGTTTGTGTGAAATCAGTAATATTTATCAACCTTGACCTGTCCCCCTTGTCCTTGCCTTTTCGCTATGTACAATACGTTGAACCTGCAACATGACTTTGTCACTCATAAGATGCATTTAGTGAAGGGGCCCTCTGAAGAGAGTGGCTCTAAGAAAAGGAATCTGTACATATTGTACTAGTACAAGAACTCAAGTGCTAAGCTGTCACCTCCACGGTCCACTCTCTGCTATACTTCTCCTGTGGCTGAATATCACTGAGGCAAGTTGAAGTACTTTTACAAAAGAAAATCCAAGAGTACCTGAAACTTTTTGTTGGTTTGTTACTTTGCATACATGTACACTTTTTTTTTTTTTTACACACGTGTAAATATATACGCATTTATGCTAATTCTTTACATTTTATTCCACACACTGCACAAGTTATGCATAGTAACCCCGCCCACTAAACCCTCCCCAACCCTGTTGTACAACAGTCCTCCTTCTCTTTCCCTCCCATTGACCCGTCAATCACAACAATATGTATATCAGACACACTCTGATAAAAAAAAAAAAGTAATAGGTAAGTTAGAGTACTTCTTCCCCTCTCTACAGCAAAACAGAGAATCAGGGGGAGTAATGATTGTGACTCGTCATAAATGGCAGAGAGAAAAAGAGAACTTGCGAGCTTTGTGGCGCTGTGGAACCACAATGGGGAGGTCAAGATCGAGGTTGAGGCTGTTTAAGGGGTGTTGCATATCATGTGGCCCACCCCTCTGAAAGGCGGACTCGCTTGATGGATGGGCTGTCATGCTCGTCCAGGCCGGGTCGGCCCAATCCCAGGGACGAATGGAAGTCGGGACGGTGCTCGTCGCGATCGCTTCCCTCGTGCGAGCTGCCACAGCTGCTGAGACTGTCGGCTGGGGAGCGGCCAGAGTCCTGCCGCCCCTGTGGGGGAGGGCCCTGGTGCTGCTGGTGGGATGATAGTGGGCCGTAGCTGGAGGGTGTGGCGCTACTGGAGCGATCTCTAGGAGGAGAAACAGGTTCGGACTTGATGTGCAGGCTTTGAGTAGAGGGCAAGGAGAGATTTGAACCCTGACATAAGTGAGTGCTAGAGCAATTTCTGTAGGAAGGAAAGGAAATAAAGGGGGTTACGGATTGTAACAAGTGCTTGGCCACTCATGTACACAGGTGACAAATATACTTACAATCAAACAACTGACATTTAAATTATATACTAAAATGCGGTTCTGTAGAATGTAATTGCTATTTTTTTTATTTTTTAAAGTTGCACATTTGTGTTCATTTTGCTCTGCCACCTAGTGCTGTGGATGCTGCATCACACAAAAACAGAAGTTGTAATACAAATATGTAATTTCCTGTACACCATGATGACATTTATTTCACGAGCGGATTATCAATCTAAAGCAAGTAATATTCAGCTGGTCATATAATCTCAGCAATGAGGCACTCATGAATGTGCACGCAACACCATATTTAATTAAAGTAGATTTATCTCTAATACTGAGATTACGTGAGTGTACATCCTTTTAAAACATTTACTATACTACTGAAACAATTTCTTTCTATTAGCAAATTAGCTAAACATTTAACCGAGTGCACCTTGAAAAGAGAGGTTTATTTTTAAGAAAGTGACAAAGAATGGTAAGAGTGAGAGAAATGTGGATGTTATAAATGCATAAGGATAAGAGTAGGTGATCCTTATGAGTCTCTGAATGTTTGGACTCACCCCAGTTGACTGAGAGCAGAGTGTTGCATGTTCTGGATCTGATGTTGTTGCCATCCACTCATTGAGCCCAGATGCAGAGTGTTGGCACTGTTAAAGCCAGATAAAGAGGACAGGTCCGCACTGCTCAGAGAATATTCTAGAAGAAAACATATGACCACAGTTAACGTTTGCAATGAAAACCAGTGGTTCTCAACCTTGACAGCATCCACAGACCCCCACTCTTTCTCAAAAGATTAGTTTGAATTAGTGCTCAACAGTGCATTTTCACCAGAGTGAGAAATATTATGTCAGTTTACATTGTAATTTTAGCAGTTTGTAGTTATTGAGTATCTAAATTATTTTAATCAAACTAATCCGAAATATGTAACATAATCTTGAGGCTCCCTTGTGGGCCCCAGTCTAACCACTGTTGTAAACTATGGTCAGACTTTGTGTTGCTCTTAAAGATAACAATGTCTCCACCTGCTGGAGAGATAGAGGCATTACATACAGGCTAGACAATAAATCAATGAGATCCTACAAAGGTTGAGTTTATGTTTACCAAATAAATGTAAATGTATATAAAACAAATAAATAATAAAAATAATTATACATAATTATAATTATAAACTAAATAAAAACTTTAAATAATGTGACATTTGAAATACAAATAGTAATGTTCATAGTTTTATCTGATTATTTGTTTACAGTGATGAGTACTAGAAGGACCAGTATTTGAGATTGCACAATACGTTAATTAATTTGTTATTAAATGCGCAAAAATTATCATTAATATTTTTTATTATTTATTACATTTATCATTCATTCATTAATTCATAGTATTAGTAGTAGTAGTAATAAACATTAAATGTAATACATTTAATGATGCATAACTATAAAATATTAATATGTCTTCCATAGAAAAATTTTAAACATACTGAATAATGCATGAAATACTAAATAGTGTTTCATTCAATGTGTAGTGTTAATATATTCCTGCACAATGTAGGTGAATGTAGTCTCGGGATATTATTCTGAGCATGTTATTATTAACATTATTATTAAAAATGACAGAGTTCTACCTACCAGTACCATATGAGGTGGAAATGGCTGACGGGTAGCCACCCATTCCCTGCCCTGGTAGAGTGGGTGTCGCTACAGAAACCACAGGGGTTGCCAGTGACTGTGCAGACTGAGAGTTGTTTATTCTCTGGTTCTGTAATAAGATGGATAGAAGAGTGAAAATCATGAATATACTGTAAGACTTGTGAAGTTAGCAGGACAGAATATATCTATGTTCATATAAAACAATGCAAGAACGAGCACAACCCCCCAAAATAATGAAAGAAAAAAATAATCACTTGACATGAAGCATTACTGAACCCTCTCAACATATGATTTACAATCTCTCAGAGGACACTTGGTCACTATAGAAACTCAAGGTCTCCACGGCAACAGAAGCAGCAATAGAGGGGTTGGACGTGTTTTTTATTTTTTTGTCTTGCTTGTGTGAATGCTGAATGATGTAAAAATAATACATACATACATACATACATACATACATACATACATACATATATATATATACTACTGTGCAAAATCTTGTTTCACAAAAGCATTTGTGTTAAGATGGTTATTTATATCTTCACCTTTAGAGTGGATAGGATAATATATATACTGATGACTCAGATGACCACTAGATGTCAATATGGTTCTAATCAGATTTCCCTTCTCACTAAAAAGACTTTTGTTTAAAGCAATTATGTTGAGGCATTTTTACAGGCTTCGTGTGTATTGCCAATAAGAGTATCAGATAAACAACATTGGATACAGTATTGACATTTCTACTGTTACATACTAAATAGATCTTTATGAAGGGGCAATAATTACCATATATATATATATATATATATATATATATATATATATATATATATATATATATATATATATATATATACAGGGTTGGGGAGTAACAGAATACATGTATCAGGATTACGTATTTAAAATACAAAATATAAGTAACTGTATTCCAATACAGTTACAATTTAAAACATGGGTAATTAGAATAAAGTTACATTCAAAAAGTATTTTGATTACTGAAGAGATTATATTGCATTTTATTTTCATTTGTTTCATTTAATATTTAGTCCTTTCAGATGGAAAACATTTATCTGATTTATGCGATCCAAAGTGCATTTGAACAGCGGGGAAACACTTTCTTATGATGTGTTACATTCATACAAGCAGACAGAAAAGTAAGTTTGAAGTAAGTTTGGCGCAGAAGAAATAAAAATAAACCTTGTGTAAATTGTCAGCTCTACGCTAAGCTAAAATAATTTTTCTATTTTTATTTTGGGGCGGCTATGGATCAGGTGGTAGAGCTGGTTGTCCTCTAATCGCAGGGCTGGCAGTTCGATTCCCGGCCCACACAACTTCACATATGAAATATGTTACAAATTACATTTTACAGCATGTATTCTGTAATCTGTAGTCGAATACATTTCAAAAGTAACCCTCCCAAGCATGTATGTGTGTATATATATATATATATATATATATATATATATATATATATATATATATAAACATGAAAAATACTATGTGTCACCCTTTTATTTAAAAAACTTGATTCATTAAAATTAATTCTCCATCTGATCTAGGCTTATAATATAATTTTAAGAAATATATAAGATGGTGGAATAAGATTTGTCCCCTCTGGTGGCCTTTTATTTCTGACCCTTGCCACTTGTACATTTTCATTAATGCATTTGGCAGCTGCTTTTACTTACAGTGGATTTAAAGTGCATTTAAGTTATGAATTTTATCAGTTTGTGTATCCCCTGTAAATAAAACCTTTAACCTTTTCATTGCTGGCACTGTGTTCTATCAATTGAGCTACAGAAACAAATAGGTATATAATATGTCTATGGGGATGACAGATGGCCTTCAAGTCTATCAGCCTATGTCACTAGCTTAAGTGACATTCTCACTTACCAATAGATGGTCAACATCCTCAGACTGATGGCGGTAAAGGGAGGGTGACAAATCCAGAATTAGTGTCATTGGCTAACAGTAGTGGTGTGTGAAGCTGATGGCGTATGATGTTGTGGCACTATGATAACCTATTGGCAATCACTTTCCCAAACATAACCAAAGTGGAGGAGAGTATTCAGGATGTTTCTATTATGTGTCTAACATGGGCTTATCAACTCATGAGACTATTGGAGATGAAAAGGGGAGGAGAGGAGAACCACAGAGGAACTATAGAGTCAGGCATCATGTCTGTGACCAAAGGACGTGGAACTGTACTTGTCTTCACAAAGAGCAAGACTTAGCGAGAGGTGCTATATTTTGGTGGCTTACAATGTTTTTGCTCAAACTAAGAAAATGGAAAGGGGTTGTTATAATCTCTCGTTCTTATGTCTACATCTATGAAGAGAACACACTTTGATGGACTTACAATCGAAGGCATGTTGTTCTTGACTCCAGGTGGGATGAGCACACGTAGGTCAGGCTTACGGCTGTTCATCCCTAGGTTCACCGGCGGAGGAGACTTGGCCTGCATGCTCTTGTTCATGCCTACAGAGGACACCAGCAGTCCAGGAGAGTTGCGGTGGTTTCCATAGCCATTTCCTAATGAGAGACAGAGAGAAATAGAACAAACGCATTAGAAACATCAGTGCCAAATTCAGTACATCAAGTGGCACATGATTTAAGCATGCTTCATTTCCATCTCTCGCCTCCACCAGAATGCACCATTTCCAGCGTCATTTGCTGTGAAGCTTCCATTGAACCCTGTCTTCAGCTCTCCACACGCTTCCAGTGAGCCTTCACCACATGCAGCCGTTAAACACTATTTTATCCGTTCTGGAGTATTGCAACCATCTTTCAGCAAGAATATGCTCTTTCAATTCGATGTTTCCACACCATTTCACACAACTTTCACCTCTACCACCACTCATTCATTTGTACCAAGCACTTTGTAAACACACCCTCTCATTCTGTCCCCATCAAACCAAACCAGACAAATTCAGCAACCCCAGATCACCATGTCACGCTCAGTTGATTCTGACAGATACAGTAGAATTGTTGGTCACTTATATATATATATATATATATATATATATATATATATATATATATATATATAAATTATAGATGAGTATCTTGGAGAAGCTTAATACTTATATTCTGCATAAAAATAAGTTATATGAAGGGGAAAAACAATGAGCTAATTCAGTGATCCACACCTAGCCTCTCTTTGAAGTGCAAAATGTGTCACTGAAATCATATGTGGATATATATATATATATATATATATATATATATATATATATATATATATATATATATAAAGAAAGAGAATAGAGAGAGATGGGGATCATTCCTCCTGTGGTTTTGCAGAAATGAGGCAGGTGTTTGATGAATCATGACAGATGGCATTGCTTACAGTTAGTCCTTTAGGTTAATTGTAGTACTGATGTCAAAGAGTGAAAAAGTTAAAACCTGAAATGTTTTCTGTATTACTTTTATTTGTGAGCAGACCACTTCTGTTTGTATTGCAGCATTACTCTAGAGATTTTTATCCATAAAATGAATTCCCTTATTTGGAAGAAATATCCATTACATTGAATTTACAATAGAATAGAATCATGTAAGGGAGTACATACATTTTGTATGATATCAAGTAATTTTAAGACCTTATATTTCACATTTAA
The DNA here is from genome assembly GCF_025860055.1 of Xyrauchen texanus. Classification (NCBI taxonomy): domain Eukaryota; kingdom Metazoa; phylum Chordata; class Actinopteri; order Cypriniformes; family Catostomidae; genus Xyrauchen; species Xyrauchen texanus. Next base: position 34,697,965 of record NC_068279.1, read on the forward strand.
AAGATCACTCCAAGGCCCATCTGGAACACAAAGGATGGCTGCCACTATCACATGTCATTTCCCAAGGCAAGCAGTCCCTATAAATGACATAAAGTGCATGCCCATTAACTACTGACAGTCAAGGCCATCATTTGGCAATCAATGCTAAATACATGTGAGCACAAGCGGCTTACTCTTATGATTACCAGAAGTGGATCAGACAAACAATCTTTATTTCTCATCCACAACTGCTAGCATGACTTCATCGTCTCCACGGAAGCAGAGGGGTATATTAGGCTGAAAAAAGAGGAAGGGCTGGAGGAAAGAAGTACACAGTCTTTGTTTCAATCCAAATGATTTTTTTTCTTGCTTTTGAGTGGGAAAATGTGGAGTGCCGCATGGTTTTTGCCACTTAAAAGAGGGTTAGGAATTATACGGTAGACATAAATGAATTTCCCAATCATACACTCAAGAGGAAAACTAGATGCAGATGTCGTCCTCTGCAATTTCACCCTGTTGATCTTTCTTTAATTTGAAGGCGATGGTTTTTGTTGTTTTCAAATGAGAAGTCTTGAAAGCGCAATTTGCACAATTCAAGGAAAGTATGAGTTGGGAACCAGGAAGAGTAACTGTGATTGTGAGAGATTGTGTTTGTACAAGTGTGTGCGGGTGGATGTATGCACCATGTGCGCTGATACATTTCCTGTCTCCTCATACAAAGTGAAGTGCAGGCCTCAACAGCTGGCTAGAGCTCTTCTCTAAACACTTAAACAGAGCCAGACAGCCACATCGTATTGTTCTGAATTCAAGTGAATGAGATTAGGAAATAGAAATAACATTCCATTTAATTCCCTAAAAACTGATTGCCTCACATAAAGCCAGGGACATAGTTTCCAGGGGGGATGGGGGAGGTAACCCCAATATTGATACCATGATCAATGGAAACATGTAGATGCTTCACGCTGCAACCCCCCCCCCCCAATATTCAAGACAAATCTACACCCTTGCATACAGTGATAGTTCACCCCAAAAACATTTAATTGCTATTTTTAAACAATGATAGTGAATGGTAAGCATGGATGTGACTTTCCCTGGTCCCAATCCACTTTCATTGTATGCAAAAGAGCAGCTTGGATGTAAATATTCATAAATATCTAATTTTGTGTTCCACAGAAGAAAGAAAGTCATGTAAGCTTGGAATGCCATTTAATTTCTGGGTGAACTATCCCTTTAAAGTCTTTCAACAAATTAACTTTTAAAGTTTCAATGAATAACTGAGTTTTTTTTTTTTTTTCAGGTGATTTGACACTACTCCTGTCTACAGCAAATACAATCTAATTGCACAATTAGAAAGTCCAAGCAGTTCCTGTAACTAACTTATTACTGTACAAATGCTGAACAAAAGGATTGAGAGAACCATTCATGACGATTGCTCTCTGTTCTGCTCTGGTTACCATAGAAACCTCTGATTTAATGATGTGTGCAAGATTAATTAAAGGGGCTTGAACAGTACAGTACATCCCGAGCCAATCAAGAAACAAATAGACAATTCAGATCACATAACACAGGGTGTATTTAAAAACCAGAGCTTTGTTGTTAAAGTGACACTTGACCCTAAGTGTTAAAGTGACACATTAGAGAGCAGACAGACAGAGAAGACAGGTTCACATAAGGACATGTGCTAGACACCAGTGATGAATGAGGCACGGCTGCTTGATTTATGCATCAGAAGAAGCACAGTTGGGATTCAGGTGGCCAATAAAAATTACACTAATTTCTCTCATGCTATTCATTGACTTACAGTGCCTTGTTCAATAAGTATGAGCATGGTATCATAAACCGTTGCACCAGGCTAGTTGTTCTGAACTAGTGGGTCTAGTGATGGTACATGCAAATAATAAATGCATAAAATAATAGGCTTATTAACCTTTAAAAGGGAGGAGAAACGCTTCCCATTTCTTTAGTTGTTGACTGAATGATTTGCAACCAATCAAACAGCATTTTGGAGCAAATTCATCTATCACTGTGCCGAAAATAGCCTAATTAGGCAGTTGCTAACATGGACAAGCTGCGTGACAAGCCCTCATCCTAGAAAACTATACGCTCAATTATGCAAGGTTAAAAATAAATCAGATCCAGGCTACATTAAATACATGCAATAATGACAAACATGGTTTGTGTGGAACACAATGTGTTTCATGCCGCAAATAATTGTCATTAACAACTGGAGCCTTGTTATGCTTTGGCAGTGGTGATATTAATACATTTCGATGTTTGATGTGTGTTGGGTCACCACATGATTTCCAATGTAAGATCTGTATCCTGAAGCAAAACCAGTTGAGAACCGCTGCACTATAGGCCACAACAGTGTCCATCTTCTTAAAGTTTTCTGACTCACGCTGCTTCCCTTGCAAAAGCCACACGAGTCTCTTCCCTGTACGCTTGCGGCTCAGCTATTGCCCTCACAATGGGGAAGTACTAAAATTACAGCTGCCCAGAAACTAGTGGTCCCCTCCTCATACACAAATCGCCTGATGTGTATAGATGATAAAGGACCTGATTCTATTTCGGGGCTTCGCAGAGGAGGCTTAAATGTAAATGGGTTTGGCCAAAGTTTCCATTTAGCGTCAAAGTATGCTGACCGGCTAGTGTGGTTAAGTGCATGTTCGCTTTCCTTGCATGTTGGACCATTTCTGATATCTTATTGTGGTCTAACAGCCTCATTTAATCCTGTTGTCCATGTTTGTTTATCCTGTGTTGAGGTTTTAGCATTGCCCTGGCTCAAGCAACTGAAACAATTTCACATGCACAGCTAATTAAATGTTGAGGTGTGGTGAGCGCAGATGCCAGTGAGCAGTAAATTAACACTAAACTGTATATCACACTGTCTGTAAGACCCAAAACCTCAACCAAAGAGGTAAAAAGTGTGGTCTGCTTCACATTGTCTGATGTGTGGGCAAAACCTTTCCATATCTCTTAGCATAATGTAATGGGTCATACATAAATAATGCATGAATACATTTTGTTATTGGGATTTGTGGTTGTCTGAGAATGCCAGGGTGATGGGCACCCTTTTTTATGTGCTGGGCAAAACAAACATTTGCAACAAACAACTTAAGTTAATTTTGATGCACTCTGTGCCAAGCATTGAATCAAAAATAATAAAAATATACTTTTACACACACACACACACACACACACACACACACACACACACACACACACACACACACACACACACACACACACACACACACACACACACACACACACACACACATGTTGTGTTTCCATGTTTTATGGGGACTTTCCATAGACATAATGGTTTTTATACTGTACAAACTTTATATTCTATCCCCTAAACCTAACCCTACCCCTAAACCTAACCCTCACAGAAAACTTTCTGCATTTTTACATTTTCAAAAAACATAATTTAGTATGATTTATAAGCTGTTTTCCTCATGGGGACCGACAAAATGTCCCCACAAGGTCAAAAATTTCGGGTTTTACTATCCTTATGGGGACATTTGGTCCCCACAAAGTGATAAATACACGCTCACACACACACACACACACACACACACACACACACACACACACACACACACAGTAAATCGATTAAAACTTTAATTGGTTAGCAATTGATAGCATATATAAATATTTGCTTAAAAAGCCCCTCAAATACCAATAATTAAATAAATAATTATTAAATACTTTTAAATAGTTACATTTAAATCATTATAAATAAATATGTATTATAAAAAATAATAACATAGATAATTAAATTGCAATTGCATAATTGTGGCACACCAGTAAAGCATTAAAAAAGACAGTAAGACTTTACAATTGGGTTCCATTAGTTAAGATTAGTTGATAACATTAGTTAAAATGAACTAACAATGAACAATACTTTTAAAGCTTGTATTAATCTTAGTTAATTTCAACATATACTAATACATTTCTCAAATCAAAAGTTGTTTGTTTACATTAGTAAATGCATTATGAACTAACATGTACTTACAATCAACTATTGTATTTTTATTTTTTTAAATAATATTAACACAGATTAATAAATGCTGTGATAAATATATTGTTAACTGTTTGTTAATGATACCTAAAACATTAATTAATATTATAAAGTAGAACCTTATTGTAAAGTGTTACTAAAAAGACAATTCAAAAAGTGGCTTTATTATGCAATATTTGGTTTATTTCCATAATACTGAACTTATGGCATCTGCCTATCATTGGCTGACAGTTCATACAATCCATTTTGCAATTGATTTCGTCAGTCAGTCCGAGGTAGATTTATTAAGAAGGTTTTTCTAAGGACGCATCAATGCACACCTGCGTCAGATGCTTTTGGAGCATCTCGTCATAAACATACCATTTTTAGGTCGCTGTGTCAAGTTAAACATCCCTGCATTCGTATTTGTGCACCATAAAGCGGTGTTTTAGCTGGAATATTCTTTAACACAGTCCGGGGACATTATTAATTGTATGTATTTTTTTACGCGTTATATTTTAACAATTAATCGCGACTGAATTAAAATGATAAATCGACTACATTACATATATCTATATATGTACATATATATATATATATATATATATATATATATATATATAAAATTATATTTCACTATGTGGGTACCGCAAGATAGCGTAACTACGAAAAACTTTCACTCAAATATACTAAAATGAATTATTAGTATTTCAAAGTGTTCCTGTAGCTAAAATGCATAAATGAAAAACTACACTTCTTGGAATCAACTAAGGCTGTTTAAAGACAGAAAAAGACTAAATATACATGTTGTATTGTCTATCAGACCATTAATTCTGAGGGCACTTGTGTCGTTTGCCTCTCTTCAACTCTTGTTTCCAGAGTGGTGGCCTACATCAACTCCACACTGTGCCCTGTGTTAGCCTGTGCACCAACACAATGGATACATTTGATGGCCGTAGACCTTGAATGTGGACAGAAGGGCCACATTAACAAGTGGCACTTTTGTCCATTAGAGACAGTGAGAAGAGGGGGTAATTTGACAGTTCTTCCCCTCGCCTCATACAATGGCCTCAGGGCCATCAAGGTTACCCAGCTGTGTCTCAGCAACCCAGAAGCCAAGTTCAAAGGAACTACTGTCCTGCTTTAAATATCCAAGCCATGCTTCTGTAGTGACCACTGGTAAGCGGTTGAGACTGACAGGCCCAAACCACCCCCCCCCCCCAACACACACACAGACATCTACATATACCCAGAGACTGCGGCAACCACAAGTCAAAGTAGCACTCTGGCTGTATGCTGCCCCATAACTATCCCTTTCAAGTGGATTGTGCTTGTATACAGAAACTCATACACAAATTTTTCCAAAAGGATGGTAAATGGACTACTGCATGGTAAAGTATTCCAAGCATGTTTTACACCAAACATATGATAGTTGTTATCCTGTAAGAGACATAAAGCAGAAGAGCAGACAGAAATAGGAGCTGTTTATGCTGTCGTGTCAAGATTGGATCAGACAATGAAGCAAACAAACAAGAGGAAAAAGGTCAAATATTGCAGCAAATACCTAAATATGAATCTAAATATTAATGTTTACCACTTCACAAAAAAAGTTCTGTTATGTATAAAGCTTATAGAGACATACTTAAAGAGCACACAAGGGGAGTTTTCAGAAAATACATCTAAGAAGTTTAGCTTTTGAAGTGTAAACTTCACTATAGTTTCTTAGATAATACATTATTATTTGCCAATAACGTACAAGACTACTTTTTCAAAACATTTTGGTTCTCAAGTATATTAATTTAGTTTTTATATTATTTTATTTTGCAGTGTTCCATAAGAGCTGTGGTGGGCAAAATGAGTCAAGTTTTAAAATGAGTTAGCACAAAACTGCTATTATACAGTAATTATTTTGCAAGACTTGAGGTGAACACACAAAATGAACTATTTCAATTACTGTGGCTGTTTGGTTTGAACCAGTCCAGTTCAGTTAATAACCATAGACTACAAAGAAATGGCTGTGAATACAAGGCCAGCTTTATACAGTACAAACATAACATACTCATGAGCATTTGTGAGGCTGGTTTGAGCTGGAAGATAACTTGCGCAGTTAGTGGTAGTAAAAGTCAAGATGGATAGGGAACATACTGTAGTATGAGGGGATGCCATCCTTACCAGCACTGGTACCCATGCCAGTGGAGAGATCAGCACCCATCAGACCACCTAGCAAGAGAAGAGAACAGAGAGAGAGAGAGAGAGAGAGAGAGAGAGAGAAATTTCAGTCACTTCATTGCAGCTGACATCCATATCCTACCAGAAAATCTTCCTTCTTAAAACCGTCAGGTCATTTATTCAGCTCCCTCAAGCCACAGAGATCTTCCTCCCAGTGAATGTAAGAGTGAGTGAGACCGAAAGAAAAATATAAGGTGACAGAGACATGTGTATGTGTTTGTCTGAGAGAACAAAACACTGTCCTTTTCCACCTCACCACCTCAGTACACATTTCTGAGGGGCAAGCAATGTGGCCAACAGGGCTCGGCTGTGGTGTCCAAGAAAAATTAAAATTTTTTATTTTTAAGCATGCTGAGGAGCAAGTGTGGTCAGAGGGGTACGGGCTGAGCCAAAACTCATATTTAGTTAAGCGCTCCTGGAATACAGGGCTGATTGCATCAGGAGAAAGCAGTTTAATGACAGAACTGTGGGTGAAAGACTCAATCTAATGAACCAAGACAACACAGCAATAACAGAGTGCCAATGGAATCATGTATAAACATCCATCACTTAAAATGATACAAATACAGAGGAAAAGACAGAAATATAGGTGAATGCTATTAGTGCTTTTAATTAGAATAATTGGGCATTAAATGACTAGACATTTATTAATCTACATTAACTAAACATTTTATTAAATTGTTTCCTTAAAAATATGAGAAAGAAATGTTTACATCACAAATAATCACAAGCAAACATTTCACTTTGGTTTTCATTTGACATTAAGACATGATTGCACTGATGAGGTATATCTACCTGCACTAGGAGGCCTGTGCGTGACTCCAGGTGACATGCTATTTCTCTGCAGGCCATGGTGAGCCAAGGGAAGCAGGTTGTGGTTACCCGGGTAGATCTGGTTATTCACGGGAATGGACATATCATAGTTGGAAGGGGGCACAGCCTGGTTAGAGACAGAAGAAATATTTACTACTCAGAATTGGTCTCATAAACTACAACAATAATGGTGAAAAAAAGGAGCTTAACACACTAAACACACTCCAAAAGAGAAGCAAAAAATAATAAAAACATTTAAAAGATACAGGAGCAAAATGTGAGAATATTGTTGATGGATAAGCTTGAATGGTTAGTAATAGACAAAAACTCAGTTTAATAAATTTAACACTGAACAATTATTCAAATCTTAGAAACCCCAAAATGTTTGTCTCTTTTCAATTTCAAATGATTTAGAGAGACTATCTTGCATTCATGCCACTCCGCAAGGCAGAGACTTGAAGACCTTGAAGTGCTGCAAGAGAGTCCTTCCTCCTTCATGTTACATTTATTTGTTTAGGACAAAATAGCCCCTAATTGTAGCCACGTTTCCAAAGGGCATGTAAGTGCTCATCTGGGAGAGCATCAGCTGAGATAAACCAAAGGGGAGCCTCTCTCTCTCTTTCTCACTCTTTCATTCTTCATTAACTCACAGGGCTACAGCAATCATTGCATGAGGCAGGCAAATATTTTCTCTCCACGATGAAGGTTTAGATGAAAACAGCTTCACTTTAATTAGGTCTTTATGGGAATATTTAGCATCTTTTGCTGCTTTCCTTGTTTTCATATTTCATATCTTTTATGTTTTAAGCTTGAAATTAGGGACATTAGGGTTCACCTTCCGTAACTCACTCGACGTTGTGTCGATATAGTGACTAATATGTATTGTCTAATAAATATGTATAAGCCCAATAAGAATTTGCGAGTGCAATTTGCATGCCTCTCCCCCGGACATACGGGTATAAAAGGAGCTGGAATGTGGCCTCTCATTCAGATTTTTTGTCATTGCGAGAACATGACCATGGCAATGGGAACAGCCACTCCAACCGCCCACCGCCTTCTACCTAAGGGTACGAGGCCGGCCCGGCTGGCGCTGGAGGCGATTTGGGGAGTTCAATGGGTGCCGTCTCGCTGGGTAATTCCCTGCAGATCTCCCATTCCACAGCATGCTCGTCTGCCCCCGTCGAGTTCCGAGATGAGACTAGCTCACCTCACAGCCAGCTTAATGTCTCTTTTTGGGCTAGCGAGCAGGATGAGTCCTCGATCGTTGTATCGGAGAGTGCACTGGCGATATCGGATGCAGAGGATACGGGTCTGCCCACCCACTCTGAGGCCAACGCAGCGCTGACCGCCATGCTTGTCCTGGCCGCCGCGAGTGTTGGTTTGGACTGGAACCCTCCCTCCTCCTCTGAGCCCTTGTGGCTAGATGATTGGTTCCTGGGCTCGGGGCGCAGCTCCCCCCCAGGTCCCTTTCGTCCCGGAAGTGCAAGATGAGCTGACGAGTTTGTGGATGGCACCTTTTTCTGCCTGAACCCAACTTTCCAGCTTGTCCGCTCTCACGACCCTCGATGGTGGGGCGGCCCACAGGTACGTGGAGATCCCTCAGGTGGACAAGGCAGTTGAGGTGTATCTTCACCCACAAAATGCAGCCACCTGGCGGGATTGACCAGTGCTCCTCTCCAGGGCCTGTAGGACTACGTCCTCTCTGGCGACTAAGCCCTCCTGAAAGTACACCAAGCCAAGGCACTGAAAGAGCTGCACGTGGGTAGTCCTGATCCCTCCGGGAGACGAAGGTCATGGCGTGAGCACTCAGGCAGGCGATGTCAACCTTGGTGGCCCAGGAGCGCCACCTGTGGCTGAATCTGGTCAAGATGAGGGATGCTGACAAGGTTCGCTTTCTCAACCCACTCATCTCTCAGATCAGCCTATTCGGTGACATCGTAGAGGACTTTGCCCAGCAGTTCTTGGCGGTGAAGAAACAGACAGAGGTGATACAGCACATCTTTCCCCGGTGTGGCTCAAGATCCCGTAACCCGTCTGGTCAACGAGGGCATTTCCTTGCGACAGCGAAAACCCAGGTGGCTCCACCACAGCCCGAGCCCAGTTCTTGGCCCCAGCGTAGAGCCCCCCGCATGAAGCTGATGTCCCCCGCCTCACGATCCGGCACAAGGACCCGGAAGGCTCCTAAGGGTCTCGAGGATGGCCCAAAAGACCCTCCTCCTCAGTCGTTGTCCCACCCAATGCCAGGTACATGGAGGGTTCCCCTCAGCACAGCCACTTTGGGAAGATTGTGGTCCCATACTGGCCCACCAAGACTTGGTTCTTGAACCTCCTCGTGACAGAACCTCCCTGGTAAATTCCCCAGAGGAAGGACCTTCTTTCTCAGGGAGGGGGCACCATCTGGCACCCGTGCCCAGACCTCTGGAACCTCCACATCTGGCCCTTGGATGGGACACAGAAGAACTAAGAGGCCTACCACCAGCAGTGGTAGACATGATCACTCAGGCCAGGGCAGCTTAATGCCCAAAAGTGGCATTTGCTTGCAAATTGGTGTTCTTCCCTAGGCAAAGACCCCCAGAGATGCACAGTCGGGTCAGTGCTTTCCTTCCTGCAGGAGAGGCTTGGGGGGGGTATATATGTGAAGGTATATGTGGCCACCATAGTGTCACACCATGACGCAGTGCACAGTAAGTCCCAAGGGCAGCACGACCTGATCATCAGTTTCAGAATCTTCCTAGGCCACGCCTCTTCCCTTCATGGGATCTCTCCATAGTCCTCCTGGGACTTTGCAGAGCCCCGTTTGAGCTGCTAGAGTCAGTCGAGCTGAAAGCCCTCTCCTTAAAGACGGCCCTCCTGATTGCGCTCACCTAAATCAAGAGGGTTAGGGAACAGCAAGCGTTCTCTGTCAACGACATTTGCCTAGAGTTCAGTCCAGTAGATTCTCATGTGATCCTGAGACCCCATCTGGACTATGTGCCAAAGGTGGTGAGCCTGCAAGCGCTGCCCCGGGAGGAGACAGACCCTGCCCTGTCATTGCTGTGTCCGGTGTATGCTTTGCGCATCTACTTGGATCACACACAGAGCTTTAGATGCCCTGAGCAGCTCTTTGTCTGCTTCGGTGGACAGCGGAAAGGGAACGCTGTCTCCAAACAGAGGCTTGCCCACTGGATCTTGTATGCCATTGCTTTGGCATACCAGGCCCAGGACCAGGCAGTGACCGCCACTTTGGGAATACGAGCACACTCTACAAGGAGTGTGGCATCCTCGTGGGCACTGGCCAATGGCACCTTTATAGCAGACATTTGCAGGGCAGCAGGCTGGGCAACACCCAATACCTTTGTGAGATTTTACAATCTCCTGGTTGAGCTGGTTTCATCCCATGTTTTGTCAGGTACGAACTGGTAAGTTTATACTAAGGTAATGCGGAACAGCTGGCCGGGTGTATCGCTTGCATATATCGCTTTTCCCCTCCACGAGGCGAAGACGTGCGCTTCTTCTCCCATGCAAGATCACCAACTATGATCCCTGGATGTCCTTCCTCCCTAGCCCTGTGGTTTGCGAATGTGTTGGAGGAATTTGCAGCTGGACCCACAGGTAGAGGTTACTCCGGTAACCCTCTGTGATGTATATTCCACAGTATGGTCTCCATGTCGGCAGACCCGCGTCTCCCTTCGCAGAGCTCTCTCTGCCCCGGTCCTGTGTTTGTAGAGCTCCGCGCCTCTTCCACCACGCCTCTTCCATATGCGGCTGGAGAGCCCACGTGTCGTATTGCCATATGTTACCTCCCCTTCGGGCAGTACATGGCCTCTATGGGGCCTTTTCCAGTTGAAAGAAAAGAATAGGAAAGGAAAAGAACACCTTCCCCGATGCATATAATAGCGTTAGATGGCCCCAGCCCAATCGAATACTCATTGGAGAGAAAACAGAGAGAAAGGCCGCAGCTGGCATGGCCTGCTCCCATGCTAGTTACGTCACTTCCCCTCAGGGGTGTGGGGAAGTACATGACGTCTTGTGGGGCATTGGGGGAGGTTACGTACAGACTGTTGCACCTGCTATTATGCACGCAGCAGATTGCTTGCACCTGTATCTGCAGTTCACGTAACAGGGTTCAGCTGTTGTGGCATTTTTATATAGAGACCTCTAGTGTCACTACATCAGCACAACGTCGAGAAGGGGAAGGTCTTGGTTACTGTTGTAACCTCCGTTCCCTGATGGAGGGAACAAGATGTTGTGTCCCTCTTGCCACAACACTGTTCTATCTGCTGAAATGGCCGGGACCTTGTCTCGTCTCCTCAGCACAAAACCTGAATGAGTGGCCGCATTCCAGCTCCTTTAATACCCGTATGTCCGGGAGAGTGGCAGGCAAATTCCACTCACCAATTCTCTTTGGCCTTTTCTCAAAGATTAGAGGTGTTTGGGGCTCCCAAGGGCAACCCCTAGTATCACTACATCGACACAACATCTCATTCCCTCCATCAGGGAACGGAGGTTACAACAGTAACCGAGATGATTCCTTTTGACCCTTGACTTTTTCAGTCATCCATGATTTCTTGATAAGAATTTTTCAAAAATAATTTTACACTATCAAAGAACAAATTCTAGCTGATGAAATATGAGTATAATTACAATATGTAATAAGGGTGATTCTTACAATACATATCAAAAATATGTTCTAGTCCTATTTTACTCCAAAATCTATGTTAGTCAAGCTTATAATGAGCAGGTGGAGTGTGTGCACACAATCAGTTGCTGAATAAATTGTTTATTTATCTGAAATTCTATTACAGCTTTATTAGTTAAGCACATGCACCTTGATAGTCTTAAAATTTATGTATTTTAAAATGTCTTGAATACAATCAGACTGCAGGTTCATGGTAGATGTCATCTACTGTATTTCTGAACCAGAGGAATGCCTTTCAACACACATTCAACTGGTGGTTTAAATTATATATTACAGAAGATTAAATACAAAATTCTAATAGCTCAGAAATGTAATTACTTACCATGCTTCCAGCATCATGCCTTTCCTAGATTATTTTAAATCTGTATATGTTACATGAGATCAATGCAAGGCTAAATTAAGATTAGAATGAACTTCCACTCCGTTTCTCCAAAAAATGTGTTAGCTTAGGTAGCTTTTCCACAGAGCTGTTAGTTTTGTGCTCGCCTCTTCTCTCTTCTCTGTACTTACAGATATCTTCTGAGTCTTGATCATAAGATCAAACTCTTCATTAATCTGCTTGTATTTCTCTTCTGTGCATGGAGTGAGAGTGATAGCAGACTCGAGCTCCAGGCTCTCGCCACCTTTGTTCTCCTTTTTGCTCAATGCCTGAAGGCCCGCGGAGCACGAACATTGAGACAGAGCAGAGAGAGAGACAAAAAAGAGAGGAAGAGAAGGAAGTGTGAGAGAGCTTGTTTAAGATGTAGGTACTTACACAAAGCCTCTGTCTGCTGATCATATGCAGATCTATGTCGTCGTTGATTTTACGATACTTGTCCTCTGACTCTGGGCTGTGGCCCACCGAATCGTCTGCATCGGGGTCAGGGCTGTCACAACCATTTAGACCCTTCTTTCTCAATGTCTGTAAATATAAGTTTGCACACAATTTAAATACCAACAAAGAACACCATCAGGTGGGTTTGCCATGCATACTGTATTTAAACAAGATTTCATTTAATTTTAATAAAACATATCTTTTTAAACAGAGTTCAAAATTGGCCTTGGAAGGGAAAGGGTTATTAATACAAATAAAGAAACTCAAAGCAATTTTTATTTTTTTTCATGAATTCATGTCTTGTTTGGTTTTAGACCATTTACTTTAGGTTCTGTTAATTATATTTATATAACATAATATAAAATATGCATAAATATTCCTTGTAAGATGGTTTAGAGGAGGTTGTTAAGAGACAACAGGATAAACTCACAGGAACGGCCAACCTAAAATGTAAATATATAACCATTTAACCAGGACTAGATGCCAAAATTAAAAAAAAAAAAATATATAAATGTGATTTACAGCAGTACGGAGTGTCCCTATTGTTCCTATTGCCCCTAACCAGAGAGGGCCTATCCCTGGACCAAATAGAACCAAAGAGACGTGAAATTTAAAACGAATAAAAAATAAGATAAAAAAGAATACAAGGATTCTTTTGACATAACCAAAAAATGTGCGATGGAGCATAGAAGTTGTGACATGCTTGAGCAAACAAGCTATAAAAAACAGAACATGAAAGAATCATGGCCTCTACAATCTATATTAAAGTAGCAGTTTCCCTCTCTGCCACCTGATGGCCACCTTATAGAAGGAATGACATCTACCTCTCAGAGTAGAGTCAACCTGTGATATAGAGTCTGCCAAATAGGAAGAGTTTTGTATAAATACTTGAAAAGTTATCTCTTCTTAATTTACACTTGTCACCATTTCGCTCATTCATTAGACTACTGTATAATATTCCGCTGTCCCGATTCTCCAGTTCAAATGTGCTAATAGCACTATTGCAATATGTGCAGCAAAATTATAGCAGGCAAAATTATTTTGTGTAAAATAAACATTTGTGTAAATCAGAAATAAAAACCTCAGGCACTTCTACAGCCTCATACTAAAAGTTACACAGAACAACACCAAGTCTACAACTGTCTTGCGTCATTATTTGTAAATGGTGCTTGAGGAGTTTGACGTCTCAAAATGAGACGCGTTCCACCAGATCAATTTTAGCTTTAACAGAGGAGATCATTGTGGCGGGAAATTAGCCACCCGCTAATATATGTGCAGCTACCGCTCTCACCCATACAGTAGTTCATCTCTGCCTTCATCTGCCAGTCTGCATTAATCACACACTAATTAATTTATTCTGCTGACATGAGCGCTTGATGAAGACGGGTTTCTCATCCTCTTGTCTTTGGTAAGACATGCTTCTATTAGGTGTTGAAGGATTGTGTTTAGAGAGGCACTGTGTCATGATGTGAGCTTTTACATATTGAGTTGATCAAAAGCTTTGAAGAAGAGTACATAAATGGTTGTTTTATGTGACTGAACTAGAAAATTAAAGTAAAGCTGAAGAAACTTTGAAATACTGTAAAATTCTGTCTCTTTTTCAATAATTAAAACAACAATCCCACCAAAACATCATGGAACCTTATAAGTGAATGATTTGGAGCGCTCTACAAAAGCTGAAAATTTGCTAGTCAAAAAACTCGTTAGTATGCTGTTCTAATACTCTAATAATAATAACTTTATTTTTATAGCACCTTTTAGCAATTTAGCACAAAGTGCTTCAAAAAACATAAAATCAAAACACACTCAATAAAAAAGCACAAAGTGCTTGGTTATAAGTGCAAACACACTGTACATTGCACACACAAATAATGGGTAAAATAATTCATGAGTTTTTATTATACGAACTATTTTTAATAATACATTTCAGTATACAAATAAATATGTGGTTTTTTTTAGTCTAGTCCACCATCTTTAACCCTTTTTTTTAACTGAGCTTGTATCTGTGCAGGATACATGCAATACTGCCTTTGACTTAGCCAAAAACAAGATGTCTTAGGAGGCAGCATAATTAAAAGTGCCATTTCAATAAAAAAGGAAAATTCTGTAAATTTACACAGCCTCATGTTGTTCCAAACTCGTACGACTTTCGTTCTTACATGGAACACAAAAGGAGATGTTAGGCACTGTGTAGGTCTCATTAACTTTCATTGAATTTTTTTCCCCCCAACCCGCTTTTAAGACAAGTTTTAATAATAGTATGAGGTGGCAAAATTTTGAAAAATAGTATGCAACAAACAATAATATATAAAAATGTTTTTTCCTAAGTTTTACCTCTAACCCAAACCTACATTTAACAATAAAATCTAACCCTTTACCCAAACCCTAAACATAAACTCTGTCTTTAATAGGAACATTAAATACAAAACAGAGTTTGGAATGAAACGAGGGAACCGCATATTATTGGTTGGTCTTAAAATGTTATCTTTTGGTACCTGCCAATTCATACAATATCTTATGAATTTGACATCTCATATAAATTATTAAGAGTTTTCATGAGACTGTTGCTTTTTTTTCCTCTATGCATTGAAAGCTAACCGTGAGTAAGGCTAACATTATGCCTTGCATAATTTGTGTTCCACAGACAGTAAGAAAGAAAGTCATACGAGTTTGAAAAGTATTTGGATGAATAATTGTTGACAGAATTTTCATTTTTGTGTGAACTATCCTTCTAAAATGCTGACTTAGTAGGCAGCTCACTAGGTTTTGGAACAGAGCAAATGCATTGCTTCAGACTTTCTGTGTCTTGGGTTGTAGTTCAACGAAATTGGTTACTTCAAATAATTATTTGCCTCAAATGATAGGCTGCCCCCTAACTAGCAGAACTCAGGTACTGCCTTGGTAACGGTGGGGATTTAGCACCAAGATTATGGTGTAGAGGGACATGCATTGATCTAAGGCAGTGGAGTGTGAAGAGGCAGTGCATACTATAGCGTGGTGATGGGAGGGCATGCTGGCTGAGTGAGTGCTCAGGCAAGGATTGGCAGTTTAAGACTCAGCATGCAGCCGCTGTGAACCCCCTGAAGGTCTGCCACTATGCCAGTCATTCCACACATGTGCACCTGTCAGAGTGTCCACACCTGTCAGCAGCCCACACACACACACACACATATTATGCTGTAGGAGGGGAGGGTTATAGTTAGCCAATCACAGAGTTAATCCAGAAGACGTCCATAAATGACTCGCCAAGCTTGATTCACCTCTTTATGATGATATCTTTCTCATGCTCTCTATTTCTAAAAGGAAAAAACACACTTTTATTTCCCAAGAAACAAAGTCTGCTACTTCAATGTTTCTAGTTTTCTCGTCTAAAAATAAGTTACAGTAGACACAAACAGTTTGTAATTGGATCGATCAGCGAGAAAATTCTGACATCTTAATAGCTTCGGTAGATGAAAGCTGTGTGATCTTCCATCCAAAACATTATCGATGAGGAGTAATCAATCTAGCAAAGTGGAAAATGGCCAGGCGGGGGTTGATGGAGGGGAATGGTTGATAAAAAGGTAAAATGCACTGAGAAAGTCAATGGAGAGCTGAGAGAAAAAAGGTTGGGGAGTTGGAGTGGTTTAAAAGAAGGGAGATATACAGGGGAGGCAAGGAAGGGTAACCGATAGAGAGCGAAAGAATGCCTCCTTCAATGGTATGCTCTTAATTAAACTCCTTCACACTTATCTTTTCTGGCTCATTCTGTCAGACCTCCTCTCTCTGGGCTAAAGCCTAAATAATGGACTGATATCAACTATGGTCTTGCAATTCCAGCTGTAATATAGCCAGAGATACTCTAGCTTGAGAAGCCAAAGACGATTCCCTGCAGCCCTTAAGACTGATCGTTTTACTGTACCGTTTCTGGCCTCTTTTCAAAGTCTGACTAGTGTCTAGTGACGCTCTTTTAGACATCTAGTTAAAACCAGGCCAGACTGGAGAGTGACACTGACCCAGACAGTCTGTCAGGGTTTAGGTGTTATTTTCAAGAGGGTTTCTCCAGCTTCTAAGTTTGGGATGGACCTGGCAGGTTGCAGGGAATCTGGAGAGGAGCCCAGATTCAATAGTCTGCTTATCTAGACCAGGAGATAGAACATACAATCTATATTTATATGATATTCAAAAGCCTGACAACAAATACAAAGTGCAGCAGCTTCTTTAATTGGACAGGGCACTAGAGGTGCGCCAGCGCTCTCTCCCCGTTGAACTTATCCAAAATACATGCACTGATAATCACAGCACTGAAACGTCACACTCTTGATGAACTTTGACGTTCAAGAGAAACATTTACATTTGTTTTCTTTAGCTCACGTTAGTAGTTCACAAAAAGAAAAGAAAGGAAAAAGGAAAGAAATAATTTGACGCAGAATTCTATTTTGGCAGTTCACTAACTCTCCTTGCTCAGCACATGTACTAGTGTTCTTCTCATCACAATTAACTATGAAGCCACAAACTCAGAGGTGGTCCCATTAGGCCTACAAAGATGACATCATGTGCCTTAACAGCCACACCTTCACCATGTGCGCTCTTGCAAGTGTGTGTTGGATGTGCACTCATGTGTGTTCTTTGAGTGGGTTAATTATTGTACAAAGTTATACACACTCTTTGCTTCAACAAGAGTGGATGGATGTCAGGGAAGGGGAGGGCAAAATGTTTGTGCATTCAGACAAGTGCATTCAGTAGGGTTGGGAATCGAGAACCATTTAAAACAACTGTAACTGAACAATTTTAATGATGTGTGTTTTCGTTAACATTTCTGAAAATCATCATTCTTCTACCAATACAGATGGAACATGATACAGTATAAAACATGACAATAAGTCTGCAACTTATGTTTTGTCAGCTGTGCACAAGAATCAGCTAAACTTTTAATTTAATTAGTTTTTTCCAACAATTACAAACGCATGTGTAAACACACCTAACACTTAATTTGCAGTACTTAGACCTTTTTTCATAGCATGCTTCATAAACTATAGATAACCTGAATACAAGGTATGAATTTAGGAGTGATAACAAAGACAGCAAAATTGCTAAATACAATAAATTAAATAAAAAATAAAAACAAATGGGTAATAATATTTTTTTTTATTATATAACAATATATTTCTGATTTATTATTATTATTTCTCTGTTGTCTCAAAATATTAAATTATCTTATTATTTGACACTAGGCTGCTGCAACATGGTCTTGTGACAACTCATAACAATTTGTACAATTCAAACTTTTAACAAAAGGTACAACTTTTCCCATAGATGTTATTCCCTAGATACCAACCAATCAACAAAAAGATTTTCGAATCAGTCAGTACATGGTAAATGGTCTGCACTTATTTTGCACTTTTTTAACTTTAGAGGTTACCAAAGCGCTTTACAGTGTGTCCCAATCACCCATTCACACACACACATTCACACTCACACGCCAATGGCGGCAGAGCTGCCATGCAAGGCGCTAGCCTGCCATTGGGAGCAACTTGTATTGGGAGCAACAGTACAGGCATACAATTTTAGGTTTAATTGTAGGTTTAAGTGTTTAGTAGGCCTAGTAATATTGTTCGCTGGTTCATTTATTTTTCTCATGGGAGTAATATAACTTAAGCATGTAACTTATACAATTTCTTATGATTTCACCATCTTGTACTAATAATTACGACTTGTCATGACACTTAGTTTGGTTCCAGATCAAAATATCTGAGGGTGCTTCTGAATTTAGTGGGAGTGCTAGTAGTTAACGTGAAGACGTAATTAAGCACAAACATTATACAATTAAGGTGGCTTAGCACCCTGAAGCGCCCCATTGAACCAGACCTGATGAAACCGGGTTTGGCTGCAGAGCAAACACAATAAGATTTGCTTTCCAAACATTGTCATTTCCCCCCTAATCTTTATTAAAATAACTGTTAACAGAATTATTCTGTAAACAGAATTGTTCAATGATGTTTGTATTCCTTTGCAATACTCATCCCTATCCAAAATTGTTTTGCAAATCCATACTCAACGAAAACCCTGTGCCTTTTTCAATTCTTCTGGGGGACCGCAGAGTTTCTTGCTTCTGTTGCACATGTGAATTTAGAAATTCAGGGAGAGAGCCAGTCTGTCTTGACCTTATTGGAAGCAGATGGCTGGAGTGAAAGCAGGGAAGCCACCATTTCATTAAGTGTGGTTTGAATACGTTATGAACGTGTAGTGACACGGATGTAGATGATAAGGGACATGGGCTCCATATGTGATTATCTGTGTATCTGTGTACAGCATAACATTAGTGTGAGGTGGAGTATCATAAAAGATAATTCTTTTTTAAACTGTTCCATCAGGCCTCTTAGGCTTTTGGAAATGGGCAACTCTTCACTCCTAAAACCATGCATGTCTACTTTACTGTAATTTGCTTGCACTGAGCCCATCCCCATATACACTGTAATCAAACATCAAAGGGACAAACTATAGGCCACCAATCAAATGGTTAATATAAATAATGGTTAAGTAATGGTAATATCATACATTAACCACCTAATTAAAGCTGTCTGTAGTTCGCAATGGATGAACGACAGGAAAATTTCTATCCATTAAAAATACTCCATTCAGGCATTTCTAAAATGTAGGTTATTCTCAAAACAAAGGCATGACTGAAATGACACAGAGAGAAATACAATCTACAAGCTTCAGAGTACAGCGTCAGTATTAATAATTATGATAAACTAAATAAATTAGAGGAAAATTACCTGTGAAAAATAAACAGGTGAAAGTGTGGTTAACATGAAAAAAGTCATACTTTCTTAGTTCAGTGACATATTATTGCCCATTTAACCATAAAGTCAATGCTCAAAAGGGTATCTTTCATTTCTTTCTTTAGGGTCTATAGTTGATGTTCACACAAAACTACCTTCTAAACAATGTGAAAAGCCATAGAACATTTGTGCAATGTTTTCCATAAGCCTGTCAGTTGATTAAGTCTGTACATTGCATGACCATGAAGCATGTCATCTCATATTCTCTCTCCATGACTGTATTAGTAAGAGAGACAGTCAAGTCATTCATATGACCTAATGTACCATCCCATACATGCACACAATGGCACTCAGTCAAGCTAAATAAAGGGGTGCTTATACCAAGGCCATCTTTCTATTTGAAACATGCTGATTATGTCTTTGTCTTTTTTTTAACTTCTAGACGGACAGAAGGACACCTAACATGCACACACTCATATTCCCATATGGACAAAGGGCTGCAATCCTTTTTATGGACATGATGAGTTACAATGCGAACACACATGCAATACATACACACACATCAGTTATCAGCCTTTGTCTGTAGGGGTTCTTATCAAGCAGCTGCATTACAGGAAGGGGCAGAGGGTTTTGAGGAACAATGCACAGGAATCTGACCTCTCTGGCATGACCTTGTGTTTCCACACACTTCACACCCTGTGGGATGGGACACTGCCATCTACACCCACATACTGAAATAGATCGCTCATTCTGACAGTATGATGGACAACCAGAGAGGACAGCCTTGCTTCTTTTATCTTAAACTTTGGGGTTATATCTGAAGATCAGCCTATGCCTTTCATTTCCTGGTAATATGGATTATATAGCAAAGTTAAGATGAGCTGAACTTTGTTTAAGAAATTTGTTGAATCAGAAAATAATAAAAAAAAAAAAGTCAATTATTAATCTTGATTATATAAGTAAGGGAAAATGTACCTGGATGAGCGGTTTGATACGTTTTAATCCCCGAATGTGCATGGTTACGGACCAATATCTTACCATGGATGGCGCCACTTACCTATCAGAATTGAATATTACAGAGAGCCGTGTAATAAATGTATATTGTTACTTAGTGGATGACTGACCCCTCATTACATTAACTTTTACTTGTATAAAAGTCATTTTACTTTTGTCACTTGGAAGCTATGGAAAAGTCATCCAAGGTTTCTCTATGCATTTTTTTGTAGTTTTGGCAAACTAGGCTTTTCTCAGCCAGAACAAGACTTTTATTTTCATTAAATATAGAGTCATTAAAAATCTATAAATAACAACAGTTTTATCTCTGGGATCAGATGTTTAGTGGCACCCCCATGTCTGGCAGTGGAGGGGAGACTGAAATCCAAGGGGAGCAGTTCACCAGAGGACTCATCACAAGTTGTTGAATAAATAGAGACTAGCTTACCCTGTCTCTCCATGCCTATTCTTCTCCAACTGCTTCACAAGCACAATAAGCCAAGTGCTAAATTTAGCAACACAGCACACTATTTTTAGACCACTACAGTTTTGAGACATTTATTAGGGGAAGGATACTAAAAAAAACACACACACACACACAGACCCACACTACACACACAAATGGAGGGAGGAAGGGGGAGAGGAAGGGGCTCCTAATTTGAACACATCTGAAATGCACTCATTTTTAATGTGTTGCCATAGCTTCTTTGCAGCTGTTTCCAATCAGAGGGAAGTGTAGAGAAACATGAGAGATTTGGACAGAGAGAAAAAGAGACAGGGATGGAGAAAGAGAGAGAGGCAGACAAAATGTTCTTGATTTTTCCTCATTGACATCCAGCAGTTTTGAGGCAGAAGTTATTGGAAAGCTGTGGGGTCAACATGATCTGAACTAGATCTGGGGGTGCTGCTCTTCACCGTCTGATTGATGCAATCTGCTTTGAAGGCTCAGGAGTGGTCTCACATGCCTGTCAAATTTTAGTTATTTTTCAACATATCAAGGGTCTATAGGACTGTAAACCTGACCTGACTGTAAAGACTTCTACAACATCATGGTATGCAAGAAGCTAAATCAACCTATAATATAGCACAGCACAATATAAAGACTTCTTAAAAGCCTATATATATATTGTACTGTATGCATTTTTAATGCCTAATATACAACCCCAATTCTGAAAAAGTTGGAACAGTATGACAATTTATAAAAACAAAAATGATGAAAATAATAAAAACTAAAATGAGTGATTTGTAAATTATAATCCCCCTTTGCACTACTGAAAGCTCTGCAACTACACATGATGCTTTACTGTGAATTTCATAGTTTTTTCCCCAAAATGCAACACACTCCAAAAAAGTTGGGACAGTCAAGTGTTTACCACTGTGAAACATCACCATTTCTTCTAATAACACTTATTAAGCATTTGGGCACTGAAGACACAAGTTTGTTAAGTTTAGAAAGTGGAATTTTCCCCCATTCATCCATTATGTAGCCGTTTAGCTGCACAGTTGTACGGGGTATTCGTAGCCGTATGGTGAGCTTCATAACGAGATAAACATTATCAATTGGAGACAGGTCAGGACTGCAGGCAGGGCAATCTAGCTCTCACACTCTCTGCTTACAGAGCCATGCACTATTGAAGCTGTCCTGCTGGAAAATGCAGGAACTTCCATGGAAACGACGGTGCTGGATGGCAGTATATGTTGCTCCAAAATTGTACATATCCATCTGCTTTCATGGTGTTCTCACAGATGTCAGAGTTACCCATGTCATGGGCACTGACACACCCCTGGCCCATACAGACACTGGCTTTTTAACCTGATGCTAATAACAGCTTGGATGGCCCTTTTCCTCTTTGCCCCGGATAACACGACGGCTGTGTTTTTCAAAAACTTTTTGAAATGTGGATTCTTCAGACCAAAAACACTACTTTCCATCTAAGATGAGACTGAGCCCAGAGAAGTCGGGAGCACTTCTGGACAGTGTTGATGTAGGGCTTCTGCTTTGCATAGTAAAGTCTTAACTTGCATCTGTGGATGCAGCGCCAAGTGGTGTTGACTAATAAAAGTTTACTAAAGTAATCCCAAGCCATGATATCCATTACAGATGAATGATGTTTTAAAGTCAGTGGTGTCTGAGGGATCAGAGATCACGCACATTCAGAAATGGTTTTCATCATGTCCTTGAATCTTTTAACTATATTATACACCTGTTTAATACCTCCTGATTCACATCACCTTGTTATTTAAACGTGTAAATTTTTTTCAGTCTTAAATTGCCCCATCTGAACTTTTTTGCCACGTGTTCTTGAAATTCACAAGGTAAAACATCAAATAATGTGTAGTCAATATGGTAAAGGCTGAATATAATTTACAAATCAATACTTTTTGTTTTTATTCGCATGTTTCATACTGTCACAACTTTATAGAATTGGGGTTGTATTAGTAATACTTTTTTTTTGCAAATAATTGTAATTACAGTTATAATACATTATAATATTTAACTATTTGTGATTGCATCTTTAATTAGTATAATGCATCATAACACAAGGTATAACACATCATTTTATGCTTAACATGTTATGAATGCATTATAATTAGGGCTGTCGATTTAACGCGTTAATTCAGTGCGATTAATTTGACTAAAATTAACGTGTTAAAAAAATGTACGCCATTAATCGCAATGCCCTAAGACCGTAATATGGAAGATTCCTGACAAATGCATGCTTGTAGTACCACCTATTTTCTCCAGAGGGCAGTAAGTGAAACTTCAGCTGCATGGCAATGTGCAGTTTATACAGTGAAGAAAAACACACTTGAGCAGCAGAACAACACAGACATGCGTTACGTTCTTGCGTTCAAAACACTTGATGGAGTGCAAATCCGAACTAAAGGATCTCAAGATGTGTTTAAAGATTGAGTATTAAACTATATTTAACTTGACACAGTGACCTAAACATTTTATGTTTATGATACAACACACCCAAGACGCTACACAAGCATGTCTGACAGGCTCTTAAACAAGCCCTCATAATAAATCTCGAACTGATTGATGAATTAACTTGTGAAATGGATTGCTGTGAACTGTATGCCAATGATTGACTTATGATCAATAATATGGTAGTAAATAATACATTGTATTCTAAAGCCAATTTTGTATTGTCTTATTATTAACTCTTCTGCTACAAGAATGTAATACATTTTAATTATCTGAATATTTCAGATAATCATTATTTCATCATTATATATTGAGTTATTGTTATATGAGGGGCTTTCTCAGCAAATATTTGTATCTGCGTTTAATCGCGATTAATTAACCGGGACACCATGTAATGAATTTAATAAAACATTTTAATCGATTGACAGCCCTAATTATAATACATTACTTACACCTCTCTAATACTGGCTTCATAGAAATTGTTACCAGAATAACTGAATATTGTGTCTTTGTTTGAATTATTTTACATGTTTAAAATATGTATATAGTAAATGATTATGTCCAATATTTATACTTGCAATACAATACAAGAATATACCACTGATTATAAAGTGTATTGTAAGTCATTATGAAATATTTGCAATGCACTTTATTATGCATTATATATTAGGGGTGTAACGGTCCATCAATCTGGATCGATACATTGATCCAATAACCAATGATCTAATGTTATCAATACAATCCGTAAATATCAGTATAGAATTTTTTTAAAGATGCACTTTTATTTCAATACTCTCACGTCATCCAAGTCTGTACGCATTTCTGTCAAGCGATGAAGCAACCTTATTACATTAATTTCACTTTATGAGCACTAAATACGTTTTTCATGTGGGACAAGGATATGTACAGGATCTGTGAAGCCAAATTGTGCTATGCTATCTGTGCATGCATCAACCGAGCTTTCCTGGAAATGCAAGCTCCAGACCAATGACATGATCAGTGCATGTCAATTGGGCATTCTTTAAAATGCGAGCTCTCGTGAAAAACGTAGAGCAGCTCACATGCGCAATTAATTCAGGCTTCCATCGATATCATTGCGCATGTGACCAATTTGAAATTTACACGAGAATTTGATATTTAAAAGTACCATGGAGCAGTTCAACCATCATGTGAAACGTCTTGACAATGCAGACATTCTGAACAGCACTAATGAGGGAAAGAGAAATCGCCTGCTGCCCAGCTCCAGCATCAGTTATAAGATTTTACACATCTGCACATCAACACCCTTACTTGCATTTATCCCAGTTAACTGTAACAGAATTTGTCATTGCAACTGTGGAAGTTGTAGCCAAGAGAACCACAGAGAGCATGGCTAGTTGGAAACAAGTTCTTTGAATTGGATTAAACTGAAAAATAAGCTGTAATCAATCAATTGATGATCACTTGTGTGTCACTTGATTTTTTATATTATTATCTATATCATTTTTTTCAACATTTGAACTACCTTATTTTGTTGTGGATGTCCCAATGTGGATACTAAATTTGCACTTTTCAGAGAGCTCAATAAAATATTCAGATTATATTTTGGTTGAATTTGAGGGCACAAATTTTTAATGGATTGCGTAAAATAGACACATAATATCGGAATATTGATCGCAGGTCCCTGAATCAAATCGAAATTGTATTGTGGCAGACTTTGAAATATCGGCAAATATCGGATCACAGGCCAAAATAATCTATATAAGATTGTATCGTGATGAAACGTCTGATTTGCACCCCTATTATTACAGGCTGCATAGCAAGTGTTACTAGAATAATCTCTGATTTGTATCTCTGAATATTGTGTCTTTGTTTGAATGACAGTATCTTTAGTACATTAAGGCAACCAAGGCTTAATAAACAAATGAAGACATGTGGGTATAATAAAGACTTACTTCAGCACTCCCCTTGCATCCTGTTGGTGATATAGGCATTGTTTTCCACAATCCCTGCACTGTTGACTATGTCACAAGGTTTATTTGCTTAACTAGACAAAGCCTCTTCAGGGTTTAATCCCAAATTCTGGCAAAAACATCCTGCTTGAATGATGGCTTGTATATCACTCGGCTAATTACCATAAACGTATTGACTCTTCGCATGATTAAAAGCACGTTTGTGTGTGCGGTAGTGGATCAGTGGTGGTATACACAAATATTTCCCTCTCTCTGATCTGAGCTTTGCAAAATCTCATTAACCATGCAGGTAGTCATTAACAGTGTGACCTTTGGAAATAATCACCAGCCTCCCTCCCTGACGTTCTCTCTCTCAGTCTCCCTGTGCCTACAGCTAAAAGCGCTACTTTCTATTGCACTTTCATTCAGAAGTTGTGGTGGTGTGAGAAGAGAGAAGATTAAAAGTCAGCTGTTCAGATGAAGCTGATCTACGATGGGTGGGTTTGGCGAACTCTCAAGTGTTTGTGTCCTATTCACACTCTCAATCCATGTGTGAGTGTTGACATGAGTTTACCAAGCAGCCACAATGTGCTTCTTTTCTGTCACATTCATGTTAATCTCTTCCAGGTTTTGCCCTTCTTCAAGCCTAATTTTATAATATACTGACCTCAATCAAAAAAAATTTAAAATTTAATAATGCAACAAAATATGTAAACCTTAAAATATGTTTATTATTAGTTAGCTTTTGTCTAAAGCAGGGGTCTCTAAACTTTTTCAATTCCTGAACCTCATAGTAGATAGAAAGATGAGCAGGGACCCATTTCATATTGTATAACATTGAGTACTGAGTCTGCTGACATTTACACAAGGCCAATAATAATCGGTGAATAGCACCATATTAATGTATTTACATTAGGGCCTATGATAAATATAATACAGATTCAAATTAATATAAATAAATTGCATTATTGTGGGAAATGAAAAGTTAATAATAATTTTTAATTGTCGCTCTATGTACATTTGTGTGCCACAGACAGATGTGTTTGGAGCATATCACTGGTAGTCAGCATCATAAACGGCTAATTTTTTGGACACTATCTCAAGTTAAAAGTGGAAACTTTGAAAAATGCGTCTCAAAATTCCTTCACCAACCTGTTGTGCTTCCTCCTAAGTGAGCAGCTCTTATTCTGTGGCTGTGCTGCTAGTTTGATGAGGCGTGCTGCCAGCTATTGACGCGGTTAGTAATAACACATGTAAGCCTACTTCAAACATGAATTCCTGAAAACATGGAAAATCTGTACTATGATGGCGCATCATAAACTAATTTTTTTAATACTTAATTTTTATATAATTAATCACACTAAAACAAGTTAAATCGACAGTCCTAATTTACATACAGCAATTTGTAATGATGTTTAAGTTCATAAAAATTATGTTTAACACCTAATTTGATGATTTTACCCAAAGAATTGTTCATGATCAATAATTGGCAGACCCCTATTGACTGTGACTGACATTTTCAACAATTCACGACTTTCTACATTGTACAACTAGTAAATAAAATAATAATGAAACAGGTGAGTATCAAAATACTAATCCTAAATCTTGTTCAAAAAGGGATATAAATATGTGTATGCATGTACAGTATTTATATATGTGTATGCTCACACATATAGACCAATAGACCTTATTCACAGCAGCGCCATCTTTATTTATTGATGTGATTGGCAATGAGATCATAAGGGAAAGACGTTCAGTCTCTTCAATAGGCTGTACTGCAGTTTAAAGTGTTTTAGGATCGTTCCGCTGACAAAAAGTATATTTCCAAAAACAATCAGTAGACAACAAACCCCAGACAACATGAGTTGTTGAAAATCAGATGGGATCTAGTAGCTTTATCCAGCTTTAAAAACCAAAGCTGGCGCTATCGTGAATAAAGTTTAAACCACCTCAGCTGAACTACAATGCTTCTCACCTGTTGGGTAGACTGGCACCATTATGGGAAATCTATGTCTGTTAAAGTTTCAATCTCCTGCCAAATAAACTCTGCATTTTAACAGTGCAAAGCAGAGCATTTTGACAACCAAACCATGTTGTTGTGTTTTTGTTGTTCCTCCTGCTAATCTGAAACTAGCTAATTGTACCTTACAAAAGCGCTTGTAATTTGTTCTTTCTTCAGTACTTAAGGTGTAATTATCTGGACCTTCCCACCTTTTTATCTAGCCTCAGAAATTACGACGCAGGAGACTTTTAAAGATTTTTTGTGTGAATGAAAAACGTGCTAGGAAAGGTACTTCTATTAAAGTATGAAGAGCTACACAAAACAAAAAAAAAACAAACAAAAAAACATTAAAAATAGAGTTTATTTCTGGCAACCAGTGGTGGTCCATGACAAGATTTTCAGAAGAGGGAAATATATAAATTAGTATAGAAAGATCAAGCTAATAAAATATTACAGTGGGTCTAAATATAAAATAGTATGATATGTTTTTTGCTGGCAATTACGCTCCCGTACAGATCAGATGATATCCTCTGATATCTTAAATTGTCTTGATATCTACAGACGTGTAATACTTTTTCTGCTCATCAACTCAGCACTTTCCGATCACCAACTCAACACTTGTAAATAAAACTAACGAATGGAACAAATGATGCAGTGCTAGCTACAGACTATGATCAAGACAAACATTTATAAATTACTGGAGTGCCCCATTCCATGTACATCTACTCACCAAACAGGCTAATGTATTTGTAAATGAACTCCATCCTCCATTGCATCAAAATATATATATGATCACGTCGTTCAGTCTTTCACATGTTTTAGATCTTCCAATGACTTTAATTCCATCGTATTAATATTTTAGCATATTTTGAAAGTTTCTCTTCACCTGTCATGTTATACACAAGCAGGCTTGATGAAGCATAAATGCGATACTGAAAGCGTATTGGCTTGAACTGTTAGCTTTGATAATGATTGTTTATGAACGCTAAAGGAGGTAAATTTAATTTAGCCTCCGTTGGTCATTTTTTGGAAGTTTTTTGAATGGAAGCAGATGACGTTGCTCCAATTGAATATCCATTTTGATTGGTCATTTTACTAATGAGAGTATTATGCTGTCAGTCTCCTCTGACATTCATACCGATTCATACAGTAGATTAAACTCACTTGTCTACAGTGCATGAAATCAAATACAAAGAAAAATATATTTTTGCATTAAAGGCATCTGAGTTGTTAAAGTAAACTGATTAAAACAACATTCTTTTTGAATACATTTTTGCAGAGGCTGAGCCTCACTTGCCTCCTCTGACTGGCCGCCACTGCTGGCAATCTCTGTGTTATGAATGAGGCAGCGAAGGCAGACGAAGGTTGAGGATCCAAACACAGTTATCTTTATTGACTAGTAGACAGGCAAAACACAAAGGAAAGCCCACAATGGGGAAACAAAACATAAACTAGAAAACTCGGGCAGGACGATACATACCAGGCTAACAACATACAACAATAGACAGTGACTAAACAAACAGACAGGGTTTAAATACGTGGACATGGGAAGACAGGAACCAATGAACAAACAGGACTCAAACAAGATAACTAGGTGAATGAACAGAAACCAAATGGTAAACTAATGAGGACAGGTGAAAACAATGACAGAGAACAAGAACGCTAACAGGGAGACTGTGGAGCTAAACAAAGGACAAAAGTGAAAACTAAGGAATGCAAAAGTGACAAATGGCAAACAAAAGGGCAACAGTGAAACAAGACAAGGTAACCCTAACATAGCCCCCCTCAAGGATCGGATTCCAGACGATCAAAAATGACAAAACAAAAAACAGGAAGAACAAATGTCCATTAACTGGGGGGGAAGCTTGTGGTGGGCAGACAGACCAAGGGGAGCAACGAAGGGCAGACAGGCAGTCCAGGGGGCAACGAGGGGCAGACAGGCAGTCCAGGGGACAACAATGGGCAGACAGGAAGTCCAGGGGGGAACAAAGGGCAGGCAGGAAGTCCAAGGGGGCACAGAGGGCAAGGACAGGTTCAGGTGGTCTGGGAGCTGGCCACAGGGCAAGGGTAGGTTCAGGAGGCCTGGGAGCTGGCCACAGGGCAGGGACCGGTTTGGTAAACCTGGGGGGAGGCCACTGGACAGGGACTGGGTCAGGGGGCCTGGGAAGAGGCCGCAGGACTGGACAGGAGGCCTGGGAGACGGCCACAAGACGGGGACAGGTCGAGGAGGCCTGGGAGGCGGCCTTTGGACAGGGACAGGTCTAGGTGGTCTGGGAGATGGCCGCAGAGCAGGGGCCGGCCCAGGGGACCTGGGAGGAGGCCATCGGACAGGAACAGGTCCCGGAGGCGGAGCCGTGGGAGGCTACGGAGGCTTGAGAGGCGGAGCCCTGGAAGGCCCGAGAGGCTTGAGAGGCGGAGCCCTGGAAGGCCCGAGAGGCGGAGCCCTGGGAGGCCCCAGAGGCGGAGCCCTGGGAGGCTCGAGAGGCTTGAGACGCGGAGCCCTGGGAGGCTCGAGAGTAGGAGCCCCGGAAGGCTCAAGAGGCTCTGGAGGCGGAGCCCTGGAAGGCTCGAGAGGCTTGAGAGGCGGGGCCGTAGGAGGCTCGGGAGACTCGGAGGCGGAGCCCTGGGTGGCTCGGAAGGTGGAGCTCTGGAAAGCTCGGGAGGCGCTGGCTCGGGGGCGGTCGAGGCCACAGGCGCTGGCTCGGGGGCGGTCGAGGCCACAGGCGCTGGCTCGGGGGCGGTCGAGGCCACAGGCGCTGGCACATGGATATCTGAGGCTACAGGCACTGGCTCATTGACGTTTGAGGCTACAGGCGCTGGCTCGGGGACGGTCGAGGGCTCAGGCTCGCTCACCGTGGCTGACGAGGACTCAGGCTCGCTCACAGTGACATGCGTTGGCGCAGGCTCGCTCACAGTGACATGCGTTGGCGCAGGCTCGCTCACAGTGACATGCGTTGGCGCAGGCTCGCTCACAGTGACATGCTTTGGCGCAGGCTCGCTCACAGTGACATGCGTTGGCGCAGGCTCGCTCACCATGGAAGGCTTGGGCACAGGCTCGAAGACCGGGGCAGGCGTGGGCCAGAAGGCGGAAGCCAGTCTTCTCTCCCTCCTCCGGGCAGATGAAGAGGGCCGCGCTGGCTCGCTGACCAAGGCAGGCATGAAGGGACGAACCACGGGCGAATGGAGGGTTACCACTGTGGGAGGAGTGGCAGGGTTCTCTTCGATGACGCCCACAGTGAACGGTGAAGCGCAGACCAGCAGAGTCTCTTCAATGAACTCGAGGAGCGTCCAGCCGCGCGTCGACGGTGGTAACCGCTCCTGGAGCGCACAATTCAGGTTGGCCTGAAAAACACCACCAGGTCGGAGTCAGGGAATTCGGTGGCACTCGCAATCGCGAGGAAATCGCGGATGTGGTCCTCCACCGGACGGTTTCCTGCCTAAGACTGAGCAGACGGCAGCTTGCTCGCGAGAACCGCTGGATCCATTGTTTTGGTCTATCGCTCTGTTATGAATGAGGCAGCGAAGGCAGACGAAGGTTGAGGATCCAAACGCAGTTATCTTTATTGACTAGTAGACAGGCAAAACACAAAGGAAAGCCCACAATGGGGAAACAAAACATAAACTAGAAAACTCGGGCAGGAGGATACATACCAGGCTAACAACATACAACGATAGACAGTGACTAAACAAACAGACAGGGTTTAAATACGTGGACATGGGAAGACAGGAACCAATGAACAAACAGGACTCAAACAAGATAACTAGGTGAATGAACAGAAACCAATGGTAAACTAATGAGGACAGGTGAAAACAATGACAGAGAACAAGAACGCTAACAGGGAGACTGTGGAGCTAAACAAAGGACAAAAGTGAAAACTAAGGAATGCAAAAGTGACAAAAATGGCAAACAAAAGGGCAACAGTGAAACAAGACAAGGTAACCCTAACACTCTGATGTTTTGCATAACCATAAAACATTTTTTTCTGGTGTGTGACAATGTTTTAATTTAACAGAGTCAGGATCCATGAATCTATCACTCTAAAATACCATCATCTTTTTTACTTAGGTAATTAACAGTTTTTTTCCATTGTTCTCAGCTTTCTTGCCTCTTCCATGTATAACCTGGTCTCATAGAAACACTATAAAACATATATTTTTAATTAACACAAGAGGCGCAAAAACAACAAACAAACAAACAACAACCCCATTTATTCCCTTTCATAGAAAGTAAAAATGCAGACTATGTGAGTTCATAAAAACTTAATTTTGGCCCTGTTTCAAACATGTTATCTTATGACATAAAAACACTTTTACTATAATGACTGACTTTAAGGAGATCCATTTGAACATTTTCATTACATAAATATTACATTTATAAGCATGTTCCATAGCATGATCAAATTAAGCAGTAGCTCAACTGATGATGGAAACGTCTGGGATATGACTCCCGAGTAGCGTCCCGAAAGTGTAGAAAGCATAGAAGCTCCACAAAATGTTGCAACGTTTAACGATAATGTTTAGGTTATTTAAACTCGATAGAACATTAACCTTAAAAACGTATTTCACTTTTAGTGCAATCTAGTTGACATTTCACAAATTGTCACCACAGTCACAAATTTTCATGAGATCAGGCTCATATATACTCTGGCAATACCAAATGGGGAATGGCATGTAGAGCACATTTTTAATGAAAAATTTCCTGACCTAAGAAAGCTGAGATAAAAATGGGCAACAACGGAAGTCATTTATGGTAAAAAAGGAGAGTGGAGTAGAGTAGAAAAGCCTCTAGCCTCTCATAAACAGAGCTAAAGGGGCTGGGCAAGCCTCTCACTGCCTCACTCTCAACAATGCTAATTATCAACCAAAGACATGCTAATTACATGGAGCTTTATTGCTAATGTAGCAGGCTGCTCTTCAAGACACCCACACGCTGCGCCCGTCTCCACTGCCTCTCCTTATCCTCCCACTGCACCCCACAGGCACTCCAGGCAAAGACAGGAAAGATTGCTTGCATTTGTGTGTTTTATACGGGTGTGTGTATTTTCTGCTAATTTAAACAACGCAAAATTTGTATGTACTGTACACATCTGAGACTGTTTCCAACATGCAGGGGCTAGCCATAGGGAGAACTGGGACTTTTCCCAGTAGGCCGGCTGCGAAATGGGGCTTAATGACCCCCCCATACTCCCCCACCCCCCCCACACACACACACTTTGAGCCGGTTTTTATTTCAAATACAGTGCTGATTTCTCTTCCCAGTCTGCCACTGCCACTTTCACACAAACCCTCACACACTCTAAAACTCAAAGCTGAACTGATACCCCAATCTCAAGCTCCCCTCTGGCCCACCCCAAGGCCTTGTTCCCATCCTGCCATCACAACAGGAAATCTGCTTTGTTCCTCTTTACCTCCCACCACCCACATCTCCTGGCCGTGATGTAACCTAGCAGCAGAAAAACAGGGCCCTGCAGGAGCTCGGCACTTCGCCGACAAATCCAGTTAGAACGTCACTTTAGCCACCCTTGAATCGATTTCTCTAGAGCGAAATCTGGCAAATTGGAAAGAAGCTACACTAAAGCTGTTGCTTGGTGATGGGAGCAAGTCTCACTATGTTATTTTTTATTCTCATTCCACTTCGATGTTTGTATGCACTGATTCTCCCGGAGTGCTTTCTGTTCTCCCAAGGTAGAGCTAGCTGTGATGTTTAGGACTTGCATTTAAAGTGGAGTGCAGCACTCGGAAGTTGTTCTAAAAGGTTTCAAAATGTGAAAACCAGTCTGAATAAACATTCACAATGTTATTTTACAATCTGAGACCTTAAGATATTAAATGATAGTTGTTACAAACACATATGACTTCCTCTGTTCCATGCCACACAAACGGAGATACAATGAAAAGGAGGCACATAAAAAAAAGTTAACCAAAACATTTTCCTTCATGTAATAAAATCTAAATGAACTGATTTGTTTCAAGTCAAAAATACTATTTAACATAATTTAATCAACCTAAATACATCAGATTGCACCATAAAACTTAACTTTAAGAGTTAAACTAGGGGAAAAAAAATCTAATGGTAACAATTTCACGTTATTACGTTTTACAGAATGAAAGCCTCAATCACCATTCACTTTCACTGCATCTTTGTTCCATAAAAAAGACAGTGAATGGTGACAGAGACTGATCATTCTGCACAACGTCATCTCCTTTTATGTTTCACAGAAGAAAGAAAGTCATAAGTGTTTGAATCAATATGAATGTACATGATCATTTCTTTAGAAATTCTAGCCTCATGATCCAAGAAAATAAAAAAAAATTACATTTCTATTTCTTTATTGTTCCACTACATCAGCGTAAAGTGAATATTCTATATCAATTGCTGTGATGAGAAGGAAGGGTGAGGCCGGGACGTGAGGATGCACACCCGGTGCTGAATCGTTCTAGTCAGCCGGGAGGGGGAGAAGTAGAGAGACGCCAGTTAGAGAAAGAGAGACACACACAAAGAAGTTTGTATGCGTGCGTCTTTGTTTGTTTTGCAGTTTATGTTCAGTTTGATATTTAGTTTGATTAAAATTGTGTTGCTTGTTACTCCAGTTCCCGCATCCTCCTTTCCTGAACTGTTACACTGGTGCCGAAACCTGGGAAGGAAGAGGGATGCGCTGTCGTGGAGTCCTGAGGATTGTGATGAGGAAGAGGCTATGAGCTTTGACTGCAATGCACATAATGAAGCATACAGTACGCCATCCTGCTCAACCCTTATGTGCATTAAATAAGACAATATATATGTATCAGAGTAATGCATAAATTATTTTTTAAAACTCACAATAAATTCAGTATTCAAGTATAGATCTACTTCAGACTGTAATAAAGTTGCATGCACAGCTTCTTATACTTGGAGTGTATTTTTATAATTGTACTTTGATGTATTGCAGGAAGAACAAGGACCGTAGTCTAAAAATCCACCTATTGATTGGAAATGGTATTTCCTAGTGCAACAAACTGAATAAATTGCTGAAATAGAAATCATGAGAGGAGATGGGGAACTAGTTGCTATGTGATGCATATGAAAGTTTACACATAGAACTTGCTGAATATGTGATATAATAAAATATCAAGATGAAGAGAATTTAAATGTGTGCATACAGCTGAAATGTAGATGAGATTAGGACCACAAAATGAGTGGGAATGAGACTTGTGACAATACTTCAGAATTAAAAAATAGAAGTAGACAAATGTTTTGTCTGACGCAATCTACAAGCAAAGGAGTGTCTTAAAATAAAAATAGCTTGTTGGATTGCACTTAGATTGTGAACAACCCACTTCTCAAACTCGTTGGACAATTTTAACTTTGTAGGTGGATGTGGATCTGTTCTTGCGACGTTGGCATGGATCATGAACGGGTACACCTTCTTTAAGCCCTTAAGCCCCTCAGGGCACCACCTTGTCAAACCATGTAGTGTCACCTTTGCTCGCCAAAACACGTTGTGACCTCTCAGAAAACGGATTACATAACCAGCTTCCTCTGTGCTTAATGTGCTTTTGGATGTTTGCCTCCTGACGGCTACAATTGCTTAGCATAACCTGACCTCAGCTTAGCTTTAAAGATAGAAGCCAACAGACAATGTGTCTCTAAGGCTCGAGTCCCTTTAGGATTGTTAAGATGATTGAAAAATACAGGTGTCAAAGCAGGTGTTTTAAAAGTGAATGCAGTGAAATGAGATACAGCATGACACGGATGGAGATAGGATGGATATAGTCATGTACTGTTTTTTAAAATAACTATCACAGAGATGCTGCAGGGTCTAAAAGTCTACATCTAAAGGCTTTTTTCAGTATATTTGGGTTTCTCTGCATAGAGTCTTTTAATTGACAAGCATTGGGCTACATATGGTACATGGTGACATGTACCATATGCCTAGTTTAGTTTTTTAATTATTTCCGGTACTCGGATCTGATTGGACAAGAGACGTCTCACACCATCAGCACTCTGACGCTTCACTGTGTGTATCACTCCGCTTGTGTTCATGCCATTCTAAACTAAAATGTAAGAGCAGTGCAGATGTGTTTAGAGATATCTCTTTACAATTAATTTTGTGACATTACATATTTTAGCCAGCAAGTGGTGGCAAAATACAATTTTTGTGTGTAATATGAGCCAGTTAGGGACGTGAAGTGAGTCAGCATGACTCGGTGTTTACATTCAACAGCAATCCGTGATCACTCGTATTAAAAGCTAGGAAATAGCTTCATACGGCTTTAAACTAACAACTTAAGCATTAAGGCTCATCACAGCTAAAAGACACAATAGACTGATTAATTACACAGACTCAAGGCGCTTACCTCTTACCGGAGTTTCCACATTGGAGAGGAAATACTGTTCAAAATCCTGGAGGACATTGAGGTTTCTAAAGTGAAAGGCTCTTGTGCACCAATTACCGTGAAATATGGAGGAATACCTCTGCTTAGATGGCTATTCCACTGAGAAAACAGGATGAATTTAACCAAAATTATACTATCTTCAGAAAGCTGACTAACAGACTAGAGCATCATCATCCGGTGATCACACACGCTCCCTAACTCTCTTTCTCTCCCTCTCTCTCTCTCTCTCTCTCTCTCTCTCTCTCTCACACACACACACACACACACACACACTTACATCCTTGTTTCTCCAATAACATGTTAGACACTAGTAGTTCTAAAGTGATGTTTTTGAGAGGTTTGGACGCATCATTTGTTTTGAACTAGCAACGGCAGATTCTGATCCGTGGCGTAAAAAAGTATTTCCATGCACAAATGCTTTGTTTTTGACCGTATTAAGTTTTTCATTGATGTTCATTGAACTGTTGTATATAAGCCATATCACACTCACAATCGTGCTAAATGGCCCTAAATCTGCACTGCTATGATTCGGTCGCAGGCAGAGTGCCGTAGGTAATCACAGCAGTGCAGATTTAGGGCCATATCGCACTCCTGCTTGTGTGATATGTATATATATATATATATATATATATATATATATATATATATATATATATATATATATATATATATATACATACATTAAGATGAACAAACAATCAGATTGTACTGTTGTGATACTGTCAGGCTAATGTACTGTATGTAGAACTGTCTGTCTGATAACTCACCTCCACAATGTCAGAGTTGGTCCTGCTCTCGTGCGGCTCATTGTATTCTGTGTATTTCAGCAATACTTTGTCCATATCTGTGCTGGCATACTGGAAGAGCTTGTTGGTACTGTTGAAAATAATGAGGGCGATCTCACAGTCACACAGCACACTCAGCTCATAGGCTTTCTTCATCAGGCCAAACTTTCTCTTTGTAAACGTCACCTAGATTGAGAGAAAAAAAAAGGGGGATGAAATAAAGGTCATTGGCTGAACTGAAATTGAAGCACAAAGAATTAGTTGGTGGCATAAAAATGGAGATGATTACTCTGTGTGAGAGTGTGTGTTGGCTCAGCGAGTTGATTCTCTTAAATATTCCTGACTCTTGAGTTGTCCTAAATACAGTGTTCTTTGGAAAATCAATAATACTTTTCTTTCTTTCAACCTACTTTACTTTCTTTTCCTTTGTGCTCTTTCAAATTATCTGAAAAATAGACAATAGCATAATAAGACACTTTCCTCTCATAAATCAACCACGATTACATAGATATCTTACAGATTCATTATTTTAAGTATAACATAATAAATTCCCTTTTGCTGTTATTCCTAAATTCATAAGAATATAAATAGCTTTGATAACTTAAATATTACATACATGCTCAAAATGCCCTTCAATAACCCTTCATGTAAAATTAATACTTTGACAGTAACTTTGTCTGCCCCTCTAATACAAAAGTTCAACAGTATAATTAGACTTTTCTATCACAATAAAGGTTAAAGAAATTGGGGTGAATATAAAGTCTGTATTACTTGAGGAAATAAACTCTATGGGAGGCTAATTTTCTTTGTGTGGTGCATCTGTGTGCAAATGAACTTTTCAGGAGATGCACAGACCTACAGACTCATGCACACACACAAAGATTATCGCATCCATGGAGTGTTTTAGTAGCTTTTAATGACTTCTCAGTGCATTTTCTCATCTAAATTAGTAGCACTGAAAATAGGTCTGACCTCATATATTTCATGTCTCTTGAGCACTTGAATGCAGTGTCAAAGAAACCACACACACACACACACACAAACTCAGATCAGCTTATGACAAAAACAACACAGAGAAACCTTGAGGCCAAAACACTAAACTCTTCACCTCTGACTATTGAGTGTAATCAAATGTCCCTGTGCAAATTTGAATGTGATACATGTCCCTGGCAACCTATACATTATTTATTAAATTGTAAAAGTGCATAATATTGTAAAATATATTGCGTATGTTGTTATCACTAAAGCAATCTGCTAAGAAAAAGAATTAGCATGTATTAGCATAAGGTATTATATTCTTCGATGTGGCTAATTTGTTTTTGAAGTTGTCATGGTGAAACAATTGAGCTCTTCTAGTATGTGAAATGCATGATACAGATTGAGTCCTGATTACATCTTTAAATTTGACTGAATTATTTGAGTTTTAATTTAAAAATAATCGTATAGTCTAAATGTAAAAGTTTGACACTGACCAAAGTGTAGCCTTGAAAAACATAAATGGAAAGAACATTTTAGTTGAAGTAGAAAAGTATGTAGATTTAATTCCCTGTCACCCCAGGGTTGTCATATTTCTAATTGTTTATGAGAGAAGTATTATCCCTAATGAAAAAAAAAAAAAAAAAAAAGGTTTCAACTGGTCTAGCTGATGTCACAGCCTGGCCCATCTGGTCCTCCTGAGCTGGTGTCTTTGCCTCTTCAAGTTGGTCTTCAGATGGACAGTAATCTGGTCTACCAGTCTGACCAGTGACAAGTGTCCTGACCAGACTGGGAGACCAGCTATGAACAATTTGTTACCCCAGCTTTTGTCAGCTGTGGTAACAAATATGTATTATTTTCACAAGTTGAATAAGCTCTTATAGAACACAACTCATGTATTGACAGCCAACCTTGTGTAAAATCAAGCCAAAGTGAGAGTTTTAAGCATCATCATCTTCACAGTTTTGAGAGGTTCTGGAGATTTGGCAAATGTGACAAGATGTCAAAAGGATAAGATTAGCCAAAAACCTGTCATTTGGTTTGTTTGACCTTGAGTATGACAGCCGATTGAGAAGGGAGGAATAACTGAACAATGTGTTCTGTTAACAGACTTAGAAGTTTAGATTATCTCAACAACAAATAACATCGTCCATCATTCATTTACACATCTAAAAGAAATGCAGCAAACTGCACATAGCAGCTTACAGAAAAAGGGAACTAGAATCACACAAGCTCAGATATGGAGATATAAGGACCTTAAATAAATACATGTGGTCAAGCTAACAACTGTGGGCAGTGACACCAACACCCACAGTCACACACAAACACCAAATACTAAAGATATTTTACGGATCATTCACACGTCTCTTTGTAAAACTGCATGGCCATTTCCTCATGTTAGAACTTGTTAGCTGTCTCTTTCCCAAAATATTACCCTATACATTCAATTTGCTATTAAATTACATAGGTACTGTAAATCCATGTTTATTTGAAAATACAATTTTAACCTTTAGATGCACGGTGTCAGACAGATCTTGTATTTTTTTTTGTATCTATCTTGAACTTATACCATTAAACCATTCTGGCTATTATGTTACATCCAAACCATAAGAGATGATTGTCTTTGACCATTACCTATAATTCTATATGACTGTTCTCTTTGCGTCATTGTGTTTATTATTATTACTATTATTATTATTATTATTAATAAAACTTGTATTATAATAACTTTTATTAATAATAATAGACTCTGGTATTTTCTCTTGTAATAATCAAATGTGTAACTTTTGAGAATTTTTATATTCTTGTTTTTTAAAATAATGTAAAAATGAAAACAAATGTACAAGTAATTTTTATAATTTTAACACATATTTACACATTTTAATATATTATTATAATAAGTAATTACATTGATTTAATTTTTACATAAATAATCAAACAAAAAATACAAATATATTTTTTTGTGGATGTGACAGGGTGGAGGGTGGGGCCGGGTCATGATTATACACACTCTTATATCGTATATCTCATATCTAATCAGGCTAATTAAGCCTCCGAGAGGGATAAAGGAAGACTGCGGAATGTGGTGCAACGAGAGAGAGATCGTTTACGGTCAGCTGACCTTCATGTGCGTGTTTGTGTCTTTTGTTTAAGTTTATAATTAAATCTATTATTTATATTGTCAAGCCGGTTCTCGCCTCCTCCTTTCCCTTATATCCCTTTACGGTGGAATACAATAAATCCCCTGAATTTTTAGGATTTATTGGTCATATAATGCGATGAATATTATTATTAAAACTTTAATTATAATAACTTTTATTAATAATAAAAGTCTCTGGTTCTCTGGAATTGTCTCTTGTAATAATCAAATGTGTAACTTTCTCAAAATATAATTTAAAATGGGAGTTTTTATATTCTTATTTTTTTAAATAATGTAAACATTTTTTATCATTTTTAAATAAAACGAAAACAAATATTTACAAATTTTAATATGTTTTTATAATCAGTAACTACATTGATTTATTTATTACATAAATACATAATAAAAAATAAAACAAATATTTAAAAACAAAATGTTTTTTGTGGAACACAACATTTTTTGGATTTATTGGGCATGCGATTGAATAGTGACTCCAAACTCGATAAAGGAAAACAAAAAGATTATAAAATCACAATAAATAATCAATACGACTCATGCATTATAGTATATTCCAAGTCTTCTGAAGCAATACGTCCACTGGGCAAAAAACAGAAGTCACTATTCACTCTCAAATTATATCATTCATAAAGTGCTGAAAACAAATATGTAACATTAAAACTAAATTTTAGGAAAAAAAAATTCTAACATGGTGTCATGAGATGAGAACCAATTAGGTTTGATGTCATCGATGTAGCCGCCATATTTGATGACTTTAGAAGACTTGGAATGTAGTGCACGAGTCATATCAATGGTGTGTTGTTTTTTTTCTCTTTTCCAGCTTGACAGATATAGCGTTCAAGCAAATAAACCATGTGAAGTCTTTTTTTTAAACCACCATTTGTTATCCACGGAAGAGAGAAGGCCATATGGGTTTGAAGTAACATTAGGGTGAGTAGATCATAACAGAATTTTTGGGTGAACAAATCGTGCAATCAGGACTCCAAATCGCTTTCTACAGCCACTGAACAAGAATGAGATGGAGAAAGATAAAAAAATAAAATAAAAAAAACAGTCTAATGGCCTGATTTTCAACCTTAGTTTTGTATGTATGTGTGTGCGTATGCACATGTGTGTGTGTAAGGGGGGAGGTCAGGAAGCACATTTGTATGCATTTCCTCTCATAACAGGAAGTGCCTGACAGCTTCCCCTTCACAATGGCTTCGCTTCTGCTTCCCGCCTCCAATCCATTTTCCCCTGGGTAGTTCCTCAAAAGGACAGAGAAAGGGAGGATGAATGTCCATTTGTGGCCATCTGCCCCTGGACTTTGATTCATGCGACCCACGCTCACTGTACAACCCAATCTCATGAAAAGTTGTACATATTTTACGAGTTGGCAATTTTGTACGATGTCATACGATTTCGTTTGTATGAGTTCGTATGATTAGATCACGTGCAAATGTCCGGATGCCCGAAGACGAGGTGGCATGGGCATGCTTATTAATATTATGCCCTTTCCCAAACCCTTATTTAAACCTGACTTATCAGTAGAGTATGTAAACTTGATAGGAAGTTGCTGTGTGTGACAGCAGCAAGTATTTTTGCATATAACATGGAAACTATGTTGTGCGACGTCATTGGCTGTAGTGAAAGTCGTATAAATAAATACGAGTGAAGTCGTACGATAAAATACGAATTCGCTAAGTTTAGAAAAGTTGTACGAATCTTTACGATTTTATGATTGTTGCACTGTAATGGGAATGATTATGGGGAAGTCTGACAGGAAGGTTTGTATTGACAGGAGGGGTGTTTTCATGATCTAAATATGCTGAAATCAACAAATTTTCTCTGTTTCCACTCTTGGCATCATCTGAACATGTCGTATTTAAATGAGATGAAAATAAATGGTGCTGGTGTCTACTCCATATAAAGACAAGGGCTTTGGCATTTGATAAGTGTAACTACGGTTTATGTCATGTGATATGAAGCATCAAAACCTGATTGAGCATCACTTGCTGTAACAGAGAGTATTATTTGAAGGTTATCTGCAGAAATACAAGAAGAAACAAAACCTGTGTGAAAAATGAAAATGAGAACAGCACTGAATAATGAGAAGAAAAGTGGAATAAAAATTAGCGTAAGAGAAATACTAAGAGGAGAATTCTGGAGAAGTTAGACTTCACAGAAGCCAAGGACTTTTTTGAGAAGATGTTGGTGAAGAAGTAGAAGATGACAGAGAAGAAAAGAGAGGGAGAGAGAGAGAAAGATGAATAAGATAAAAAACACGCACAGCGTGTATCGTGAGGAGACAGGCACAGAGGTAATGATCACAAGAGAAAGGTGGGAATCGTGGAGAGGAGTGCAAGGGGTGATGGGATACCCAGAGGGCCTTATTATTTTCTTGCTGTTAATTTTACTCAAACTGTTTTACACCTTTCCATTGTTGAGAGATGCCTCTGTTGTCACGGGTGGCTGAAAGGTAACAGAAGGCTACAGAACGTGTGGTTGTCTGCTTTGCCAAGCCATTAAGAGGGGTGAGAACCACATCTAGTGCATGTTAAGTGCCAATTAAAGTAGAGTATGTATACAAAATGAACTTTGATCACATGGCATCTTCCACACTCAATATTTCTAATGCAGAAGCAATAAGTGACAACTGGCCATTTTATTGAGCTTTTCTGCAAAAGGTCATCTTTGCCATTGTGTTCCTTTTTTGTTTGCTCTTTGTACAGTATGTTAAAGCCCCTATTTGTACTTCAAAAATACGATTC
Organism: Xyrauchen texanus; assembly: GCF_025860055.1. Taxonomy (NCBI): domain Eukaryota; kingdom Metazoa; phylum Chordata; class Actinopteri; order Cypriniformes; family Catostomidae; genus Xyrauchen; species Xyrauchen texanus. The sequence goes on from NC_068279.1 coordinate 34,740,150, forward strand.
ACCTAAATAAGCTGATTTTCTTAAAAAATATATTTTTAAATATAACTAAATCAACCTGCTAGGTTATGCCAACAAAAGTAGATAAAGCAGAAATAGATCTTTAAGGTCAAAATTGCATGTTACCATTTTTTACTTCTTGTCCTTTTCAAGTTAACAAAAAAACTGAATAAAAACTTATACTGGTGCACATGCTTTTTTTCTTTTCTTTTGTCCCATACACAATAGCTCTAACTAGATGGCCGCAGAATTATTTAAGGTTAAATTATAGTAAAAAAAATTCCCTATAAATCAATGATTTTTTTGTAGTTCAACATGCAAACATATTTCACATTTTTATTCAACTCCCTTCAACTATTATTTTTCTTGAAAAATACAGCTCTTAAAACCTCTAGAATCAGAAAAAATAATCATAAATTATTTGTTATAAATAAATGCTCCATGTTCCACTTAATAACATCTGAAAACATTCAACTTTGTCTTCATTACAGCAGAAACACCAGGGAGATATATTGGTCTACATGTTGGGGCCTTCGGATATTGTCTTGGAGTAATAAAGGTTGAGAACCACTGCCGAACACAAACTCACTAGATGTGACATCATATGCCCCATAACATTTACTCAAACTAGCCAAATTTTATTTTCAAAATCTATAAGTTGTTCAATCTTTACATATGTATTTATTTATTTCCTGCAAAACAAGGCAAGACAATGGCAACACAATTTATCCCTCCAATGAGTAATAATTTAACCACTCATGTTACTCTTACCATCCAAGTGTCACTCCTGCCCTACCCTTCCCTAAATGAGTCCTGGCCTCTACTGTGTTTCACAGCACAGAAGCTGGATCAGCACTTAATATAAGCCAGTCTCAATCTACAGCCATTCTGACATGGTTTCCTCTGAACATGTTATAAAATGACTAACTATAACTGATTATCTAGAATTTTATTTTAAATATAATTATATGTTAGTGCTGTGTATTCAGCAGCATAAAAATTAGTCCTTATTCAGTGTTTGTTAGCCTTGTTAGCAATATGGCTCACACTTTTATGACACAGGGGGTCCTTTCATGTGACCTGCCCAGGAAAGTGTTTGAGTGGCTGGGGGGAAGAAAGCCAGGCTCCTCACACTGATGCCCTCTGTCTAAGCTTCTGGGCAGCCAGTCAACGCCAGAGAGGCCTGCTGGAGGTGCCTGTGCTCAGTGCAAGTGTTTTCAGGAGGTGGGCAAGGGAGCCAAAGTGGCCGCCCAGGGCGACTGAGGCATTGTGCCCATAAGCATGGCGCCAGAGGCAGAGAGGCCGCAGAGAAGCTGCCAATCTGGGAGAGGTGATATCAGCAAGAAAATGATGTGGAATAACAGCCGGGCCAAAGATTTCAAACTTTAGAGAGAATTCAAACTTTAAATGCTTTTTTATTTTTTGGGTTAAGATAGCATCTCCACTTTGTATTTAAAATTGTTGTGGCCAAACCATACAATAGTATACAAGTAACTCTTTCTGGCTGCAGACAATAGTTTGCCTTTTTATTATATGCTATTCTATCGTTATTGTTCATCGTTGTCAAAGAACCAGGCTTCAACTCAAAGAAAACAACAAATTAATTCATTTACAAATAAGGGATAGATTGAAATTGGAAAAGTGCACACAATTATTTGATCAAAAATATCTGATAATGACAATTAAGTATATTTCTCCACATTTTCACCTTTGCTTGGTCATAAGATTAAGTGATAATATAAAGGTTGGGAAATGTGGGTGAAAAGACATCAAACATCTCAAGAATGTTGTGCTCAAGGTAACACCATTGAAGCAGACTGTTGTTTATTTGGCTTTTGGTATGGAAAGATTTCCTTAAGAGGAAGTGAAAATATGTACAGCCCCAGCCACGTCTTCGACACATTAAGGGCTGGAGGGGGGAGAAAAAGCCAAAAAGAACAGAAACAACCCTTTGTAAGTCAAAGGTCTCCCATTCATGTCTTGTGATGTCTGTCTTCATGCTTCTCTTGCAGTACAAAGATGCAGGTTGTTTGCAACAGCTTCAAATAAATGGCAATGAGAGGACAAGAGTCAATAATAACCCCTGTGCCAGCTGTCGAACATGACATGTGCTGTAAAAATACACTACAATTTATGATGCCTGTTTTCAGCATCTTCTATCTGCTGACCAAAACTTCTCTGCAGAATTTATAAACTTATTTTTATCACAGTAGGTTTTGGCATTGCTTATCAGTAAGAGGATATTTCACCCAAAAAATGTTATTCTGTCATCATTAACTCACCCTCATTTTGTTTCAAACTCATATGCGGTTGTTATTTTAATCAAATTCAAATCTGAAAAATACTTCAAACGTGCTGGGAACGACACAAGGTAAAACCTTCTTTTTTGAGTGAATTATTCTTTGTAAAATGTCAGTATATTCCTAACAATTACAGAACAATTAGAGTAAAGACTCAATTTCAGCATCATTTAAGGAAATTAATTTCTTTGTTACTCTCTGTGCCCTCTCCTTTCTCTTTTTCTGACCCAAGACATGGAAATCTGTGGAAATGAATCTCATCAGGTGTCCTTCCTGTCTCAATCTCTGATCTTGAAGTCTGGTTGGGGGGAGTGAGAGAGAATCAGAGAGAGAGAGAAGGAGAAGAAGAGAACAGTATAACACCAAGACAGGATGCTCTCTGTGCAATCCGATAGCTCGCCAAAAACATCCTGACCTCAACCCCCGGCCCTCCTTCTCTCTGCTTCTTTCCCTCTTTCCTTTTCATCTGTCCTCTTCATTAGTAAAATAAACTATGTTTGTCTTTGAACCTGCAAAGTAGAATAAAACGCAATATGCAATAGTGAAACTATTTTAAAAGGATAAGTGTACATAAACTCACCAAAGAGAACCAGATGATAAATTTGTCTTTTTCATAAACACAAACCTTAAAAATGTATACAATTAACAGTATTTATTTTAATCTCACAAGCAAACTCATTATGTTGCCTCATTAACCTCACAACTTGTTGGTTTTTCAAAATAAATAGAAACAGAAGAGGGAAGTTTCTGGTTTGAGAAGTACCTTGACTCATTTGTTCAGTGTTTGGCATGAGAGCTCACATGCATGTGAGCCTCTGGGTTCCTCAAGGGGGAGAACTTACTCAATCCACAAGTACTGAATGACTAATGTCACTGTGCCCCCTCCAACTGCTCCACCTGACATGCCCATTACTTTCCTCTCCTTTCTGCACTTCTCCTCGGGCCCTCACACTTTCTTCAATAATTGATCAACCCACCCAAAGTCCAGACAGCAACCATTAACTGCAGCAGTATGGTCTCCCTCAGTCACATCAACTGTAAGCCAAGTTTTTCCCCCAAAAATCTACTTTTTTTGTTTTTCTCCAGACCAGACTGAGGAACTACAAATATCTGTTTCTGTGACAAAGTGTCATCCTGTGAAAGGAAGTGAGGACTCTGGTTGACTGTTCAGAATGTCTAGTTACAACACAAAGTGAGGAGTGACACTAGAATCAAAGAGAAGAACCTCAAACTAGTAAAGGTTATTTTCAATCAAACTCTGAGTACCTCCCAGCTGTGCTGTTTTCTGCCAGGTCATTCTTTGAAAGGTATCTATAAACTATGTTTTCTCCAAAAGGGGACACATGTAAATATCAGGCCTAAAGACAGTTTATTGATTTTGCAGTAAAACACGCTTCTTTGTAACACACCAATACGATCAATAAAACTTCTGTATCTGTGATGTATGATATGTGACTGTTTTTGTGTGTTCTTGACTTCATTCTGTTTCAAGGCCAGGTAAGTGGAGGTACAACTAACAAATTATTTTTATATAATTTATTATTCATTCATTATTATTATTTTTATTTACATTTGTATAATGTTAAATTATTTAAAAAAAATGGTCTTGGAGAAGTAAATAGGTGAGAAAAATTTTGATTTATAAATAAATAAAAAATGCTACATTAATAGTGATTAAATGATATGGACAAGGATGGTTAATCAGCTAGTAGTTTTTTTTTAGATTATAATCCTATAGTTTTGTTCCCATTGTGTCAGTTCAAAAATCTACCAAATGTATTGTCAGTGGATAAACAATTATTTTATTTTTTTTATGTTTCAGGGAAATTAGGGAGTAACTGTTGTTTTCCTTTAATTTCAGCAATTTGGTTTACATCTCATTTGCTGTTATTAACTGTATTATTTTGCCATTATCATTCACCCTGTTCTGTAGATATCAGTATCGGCATTGGTCATTAAGAAAACCATATCAGTCAACCTATAAAATCTTTGCAGATATTTTATTATTTTAGTGCCATACCCTCATAAAAATAATAATTTAGTGAATTATCAACACAGGAAAAAAAGTTTAATAAAATCATATAATGAGACAATATAATATTATTACATTGGGAACTACATCTTTAGAGAGGCCTTTAAGTTTCTAACCATGAAAGCATTGAGAGATGTCACAGGGCAGTATTTCAGCAACCTCAGCCTGAAAGCTGAACTAAAGAGGTTAAACTACTAGCTAAGGCAGGAGGGCCCCTTGAGGGCCATCTTCTCCCTCTGTGTTGACTCCACCTAAAGCCCTAAACATGCGGAATCACCCCACCATTGCCATATTCACCTTGTGTTTGTGTTTCCACCCCACCCCTACTAAAATAATATTCCACTGCCATAAGCAAAAGGTGGAGATATGCCAGATTGACGCCAACAATTACTGTGAGTACACATCCTATTTGGTCAATTTAAGCTTGAAATAACTCTTCACCTTAACATTTCTGGACCTTTCTGCTCAGCCTAACTCACCTGTCTGTTGCGTTCATCCATAATCCGTGTGATCTGAATCTTTTTCCTCCCCATTGTCCCCGTCTTTTCTTCTCTCTCTTTTTCACCAGTGAACTTTATGCTTTTTGTCCCTCTGTTGTGTTTCTTCAACCCTTTCTTCTACTGGCTGCTCCACTCAATTCAAAGATTCCAGTAGCTGAACCTGTGAAAGTCAGAGAGAGGAAGGCATTAAGTCAGATGAAATATGGCAAAACCACAACATTAAAAACAGGAAAAGGCAGAGTCGAAGCCACATGGGACAGCAAATAAAGACAAAAAAATCTGTTGACATTCCGAGGCAGTGCTGTTTTCTGCCATCAATATCATGCAAATCAGATTATTGAGCTTCAGCTGCATCTATGAGGCTAGACAGCACTGTCATGCTTCCTCTACAGTCACAGAGAATTTGACAGTGTTTTGGAAGTGCCACTAACTTAACAGCTCTAATCACTTGCTGTATAACATTTACTGCCGCCTGAACGACAAGCAGCGCTGCTTTCCTTAAAAAATGGTGTAACATCACACAAAATTGTCACCAACTTGTTTTTGTAGAAGCTGAACTGAACGAACAGACTGGAATTTCCCTTTTAGCTGAAACTGTAGGATAAGCTCATTGAAGACAATGAGACAGAGATACAGTGGCAGATGAGGCTCAGTAGATGAGGCTGTATTTACAAAGACAATTCAGGTATCAAAAGATGTGAGAAAGAACCTCAATACAAACCTAAGCCACCCTGATTTACTTCTCGTCAAACAAGCTCCCAGGGCCGATCTGGAATATGATCCCGTTATCACGTCATAGCTTTGCTCTGCTCTCAGGGAAAGAGGTGTACAGGGCCATTATCAGGCCCTCATGCTGAGCTCTTTCTGCTTTTGAAAGGTTGCCCTCACCCGAGAAGCTAACCTAGACATTCTATAAAGTGCTCGAAGTTTAGATCCACACAGTGTGAGAGCTAGCAATCAGAGAACACACGTGTGCGTGTGTGTGGCTGTGTTTGTGTGCATGTGTGCATCTCTTTGGTGCCTTAAAGTAGGCCAAAACGATTCATCTCTGGGAGGAGCGGCAGAAGTGTTGTTGTGTTTTATTCTGACAGTAAAGGTGATAACGTCCCTCATTATGCAAATGAGTGTCCCATTATTTAAGCTCTGTGTAATGCAGTAAAGCTGTCAGTAGTGTCACGTTAAAAGCCCTCCATCGCTTTTGGTTTATAATCCCACTCTTTTTTTATTCTTCTTTTTGCTAGTTTCTGAACCAGATTTCACCTGCCACGACGAGCAAGAAACATTGAGGCAGATACGCCTAAAGGATATGCTACTCTCTCTATTCTTACATCTATCTGCACTTCCATCCTTCTCTCATTTATTAATAATCAAGTGTTTATGGGTGGAGTAAGGTTTCAAGTGGTTAAGAGACTTTTCCATTTCATATGTGTAAAACCACAAACAAATTCTAATTCCATAGGCTCAGATCCATCTTCTTATAATATGGTGTGCCTAACTGACAAAATTCCACACACCATTGTTGGATTCCTATGGCTTTTGAAATAGAGTTGAAATATATATATATATATATATATATATATATATATATATATATATATATATATATATATGTGTGTGTGTGTGTGTGTGTGTGTGTGTGTGTGTTACAAATACATCATTGTGGTGCTATTGCTATAATGTTTATTCCATTGTGCTCCATTGTCTCCAATAATAACTGTGAATACAATAACACTCTATTAGCATTCAAACAACACTACTCGTACTTCAAAAGGAGCTCTTAGCAGGACTGTTAACGAGCACATCTTAACGTGTAAGTGGAGGAATCTGAAGTGGCTTGATGATTGTTTAGAGGGCCATTGTAAAAGACCTAATACAAGGAGCAAAACAACTCCAATACAAGCTGGTGATAATGACTGGATGCCTATGTAAATATTTACCCATCGTGCAGCCAGAAAAACTTGACATTAATATGTGTGGTTTCTCTGGTCACATTTGAAAGCTGATTAAGTAGTTAACTCAAATAGCTCTCAGAGGAGCTTTCTCATTGATAACGATAGGTCTGTAATCCCTGATTCAACCATGCCACAGTCGCAAACATAAACAATAAGTGCCTTATGTAGTTTAAAACAAATTTAAATGGGCATCATCTGGGCACAGTTATATGTGGATTTAGTTAAGGAAATACAAGGTTTCTGTAGTTCAACTGAAGTATGGTGTTATCCGAAGTTATTGGTTTGATTCGCAGTAAACACACTCATAAATACTTTGAAAGTTGCTTTGAATTTAAAGTGTCTGCAAAACACACATAACACTTTATCCGAAAACACAAAGCAAATTGACTGGTTGCTTTTACCTGTCAATCAGAGGACTGCTGCTTGTCTTAGCTGTGTCTTTTTGACAAAATACTGTACATTCTTCGTTTAAAGTCAGACTGAATTATTTTTGCCTTTTTACAGTATATCAGTTTAATTTTCCTTATTTTGCAAACTACTCTTTTTATTTGAGTTAACATATTCAGAATAGATTTCTAAAACTATAATAATCTTGCTGCCAAATCAATAAATGTAAATGTAATTTATTAATTTAATCGGTTTACCCAGTATGCCCTCCCAATTCCACACTCTCTCTCTGTCACCCCCTTCAGATGTACACATGCTCACATTCATCTGCTTTCAGATTACCACAGATGAGCACAATCCAATTTACACCAGTAAAAACCAAACTACAGCGCAGACAAGCTGTGGTTGATCAGCAGCCAAAGGCATTTAAGATGTAAAAACAGTCCCGTTTCCACCATGTAAGTACTTCACATGTGCCAACTCACATGCACTTCTGCAAAACATGAGCAAATAACCTGAAAAATGGGCAAGGCTACAGCTGACACGCAAGTGTGACTGACCGGTAGCCTTGACAAAAGCATGAGAGCAAATATTGTGTGTGTGTGTGTGTGTGTGTGTGTGTGTGTGTGTGTGTGTGTGTGTGTGTGTGTGTATGTGTGTTTCAGATTGAATATGTGTGTATGTGAGGGTTTGAGTGTTTAGTATGTGCATTTATGCTAGAGAGGGAGAGAATGAGGCGGAGAGAGGCTACTAACAGGCATTCCCTGCCATGATAAGCCTATTCACTAATCCATAGCCAAAGCATTATGGTTCAGTTGAGAAAGAGAGAGAAAAGGTCGAGAAAGATTCCTCCCCTCAAATTGAACCCCAAGACAGGCTTGGCTTATTTTAGCTTATCGCTTATCGCAGACCCACCGGACCACTCTGTTCTTCCAATGGACAGTCAGCACCTGATAGGCCCCAAAGTGCGTCGGCCCACCGGGAAAATGCCCGGTATGCCAGTTTACCAGTCCAGCCCTATCCATAAGATGTGTTTTTGCTTTCAAAAAAGCTAGACGGAATGAAAAAGAATGCAGGGACTCGCTTTTTCAAAAGAACATAGTGGGGTGCGGTCGGGGTACAGGAAGTATGAATTGTGCCAGTAAAAGCTTTGTTTATTTGCACATGCTGTCTGTGCCGGTTTAGCACAGGTTTACTAAAGGAATTATGCAAATCAAGCAAAAGAGAAAATGCGCCCATACATCAAAATCAGTTTGCACATGCAATTCTGATTACAGCGGAGGATGTAGCAGACTACCGCAATCTGGCTCACTCTGCTGGGACTGTACAACATCACTCCACAACTGTGATCCAGGCACCTGAATCATTTCTATAACATGCCAAAAGTTTGCTTGACAACATCACACAACTGGTTATATGCTAGGTTATAACACTGTTCTTCATTATTTGATCATTATTTATAAGCTAGTGTTACCATGATTAAGTGAAAATATACACAGACATTTATTTTCAATAAAAATCAGTGTACCCGCCTTGTTGTGTGTTCTTCTCTCTCTCTACCTCTCTTTCTCTCTCCCTTTAAGAACTGGAACTGTGAGGGCTATTGCGTTGACAAACAGGCATAATTCTGTGTCGCCCCATTCCTTAGTGTTCCCCCAAAAAAAAATACTAACTATCTATCTATCTATCTATCTATCTATCTATCTATCTATCTATCTATCTATCTATCTATCTATCTATCTATCCATCCATCCATCCATCCATCCATCCATCCATCCATCCATCCATCCATCTATCAATTTAAGCAATATCACACGAACAAGAGTGCGATATGGCCCTAAATCAGCACTGCTGTGATTTCTAACAAGTTTCAGTCATTGAGTCTTGACACTATCTGTGCGATACAGAGGAGCTAAAGTACAGCCCTGTTTAATTCCAACCACATTTAAGTCATCTGTACATTATTATTAAAATCAAACAAGAGCTGATTTTTCAAGAAATCAGGCTCAGCACAAACTTGTAACCCTTCGTAAAATCTCTCCTTTTCCATCCCTTCAACTTACTCTCTTCTTTTTTCTTCACAGCTCATCTGCAAGACAAACATGTTTTTGAAAAAAGGGCAGTATCCTCTATCCTCATGGGGAACTGTGGTCGCAAAGATTTGAAATAACATATTACAAGGCAGAAAGTAAACCTTTTAGGAGGTGCATGATACATTAAATAAACCCTCACGCTTATAAAATAAACTTCCATTTCCTTGAAGAGGCAAAAAAAAAAAATAAGTACAATTTATTACGTCTTTCGAACAATTTGAATACAAGGGCATGCTTTTGGACTGTCTTGAATTCTAAAAATGTATTCACATTAAAATTTTAGAACATTTCATGTTGTAATCCTTAAATTGATACTGGGGGGGTTTTTTTCACCCAAAAGGTTTTTCTTTTATGCACAAATGTATTGTGGTGCAGCTGTATTGTTTACAGACTGGCAGGAAGGCCAATGTGGAGAGAGTTAACAGCCTATTCTCTGAATGAAGCTATGGTTCTTAAGTGTGGCAGCATCTGCCTGAAGGACATAGCTGATGAGTGCTTATAAATCTCAGCAGTGGAAAAGACACATCATGTGTGCCCTGAACGTGAGATCAGGATGAGTGTAGGAGGTGCACAAAATTCAATTTCAGTTAACATATACTAACCCTACATATTGTTCCAAACCTGTATGACTTTCTTTTTCTTTTCTTGTTTTTCATGGAAGATGTTAGGCAAAATGACAGCCGCATTGTTTCACAGAAGAAAAACATACAAATTTAGAACAGCACGAGGATGAGAAAATTATCATAGAGTTTTCATTTTGGGGTCTCCTTAATCAGTGCTAGCCTAAAAGGTTGGCATATCGTATAAATATTGCTGTGCATGTGGATTCTGTTTATTGTTTTATGTTGGACTTAATACAAAGTGGTTAGAGATATGTGTGTGTATACAGTACAGTATATACTGTGTATAAAAGCAACTTACACGATGCAAATCAGATGTACTGTATAATTAATTACATGTTAAAGGTGATACTGCCTATATGCTGAAAAGTGGTTAGTATAGTTATGGCGCACTTCTGATTTGCATTTCCCCTAACTTCCACTGACTGTATGTTGAATGTAATCAAAACACTTGCAACAAAGTACAGAGAAATTAAAAGCAGCTAAGGCACACTGTCTCATTACTGTAAGGGTTCATCAGTGTCTCTCCGGGTTCCTCCACACTCATCTATACACTCAACACCCCCAATGTACAACAGGATAGATAGTAAGACAGGAAACATACACATACACACATGGCATGGTGGAAGGATGTGACATCAGCAGCCACAGACAATCAAAGGTGTAAAGGTGTTTCCTTTCCTAAACTGTTCCAGTATGCACAAAATGGGAACCAAAACTCCTGTGCTTCCTTGTACAGACCAAAGAAAAAAGAAAAATGAAGTAAAGAATAGAGAGAAAAAGAGTTGAGGGCTAGAGCCACCACAGCTGACTGTAATCAAACTGGCTTCTCTGATGCAAACACTGACCAAAATGTTTTTTTTTTTGCAAGCACTTAGTCAAAATGATGACCAAATCTGTACAAAACAAGGTACAAAACAAAAAAAACTCACTGTATTCACACAATTGTTAGATTTGAACACCCTAATCACAAAAACAATCTCATTCTATGATAGTGAAACAGATTTCACAGCTTGGCTTATTTTTCAATGCATTTAAGTGATTCATTTCTTCTTTTGCCTTAAATTAAACTCAGCCTTGAGGAAAAAAGCTAAGATAAAAACAGACATTTTTGAAATGTAAAATTGTATTAGCAAGTGTGTAAACTTATGAATGAACTGCATTTCTGTTATTGCAATGGTTAGTGAGTATCTCTTCTCAGGTATTTTGCTAGATTATGGCATTGGGTGGAGAGCTTATTTATGTGATACAGGGTGCTCTTTCAGGACTCTCTGCTGCAATACCTTCCTTGTGTTTCTACAAGAATCAACAGCTGAGCGGTTGTGATCAGACATGGTTTTTAAGGTGAATGACAGTTTAACAAAATAGACATCCTTATCCTAAACCATCACCTAACCAATAGTGTTTTTAAAATGCAAATTCGAAATAAAAAGAAAGCAAACATTAACTGAATGTAACATTTGCAGGAAATAGGCAAGAGAAGAAGGATCTATGTGCAGGCTTTTTAATTAAAACTCAGAGAAACAAACATAAAATAACTCAAAATATGACAACAGAGCAAACCGTTACATCCATGAAAGGTTAACAACTGACAAAGACAGAGAGAACACCAGGGTAATACACAAGAACTAACAAGGTTAGCAAGACACAGTTGGGATCAATCAAGGGGAATACAGAGACACAGCAAAAAACAAAATCTTCAAACTAAAAGTCTTCATCCTTCTAGCGACCTCTAGTAACCACTCGTGTTACATAGCCCCCATCTAAAGAGCGGCTCCTGACGCTCCATAACATATAAAACAAAACAAACAAACAAAAAATTGTTAATAGGAACTGGACAGGCTCGTGGACATCCTCAGGGAACTGGACAGGCTTGTCGAATTTAGGTGCTGGCTCAGGGGCGTTCCAGGCTTCAGGTGCTGGCTCTGGAACGGCTGAGGCTTCAGGCGCTGGCTCTGGGATGGTCGAGGCTTCAGGCTCTGGCCCTGGGACAGTCGAGGCTTCAGGCACTGGCCCTGGGACAGTCGAGGCTTCAGGAGCTTGCTCTGGGATGGTCGAGGCTTCAGGCTCTGGCTCTGGGATGGTCGAGGCTTCAGGCAATGGCCCTGAGACAGTGGAGGCTTCAGGAGCTTGCTCTGGGATGATCGAGGCTTCAGGCGCTGGCTCTGGGATGTTCGATGCTTCAGGCGCTGGCTCTGGGACGGTCAAGGCTTCAGGTGCTGGCTCTGGCTCATTGATAGTGGTAGGCGTGGGCACTGGCTCGTTGACCGTGGCAGGCGTGGCCACTGGCAGCGGCATGGGGCACTGTATCCTACAGTGTAAGGGGAGAATGTGAGCCTTAAAGTATAGTCAATTAATTTGAACAAGGATAGTTCACATCTGCCACCTGGCAGACAGGATTTCACAGGCTCATTAAGTCCGAACCGATACCAGCTCTTGAGACAAATATCTCCTCAATTGAAATCCTGGGCGAGACTGCAGATCTGCTCTATATATTGCTCAATGTATCACCTCCTTGTCTGAGAGAGACAACAGTTGTCTTTCAATTAGCGATTGGTTACTGGCCCAAGGAAAGCATGGAATAACACACTGTGTCAACCCTTACTAAAAGAGGCATGGAGAAGCCAGCTGCTCAGCTAACAGATACATACTGAGTGAATCGTGTAATGACTGATCACTGTCCTGTTCTGAGAAATAAGGGAAAATTAAAGCCCCAAGAGTGACTTGCCCTGCTTAAAAGACCAGCATAGCTCGTCACCATCATATGTTTTGGATTAATGCTGGTTCCTTTTATATTTTAACTACCTTAACAGGCAAGAATCTTTGGTCAACCAGCATCATTAGCTCAGTTGGTGAAAAAAATGGCTATGCTGGTTCACCAGCAAGACTAACAACAGACTAGAAAACCCAGAAAAAAACAGCTGAGAACAGGGAATTTATGGTGATCTAAGCCAGTATTTTCAGCCCTGTGGTTTCAGGTCTTCTTGAGAAGAGGGCAATGGCCCTGCGCTAGGCATGCAATGGTGATTACATGTGCTGTTTTAGGTTGTTTCATGGGTCAAAATGCCGAAGAAGTTACCTCGAAGAAGTCTTCTGACTTCTGGGTGCGTTCTTAGTATAATGGAACAGAGTTGAACAAAGAAAGGAGAACTGAAATAAGTCTACGGTTTTGAGCATGTCATTAAAGAGAGAGAGAGAGAGATAGAGAGAGAGAGAGAGAAACAGACTTGTTGACAATTAATTTAATTAATAAGAAACACTATCTACAATTAAATGTAGTTCTGTTTACATTTGTGACTCTAGATTTCCATTTATCAGAATTAGTGGAACTGGACCAGACCAGTGACGTGCGGTGATGTCTTAAAGAGGCTAGGCACTGAGTTATGAAAGCCAGATTACCTGATTTATTGTTTAAGCTAATAATACGTAATAACAGTGAACGTTACGCACAAGCGCGGCATATCAAGAAATGTGTATTTTATATATGTTTTATATATAATATATACGATTTTGTTAATATATCTTCATTAGATATTATTATACAAAATTCAGTAGTCAAAACACAGAACATAAGTTGTTTATTTTTTACAACATTATGTGCTTATCTTTTTATGTGCAATCTTCATCTTTATAACAGAAGATACAATACAACAATCCTTTACCTTTTCATTGTGGTAGGTTATATACAGCTTCCTTTGCTCGTCAAGTGCAAGGTCGATCCGAGATTTTCCAAAGATTTTCAGTGTAATTTGACACTGGATGTGAGCTGACGACTTTTCATGCTTGGTTAAAGTTGCGGGCAGGTTGTTCAAATCACAATATCCCGCTGAAGTCCAAACAGTCTGACTGGTTGAAAAAAGCAGGCAGGGATGCTGATTGTTAGCACAGCCACATAGCCAATCTTTTCTTACATACCAATCAGTTTGAAATGATCGGATCATTTTTGGGCCCTTTTGCTGTACTAGTCCATCTAAAGCTGGTGTAGACCTCCCTCTTGCAATTAACTCATATTTGGAATTAAAATCGAGCTTGGAAGTTGGAAAAAATTCTTAATTCCGTGATTACGGCCGGTGCTGTCATTTTGATTTTGAATTTGGCGGGGATTAGGCATGTACGCTAGCTGTGGTGTAATGACGTTAGCTACGCAAATGTCCAGGAATATCTCGATTTTAATTGGTCCATGTCTGATACGTAACGGAGATGATTACGGGCATAACATATTTACGTCAAAAGGCACAGCAGATTTGTGCTTTTTGCCGTACATGTTAAAGAATACAGGATCGAAGTGCGCATGCGCAACATTTTTTTTTCCGCGTGTCGTCTGCAGTGAATGGACCGTAAAAGCACTGCTTATTCTACCATTTGTTTTTAGTTGATTATGCGTAACTGCTACATTTGTCATCATAACGTCTAAACAATTTGAATAACACACATATTGCATATATAAATCACAAGAATAAAAAGTAAAAATACAAATACATGTTTATTATTTAATAAACATTTTATTTTTGAATTTTGGCAGGGTAGGCAGTGCCTAGTTTGCCTACCCAGACCGCACGTCAGTGGACCGCACGTCAGTGGACCAGACCCAGGTGGAACCTCTACTTTGATGCACACTGCTGATGTCAAAAATAGAAACAGAATTTGGTGTTTCCACACCACCCTTGATAATCACATAGAAACCATTTTTTCATGCAGGTAATCATACCACATTAAAAGACAAGGAAGACAAAAACTGAGAGACCCTAAAACAAGTTATACGCAGAGGATGACAATGTCTCATGATGTAAGCCATGTTGTTGGGGTCGAGGGTTGAGAGAGTGACTGCAGATAAAGTCATGTGTCCTCCCTGCAACACCAGACAGCATGCCTGGCTGATCCTCTGATTATTTCATTGCACGTCTTCTTTGTACCCTGTTCTCCCTCCACCACAGCATTCTAATCAGACTAATTAAAAGCTTTGTTCATTTGGAAATCTCCGATGACAATTTGTTTCACTCTACCCTACAGCGGTCCTGTGAAAAGAGAATTAAATTTGATCTTCTGACAGCAATTATTAAATGCTCCCTCCTGGCTACAATTAAGCCCAGAGGCTAACATGGCTCACCAGGCAAGAGTGAGGGCCAATATGCTTCCTTCGCCACTGTAGCTCTCTCAATTTTTTGGATTTTTCAAAAGCAAATTGGCTAAATCTTATTGCAATGATTTATAGAAATTGACTGTGTTTTGGTTCCTATTTGCAGTGGCCTTACGAGATGCTGGATGAAGTGGGGGTGGTGGAGGGGGCATGGGGGGTTGTTGAGGGGCTAAGGTAGAAAAGGGAAGTTGAGCAACATCTATCTGCCTCTGATTGATTGGCACTGATTGCGCATGAGTTATTTTTATGAGTAATGTTTCAGTAATGATGGTGAAACAGTTATGGTAGGCTACCAGATGTTACTTTCACTTTCACTGTATTCAAAAAGAAGCAAAAATAATTAAAAAGATGACAGCTATGACTATATCATCAAAACATAATGTAATTTAAAGAGTTTTCAGAGAATGGGGTCCAAAAGTTTGACTCCACCCTGAAAATCTGATATTCAAAAACCTATACATAAATAGAAATGGTTAAGATCTTCCAAAATTTTAAACAAATTAATATTAAAATGTGAAAAAACAAACATTCTGCCCAGTTTCAATGTCAAAATCAAGCATATGCTTGACATATTTCCTTGATTCAATTGAAGCACACACGATGCTGTTTGAAGCATTCTCAAATCATGCTGGGATAACATGGCTTATATGGTTTTGAAAAATTGTGACGTTCATAAGTTATTAAAAATAATGTGGGACATTCACAATAAAAAAAACAATTAATTTTTCAATTAAAAATGTCACTAAAATTGTTAAACAGATGATATAATTTGTAATAAAGAAAATTTATAAAATTATAAAAATGCAAAATCGCAGCATATTCACTAGTAGTCTCAGACCTTTGGACACTGCTGTATCTAGTGTACAGTAAATTATATGTAGAAATCTCAGTGTCCTCATTATTGTTGCAAACTCAGCAATGCAAATACAAGCTTCTGACTGATCTGTAACCTGCTCAGTAAGCAAATGATATGACTCTCAGAACCGCAGGGGCACGGTTGCAAACTGACAAAGCAATATTTCCAAATGACTGTTCACTGTACCAAAATTGACCAGAGAAATTAATCAATATCTGCCCTAACATGCTCTACCACACACTGCATTTTTTAACCTCCTTGAGGTGACCTCAAGACATCTACACTGATCATGATACACATTGTAGATCTGACCGGGAGAGCATAGTTTCAAGTTGAAACCCATTCAACAAGGATGTCCTTCATAAATTGACCTGATGCTTTTCCCCCACATTTCTTTCTCTCTCAGCGGTCCCAAAGCTCTGTGGGGAAACAGAGTAACCCAGATAGGAAGAAGAGAGTGTGGAAGAGGAGAGAGAGATTGTGTGAGCACAGACATTATCTCAAATCTCCTGCTGTAAAATATTATGCTATTTTTCCCTCTCCCCATATGAGTTTTCCAAAATGACATCACAGTTCAGTTTCACTGCAATCTGCCTGATTGTTGGAAGCAGTAATTCTTTATAATAATGGTCATTATTATAATTAATACTCATTAATAGGTAACTACGCAGGAATTAATGCAGGACAAATGAGTAGAACTACATTAACACTTTAGTTACTACTATTAACTAAGATGGAAACATGATTAACCAATCAGTAGAGTATCATATTCAAGGATGTAACCACATATGGGACCAAATGTAATAATGTAATAATTAACTACGGAAAAAAACCTGGGGGTGACATGTTCCTCTCAATGTCTATGCTGGTTACGGCCATGAACATAGATAGTTTACCTTACAGAAATATAGGGATGTTTGTGCCCGACCTGTGTATTCCTTGGGATATATCCTGTTAATTACAAATGACTAACTTCTGCATGTTTTATATTGCTGAAGGTCTTTTTTTTTATATAATTCAGGTACCCATACATAATGAGTCAAGTGTTACCACATAAACATAAAGGAATTACTAATTGACTGGACCATTATTCTAAAGTGAGGACCATGGTAACACGTTCTTAATTAATGAGATCTTACTGTTTCCTTCCTTCTATCTAGAACATTATTCTAAAGTGAAAACACATTATAAACCATTAACAGTAACTGAGGTGTAACTTGTCAAGTGTTTGTTCATACATGTTATTCATTTAATCAAACAAATAGTTAACAAACAGTCATAGACATTAAAAAAATAAATTCTAACATTAAAATGTGAATCATTGAAATAATTGAACATTATTGCATAGGCTAAAAACGTTTACCAGGATAATGCTTTTACTTGCTGGTGCTCACTGTTACTACATATTATAAAAGTATTATCTCTGAACATAAAGTAAAATAATAAAATGATGTGTCCAAAGGACATGTGCGTTGATCTCCACAAGACTTCAACAGAAAATGGAGAGAAAACCGGAATGCAGCAATGAGGCCGATTCCACCTGTGTACTTCCACCCTAGACAGCCCACTCTGTAAATACGTACAGTTTCTATAACATTAATTTGACATGTTTCCTTCTTTGCCTATGTTAGGTCTGAACAGAAAAGAATGAATGTTGAAGTTTACCGTGAGCACGCGGAGCAACAGGAGGGCGAGCAAAATCACACTCGCTCTTCTTTCAGTTTCAGTTCGAGCATTGAATAAGGTGAACCCTGATTGGAATAGAAGCTTGATGGACGTGACACTCATTCTATTTTTCATTGTATCCAATATGTTACACAGAAAAAATTTATAAAAAAAGCACTTCGTATACAATTAAACACTTCTTTATATATGACTAAAAAAAATAATTGTAAAAATATTTAGATTTTTTTTTTTGTTGGTATATATTCAAATGTGTATTCATTAATTAATAATGCGTAACCATGAACCTCGCTTTAAAATAATTAGCCATTCCTTCATGTTTATGTGGTAACACTTGACTCACTTACGGATGGGTTACCAAAATTATTTAAAAAAGACCTCCAGCAATATCAAACCTGTTAATAGTTAAAAGTTAATAATTTGTAATGATTAGAAGAGATATCCCAAGGAATACACAGGTCGGGCACATACATCCCTATATTTCTGTAAGGTAAGGTGACTGTGGTACTCTATCAGACACAGTAGCCATGATTTAGCGAGCTGTTACAATCATAAATTAATACCCGCAAAGAACACACGTGAGGCGCATATTTCTCTCAAGAACTACTCATTTGTCCTGCATTAATTCGTGCATATTTACCAATTAATTACGGACCTTTATAATAAAGTTTTAGCTTGGAAGCATTGCTGTGTTTTATACATGATTAAATGTGAATCATTAAACTTTGATTGTTGCAGTTAGTGTTTGTCTAAACATGAGTGTAAAAATTACAAGGTGACACCTATATCTCTTTTTATCTTTCCCTTCTCTTGTACACTTCCTTTTTGATTCACTCCCTCTATTTCTTTCCCTCACTTCTCTTAATATGCCTTATTCATAGCAGCGCCATCTTTGATTTTTCATAGGAATTACAATGAGGCTGTGAGGGATAGATGTACAGTCTCTTCAATGGACAGTACTGCAGTTTTAAGTATTTTTGGGTCGTTCCGCAGTCAAAACATTGAAAAAATACTACAGAACATCCAGTAGACAAAAAACTCCAGACAACATGAGTTGTGGAAAATCAGATGTAATCTAAGCCCTTTAAACAGCTTTATACCATGAATGCCATTGAAGAGATTAAAAACTTTCACAGCCTCGTTGTCATTCCCATTAAAAATCAAAGACGGCGCTACTGTGAATAAGGACTATGCAGGACACAAACAAAATCAGTTACAATTTCTCAACTGCAACCTCAAAGCACACATAAATTATTTTATGTACTCAATATCACACAAGCAAGAGAGCTGCTGTACTGCAAAACTGGCGACCTACTACTGCAGAATTCACCGAAAGATCAGTCAACAGCAGAAGGCCGCAGGGTGAGTTTAGAAGAAAATAGTTCCAAACGAATCTAAGGCAGGAGTAACCATTGCATGTAGCCAAACATAGCATAGACTGGCAGCCTGCCGTGAATGCCACAAACTTAGACAACCAGAGTGATACAAACAGTGACCTTGTCCCAGTGCTGTTATACTAAATATTAACACTCTGGGAACGCTTGTCCAATCAGATAAGAGGACTGGAAATAACTGGTTATTTATATGAAAATATAGTTATATTCAATCTCCTTTTGATAAGATACCTGCAAACCCCCATCTCTTCTTCATCTAGGAGTGGGAGGACCAGGCAGCCCCACGCCCAGTCTCTCATTAGTTTCTCAGGCCCTGTTTGTAGTGGTGAGAGGAACCACCAGGGGCTGGCAGAAGTTACTCCAGTACCGGCTTGGCCCGACCTCATCAAAGTGTGCACTCGTAATTTGTCACAGAAAGCAACCAATTAAGATGTGTTAAGGGATGAGGGAGAGAGGGAAGCGTAGACGGGGCAAACCAGTGAAAAGATAGTATTTGATTAAAGAGTCAGCGCAGCTGTGGTGAATCAAAACAGCCCGGACTTTCAAAGAAAAACCTTAAACATGAACGGGAGGATTAGAGTGCTGAGCTGGTGAGATCTGATAAATAGCACTACTGGTTAACCTTTGAAAAGAAAACAAAGAAGAAAATAAAAGCACAAGTAAATATTACAATTAAAGTTTTTGTCTGAAATGGTGGAGGGGCTGTTACTGGTAGTGTGTTAAAGCATTAACACATTTCATATTGAAACAGTAAGTTTATATGGGACATATCAAATGGCTCATCCTTTTTAATAATAATAAAAAAGCTACTATGTTTTAATTACATCACATCCATGAATCACGATTTGCTACTGATACTATGTTCCAGACAACTCGGACTTGTGATTTTCCCAAATCCAACTTGAAAATAATGACTGGAATGCTGCCTGAAGTCTGACTTGTGAACTCGGGGTAGATCGATGAACCCTGACTTCAGCGAGTAGTGCCACTTGACGTCATTTCAAAATTGTGTGACCTCCGAGAATAAGCCGGAGCTGGGTTTTGTGAAGCATAAAAACAAATCTTTAAGCATTTTCACTGCAGGAAATGCCTGTATCTGCCATATAAAATGTACAAGAGGATGTTAAGAAGAATTGTTTGTGTATCAATCATTGCCTACGTTTTTACCTATTTTGCTCGAGAAATAGCTACTATATATGTAGCCAGCTAGCTAGGGTCTGAAAGACTATTTTTGGCATGTGTTCATGTGACCGTGATGTTTGATTGTTTGGAAGTGGGAAATTTCTACTTGGATATTCCCACCTCCAACTTTGTCTGGAATGCAGCACTACTAGTCAGTTACAGGTTAGTTCTCATTCTAGAGAGCATTTGACTGGACAAAACTCCATGTAGTGCAAGATGAGTTATGAATATTTTTTGTCTGTTTTAAAAGAAGAGAAAGACTGTGAATTTTAAATGCAAATACCCACGGAAAGTACATTTTGTTTAGGAATATACTAGCACATAGATGGCCTCAAAGCATACACACATGAACTAAAAGCACTAAAACATAAATTTATTTCAAGCACACACATGCTAACTGGATGTGACTTCATAAAAAGCTACTAGATTACACACAGATGACCCCTCATGCCAAACTCCTCCCACTTCATCCTGTGCGCTATTTTTAGTTGGCACTCGACACTACAGTTCCTAACATAGCAATCTTAAAATAATCTATACATGTAAGTTTCCTTTTTAGGGTATTTTTTTTATATTTTTTTTTCTACAACATATTTCACCCTCATAGTGACATTCAAAATGTTCTGCCATGCATCGCTGCAATTAATCTCAGTCTCTCTCTTTTTGAGCATGTTCCACAACTCCCCAAAGATTTGTTTTTATAGGACTATTCAGGTGTAATGTGTTTGTGTTTTTTTATTTTGTATTAATTTTCTCAGGCTTTACCTTGTTTTTCAGTAGTGTGTCAGGGTTGAATACATTTGCATAGCTTCCTTTACTGTGTGTTTCTTGTGTCTCGCAGCTGTGACGGGTCTGTTTTTTATGTGATCAGACAAAAGTGACAGCGAAAGTTTTCCGATGCTGCAGGTCATATTAAACAACTTCACTTTTCTGTTTCAATGAAGTAGAAAGATAAGGCAAAATCTGTACTTACAGGAAAAATAAAAAATGGAGAGATACATATCGTTGTTTTTTTTTTCAGGAATTTATATAACAAATAATCACCCTTCTAATTTCTGTTATTCTGATGGTAATCACTTACTCTCACTAAATAATGACTGCTTCTCGATTCGAGCTGATAACTATGGAAAGAAAAACATGGAAAAGAAAGTGCTTTCTGCCAGCTCTATATAAACCAGGTCTCTCTCTCTCTCTCTCTCTCTCTTCATTCGTGATCTAGAGGCTTATCTATACCATCTTGTTGGGAAAGGGGGGTTGGGGTTGGGAAAGTACAGGCTGCAGAAGGTCGCGACTGGGAGGGAAGCTTTTTCTCAAGGTTCCAGCCACTCTGCAGCACAGGGACATGCCCAGCCTTCTCCCTCGGCTCCCGATCCAGCTGCAGTGTTCACATAACCCCAGCTGTCCCCCTCGGCTTATGATAGCATAACTTGTCTCTCCCTTTCCTCCCTCCCCCCCTTCCCTTGCATTTGCACCCATGGACTTTTCCACTCCCATCTGCACTGCTGGGTACATACTATATAGCTCCTTTCTCCCCTTGTTTGTTGTTTTATTTTTTCCTCGTTGTATATATATATATATATATATATATATATATATATATATATATATATATATATATATTTCTTCCAGATTTCTTTCCCCCACCCCTGGTCTGACCCTAAGATGGGATGAGAATGGCCATCCCACCCCACCTCCACCAATCCTCCCCTTTCTCATTCTGGTGCCGGCAGTGGTGACTCTTCTACTCTCCTCCATCCTCCTATCCTTCACTCTCACTGGGTCTGTTCCCAGCTCTGGAGTTAGGCAGACGTTCCTGCTGTGCATTATCCCAAATAAACAACTCATTACACATGTAATTAAATGAGGGGGTTAGCCAAGCATTGGAAGCTTATCCACACCAGCATACCCAGTCTCTATTCCGATTTTGCTGGAGAGAAGCTCAGAGAAATGTGGGCTGTGTTCAGGAGATGGAAGAAAGGGAGGGAAAGTGATAAAAGGATTTAAAATCAACTTCCTAACAAAATTAACGTTTTTTTTTTTTTTTTGCCCTCTCTCTGTCTCATTCTCTTTCTCATTTTCTCTCTCTGGCATTCTCCACAGATTGTGCTTGGCTCTTCCTTGTTTTGTTGACTGTCTTAGAAGTGGGTCATCGACAGGCTGCCTAGCAGCATTTTTAAGAACATGAAAAAAAGGTCTGCACTCTCCCTGGCAAAAAAAGCTGTAGACTTTTTAAGAGTGGACTGCTTATCCAACTAACCTGTCATAAACACATTAAAAACAACACATACCCAAGTAGGGAAAGATGGATAAAGGCTAACTACCACTTTATTAGCACAAGAGGTAAATGGTTTCTTCACCTGTGTCAAATCTACAAAAATATTTTACCTTCTCTGTTAACAGGCCTACAGTGCACAGTGCTTTTAGTCTGGACAGGGAAACAATAACGGAAGATAAAAGCAAGCAGCAACTGTGCTGATATAATAAAATGATGTCCATTGTGTGGCCTACACTCTGTTTAAACCCACACATGCAGTGCTGTTGAAAGAGCTAATCACAGTATAATTGGATAGAAACATATGCAGCACTGCAAAAAATCTCTTTCATGTTAATTCAGACTGATCACACTGTGAATTCAGCAGTAGTAGATCAAATGTTTTGTTGTTTTTACCTAAATTTAAATCACTGTCCCCCAGTAGCCAAACCTGGAAGTGTTGTTAAACTTATTGGTTTGTGTAAGCTCCAATTTCCAGTTTGAAACATTCACAGTGCAAAAAATTATAGCATTTTTAGTTGTAAATGATGGAAATCATTCATCAGGAAAGAATGTTTTATTAACCATACGGCCTTACTCAAATTCCAAATTAGAGTGGAGAAAATCTTTAAATCTAAAGTGAAAATAAAACATCAGGATCATGCTTACCATTTTTTATGTGAACGTGATTAATTCCTGGTTTACTTTGGACCAGAACCTGTCATCAGTAACGCTAGAGGGAAATGTGTTCACGCTTGGATTGATGAATGTTTAATGGAGGATGGCATTTGTCAGTAATTCGGCTGAATGGGGTACATTTCAAGGTAGGTGAACTTTCGGAAGCATCATGTTGATTTCTTATGTGATCGTGTTCGTTAATTGTAGTTTTTTGTGTCTTAAACAATAGCGACAGGGGGCCTGAGTTGCTCAGCGAGTAAAGATGCTGACTACCACCCATGGAGTCGTGAGTTTGAATTCAGGGCATGCTGAGTGACTCCAGCCAGGTATAATAAGCAACCAAATTGGCACAGTTGCTAGGGAGGGTAGAGTCACATGGGGTAACCTCATCGTGGTCGCTATAATGTGGTTCTTGCTCTCAGTGGTTCGTGTGGTGAGTTGTGTGTGGATGCTGCGGAGAATAGCGTGAAGCCTCCACATGCGCTATGCCTCCGCGGTAACGCGCTCAACAAGCCACATGATAAATTGCACGGATTGACAGTCTCAGACACAGAGGCAACTGAGATTCATCCTCCGCCACCACCCGGATTGAGGCAAGTCACTACGCCACCACGAGGACTTAAACACATTGGGTATTGGGCAGAAAAAGGGGGAGAAAATCAATAATAATAATAAAAAAAACAATGGCGACAAGCATTTTGTCAGTCGATTGGTTTTCGTTTCTGCGGCAATGTGTCAGGTAGCCTTGGTACATCTGAAAACTCACACGCTTCTCATGTATATTAAACATCAAACATGGATAAGAAGAGATTAATAGTAGAAGATATTGCATGAAAGATCCTTCAAGTTCCAAAGAGAAAACATTAAAAGGATGTTGTCTGTAGAATCATCATGGAAGTCATGAAAATAAAAGGAACATTTAATTTCTCTTTAGCTGTACAGTGCATTGGTAAGTGAGTGTGCAAATGCAGAGATTCATCCATACTCTGTTCTGTTTGGCTGTGATTCTGTTGTGTTATGTAGCATTTTATCCTTCAGTGTGGTCTTAAAAATTGCTTGTCACTGGAGTCTTTTTGCATCACATCTAAGTAATACAGAACTTCACTAGGAAGCAAATCACCCTCAGAAAAGAACAACTATAACTTTAGACTCTATAACTCTGATTTTAAAGTTGTTCTAATCTAACCAAGCTGGCAGGCCTATGTTCAAGCCTCTCTTTGCGGTTGGTGCTAACGCAGAGTCCACAGGTTCAATACACAACCCCTCCAGAGAAACACCAGCAGGTAACTGAGGCAAGCTAGCAGGAGTGTTTGCCGAGTCAAATTCAATCATGCCACATCATTAATTCAAAATCTTAACAGTGTTAGCAACAGGACTGTAGACGTTGTAATTTGTTAATATATGTGAAGAGCTATTCATGCTGAAGCTTAATTGAATAAAATATAAATATGTCATAAAGACATAAATTTCAATGTCAATTGAAGTTAGAGACTCATTATCAAACACCTTCAAACTTTCACTCTACACACATTTGAAAGTCAAACATTAACTATCACCCAAATATGTGGTACTTCAATGGGAGATGGGAAAACTTCAGTGCTCATAAACAGCTTGTAATGAAGACATAAAATTAGCACTTCTCTTCACACACTACCTCTCTCTGCCAACAGTGAACCCCCCACACCCAAAAAAATAAAATAAATAAATAACGGAAACAAGTTGAAAGCTTTTTCTCAGAGCACTCAAGCCTAATATACAGTGCTGTGACTGAAAAAAAAAGAGAATGTGGTATTTTTCCAATTAATAAGTTTAACAATGCCTGTTAAATCAGCCTAGATCAAAGGCTGTACAGACAGAGAAACAGAACAAGGACTAAGACATGGATATTGCGTGACAGGAGGATGGCAGCACTAGCCAGAGTCTCGGCAGGTATCTCCCTTCACTTCCTCTTCTATTTATAACCTGTGAGACGTACTGATCCAAAAATAAGACAGTGACCAATTTTAACCAGAACAATCCTGTAGGCTCACAATCGTAGTCCCTGGCACACATATGCACAAAACACACACACAGGCAGACAAACACAGGCAAAAAAGTAAATCTCATAGCAGAGCTATTTCTGTTGGGACAGCAACGTTTAGGAAGTGTGGGTCACGGGCCAGCTAGCAGCTTAATGACACACCTGCATCACGTGATCTCTTGTCACAGGAGCTCCCGCCATTGTTAGGGTTGAGAGTAAGCATGCACGCACACACGCACGCATGCACACACACACACGCACAAGGTTATTTGTTTTTCCAGAGGGGCTGTAACTGAGCAGCTGCAGGTGAAAGGAGCCACCTCCGCACTTCTCTATACAAAGCAGATCGGACCCCCCACACCCCCGCCCACACACACCCTCCACAGTCCACCCTGCAATGCCCAGTAAACCTTGAAGTTTCAAATGAAGTGCTTATTAATTATGTATACAGCTCTATGCCGCACATTTCCTCTCTCTTTCTTTCTTTCTCTCTTTAATTTTTTCTTCTTTTCCAGATGGAGCATCTGTAATAAAATTATTGACATCATTGGCTGTGCTTTGCAGTAACAACTGGAAAAAAGTTATTCATCAAAGTAAACACTGTACAGAGGATAATGTAAAAAACACAAAGAAGTATAAAAAATATATATAAAAAAAGTCATTAGCCTGATCTTTTTCCATTGCCCAATATAAGACAAAGCAAAAAATGGACATAGAAACAGACAGAAACAGACATCAAATACACACAAAAAAAATTATTATTATTAAAAAATGTACTGTAAGAGATTGATATGTCCTGTGGTGTGACATGCTAAAATCCATCTAAAACATCTAACATTTGTCAAATTCCTTTTATAACTATTATGCATTCGGCTTTTATGTTCTCACATTAAGAAGAGACTACATGGAACATTTCTACATCTACAAAAAATGTATTTGTCATACTAAATTTAAATCTAGAACTAGTGGAGGCAAGAAAATGATTAAAAATGGTGAAAAGATAAAAAAGGGCGACTATTCACTTGAATAATATACTTACACATTCACATAACTAAAATCTTTATGTTCATCAAAAGAAAAAAAGTAAATCGACACGATGTGCTTCTTGTTTTATATACTGAATAAAGATTCAAATTTAGAGGTTAAAAAATGTAAGCAATGCTATAGCTCTGAGAGAAAAAAATAAAACCTTTCATTTATTACTGCCATTAGTCTAAACATGTACATTATGTGCTCAGCACTGATTTTAAATTCAAATTGATTGAAGACAGAGCAGACAGCCAATTGCTGAAATTGGCTCATCTGATTGGTTGTTTTGGAGGTAGATGACAGCCTGTTGAAGGACCCTGTGCAAACAGCACCACAAACACAAAGGCATTAAGTGTCACATTGCCAAGCTAAGAGACACATCTCCTCTTCTATTTCACTACTTTTCTTTTTCTGTCTCGGTCTCGAATGTAGATTGTCCAGCATGGCATGCATTTTTCGGAGCTTCAGCCTCTGATGCTGACAGGCCATTGTTGAGAAAGGTGCAGATGACTGTAGAAAGACACACGTGTGTGGCTTGGCAGGACACTGCTTGTGAAAGCTGCTTTTGGAAGCACCAGAGCTGTGCTGAGAAGCTGTCTTTGCAAGCTTGGCTGAATGAAATACCTCATCCTCACACTAATAAAAGGAAACTCTTATTTGCTCCCCTCGTTTTATGCTGAAATGCATTTAAAACAAATCTTTCAATTGTCGCCCAATGGAGATGCGTGGCATGTGTTAACTTCTAAATGTGAGAAGAAAAAAAATCACATCATCGGAACACTTTAAAAACGTCAAGGGTACCTCAGCCATCAAGTCCATTGAAAGTGCAGGAACTGCTAAAAATATTTGCCTTGCCGCACGGCACTGTGCTACGGGTAGCTCCAGCGACAGAGACGTCGGGGTTTATGAATGTTACGTGAAGCTGGGGCACAGAGGCCCTTCTGTCCCCCCTCTCACCGGAGACCTTACAGAATGACTGGGCTATGCTGCCCCACTGACAAAGATAAATTACATTTGCTGGAAAATATTTCAGCATTTTTTCCCCTTTCCTCCCTTCTCAACTCGTCTCCCATGTTTCTTTTTTTTATATATATATATATATATATTCGCTTTTTTCTTGGCCCACGTCCACCACTGTGCCATGGGTCCCTCTGCCATGAAGCGAGACACACAGACTGTGCCACTGTGTTTTATTAAGGAACAAGCCCTTCGTCTACAGTGTCTAAGCACTGTCACAGCGCGTTAAAGAAAAGTTGGAATTTAAGTTGGGTGCCATCAAGACTGCTGGAATTACCAGACTGATTAGGAGTCAAACTTAACCAGAACATTTTTATGGTTTATTTGGAAATGGGACACTGTGAAGTCTCTGAACTTTGCCTGTTTTTAGACTAAATATTTAAAAAAAGGCCAACTCTCACCGAACCACACATAAAGTATGTAAACACTTTGTAAACGAGACAATCCTAGTACGCATGGCGAGATAAAATGTGTTAGACCCGTGAATGGATGAACCCTTTTCTAAACAGATGACTGTTTCTCATTATGTTTTACTGTTCTGTGGACTCTTATCTTGCATGAAACTCTTTATGTTTTCCTCCGAAGGGACTGACCTGAATGGAAGAGTTTTTGGATGTCTATGGGTTTGAATTGCTGGGCTTAAGGGGAGCAAGGCCAGAAGTCTCTTTGCTAGACCACCCAGAGCAGAGAGTGTCTACGGTGAAGATGAGAGTTTATGAGAAACAGGAGTCACCTCTACCCATCTGATCTTTTTGAACAGGAACTCTTTTATGTTCACAGTGTGATATGTTGCAAACACACACACACACACACACACTGACATGTCTGTCATCACAGTCTCCTCATGGCAGTCTCTACCATCTTTCACAGCGTTCTATCATCTGCTCATGCACTAACACACGCTAAAATGTAGTTTTTCTCATATCATGCAAATGCACACACATACACAACTCTTAGAACTATTTCCAGCCACATGCAGGCAGAATTTTTCTGTATACATAATAATTACACACCGCTCTGTATATACCACGTAAGCCCACAGCAGATCTTTAGAAAAGGGAGCGCTCGAATGCTGAAAAATTCAATTTTATGCAGAAATATTCTAAAATGTGTTTTACAATACAATTAAACATCAAAGGCAGAACTATTCCTCTGTGATCGCGCAGCACTCTGGTGAATTCACTTCATACACTACCTTCCACTTTACAGAGAGAAAGAAAGTTGCCAATTGTCACTGCTAATTACGAAATTGACAGAAGCAAAGTTAAATTCATTAGGCAAAAACCGGGACAGACTCAAATGAGCTGGGTACGTTCATAATACCAGACATCATAACTTCTTCAAAGGTAAAAAATTATTCTGATCTGAAGCTGATTCATTTGCTATATTACATACATTTTTGCCTAGTAAATGAAGCCGAGAGAGTATGGAAAACTGAAATGAGAAAATGTTTGACTCAAAATTAAAACACTGCTTTGTAATAAAATGGCCAGATATTACGTCTTTTTATTATTATTGCTTAAAAGTTGCAATGAAAATAAAGATTGTTTCTTTCACTGTGAGCACTTGAAACATATTAGGATATATTTGGTTTACACACTTATAATGTATAATGAATTATTTTAGTCAAAGACATTACTACATTTTTGTATTAATGTCTCTACATTACTTATATTAAATAAAATAATTAAAAAATATGAATCATTATGGAATATTCTATATAATGCCTCTCTTGAAGACAAAAAATACACTGCTTTCTTTATCTGTGGGCACAAAAACATGGACTAATCATACATGACTGCTTTATTTTGCCAATATTTCATCTGCAAATAAAAAATAAATAAATGATATATAATACATAATTTTTGTTTGCTTGTTTAACAGGAAAAAAAATTTATTTATTCGAACCATTTACAAACATTTAGACCCATTATTAAGTACGGCAAATTTTTAGTTCGGAGGAGCACACAAAGTCTGCCTGTAAATGCCCCTGACAATCGGCTTAAGTACCTCAGCCAATCAGGGTGACACGTGGAGAGCTGATCCCTCTTTGAGAGAAGTGTAAGGCCATGTTGTCACTGTTGGTTTTGTGAATTGACAGAAGCCTAATCCCCGGTGATTTCCTAGAGACGACAGGTCTGAAGAGGACCGCTCGTGTTTGTGTGTGCGTCTATATGTGTATATGTGCAGGTCTATGAGAGGACCCTCTGAGTGTAATCATGAGAGTCCACATGCTAGTTTGTTCATTTTCCTCTTGGGCAGATTAACCAAACACTAAATCCCATGAGAGCAACAGGTGAGACACACATACACACATGTCCATACACACACACATACAGGAGCCTCATTGATTGTGTTTGCCTGTCCGACACTATAGTCTAAAAAGAGAGTGCACTCGAGGTTGAAGTGACAGAAATACAATATGGAAAGTGAAGGTCTATTTCTATCTGAAATTTTGAAGCGCTACTTAAATACTAACAAAGAGAACTGTGATAAGCAACCTATCATATTCTTTCACAGTTCAGCACAGGAATTCAACAGAAAATCTCTGTTGAGATAAAGTGTCAAAAAGATGTTTCGCCTCTTAATTAAACAATCACTTTCAGTCATTTACATCTGGGTCTGTCTTCACCTTTACTTGAAGAACTATGCTAATTCTCATATTTTTGCAAATACCATCTTAATTAGTGGCATAAAAATGTAATTAGGTTATGACAGCTCCTTTCACAAACTCTTGGAAAACTCATATAAAAAAAATGTTAGCAGACACTGATTCATATCTTTGCAACTGCTACATTTACTACAAGTGCTACATTATTTTGTATAAAATGTCACTACTTTGTCTTGAAGTATACTTTAGTTTAAAAATCAACCACACAAATCCGTCACTCTAGTTTCAATGACATTTAAATGGCAATAAATGACAGTACAACTAACACATAACTTACACATAACAATAACTATAATATATATATATATATACATATTAACTTTTGTTTGATATTCTTGAACTACGTCTTTTTTTCTTTTGAGTTTTGTATTTGATTTATTTATTTTATTTTTTGGGGGGGAAAAGTTGGTCACTGAACAAATTTAGGCTGTAGGTCTAAATTAATAAATGTTTGCATAAAAACAAACAAACAAACAAACAAAAACGCAGAATAGTCTCAATTCGGGCGCCTGTTATTTCATCAATGCATTTATCGCCTAATGACTCCCGGACCTCCATCCATTACCGCTCAGCTCTTTATTAACTACATTCATAACAGCCATACGCGTAAAAATAAATACCATGCTATAAGTTCATTCGTGATCTCCCATGTTTGTTTTAAACTGATTGAAAGTGTGTTGGTTTATCGTGCGAGAAGATAAAGTACATTGAAAGAGCAAATCTAAACCACGGGCCCCACTTTAAAATAAAGTCTCGGTATTAGCTAACTCTCTTGTTAGTCTACGTGTAGGCTAGTTATCGAAATAACGTGCTAGTCCAAGAAATAACATGCGTTTGTCATGTCAACTTCTAAACGGAGTCTTCTGTAACACTCTCCCGCGTGGACTCGGAAAATAACTGCGATATTGACTCAACGCATAATTGTTTACTGAAATAAATTCACAATGTGCAAACACACGCCACTGTCAGGTATCACTGATATCAGTGTCACTTACTTCATGATGTGTATGATGTGCGCCCGATGAAGTTTGTCCTGCGTGACGGAAGGTGTTGAGCCGCCGGGGTGGACTTCGCCGCTTCACACTTTTTAAAATCCACAAAAAAATCACCACCTCGAAAAAGTGTCGTTTTCTAAAAGCGTGTTTTTCTAATGAAGTGTTTCAGATGGCGAGGTTATAGAGCTCGCTGTCGGTCGTCCACGGTGAGGAATGATTAAGCCGTTATCGCGACTGATGATGTTGAGCTGCGAGCGAGCCTCTCTCTCTCTCTCGCTCTCTCTCTCTCTCTCTCTCTATTCCTCTCTCCACGCAGGACGAACAATCGGGTATACTCTTGAAGGGGGACGGGCTTAGATCACTCGAGTGCTTTAATGAAGTAAGCGCTATACCAATGCATTTGTATCTCCTACCAGATAAAGTGAAGTGATATAGTGACTGAGAAGTACCAGGGATGACTGAAGCTTGTCAGATGCGCACAGTTGCACTTTTAGCTTTTTTATTAGGTTATTATTTATTTAATCGTTGTTGTTGTTGTTATATTTAAATGTTATTTTTTAACAACAATACAGTACCTAGTTAAAATAGCTTATAACTTGTTTATAACATGTTCATAAAAACGTTTAGCTATAACTTGTTTAGGGTACATAATTGTACTCTAATGCTGTATTCTTTACCTTTAAAGGTAGCCTACATTTGATTTTGTTTCACTGTACCTGCACATTATCACATTATCTGACAGGGAAGAATTTAAAATGACAAAATAACAGCAAAACATCAATGATAGAAGTATACATACATAAAAATGGCACATTTTATAATAAACACCTTTTTTCTCTTTTTTGCTATGTGCTTTCTCCCATCCTAATAAGAAAATCTCTCCACCTTTCGTTCAAAAGAGTTTACTTATTACTGGAATATACGGCAAAAGATGAAAAATCATGCAGCACTATAACTAAATAAATATAAAATATAAAAATAATCAACTTGACATGGACAGTAGATTTTAAATGTAAGTGTTATTTGTTGTGTCTTTGTGCAAGATGAATACATATAGGGAAATACTTGTTAGCTTTTAATGTTTTGTTATGTTGAGATAATTTCTGTAATGTTGTAGTTTTGGGAGGTTACCATCATAGTGATGGGTACATTTTGAACACACTACATATTGCTTTCTCTGTTAAGCAGTTCCTATGTTAACAATAAAATAGTGACCAAGTGGCACTCAAATGTGTCCCACCAGCACATGTTTAGAATGATAGCTTTTATCACTACTTTGCATATCACTGATAGAGTTTCATTTGAGTTAATTTGACATGTCACATTTTGTAGGGTTTACTTGATTCAGTAAGGCTTCCTCTACTTCAAGTATTTAAGCTGAAATGACATGGTGATTTTAATTCAAGGAAACTCATTTCAAACATGTGAAACCATGGTCCATGAATGAATCAAGTTCAGCCAAAGAGTTATTTTTTTAGTGCAGTTCTATCATACGATGAAACGATTTAAACACACGGAGATGACCAGATGAGAATTTATACAGAGAGACACCTTGATTACAATCACAAAACCTCCCAATTCCAATGACCAACCACCTTAAGAATATTTAGAAATAATAATTAAATCCATGTTTGATGCTTGATAAAGGAATAGAAACTATCATATTGCTGTTGTTTCAGTTCCCCATTTTAACTTCCAAATCTGACATCTGCTTATGCATTTCTTCATGTAGATATTCCATTGTTCTACAAAACTCTTGCCTTAAAATCAACCTTAAGTGCCACTAGAGTCACTGTCAGACAACCAGAGGTAGAGGTAAAACATGAACTCAGTTAATGAATTAAGCAAACCTCTGCCTGACACATCTAGAACCAGTGGTGTCAGCTTGTGTGGGATCCCACTTCTGGGTCACAAAACACCATAATCTTGAATTTCATTTTTATTGGTAATTTCAATATCTAGATCGACACAGCTTTGGTTCCATCAGCTATTCGATACCGTGTGCTATGTTTAATCAGATTCTCTGATTCACCAAGTTTTGTGTTGACAGTTCCTCACATTTTGACAGTCTACTGTACAAGCCAATGAAAATGTCTTCAGTGTCATGAAAGGAGCACAGAGGGCCACAATGTCATTTTTATTAACCTTGATATACGTACAGTTGCAAAAGTATAGTCTATTTATCATTCAATACTTACCACATTCACAGTTCCTTCAGTTATTCTGGATCCAGCTTGGAGTTTGCCTTGGTTTCACCAGGAAGGCCTTCTTAGGTTTCAGTGAGCGGTTTTGGTTGGCTAGTTGGCACCTAGTGACACAAGAGAGAGAGAGAGAGAGAGAGAGAGAGAGAGAAATGATTCCTGTGTTAATAGCCATATCTAGGCACAGCATTCATGATGCACTACATGGCTGGGGAAACTACAAAAGGAATAAATAAATATATAAACAACGTTATTGAGTTGCTTCTTGCATATTCATGTGGTAGGTAAACTAGATAAAGAACAGGAAGAGGAACAGAAACAACAGTAACTACAGCAACTATACTGTATATCATTAATGTTGCCCTGGTTGACTTAGATCTGCATAAGCCATTTGCCGCTTTAACTATAAATAATCCTTTGCTCTATATGTCTTGTTTCTCTTATTAAGAAAATAGCCATTATTACAAATATTTAGACTCTCTTTGCACAACATTTTCTTGCTATTTCCAACCATTTTCTTTCACTCTCCCTGTTTTATTTTCTCTGCCAGGGTCTAACAATTATTTTGACTTTTTTTTTTTTTACTCTCAGGTTTTTTCTCTGATCTTCAAAGACTATTGCGGTCATGTTAAAACTTTTACATATTTGTTCCTTCCTAGACACACTATTTATATATGTAATAAGCAATTTGGTATTTTACGTCTAACAGCAATATAGGGTTTCATCAGAAATATAGGATATAATGCAACCAATGAGTTGGATATTTTCACTAAATTAGTTTATTCTGCTATGCATTATGCTTCATAACTAAGGGGAGGTATAAAGATTTTTGAAAAGTTGGCTAATGAGATATTGTTAAGATTACATATAATTTGGCCTATTATTTGCATATTCCAAAAGGTACCTCATTGAAATATCTCCAAAGGGGATTTCTGTCAATGATCTATCTATCTATCTATCTATCTATCTATCTATCTATCTATCTATCTATCTATCTGTCTGTCTGTCTGTCTGTCTGTCACTCTCTCTCTCTCTCTCTCTATATATATATATATATATATATAAATAATTTATTAGGAGTTGCCAATATGAGAAACTATAATGTTCTGTATGGTTAAGTGGTCACCAGGCTTTATTATATGATATATATATGTAATCTAACTGTAGGCCTTAATCATGCAAGCACCATCTTTGACTTTTAATGGGAATGACAACAATGCTTACCATCTCTTTAATGGAATGAACGGTAGAAAGCTGTATAAAGCTCTTATATAACATCTGATTTTCCACAACTCATGCTGTCTGGAGTTCTTTGTATACTGAATGTTCTTGGACAAATATTGTTTCACCCAAAAACACTTTAAACTGTAGTTCATCCTATAAAAGAGAATGTACATCTATCCCTCACAGCCTCATTGTCATTCCCATAAAATAATCAAAGATGGCGCTGCTGTGAATAAGGTTTATTATAGTCTATGTTTGCTGTGTTGTGACATAAATCACAAATTATGGCATTTTATGTATTTTATTATTATAAGTGTATTAATAAAGCATTTAAAACAAGTAACATGAAAAACTCACTATTTAGCAAGGATTGCATGTAGTCACCCTTTTTATTGATGTTGTTAAACCTGCTTGCAGTTACTTTCAGATCAACAACATGATTTCCAGTTACTTCAAAACAGCGTTGAAAGTGTCCAGTAATTATTATGTCATTTTGTACACACATTCGAGAGGCTTTTCAGTAAAAGTTAATTTTGAGGTTTTGGCATCATCTGTTAATTTTCACAATGAGCAGCTGTAAGAAGATGGAAGATAAATAAACAATGTTAGTGGCTGACAACAATCCCTCCTACGTTGTTTTCTTTTCAGGAGCCCGGTAGTTACCTACATGTGTTTTATTATCTTCAGTCAGACATAAGTAGTGTTCGGGGAGGAAGGAGGGACAAGGCCTCTATTTCATTTTATTTTAAGAGCACGATAAACATCAACACATTTTCTTTGGCAAACAGGAACAAGCAAGGCCGTTTGTGTATGTATGTGTGCAAGTGTGCATGTGCAATCTGTTGCTGATCGTGCTTGTGAAAACACAATCTGGCTGTCACTGCTGATAACATTGTCAAGTGCTCAAACAGCAGCACTGAGCTTTCACAGTGCAAGAGATCACAGGGGATGAGTCTGGTCTCCGAAGTCTGGCCAGATCAGACGTAGATTTGTCTCTTTCCCTCCTCATTTTCTCAGTTTATCTCACTCCTCCCCTCTGCTTCTCTCTCTGACACCTTTAATTTAACTAAT
Source organism: Xyrauchen texanus (assembly GCF_025860055.1). Lineage (NCBI taxonomy): Eukaryota > Metazoa > Chordata > Actinopteri > Cypriniformes > Catostomidae > Xyrauchen > Xyrauchen texanus. Next base: position 34,775,440 of record NC_068279.1, read on the forward strand.
TTCCTCTCTTCCCTCACCTTAACTTTGAAGTATTGGGCATGAAGACAGACAGAAGGAAAGAAAAGCAGACTTACTGTACTAACTGGTGTATATATACAGCACACAGAGTTATGTAAAAGTCTATAAATGGCTTTAAAGTGTTTCGAAATGGCAATTTTGTTTCTGCTTCAGTGCACTATGTATTTGTCATCTTTTTTTTCTTCTGTTTTTGAAATTGAAACCAACATATCATGAAACACCTGGGAGCATAATGATAATTTTTGCTCTACAAATTCCAAACTGTACATAAGACGGGTCTCTTTGCACCATTAATCCAAGGATTCGTTAAGTTCTAAAATATCCTGCAAGCTAACTAATCATTTTGATTGAAGCAAATACAGCAGAAATATGGTTTTAGAAACAATGCATGCAAGAATACATTACCCATTCCCTCTGACCCTTCACAGTCCTTATCTATATCACGCTTCTATCTCAGAAACTTTCTCTGAACCTCAAAGTAATAAAGAAAAGTTCAACTTTCTCTTACCAAGTGTACATTTAACTTCTAAAAAGCGCATAGCTGATGCAATCATCGTGGTTTGAGCCTTCTCTTCATGGCATTTAAATAGCACCTGAGCACGCTAACACATATTGTGGTTGGAAGAAAACTTGCAGTGAAGTGTTGACTCGTATGGGGACAAATTTGGTAATTTGCATGTTCTGTTGGGCAAACAGCGCATGAACGCTACACCTTTGATTCATTATAGATGAACCACAAGTAGCACAACACGGTTAAGCCTTTGTGCAGAATGCTGCTGCTCTGGTTTCAGTATTAAAGCTGTGTGCTGGAAAAAGCCACCCCAGTTCCAGTTACCCTACCTAAAGCCTTTATGTCCCCTGTCAATACACCTGTACTCTGTCCCACTAACTAATGAAGGCCTAAATCGCAGTTAGTGTTAAATGGCAGTAAAAGTTGAAAACTATATTTGCTTAAGTTCCATACTTGTATAAGCATGGCTTAAAGGGCATAATCTCAGAAGACATCTCTGTCTCTGAGGTTAAGGTGTAACTGTAATGCATACTCTGCCAGCAGGGGCGCACTAAGGCCTTCACACCAATGAGCCAACCCTCTATATCATTGCTAAAAAACTATAGCATAAATGAAATAAATAATTTAACAAATGCTACATGCATTAAAAAGCAACAAGCCTGTATATATAAAAAAAGAATAATAAAAATAGTTCACACACAAATGAAATATCGTTCCAAACCTGTATGACTTTCTTTTTCCATTGAACACAAAGGAAGATGATAGAATTGTCTGGACTGAAAAATCTTCAATCCATCTTTGTTTCCAAAGAAATTGTAGTGAGTTTGGAACAACATAAGTGTGAGTAAATTACCAGTATATATATATTTATATATATATATATATATCTATACAGACATGCAAATATCTAAATTAACCAGTAAGAACGCTGGCACATACTGATGAGAGTCCACCTGATATTTTCAATCTGTCTCCTTTATTTCTGCATTCACATTTCTGAAATAGACATGTCCTGCTGCTTCCCGAATTAAATTAGATGGATCACTGTTGTGTCTTTGCATATGTCACCCTTCAGCTCAAAGTTCCCTTTGTCTAACACTAAAAGCTGGAAAAAATAATTTTAATAAAAAATACACCTATAATGATTTTTTCTCCTTTGAACGGCTGGAAACTAATTTACTCATAACCTCGGCAAAACTTGCACAGTTATTTCATTGTTTCAACACTTTTTTCAGGACGGGGGCACTAAAAAAGTTGCCAACATCACATTTTTCTGTCTCCAGACTCAGAGTGCCAACCGGTGTTTCCTGAGCTAGTGCAGATGTCGGGCTGTAACAGATGTTGGGTATTATGGACAGGCAATAGAAAAATCTTACTGTATTTTCTGATATTTATGCTGGCCATATAATAGTTGCTGCACCAGACAGTCTGCATTTTCAGTGCATGGGGGTGTAGGGGTGGGTGGGGTTAAGTAACAATCAAATAATTTGTAATGTGTTTAGCTTAAGGGTTTGTTTTTTTGTACAAAATCTAATTGGACCAGGGCAACTGTTTTGTTTTTTTGTTTTTTTTTACCTGAGACTTGAACTGAAAAGACCCACACTATGCAACAGACACTGCATAACTGACTTGCACTTAGAACCACATCACAATGAAAAGGTTGTGCTTTTATAACAAGCCTTAAATATCAATTCACAAAGCTCTGACAACTTAAATACGGGTTTCTCAAATTGGTGTGTTGTGACCCAATAATTGTTTGCTGGTTTGCTCTGATAGGTTTATAGATAGCAGAAAAACTATTCTTAATGCAAATATGAAATAAAATTGACCACAAAAAGGTTGCTTGTTTGGTGCCACTTGGTCAAAGCTAGCCAAATTAGACAGATGCCAACATGGGCAGGTCTTCATCCTTGAAACTGAACAATTAAGCAAAAAATAATATGACAAATATAAAATAAAATGACCCATAGTACATGAAATACAGGTTCACTTGCAACAAGGATAAACATTGTTTGCCCCAGCTACAATGGGTTCTGTATAGTAAAATATTGGCTTAATAAATATGACAAATAATCAATACATTTAAAATATATAAAAATAAATACATACACAAATAATAACACATTTTCAATTTAAAGACTTTAAAAATGTTGTTTACTATTATATGATAAAAAAAAACTTGGTACCGAGTTGGGGCATAACACTCTGGGTCCAGGAGCAAAACCAGTTGAGATCTACAAATGTGAAGTTCTTTACTGTAAAAAAACAAGTGACTTTTTAAATGATACATTTCATTGTCATTTGCAAAAATTATTGGATCACACATCCTCATTATGTTTTCAGGAAAAGTAAATAATTTCCTATCCAGACTTCCTGGATACTTGTCCTTTTCTCCATATCGCTGCACCCTTTTTTCACGTCATTTCGCAGAGGCGTTTTGTGGCCCGTTCTGCGTAACGTGGTGGCTCATTTCAGCTTATCGCGGCCTATTCGGCCCGTTTCACAGCCAGCCTGGTTCTCTTGATGGCCAGACCGCCCCTGAAAGTGCATCGGGAAAATGTCTGGTATGCCAGATTACCAATCAAGCCCTGACTGTAAAACATTAACACAATGTAGTTTGACATACAGTATATATGGGAATATCTTGCTACTATATGTCTAAAAAAAACGTTTTAAATACCTTAAGATACAATGCCAATAGTGCCAGAAATTAACGGGGACTTGGGGCAAAAATGCCACCGAAATTGACAAAAATATAATTGAAATTCAAAATAGGGGCAAAAAATTTCCACGCAAACAGTCCCTGTGTTTTATTAATAATATCTGATACAATTACAGTTATAAACATTGCAGTCTTCTTTTGACTATTCACTGAAAATTATTACATTTCCCGAGATCCGGTTCCTCACACTATTGCACGCACAGGTGGGCTCTCCGCTTATCAATCCGCATCAGTTTGGTATTGTACTCCCACGGTCAATTCCGTGACCATTCACCCCTCTAGTTCACAATGAACTGTTCTCGCGGGTAACACTCTCGCTCATGATGCTGTGCTGTACTTATCTGCCCTGTGCTTCTGTCTGTCTGAAAAGCCTCACCCGCTAGAGGACAAAAGTGCGTAAGTGATGGATGTTATATAAGAAGGTATAAGAAATCACAAAACATAATGTAAACAAATGATACAATTTACTTAATAATATCTCAATATTTTAAATAACCATAATGTTAATTAAGACATTATTATTACAACTGTGAAATAATACATATACAGAACAACCACTTTTAGTGTTTGAATCAATCATATCTCTCACTAAACACAGTGTGAAATGTTTATTTTTGCCTTATTTTATTCAGTTGGCATGTAGGAGTTGATAAATGTTTGCTTAATAATCTCATTCCATATCTGGATAATTGCTGCAATATCATAGAGGATACATTTCCTCTATGATATTGCATTATATTAGTTTTGTACAGTATGTTAACGTAATAGCCAAAACACTTGGACATATGTTAATGAGAATAAACCTGAAAAAGGAATGTGTTTCAGTCACAATGCACATTATGTAGATTAGAGATGATTTAGAGACATGTTACAAATGGCTATTTCTATGTAAAAACATTTTGTATTCTTAAATTGTTCTGTTTGTCATGAATCCTCTTGCAGCAATGCAGCTCTTTGGCATTTAGAAGCTGCAAGTTTAGGACCTGTGAGGAGTCTGTTTCTCAAACTAGAGACTGTGATGTACTTGTCTTTTTGTTGAGCATCTGGGCCGTCCACATCCCTGTCTATCCTGGTTTGAGATTATTTTTTCAATACAGTAATGCATGGAATAGCCTTCTGTGGCAGGGCGGGGGGGCGGGGCCAGGTCGTGATTCCGCACACCCGGCCCTTAATCAGGCTAATCAAGCCTCCATGAGGGATAAAGGCTGACCGGCGATGGCAGTACGACAGAGAGAGAGCGAGAGTTACAGGCAGCTGTCCGACACCTGTGTGTCATACTGCCGTCTCAGGTTGATTAGGGGCTGGGTGTGCGGAATCAAGACCTGGCCCGCCCTCCGTGCTGCCACACCTTCATCTCTCTAAATAAATAGTCTTTAGGAGAAAATATAATTTCAAGAGAAATGTGCTTCTATTTGACTATTTCTAAAACCAAAATTTGACTTGCAAGTGTAAAGCAACTTGTAAGAACTCAATACCTCAGCAAATAGGGCAAAATCCTACTGTATTGTGATTTCCACATGATAACTCAACCATCTTTAATTGTTCCAATAATAAGAAAATGTTCTTGAGTACCAAATTAGCACTTTAGAATGCTTTTATAAGGAATAGGTGACACAGTATATGTTTGCCATCACGGGAAAAGGGAAAATGTAATAAATTCAACTTAAACAGTTTTGTCAGTAATAATAAATTGCATTTAATGATTTTGACAGTATTTTTGGTCAATTTAATGCATCCATGGTGAAAGGAAGCATCCGTTTCTTTCAAGAACAAAAATGTCATTCTGTTCTAAAAATGGAAGCGCATATACTATATATAATATAATTTTCATAAAGTAACTCGTAACATAATTACTTGAGTAGTTTTTCGGCAAACTACTTATTTACTCTTACTAGAGTCATAATATTTCTCAGAACTTCTACTTGTACTCAAGTGAATTATTTATTCAGTAGCAGTACTTTTACTTAAGCAAAAAAATAATAATTACTCTTTCCACCACTGATCTAACATCATCGGAGATTTTTTTGCATGTCAGTAAACTGCTCTCCCACAGATGCCTACATAAGCTTCACACTGGAGAATACAGAAGCATAGGCGTGCAGCGCACCGACTCTTGACGAGTGATGCTGGGTGTACACATACCAGCGGAGAGCTGCTCTGTTGAACGGATGCCGTCTAAACCTCTTTGTGCCTTCAATAGCACCCCAGACTCATTCTTATTCAAACAAGATGAGACTGGAGGCAGGCAACAGAGATTAGCCAGAGATCAAAAGGCGGTGAAGCACTTGTGTTTTGTAGATTCAGACGGGTCCCATCCAACATGTAAGATCCACGGAGGAACGGAGCGCTGCACATATGCCACCCTCTCCAAGGGGCAGATAGAATTATGATGAGAGAGAGAGAGACAAAATAAAGAAAGAACTGAATAATGACAGACGGCCAAGACTACAGCCCCAATGTGAAATATTGGAATTAGATTATGAAAAAGAGAAAGGGTGCAGAAAGAGAAGAAAAACTAAGCCGTTACCGCAAGCAATTGTAGCAGAACAAAGACTATTCTCCCTTTTTTTACTGCTGGAGATATGTAACTGCTTCCATGTGTTTAATATGTCACCGTTTGCTGTAAATTTGTTTTAAATATGAAATACTCCTCTGACAGACAATAATTTAGTCGTGTAACCTAAGAACATAGCATCTGGATCTGCAATATGCAACATAAGGATGGTAACTACTGTGACGCCTGTGTGCCAACTGTGATTAATATAAATAAACGTGGGGAATACATTTCTTGGCTCCGTATATGTTCGTAGTTAATGCAGGCTTAATAGCTGCATCAGTACGCAAACAGGTTCGTCTTTGTCTCACACTTACCGGCAAGTAGTGGTACTTCAGTTCTCAGCTAAATCCAGATCACTCATGCTTGCAGACACTGATAAATAAGAGGAAAACCGTACAAGGTAGCTTGCCATATTTGTGTTATTTCCAGTTAATTTGGGGCTATTATGGATTTTGCAAATAATGTGAGCCTACGGGTGTTAGGAGAAGGGGACTAGCAATAGGAAAACACGCACACACAAACAGACAAACTCAATCCTGACATAGCCACTGGTGAATAGACAGAGAAGTATTCAAACAGAAAAGGGTGCCTCCTCTACAAAGTGCACCACCTTTGCTGCAAGAAAACAACACTCTTTTCCAACCACAATGCAGATCAAAGATTCATATTTATTTATTTATTTCGGCAGTGAGAAAGTTTTTCAAACGACAAACATGGGAGCTTTGGTAAACTGGGTCAGAGCTGCCTGGGCTGTGTCTCCATGGGGTGGGTTGGTGGGGGTGCAGAATGTCACACCCCGAACACCCAAGAAGAGAGGGATTAGGTGGCATAAAGCTTGTGAGAGATACTTCCTTAAAAATATGCTGCCTCAGAAATATTATTCTCAGAATGAATAAACTATCCTAGAAGAAGAAACCAAAATAATTGGGATTTTATTGTCAAAGGACTGAATTAATGTCAAAACTAAGTTCAGTTACATTGTTGCATCTTGAACAGGGGCGTAACTTGAGGGATGGCAGGTTGGGCAGCCGCCCTAGGGCCTGGGGTGAGATGTGACCTGTAACGGTTGACCAAAAGAAACCATTAAGTGGACCCGAGGGGTGATGAAAAAAGGCCCTCCAATATCAGTATCAGTGTGTTATATTTTGCATCTCTTTTTGCATTTCGGACATATTGTTTTCTGAATAATATAGCCATTCATCTTTATTAATAAAAATAAGGGAAAATGTTTTTGTAAAATGTGGTTCTCAATGTTCCTTTGATTTCAAACTCTCCCTACATTTCCCCCAAGCTCTAAAGTTCTCATTTGCAATCTGTTCAAATTGTTCACGCTGGTTCTGCTAGCATAAGCTCACCAATTCCCTTGTTATTTCAAACTTAAATTAGCAATGTCAAACTTCTACTAAGTCCAGAGTGATACAAATTAATATTGATTATGTCATGGTGACTTGCTCCAAAGTGAGGAGAATCTAATACAAACACTGTGCGGAGGCTAGGTAGTTTCCCCCATGCTTCAATTCCAACCAAGCAAAGTGTTGCTGGATTCAATTACTCTAAACAGGAGTAATAATGAAGTCTGACTTTGAGGAAATATGGCAACATAAAAGCACCACATAATTTTAGTATTCCTGAGTCCTGTGCCTCTGATATATTTTAGAATATGTCTATCCCTCACTGTACTTATACAATAAGTACAAAACATTATGTGGATTTTAAGTTTTTGTTTGTCCTGAAATTACTGTTTTAGACCCCCACACTTCACAGCTCATTCTGAATTCTTAAGTCCTTTCCTACAAAAGTATAAAGCTACAAAAAATATAATTTTTTTGGCTGTGCCCGGTCACTGTGCAGTTCTCGATTTTTCCACAGACACAATGTTTCGGCTAATCACGTGAGGGGAAGGAGGAAGAGAAGAGCTTGAAGGGAAAAACTCACCGGTGCCGATCTTGTGCTTTCCCAGGAAGTCACACCTTGCAGGTCCAGCTGTAGGCCAGGTTAATCAAACCATTACAAAACTTAATAAAAAAAAGAAAAAACAAAACCAAACAAATGCCCTGCATTAATATAGCCAGACCAGCTGGCTTTGAACGAAAACCCTGATCTGGGTTGTGTTGCCCTGCAAACTCGCTTGGATCTGAAATGGTTGCTATGTGTACCCACAGAAATGAGTCACTTGCTCCCTAAACCCCCCTCCCCCCCACACCCCCAAGGGAAAAGGTTGATCGTTATATTTATGGTCCCATTGCAAAAGTATTAGCAAGTGTCTTATCTCCACCTGTTCCTGTCGCTCCAGTCATGGAGGTATATTTAGGTTTTAGAGATGTCAGTGGCAACCAGACCTTTGTCTTTGCTGGAATGGCAGTCCAGGATTGCTGTCCCCTGCATAATATAAAATAATATAATATAAAACAAAATCAATCAATCAGTCAGTCAGTCAGTCAGTCAGTCAGTCAGTCAGTCAGTCTGTCTGTCTGTCTGTCTGTCTGTCTGTCTGTCTGTCTGTCTGTCTGTCTGTCTGTCTGTCTGTCTATCTATCTATCTATCTATCTATCTATCTATCTATCTATCTATCTGTCATCTAGTGGAGTAAAACCACACTGTCCATTCCTGTATATGCCATCAATTGGCTGTATCTCTTTACAGTTCAAACTTACAAAAAAACACATAATGTCAGGGTCAAAACATGAATTTTCAAGCTGAATTTATAACAATCTAATTATAAATGATATTTTAACCTGAAATAGCACAACAACAGGGAAGACAGCCATTTACGGCTTCAAACATTTATTCCCAGTAGGTCACAGAATTCCATTCTCTCTGTGACATCACATTTGTATTGACTATCCTGGGGATATCTGACCTTTAATGGGAATTGGTTTTGATTTGATGGAATTTGAGTTCATCATATATGGCTACAATATCTTAATGGGAGTTGAATTGGTGTGGGACACAAAAAAATATGATATTACAAAGCAGTAAAGCTGTGCGCTTACTGTAAAAAAGGGAGGAGGAAACTGTTGAGGATAAATATGATTAATTGTCCCTTTCTGTTCTGAGCACTTCCCATGCATGTTGAATCTAAGGCTTCAATATGATTCAAGAAAACACTGTTTCACAGTGAACATGGCTATGTGAACAGATTTACAGTAAATCTCCATCACTTGCCATGTGTTGTAAATAATAATGCATATTGATTTATATGGGATATTATAAACCAAATATGACACATGGACTATTGTTGAATCTTTATTATTGAAAACTGAAAGTTTATTGATGTCACTATTGTTGTGAACAATAATATTAGGGTTAATTTTGCTCCCGTTGACTTAGTGATGTCCCTAGAAATTGTGTTAATACCGCATAATTACTGCATAACCAGCCTAATTTTAACTTTAATAAACTTGTTGAAATCAATCTAAAAATAAGAAACTCACAGAAAAATCACTTAGCAATGGAAATCAGATCCTGACAGAGATGAGGAAAATAAAGAAGGCAATTTTTACATTACATCTCACAAATGGTACATTATTTCTCACAATTACTACTTTATAACTCGTAATAATCAATTGTGAATTTACTTCTTGCAATTAATTATTACATGAAATAAAGTCACAATTGTAATGTGCATAGTCAGGATTACATTTTTATCTTTCCCTCTGTGTCAGGATCAAAGTACCATACTTATCAGAGATATCTTGAAGTGAAAATCAGCCCTTCTTAATACATACACATACCTGAATACTTCTGTCGCACTCTTCACTGAAATTTTGTTAAACGTAGCGGTGCTCTGAGAGTTCACCTCTACATTTAACAACACAGCATTTCACCTCAAAAAAGCATACTGGATTGATATTCTAATGTTGAGCACCACTCAAAGCAATCATATAAGAATACAAACATAGAAATAAATAAATAAGGTGGCATTATGTCAAATTAAACTCAATTATTTATATTTGACAAATAAATAGCAAACTCTAACAATCTAACAATATACTGTATGTCTCTTGATTGTAACCTTTGAAAGGATGAATGTAAAGATAATCCATACAGCTAGATAGGGCTTTTATGTAATGATAAACAAGCTGGAACCAAGTCACACTGTTCTCTCACATTGTTATTTTTTACTGCCACTAACATGCTTATGCTATGCTATTTCTTATTCTCTATGTTGAAGTAAAGCAGAAAGTTCAGCACTTCCATTGAAGATGAATGAGCAAAATATTGCTATCCTCTAAACAAAGAATCACATATTATTTTATTGCAATCCAGACATCAATATATTATCTTGTCAACAGGTCCCATACTACCCTCATTCAGTATTCAGGTCAACAAAGGTCTTGGCTGGATAAGTGCATGTCTGAGTCAGTACACCTTTCTCTATTCTCCCTCTTTGCTGTGTCTCTCCTCTGCACTAAATTACTCATAGACAGTTCTTTCTAATATTTAATAAACCAATATTCAGGCTGAATGTCTCTCTCTCCACTGGCAAGCTAATGACTGTGTGTAAGGGCCAGGCGCAGTTAGAGTGCTCATTGCTGGACAGGCTGCGTTTTCCAGTAGCAGCAGAAGCAGCAGCAGCATGCAGGAGTCTGCCTGTCTGTGCAGCTCTTAAGGAAAGAGGACCAGTGTGGCTATGCACAGCAGCAGAGACGCCCCAGCCATCAACCACAGGAGCCAGCCCGGCTCCCCCCATGAGGCACACTGACTGGACCCAAGTGTTTGCGTGTGAGGGAGAAAAAGAGAGAGAATATGAGTCAGATTTGTTGGATTTTTTATGTGTATATTTAAGTGTGGCTGTATTATACACTATGTGTTATCTTAAGGTGACAGAAGACTATCAGGAAGCCCGAAATGGCATATTTGTTTTCTTTAAGCCTTTAACGCAATTAGAATTTTTGTTTAATCATTGGCAGCACATTAACAGTAATTATCTTGATTAATTTACTGACAGATTTATATTTTTGTGTCCATGATTATTTTTATTGCAGCGGAGTGCAAGTGAAAGTATCAAAATATCACTGTAATATTTCAAATAATAAAAAAATTATTTAATTAAAAACACTCAACTACTGTACTTAAATATTTAACTATCACTTTGTATTATATTTAACTTACTAACATCTAATTTGACTCAATAAATTACAAAATTGACTCAAAAAATAATGGTCCTGGAGGAACGTTGTCTCGTTTCACTGTGTAATGTACTAACTCTATATGGTTGAACGACAATAAAAACCACTTGACTTGACTTGACTAAAGTATTATGAATAAAGAAATACAAACAACATTCATTTGTCAAAGCTGTGAATGTAATTCTGCATTTGTTTTGTGGTTTTGGCAATAATCAAAATCATCTGGCCATTTTAATATTGTAAATATCCCCAATAACATATGTCAGAGCACATGTTATGTACTATTTAGCTAACTCTCAGCAACTGTGTTTCTGTGTTGGAAATTCAACTGGTGGTCTCTATATCAATGGTACTGAGTGGCGTGGGCAGGTTCGAGTCAGCCCTCTCCTTAACACAAGGTCGCTCTGTGTGTGTCCTGCCCAAGAGACTGAGGGAAGCACAGGTTCAACATGCATATATCCATCCATCCATACACACACATATGCGTCTGCACATGCTAAACACATCGTATGATTCCATGTTCCATGCTAAAACTCAACTCCAGTCTGTAACATACTGATGAAATCTTAGCCTGAATAGATCTGATGAAGTACAGAAAAGGGAAAAGGATTAGAGAAAGGGGGAAGGAAAGAGCGGGAGACAGAGAGCTGGCGAGAGGTAGGAGTCTGCACACCTCTTTCCAAAAACAATATTTTGACTGAAAGGTTAGCCATCTGGATCTTCTGAAGGCAGGATTACGGCTGGTGCCTCAGCTTATTTTTTTCCCCTATTACCACTCTGGTTGCCACAGACACAGCCACTGGCTTGCATGGAGACACTCTATGATGACAACCACCCTGCTGCTTCATGAACAGCTCTCAAAACTACAATAGGTTATCTAAGCATGCTTTAAAATAGACTTTGTGTGATACCTGGAAAACATATTACTTAAGACCAACGTTACTGTCCATAAATGCATTCAGCATTGAAACTAGATAGATAGATAGATAGATAGATAGATAGATAGATAGATAGATAGATAGATAGATAGATAGATAGATAGATAGATAGATAGATAGATTGATTGATTTTGTTTTTTATTATATTACATTCACAAAACACTGAATGTACGACTAATATAGCTTAATTTTTATTTGTTTCATTTGAAAATGCAGTAGATCTTCACAGAAATCTCTGTCTCCTCAGCACTTACCGAGCTCGAACCTGAATACTCTGGCATGTGTCCATGGCAACCTGAGAGCACATTCAACCTTTCCCTCTCACTCACTCATTCTCTCCGAGCATGCCCTGAGCACTCTGAAAGTGGCAGCTTTTATCTTGTAATTAGATGGACGGAACTCACCTCAAGGTAAGTGCAAGTGGAGCAAGACCCCACATTGCCCTTTGATCCAAGTTATCACTGTACTGTATATCTGATTAATATTCCAGGATTTATTCTAAAGACTACATTTAATAAGGTTATGGGACTGTAGTTCTCATAGATTGTTCTTGTCTTTACTTAATATGCGGAAACAAAAATAAGGCATTTGGAGGTTGATTCTCCCTAAAAAGTTTAAACACTGTGGCTCTGTCAATTATAACTTTGTTTAATTGAGCATCCTGACAAGCCTGACACTGCAATATTGGCTAAACCAGTGGTGTGAATTTGAGGAAGGATTATTTGTTTTTGTCTTACCAATGGCAGAGAGGTGGAGAGCTCCAGAACAACACGATCACACAGGAAGTCGGCATGTTGTTTCCAAATATTTCAGTAGCCTATGATCAGCCTTATAATGCCGACTCACTAACAAGTAACATCTCCCATCAGACATTTTTGCATCGGCTCCAGCATGTTTACCTTCCTTTGTAGTGCAACCGGTAGTGCGTTGCATCAGGAGTGTAGTAGATCTGGGTTCGCATCCCACATTGCAACCAGGAAGTAATCACGTTTGCATAGTCAGTGACAAGCACGATTCAAAGGTAGCATTTTAACCCCAAACATTACATTTTTACTCTACTGATGGTTAGGTGTAGGTTTGGGTTAGCCCATAAAGTTTATAAAATATGCATTCCTCTTTACTGTTTCACATGCTTTACAGCTCAAAACAACTCACTTTTCAACTCACTTTTGGCACCCCTCAGTGGACAATACACCCTGAAAATGGAGCTGACACTTGCCCATACCATATGCCAAAAGGTTCCCTTTGAAAATGGTTGATAAAGGGGTTTGTTAATGACTTATAATGCCTATACAAATGCATTGTAAATTATTTACATGCAGTTACAACAATATGAATAAAAAAGTTTACATTTCTACGACATTGCCAAGTGTAAAATAGACAGATTTATGTTATAAATGCTTAATTAAGGTCTGTATTACAACTTATTTGAAAACCATGAAATGTAATAATTTCAGATTTATGTCATGACGCAGCAAAAACAAAAGATTATTATCGAGAGAATAAAACTTGTTTTGTTTGTATTCATTACACTAATGTCTTGACTCATGTCACTTTGCTTGTCAAGTTGGTGACAAAAGTATGCCTCTACTCAGAGTGGTAACCTACATATCAAAGATGGACAGTCTCAGCCAAACATCTTTCAGGACTTCATACTCATCCACAGCAATAGTGTATACCTGTAACTTTGATTTCCCACACTAATCAAAAGTATTACTATATTCTTTATTTCCTTTCATTTTATTGGTCATTTATGAATTAAGTGACACTATCTGTACCTTAACATAAGGTGGATTTCCAAACTTAATTAGTAACCTTAATAAGGCACCAAAATGCAAGCTGGACATCCATGGCCTTGGTTTATTGGTTTATTGAGTTTAATCTCACTATAGTCCATTTTTTGCATCATGACATAAATCATTATGAAATTCCAAGTACCTTTATTAACACACACACACACACACACACACACACACACACACACACACACACATATATATATATATATATATATATATATATATATATATATATATATATATATATATATATATATATATATATAATTTTAAAACATGTGAGTTTAAATTGGCTCAATATCTGGCAAGTATTGCATGAAAGTTACACTTTATATTCCTGTTGTTATAACTGTATATAAATGATTTATAATGCATTTATAGATTAGTTATTAGTCCTTAATTAACCCCTTTTATAAACCCCTTTTATATGATTTTATAAATCATAATGTAAATTTTCCGATTGTATCAGTCTGTCCAAAAAACATTTTAAAACATTGATTATTTTTGATTATTGTTGATGCTACTGTTGTATAAATTACACATTTCACCTAGGTGAACACGGTGAGACAGAACAATGCAGTGCAGTGCATGACTTTTTGGAGGGGTGATGGAAGGACCCCAATCTTACCCAAGACAAGCACCTAAATGAGACCTTTCATGTGTCCTATTTCACATGCTGAATATACGAAATGCATACATATGTACACCCTTCTGTTTCTCTCCATCCCAATCTCTTTGCAGCTCTGTCTTCACTTTAGGAAAAGTGTGTGACAAGTAGCACAGATGGAGTGTGAGGAGAGAGGTCTTCTCGGGTACGTTTCATGGTGTATTTGGCTGCGCCTTGCAGCTGATGATTTAGGTGTCATAATAGATGTTCCCATAATAGCTCTTAATCCAATGGACACTTCCAGAGCAGCATCCCTCACAAAGCTCTCTCTTTCCATCTAGAACGAGTCAATCAGCAGCCTCAGGCATCCTTTTTTTAAGTGACAACTAGTCCAATCACACAGCCTTCTCAGTATCACTGATTTAAAGGACTTGTCAAACATATTAGCTGCTAAGTGAAGAATAAAATTGGCAAACTGGTTGATAAAGTGAATCCCGCTCACTAAAGCTCCTGTGGGTAAATTGGACTGATTCTTTTTCTCTCTCTCTCTCAGAGGTCTTTAATTAATGTTCATGCTTTGAATTTTGGCAATTGTCACTTAAAACATGCGTAAAAATGGGTTTTAACCTGAAGGCTATTTCTATCACCATTTTTCTGTCCCTGACTAAATATTGGTGGCAGATTATTTAGGTTGAAAGCCAAAAACACAAAGATAAAGTCCTGGTCTCTTCTTTTGTGCAAATTTAGCTCTTGTAAACGTGTAGATGAAACAATAGCTCCAATGATGTTGGTGTGATTTGTGATGTAAGCATTCTTGGCATCTTTTAAAGTTGAAATAACTAGTCAGCCAAACTTTGGTTCCAAATGTATGGTTATCCTCCAAAATCCTAGATGATGTTTTTCACCAAAAGTTATGTAAATATACTTATTTAACATCTTGCACATAGTACTACAAAGGAAAATAAAGATTATCATGTTATAATGTTATCACCAACACCAGATACATATAGTAAATGATGTCCAAATGCACCTTCAACAAATGAAGTTTAGTTTATATTCACATCAATAGAATTTGGTTTTTGATCCAGGTCATTGTCACGAACCCCGCTCCTCTGCCCCATCCCCGCTTTGTCGCACACACACTCACTCCCTCGACCTCACTCCCTCGCTCCGCCCCCTCGAGCTTTTCACGCTCTTTTTGCTCGCTCGAGCCCTCACGCCCACTTTGCTCCTACTCACCCACATGCTCGTAGGTTATCTCCCTTCCTCGAGTTTCTCACGCGCTTCCAATCCTCCTGCACATTAGTTTCACCTGCACTCGTCTCATCACCTGTCATGGTTTACACCTGCACTCGCCCCTATATATATCACCACCCTTTCGCTGCACGGGTGTTGGTTATTGTATTTAGTTTCCCGTGTCTTTGCCCCCCGCTAGTCTCGTCTAGTTTTGCTCTCCTCTTGTTTACCTCTTAGCTTGCCAGCTCCCCTTGTTCCCCTGTCTTTTGCTCCCACTAGTTATTCTATATCTTGATTCCCCGGCTCTCCACCTCACGCTCCCCTTGACTACTCTTCACTGGATTTGCCCTTGTTTTGTACTGTTGCTTTGCTTTGTGAATAAAGCAGTTTTTCCCCGACATTGTGACTGTCTCAACTTGTGTGCGCTACAGAATAACCAACCTCACCATTGACAGTCACAATGCCCCGCGCTAAGGATTCGCGCAGCTCACTAGAGCGGAGAAGCATGTCACATTTGGCGCGAGGAGCTACAGTGTGGAGAGATGACCACGCGCTCACGGCCCAGGGGCAGCAGGTATGCGCTATTTCTGATTTGTTTCACCCAATTTCACCTGTGTCTGCCCCTGAGTCCTTTTATGCCTCCAGTGCATTTCTGAGCGCCGTGCACTCTCCACCCCCGGAGAGGTTTTATGGCTCTTCGGACGCTGACCAAGGGGTTTTCATGCGAGGCAGCGGTTGTGTAACTCATAACCCCGCCCTCGACATTAAGGAGCCAGCGGCCCGACTCTTGGGGTTAGCGTCAGGGAGTCAACCCTTGGAGGTTTATGTTATTGATTTTTGTGCCCTGGCCAACCAGGTGAATTTTGATGAGGTGGTTCTGAAAGACATTTTTCAATATGGACTGAATGAGCCAGCCTCATCATACATGCCTGGTGGTCGCTGCTCTCTCAACCTGGCTCAGTTTACTGACCTCGCCCTGCTGTGCGTTGGTTCCTCGTTTACTGTGGGGGAGGCAGATACTGAACCAGCGCTCCACACCACGGCCCCCCGAAGCCTGACACGGCCCTAGTCCCGACAACTGCCACGGCCAACGAGCCAGCACCCACGGCCCATGAGCCAGCGCCCATGCCCGCCACGGCCAACGAGCCAGCGCCCATGTCGGCCACGGTCAGCCAGCCAGCGCCTGTAGCCTCGACCGCCCCCATGGCCACATCCCCTGTTGGCCGAAGACGTCAGAGAAGGAAGAGGGCCCCTTCTCCCCAGTCTCGTCTTGTGCTCAAGACCGCAGAGGTTCCCTCAGAGTCTTCCACGGCTCTGCCGGGTTCTGCTCCGCCCCCGGAGTCTTCCACGGCTCTGCCGGGTTCTGCTCTGCCCCAGAGTCTTCCACGGCTCTGCCGGGTTCTGCTCCGCCCCCAGAGTCTTCCACGGCTCTGCCGGGTTCTGCTCCGCCCCCAGAGTCTTCCACGGCTCTGCCGGGTTCTGTTCTGCCCCCAGAGTCTTCCACGGACCTGCCAGCCTCTGCTCGCCCCTCAGAGCCCTTGCAGGCTCCTCCTCTCAAGCCTCCCAGGGCTTCTCCTCACGAGTCTTTCATGGCTCCACCCCTCAAGCCTCTCACTGCTTTGCCTCACGAGTCTTTCATGGCTCCACCCCTCAAGCCTCTCACGGCTTTGCCTCTCGAGTCTCTCAGGGCTCCTCCCCCTCCTTCCAAGCCTCTCAGGGCTTCTCCTCTAGAGTCTTTCATGGCTCCATCCCTCAAGCCTCTCACGGCTTCGCCTCTCGAGTCTTTCAGGGCTCCTCCTCCCCTCGAGCCTCTCAGGGCTCCACCCCTCGAGTCTTTCATGGCTCCACCCCTCAAGCCTCTCACGGCTTCGCCTCTCGAGTCTCTCAGGGCTCCTTTCCCTCTCAAGCCTCCTAGGGCTTCTCACGAGTCTTTCATGGCTCCACCCCTCAAGCCTCTCACGGCTTCGCCTCTCGAGTCTCTCAGGGCTCCTCCCCCTCTCAAGCCTCTCAGAGCTTCCCCTCTCGAGTCTTTCAGGGCTCCTCCTCCCCTCAAGCCTCCCAGGGCTTCTCCTCATGAGTCTTTCATGGCTCCACCCCTCAAGCCTCTCACGGCTTTGCCTCTCGAGTCTCTCAGGGCTCCTCCCCCTCTCAAGCCTCTCAGGGCTCCTCCTCCCCTCGAGTCTTTCAGGGCTCCTCCTCCCCTCGAGCCTCTCAGGGCTCCGTCCCTCGAGTCTTTCATGGCTCCACCCCTCAAGCCTCTCACGGCTTCGCCTCTCGAGTCTCTCAGGGCTCCTCCCCCTCTCAAGCCTCTCAGGGCTTCCCCTCTCGAGTCTCTCAGGGCTTCTCCTCTCGAGTCTTTCAGGGCTCCACCCCCTTCCAAGCCTCTCAGGGCTTTGTCTCTCGAGTCTTTCATGGCTCCCCCCCTCGAGCCTCTCGAATCTTCCAGGGCCCCACCTCTAGAGCCTCTCGAGTCTTCCACAACCTTTTTCCCCGAGCCTCTCACGGCTCTACTCCCAGAGACTCCAGAGCTTCCTACAGCTCCGCCTCCCGAGCCTCCTACGGCTCCGCCTCTCGAGCCTCCTACGGCTCCGCCTCCCGAGCCTCCTACGGCTCCGCCTCCCGGGCCTCCTACGGCTCCCCCTCCAGAGCCTCCCACGGCTCCACCTCCCGAGCCTCTCACGGCTCTGCTCCCAAAGACTCCAGAGCTTTCTACGGCTCCGCCTCTCGGGCCTCCTATGGCTCCCCCTCCAGGGCCTCCCACGGCTCCACCTCCCGAGCCTCTCACGGCTCTGATCCCAAAGACTCCAGAGCTTTCTAGAGCTCCGCCCCTCGAGCCTGCTACGGCTCTACCCCCCGAGACTACAGAGCCTGCCAGGTCGTCGCCTCGGGGACCTCCCATGGCGCCACCTCCCTTGGCTCCACCTCCAGAGCCTTCCAGGCCTACCTTGCTAGAGCCTCCCACGGCGCCACCGTCATCGGTTCCACCCCCTGAGCCTTCCAGGCCTTCGCCCCTAAAGCCTCCTTCGGCTCCACCTCCAGAGCCTTCCAGGCCTACCTCGCTGGAGCCGCCCATGGCGCCACCGTCATTGGCTCCGCCTCCTGAGCCTTCCAGGCCTTCACCCCTAAAGCCTCCTTCGGCTCCACCTCCGGAGCCTTCCAGGCCTCCGCCTCTAGAGCCTCCTGCGGCACCACCTCCTTCTGCCCTGTCTCTTGGGCTCCCCATGGCGCCGCCTCCTCAGCCTCTCAGTACCCCACCTGCCGAGTCTCTCACGGCTCCGTCTTCCAAGGCTCCGCCTCCCAAGTCCTCCACGGCTCCGCCTTTCACGGCTCTTCCCTGGCCCCCTGACCCTGTCCGGTGGCCCCTGACACTCTCCCTGTCCTGTGGCCTCTTCCCTGGCCTCCTGACCCTGTTCCTGTCCGGTGGTCACCTTCCAGACCCCCGGACCGAGTCCCTGTCCTCCAGTCGCCTTCCAGACCCCCTGACCCAGTCTCTGCCCTATGGCTGCCCCCTAGATCTCCCGACCACCCGCCTGTCCACTATGTTCTCCCTGACCTTACCTTTAACTGCCCATGGACTGTCTCACTTCCCTTTGTCTGTCCCTCGATCATCCTGCACCGCCTCCCGCGGCCGTCAGGAGCCGTCCTATTCAGAGGGGGGAGTACTGTCACGAACCCCGCTCCTCTGCCCCATCCCCGCTTCGTCGCACACACACTCACTCCCTCGACCTCACTCCCTTGCTCCGCCCCCTCGAGCTTTTCACGCTCTTTTTGCTCGCTCGAGCCCTCACGCCCACTTTGCTCCTACTCGCCCACATGCTCGTAGGTTATCTCCCTTCCTCGAGTTTCTCACGCGCTTCCAATCCTCCTGCACATTAGTTTCACCTGCACTCGTCTCATCACCTGTCATGGTTTACACCTGCACTCGCCCCTATATATATCACCACCCTTTCGCTGCACGGGTGTTGGTTATTGTATTTAGTTTCCCGTGCCAGCTCCCCTTGTTCCCCTGTCTTTTGCTCCCACTAGTTATTCTATATCTTGATTCCCCGGCTCTCGACCTCACGCTCCTCTTGACTACTCTTCACTGGATTTGCCCTTGTTTTGTACTGTTGCTTTGCTTTGTGAATAAAGCAGTTTTTCCCCGACATTGTGACTGTCTCAACTTGTGTGCGCTACAGTCATCCATAGTGAAATGAAAGAGATTCCAATAACCCCAGCTCTTTTGGACAGCACTTCAGGAAAATACAAGAGAAAGCCAAACATTTAGTGTTATCCGGCAACTTGGGTCCATTTCTGTGCCCATGACTAAAAATCTAAAATTTTTTGCATAAACTTATATTTTATTATGGAAAAACTTGAAAGATTTTGATTAAACTTGGCAATGGAAGGGAATAATATGTTCCATTGTTTTTATAATGCAGACTGGTGTATGAAGAAATATTAAATGGGTGCAGATAAACTGCTTCCATATTATTTTATGGTACATACACTATTCTAAGGTTACAACTTTATGTTGGTAAAATAAGCAAAAGTTGAGTTGTTTGGTGTGATATTACATACTTTGACAGGTACAGCACAATTACAAGGCCAATCCATGACATATTTTCAGGGAAAACAGGTCGGTGATGTCCAAATTAGGGTGAAATAACCAGCTAAGTGACAGCTCGAAAATGCGTCTCATCCTTGGCATACGTCCTCAGAGTTAGCTTCATTATGTCGCCTTTACAATATAAAATTGAATGGTAAAGTCATAAGGCTCTCCAAAAAGTCCCTGGCTTGTTAGAATGCAGATAATAATGTTATTAAATGCCTTGGTTGCTAAGGGTCATTTTCTGATGCAACCCCAAGACTTCTGCAAATCTATATTTAATGGGAGCAGCAGAGGTCCAAATTATGGTACCATTTTAGGTCAAATTCTTGGCATCTAACTTGGCACCTTGGTTAAATTAAATGCGTGTCAGTCAATGATGTTAAAGGGGAGCCTGACATGAAGACATTGTCCTGAAGAGGTCCTTTAGGGGAGGGCTTAGTAATCAGGGAAGTTAAGCATTGAGAATTGGTCATTCTTCTGCAAAACATGTGCTTCTCAGTAAGCTGGAAATATAGGGTGATTACCAGAAGGCCAGCAATCAATGAAAAAAAGACGGCTACTAATACAGCTCATTGATGTTGGAATGACCTTTGTGTCGATCATGTCTTCAAGTGCACAAGTAAAGAATATATCACAGAAAAAGGCTTCAAGCCATGACAGTTCCCCAGCTTTCAGTTTCATTTCATGCATGCCATTTGTTCTGTGAATTACAAAAGGCCTTAATTAGCATTAATGTAATTGGTGGTAAAAGAAAAAAAAGTAGAAAATCTAATTAATTTAAAATCTCTTTTCAACTTGAACTTCAACTTTACAAAAATATTTTAAATCAGCATGCAATCAAAATTTAGCCTATTAATTTTTATGGCATGTTGTACTTTTTCTATTGTGCATTATTTAGTGGTCCGCTTTATTTAAAAAAAAAAAAGAAAGCCCATCATTTTAATAAAAATCTAATAATTTGCTTTGCCTCTGAAATGACTTTCTTTCTCTAACATCACAAATCACTCTTATTTTTCAAATGCTTTAATCCAACCTTATGGCTCTATTATGTGACACACACTTTTTACATTCCAATCAACTCCCAATAGATATAATAATTTATTTATTTAAATTTGTATTTAATTAAATGTTTTCACTCAGAAATACATCAGATTGCGTATGTTGAATTTGTTGCTAGCAGCATTTCACGTCGACTTCAGCAGTTTCAACAAAACAATAAAAAACACAAACAAACAAACAAACAAATAAATAAACAATAATACACCCTTTACAACCACAATGGCACTAAACTTCAAATCATGGACTGGTTTCTTAAGTTAATCTACTACTGAATTTGCTGTATGTGTAAATACTTTTGGAAAACAAGCCGCAAAGATGATACAGTCTACATACTACTTATGTTCTGCTCAGTGTTTTGGGTAACCAAACATCCATGTATATTTTCCATAGTAAATTCTCAGTAAATGTCTTGGGACATTGTGTGGTTTTAATTAGATGTTAATTACAAGGTGGCTTGTATTTCCTCAATTAGTCCCTGTCATGGCAGCAGCAGCAGCAGCACAATAATCTCTGTGATTAAACTCTGCTCTTGTTTGTCTGTGCACGGCGTGCCAGCTTTCTCCGACGGGCACTGTCCTGGAGCCCTGTCACAAAGAGAAATTATTCTTCTGCATGCCCCTCCAAGACTTCC
The DNA here is from genome assembly GCF_025860055.1 of Xyrauchen texanus. Taxonomy (NCBI): domain Eukaryota; kingdom Metazoa; phylum Chordata; class Actinopteri; order Cypriniformes; family Catostomidae; genus Xyrauchen; species Xyrauchen texanus. The sequence goes on from NC_068279.1 coordinate 34,797,241, forward strand.
CAACATCTTGCCTGCCTAACAGCACAGAGCACTCATTTTAAATCTGTAAACCCATTCAACTCTTTGCCATTTTTAATTATACCTTTCCACCCTTCCATTTGTGTAATTTTCTAATCTCACAATGGCTGCCATGACGCTGTTTTGGTGGTAGTCGAGAGTGACAAATGAAGCCATCAGGATGAATGCTCAGAGTTGTAAGGCATGCCAATGGTCATGGCTATGTGACCAGGGCCCTGGTTGCCCTCTTAGCCAACCTAAACTGATGATGAATATTTATAATGTCTATATGTGTGTATGTATGTGTATAGTGTGGGACACAATTAGCTCACTGGAAGTGAGCTAAATCTGAAATTGGAAAATTTTTAACAATTGGTTAAATTCTAAAAATATATTTATATATATATATATATATATATATATATATATATATATATATATATATATATATATATATATATATATAAATTAGAACAATACAAATCTACGGTATGTCCTCATTTACCATTTAGCTGTGTGTCTGTGTAGTATAACTTGTAGAAATTGTAAAATTGCAGACTATTTTTTCAAATAGCATCATGTTGTGCACTCACGTTGCCATGACTATCTGAGAAAGAATCATTAATCAGATCAAAATAAATGAATTTTTTTTTTAAATTCTAAATCATACTTTACCTGTAAAATCTCAAATATATCCCTCACAAGGACTAGAGAATAAAAGAAAGAAAAGAAGAAGAAAAAATAAATAAAACACTGCAACAAGAGATAATCCCAAATCTCGATTGAGTTAGCAATGAGGACCACTTGCTTTTCTCAAAGGCCAGCTCTTGTCAATGCACAGAAGTGGTGAAAGAGGTCAGGGCAAATGGATATGGGGAGCAATTACCTACTCTGTGAGCCAAAAGCATTAAGATCTATTAGGTTAAATTGTCCACCACTTCGCTACCAAAAAGGGCACAAATAGCTGAAACCATGTTTTTACGAGGGCCGGCTACTGTTCTGAGAATGTTATGGACAATGAACCAGAAGGCTGAGAGAACAGGTTTTAAGGCAGTTCATGACACTCTTTGAATTCTGGTACTACATTTTGTCTGAAAAACTTGTTTAGTGAAAATGTTTTTTAGAAACAATTTTCAAATTGTAATTGGTAAATGTCTGTTATTTCGATGTAAAGACATACTGAAAATGTCATATTTACAGTATGTTGTGCCATGCATATTAATTCCTTTTAGTGAGCAATAAAAACAAACATGTAGTGTTTTAATTTGAACATAATACAGCCTGAAGAGTTAGAATCTACAGTAAGCATTTGCAGTACGAGTCAACTTTCTGGTATTACAATTTTTAAATAGTTTTTTGGAGTCACCTCTTTAGAGAAGATAGTTTCCACATTTAATTATTTCCCCTTTGTCATATTTTAGGGTGTTGTGTGTGACATGGCTTTTTACCCCAGTGATGACCAACATATGTTATACATTTTTATTCATGAATTATTACATACACACTTTATAATTTGTCTTTATAATTTATTGTTGCTCCAGTTGTTGTCCGTTGTCCTTCTCCCAGTTCACACACATTATACACATGAATAAACACACATATTTACCACCATAGCCTCTCAAATCTTGCATAACCCACACTCAGTTACATGAGTGTTTAAAGGTCTGCATAGGTCTCAGTGATTTTCTCGAAGGTCTCCCTGATTACAAGGTTGAAGTGCTCTCTGCGTCCCGGTAGGATAAAGGAGATGAGACAACAATTGGACTCTGCAGCGTGTACTCAGCACCAATGATTCATTCTCAACATTCAGGAGGCATTAGAAGCACACATTTCCTACCCTTTCCCCCCGGTCCACCACTCCCCCTCAACCCACGCTGCCTTACTGTGATTAGGTAATGCTCCTCATAATGAATGTGATGCCCCATTTCCACTGGCAAATCAAACGGCTCTGGATCAACGGCCCTTAACTTTCAGATTCATTAGACATCTAAGAGAGGTCTTAAAGTGAAACATCTGCTTTCGGTTTAGTCCCAAATACCTGTTCCAAGCCATCAGCTCTATACACGATAGGCTGCCAGGCCAAGCGAGATGAACCAGAATTTGATGACAACGTCTGAAGTTGTTTCTCCGCGGGACTAATGAAGTCATAAATGAGCAGCTATATTGCTCGGTAAGGAACCGGGGATGAACTCAGAGCAGGCAAAGTTCATATTGTCTGGCTTTGGCAAGTGCAACACTGACCTCGGTATTAACTTTGCAGAGAAAGACATATTCTTTTTCTTTCTTATTCCATACCGCTCCCTTTCTGCTACTTCGCTGTTCATTTGATTTTATCCCTGCCAGCATATTTGGTATGTGCAGACGTGACAGCTTAATAATGTAAGCTGAGGTCTTTCTCCTCCAAAAACATCCTGGGTTTTGTAAGCCATCTGTTAGACATCCTTTAAGCCAGCACTTTGTGTTATACTTAACGTCACTCTTCCAGGGCTCTCTTATAATGGGGTAATAAATAGTGCCAAGATCCTTACTGATGTTCATCTCAATCCTTGACTTTTTGGGGTTTAAAATATTAGATACATAGCATGCATGGATATGTTTTACACCACCTGTCTGGAATCTGCTCTTGATGTTCATTAAACAATGGCAGGTTCTCAGAAATTGGGGAAAATTGTGAATGACAAATAACTTGAGGCTCTTATTAAAATGCACTTTCAAAATTCCACATGCATGTTTAAAAGTATTATGTAATGACATCATTCAAAAGCAATTGTTTTGGATATGACTGGCTCACAGTAGCAGGATGCGTTGTTGAAGTGCTACTCAGATGATGCTGATCAGCACTATCAAGTGTAGCATTAATGTTTATTTTTTTTACTTTTGTGTTTTAAATTATACGTGCCAAACTCATCATTTTCAAGAAATAATTGTATTGTTGCAGTGAGATGAAGGCCATGTGCATACAGGCAAAACATTATTTTACACTGAGCATTCATTTTTTTATATTCGTTAGCACATTTTTTTAAATTTATTTTAGATTAAAATAAAAATGATTCTGCATTTATGATGTCATAAGATAAATGTGTTTATCTTGTTTCTGTTGAGATTTCCAGGACTGCAGTTGCAACAGATAGAGCCGTAAACAAAAATGCAACACTACCTCATCAGATTCCTCACTGTGCCTGCAATGTTCAGAGAGGGGGAGAGAGAGAGAGGGGTGAGAGGGAGAGAGAGTGTGTGTGTGTGTGTGTGAGAGAGAGAGAGAGAGAGAGAGAGAGAGAGAGAGAGAGAGAGATTCTGGTCACAAGAGATATTTTAAGAGTTTCCAAATTGATCCAGTATACAGCATGCTCTTGTGCCGTTATTTCGTGTTAGTTCTCTGTAGTAGAATTCACAATTATTTTTATGTATTTATATTTTACTTTTTTAAATTGCCTTAAATTTGCATTAGATAACTGGAAAAATTTAAATGCATTGATTTGAACTGTTTTAGGGAGAATAGAGTTAAAGGTCCATAAAACTGTTAGACTGTTAAAGGTCCATAAAATATTACAGTGTCATAAAAAACAATTACTAATGAACAGTAAAATAACATTACACATAATTAAGTGCAATTATGATAACTTGCAGTTGGTAATTGTGTGACGTAAAAACAATTGACTTGAGTTCAGAATCCATTAGTTTGGCCTTCCATTGCCACAGATAGAGCATTTATTGATTAAAATTAATTAATCTATTTATAAGAAGGCTCTGCTGTGAATTAAACAGTGCTCCAAAATTAAACAGTAAATTTGTTGCCTTCAATGATTTTCTCATGTAATTAAATTGCAGGGCAGTAAAAACACATTGTATTATTATGCAAAACATGCAATGTATTAGCACTGGATAAACTACATAGAATGTTTATTATTTATGTATTTGTAATCGACTGAGTCAAGCCAATACAACAACCATCTGTAATTGTCTCTCTGATTTGCAAGAAGAGAGGAATTAGATATAAAGCAAAAGTACTCTGCTATAAATTGGAAATGTGTGTTAAATGGTGAAAAAATTATTTTCCTAGTCAGTTCAAAGTCATTTGGAATCAAAAATTCTAAATGACTTCAAAACCAGTTAACAGGAGGTATTTAAGATATCCACTATACTCTCATTCTTTGTTAATTTCTCCTGACAATCATAGTGTAACATCCTCCACTAATTTCAGAGTATGTAAAGATAATCATGCAGACACTTGTCGCTGGCAAATTTAAGATAAAAGTCAAAAAATGAAGAGAGGGTGATACAGAGAGAAACTAGGCCTACATTTCTTCTTTTCAATTACCTAATGGTGTGTAGGCTGTTCACAGTGTTTGCCAGCTTGTTATTATATTTGGAAAGTTTGCTGAATTAAAAAATGTTGCATTAGACAAGGGCTGTGTGGTTACACTACCTGTCTTTATGTAGAGAGAGACTAACAATTATACATTTTACAATTATTGATTTAACAATTATTTCTCTTAAGATCTTCAGCCTAATCTCATTAATATATGTAGCTATTTGCATGTTAATATTTGTAACATTTAAACGTACATGTTTGTATGTTTGGATAGACACTAAAACACACAATAAGGATGTTTGAAAGCCCTGTCATATTTTTACATTTGACATTTTTACATATTTACAGCTTTAGAAATGTAAAATATTGACAAATCCATTACAAATATATTTGAATACACAAATCAATTATAAATATATTTGTAAATGTGTACTCTTTTATAGATATTTTAGATCCCTTAACCCAACCACAACCCTAAATATAACGCTAACCACATTTAGGAATATAAAAACATGTAACAAGAAGATGAATGTATGGTAGCAATCATTTTTATTACAATATATTAATTTATATATATTTACAGCTGCTAATCCTACACCTACTCCTAAACCTAACTATAACCATTTATTAAGCATATAAAACATGTAACAGACAGATAAATTAATCACAATAATTTTATCAGAAAAATTGCTAAATTAAGTACAGAAGTAGTCCAAAGGGCGATGCACTTCATCTGATGTGCTACCTAACGGCACACAATAGCATTGTGTGAGTGGAGAGAATCATTTTTTATATTAATCACAGTAAATCTTCTCTTGATGCACTCCATAATGGCGCTTTCATATCTAATATATAAAATATATGTAAAATGTTTTGCACAAACATCTACAAATTTTGGTATGTTTTGGGGCACATTTGCTTCAAAAACAAAACTTCGGTCACTTCAGTGGCTCTGATGCCGGGAGTACATGAAGACTCATTTTACAGGACACTTATGACACTTATGAAGCTGAGACATTATTCTTCTCACTGTATCTGCTAAATCTGTTAAACATGACACAAACTGACCAAAACAATAAAACGACCGCTAGCTGTTAGCTACTAGCTCATTGTGCTGCATAAAGCAGTTGTTGCATGGTGATTTTTTTTACACAAGTGTAACAGTTAAATTGGCCTGGTTGTTTTAGAAGCAATCATCTAGTAGTTGGTCATCTAAATAAAGTGAAGCTTTCAAGCTGAGTATAGAGTTAACGTAACAAAATGTACCATCCTCCATCATGGCCAGGGCACTCTCTCTCCTATTGCTCGCCGGTTTGTTGTATCACTCAACGCCAACTGTTTATTGACAACGGCATGGTTTTGTGCACAGCCATTTCTTTTTTCATAAATCGAAAGTCGGGTGAACAAATTATACTGTTATCACTGTTGCTAACATTAAAACTAGTGGGTTGATGTCACGTGTCGGAAATCCAATGACGCTGGTATTGACGATCCTCCCTGACCAATCAGTGATCTGCAGGATTTTGACGTCACATTTAGTATTGGCTTGGTTCGCTTGGAACCTCGACCGCGGTGGTACTAAAAAAAGTATCAGGTACCAGGTGCTATCCACAGTTGAAAACCCCCCCAAAAAACAAAAAAGCGAGCAGAGTTGAGTTGAGTCAAGTTGTACTGTGCAGCATATGATAAAAGGGTGGAGTCCGTCACCAGACGTGGGCGAGGCCTGCTCTAACGTGACGTCACGTTAGAGCAAAGAGGAAAACCAATCACTTTGAGACACTGTTTTTGATTAATAGAAATATAAGAAAGAGGAGAGGGTGGACTTTTAAAATTGTAGGGTGGTTGTGTACACACACTGCCGATTCACATATATGTTCAAACACCATGTAAAAGTTAATTTTGTGTAATACGTCCCCTTTAAATACATTTTATGGCATTGAACTAAACCCATTGATTATAAATTAAATGTAATTAACTGATTAATTCTATGAATTATTCAATATTAAGAAATTCAAACAGTACACTGTAACAATTAGGAAGGTAAGGAGGAAGCTCGGACAGGCTTGACAAACACATAGACCTTTAATGACACATTTCAGTGTACAAAGAAACAAATACATGCACTCTTTTTCAGCCAGCTGCATCAAATCATAAAAACACACGGACAAGCATTGTGCATCTCTCTCCCAACTGCCGCTGTCTCATCTCCTTAAATACTCCCGCCTCCCCTCGCTGGAACGCAAGGCTGTTGTGGCGCACAGGTGGACGTCATTCGCCACTTATCTTCCCGGCCTCGCTCTGCCAGACGCTGCTCGGCTCCACCCTGCTCACCACATACACATAAACATTTGTCAATATAGGTGTTAATACGTAAAATTATGACATTTATATGCTTTCAATATGTCAGTGTTGTCCGTTTCGGTGTCTGTGCAAACGTAAGAGAATATATGTTTGTTAGAACCAAACTTTACGTAAGAATACATAAGAATTCTCATGAGATCATATTGAGATCTTATAAAAAAAATTCATAAATAAAAATCTCTTTTGGTAGAACTTCCTCTGATGTGTTTCTAAAAAGAAAATCTTCAGGCATCTCTTTACACTGTCGGGGAAAGACATTTCTTCTTCAGGAGTAGCGTGACAAGGTATAACATTCCATACCACCATGTCAACAAACTGACTGGCTTCCATCATTGCAGTTAGCGCCAATTCCCAAGACTAAACAACTAGCCTAGAGTCTCCAGGGGCAAGTCAAAATCAGCCCAGACATGATATTCCTGTCCCTTGACCATGTCCACACTAAAAGGATCAATGACGGCCAACCTTGCAGAGGGTTTCACCAGCCTTGGGGTTGAGTGTAATATGTCGCTCGAAGGCATGCCATTGGCCATGAGGAAGTATTTCTAGTCAGGCGGGCCCACTGGAGACCTTTGTTAAAATGTCAATGAGAAGCTGACAAAAATTGTACATCAGTGTGACATATCAGTCTTGTCACATGGTCAAACATTTTAAATAGTACTAGAAAGTGTAGCTTGAGTCATGGTAGCAAAACAGGATATTAAGCCTGGTTTTCTGAAGTAAATGATACAAGAAAGCTGTTATAGTCAACATGATGTCAAAGTCAACCCAATTTACTTTTTTAATGCATGTTCCTGGTCTTACAGTAAATGATTTATTGGTGCTTCCATAGGAAAAATAAATAAATAAAATATCTTGCTCTTCCTCTAAAACAGCTTCCTTTTAATTGATTTCACTTAGGCAGTGTGGACTATTGGATAATGTTAACCAATAACCAAATATACTGTATTTAAATAGGGTCTGGCTCTATTATAATATGCAATGCAAATATTTTCCAATCAATTCCTGATGGATAAAATCAAGTAGCTAGATTTATTCTCATTGAATTTACTGTTTCGGTGAGAAGACATATTACGTGAAGTGATACTGGTTGCGAATGAAAATTCACATTGACTAAAAAATTTGAGCTGGTAACTGGCAATGGTATTTGACATGTACTAATCACTTATCGAGTCAATGTAATTATGCCTGTAGATAGGTTTTTAACATATATAGATAAATCAAAGCTTATACCTTTCAACTGATTTAGGCCTCCATTTATCTTTTGTCTGTAATATTTCCAATTTTAACAGATTCCAAATTCAGTATTCACTTCATGTCATCATGTCACTTACCCTCAGTTCATTAACATTGCAGAACAAAAAAGCTAATCAATTATCTCAACATGCATTAAGCATACAGTATTTTAATCCCCCTTTGCCATTCATTCAAAGGATGACAAAATTGTAAAGGAATTCATACCAAAAACAGTTTGTTTTTATATCAATGTATTTTCTCCTCTATCTGAACATTCATAAGGTTTGTGTAAACACTTCCTGCACTATTTTTGTGCATTGATAAAGGTAGCAATTAACATGTTGCTTCTCCACACTGTGCAGTGGGGCTCGTATTCAGAGTTTTGCCTCACTAATTACAGCCCATGCCTTGATCTCAACCTGTGTCCTTTGCACAGCATGGTGACCCTCCAATCAACTGCTGCTTCCCCCTTCTTCCACCGCACTTCTCTGCCGTTCAGCTCATGGTTTTCCATAGTATTATTTATTTGTGTTCAGCTTACCTTCTCATGCTGCTAACATATTTCATTGGGGTTAGCTAGAGCAGTATTTCCCAACCTTTTTTGTCTTTCAACAAGTATGAAATATTATTTAGAAGTGAACAAACCAACATTGGTTTATATTTTAATAACAAGATATGACTTTTATGTTATAACGACTTATCGAAGCAAAAGCTAAATCTTTCAAAGTACCCCCTGGAACCTGTTAAGTACCCTCTGGAGTACACATAAGCCCTGGTTGGGAATCAATGAGCTATGGAAGCAGGCGGCACAAGGCCTTGGAAACATTATTGAGCTTTAAGCTTAAATGTTTCTGAAAATTTGGAGGAAAAGACACTGGAAGCTTCACAGAAATTTAAGAGGAAATCACAGCAAGACCTGAGGCAATAAGTGTAGTGCGCAGGGAACATTTGCACCTTGCTCTCATCAGTTCCCCCCAAGAAAGACTGGCGGTGCGCTGCAGGCTACGGATGAATCTGGAGGAGTGAAAATAAAGGGCTAAAGCTGAGGAGACTCTCTTTACTTGAGTTTTTCATTCACCTCATTTGCTTCTCTCTCTTCCTTAGCCCTCATGACCTGACAGAACCCTCTAGCTATGCTGCCATTTCCATGGCTTGAATTGAGTTCCACAACTTGTGATTATTATATTTCCTGCAACTTATTTGTATGGAAATAAGGTGAGAATAAGAGTGTAGTGTTTCTAAAAGCATACACTAATGCATACATCACGTACATGTATAATATCTAGTTTTATGAGATATAAGGAAGTAAAATAAAAAAATATCTTTGAGATTCATGACAGGAGGGCTGTTATGCTTGTAGGAACACACTCTGTAGACTGATGTGTACACGTGTGATCTATGCCTTGCTGCTAATGAGGACATATTTGTTTTTAATGAGTATGTGGGCACATAGATAGAGACAAGGACAGCAGCTTTTGAATAGCAAAACAACGGGATAAAATGGAGCTCAACGTAGACTACGGGCCCTGTGGGATTCATATATGTTTGTAAACCTACTGCTCAAAGAATGAGGGTTTTTGCAACAGCACACAGAGGAAAATAGTGCAAACTTGCCTGCGGATGATCATGGTAAGATGTAGTTATATTCTCCTACTGCCAAACAAGACCCCGTTGGAATGTCTCACACACATATAATAAATACACACTCTCAACCTCAGCTATCTTCTGAAAAATATGCATTGTTCAGTAACTTATTCTTTGATAAACAAGTCAAAGTATAACTATACTTCCTTAGTGCACACAATAGCTGGTTTGGTGCAGTTGAGGAGTTGCGATCGTGGCCGAAGCCTGTTTCCATCAGTCAACATACAGCTGCACCTGGAGGGTTCATAGACCCTGCTGCTACATCCACATGTTAGCCTTATGTTTATGCCTTGACTTGCTCCATCTAATGCACCTTTGAGAGCACGCACCTGGTAGACAGTGCATTTTACGCTTAAATAATCAGTTCATTTGTACTGATTTAGGGCCGGAGTGAGGCCAGATGACCTGATCATGTTTTTGAGGACATGGTCTGCACTACTTTTTGGTAAATTTGAGACAGTATCCATATAGGACATCTAACGTAAATAGGGTAAATAGAAAATATGCATCTGTGCAATGTATGATCTATGCATGCAAAAGGGTAAATGGGTACGTGATTTTTAAGCATGTCTGGGCATGCAGATCAAAATGCTCTCCTGTAAAACCCTTCAGCGTCATCTATATTAAGAGCGCATACTGTAAACATTGCGATAGCTATCTGTGACATCGTTCTCACTTTTGTCAAAGTCATGCCCATCATATGATTAGAGGTCTTGTTGTGTTACTCATGCATTTTGTTGAATCAACATATCACCAACACTGCAATATTATTCTAATCTTAAATGACAGCAAAAGTCTGGATGGTTTTATCCTCACGGGAGACGTTACACAGAGAGCCCGGTTGTTGGGCCTAGCAGGAAAAGGTTGAATTAAAAATAGTGTGTGGCTATTGCCAAGACCGTTCCATGTGGTGAGGGTTTAGATGGCCTCCGCGCCTCTGGGCTAAATTTACATGCTGTACAATTAATTATGGCTTGTTTACTTGTGGAAAGAGGAGAGGTGCCACCACAGAATCTCAGTACATCATTTCAGCACGTCCCAAGCAGCAGAGTTTTAGTTTAGTGTATTTGGACTTAATAGGCCATTATAACCAATGTGTATTAGACACTACATTATTATACAGACCATTGGTTCTGACCTTGCTTTGTTAGACAAGCTAGATTGTGTGTGTGTCCAAGATGACCTTGAACACAAAGCAAGCAAGGATGCATGTCTAGAATGGGCCCTGTGGCTGTTCTTGTGTACCATCCAAATTACTGGAGTTCAAGGGAAAATAGAGATAAAAGGATGTCATGGTGACCAAAGGTTTTAAAAAAGGAAAGTGAAGAAGTGAGGGGAAGGCCTAACAGTTTTAGTTGTCATGAAAGCCTTTTTCAGTCTTGTTTGAATGTCTCTAGAAGATGCTGAATGCATGGCAGAATTTCACATACACTTTACAAAGATTTCTTTTCACTGGGTTGGGACTTGAGTAGATCAGAAAGCATGATTGATCCAGTAACTTTATCTGCAATACATGAAGGAACATATACAGCAAATACTGTAGCTTTTCTTATGTGAGCTTTGCAGAACTGGCTCAGTACATTAATTGTGAAGTTACCATCACAGATATGTCAATTTGTGAGACCAAGAAGAAATAAAAGACAGGACTTTTAATTGATCAAAAACAATTGCATGTTATAGTGATTCATGAAAATTCATCATTACTAATCACATATTTGCTGAGAAAAGCCCCCAATGAAAAAAAACTAAACAAAAAACAAAACAAACAAAGACATTGTTATTTTGTTAGATGAGTAAAGCATATACTATACATTCGAAAAGTGGCTTTAGAAGTCAATATATTGTTTGTTTTATTTCCATATCATTATATAGAGTGGATATAAAAAGTCTACACACCCCTGTTAAAACAGCAAGGTTTTGTGATGTAAAAAATTCAACAAAGATAAATAATATACTTTTTGCACCTTTAATGTAAAAATTACAACCTATGCAATGCCACTAAAACAACTGTGACACATTTCAGAGAAAAAAACATAAAACTTAAAATTGGGTATGTGGCTGTGTTCAGAATCAACCAATCATTAAGCTAATGTGAAACAGTACACACCTGTCTTCACCTGAAGTGACTCTGATTAACTCCAAATTAATCTTAGCTGTTCTTGTAGGAATTTTCTGACATCTTCTTGGTTGTATGCTACTACAAGAGCCATGGGCCACAAAGAGCTTACAAAGCATCAACAGGATCTCATTGTTGAAATGTATTGCTCAGGTGAGGGCTACAAAAAAAATTCCAAGGCATTTGATATATAATGGAACACAGTGAAGACAGTCATCAGAGCTGACCTGAGCCCAGACCTCAATCCTATAGAAAGTCTATGGGTGCACATGAAAAGGGACGTACACCTGGATATGCCCTTGCAATTTGACAGCTCTGGACCGTTTTTGCAAGAAGAGTGGGAAAGTATTCCCAAGTCAAGATGTGCCAAGCTAATAGAGTCTTACCCAAACAGACTGAGTGCTGTAATCAAAGAGTGCCCTCAACTAAGTGTTGAACTGCACACTTATGCAGTTAGGTTATTCTAAGTTTTTTAGTTTTTTTCTCTGAAATGTATCACTTTGGTTTTCAGTGGCATTGCATGGGTTGTAATTTTTAAATTAAAGGAGCAAAAATTCTGATATGATTTAACTATCTTTAATTATTCACATCACAAAAAACTGCTGTTTTACATCCACTGTATAACAGAGTTTGGCAAACTGTCCAATGTAAATTAATCATTGTTTACACAGAACATGCTCTCGCAGCACACATATATTTGTTTCTTTTATAATGTTGGTCTGTGGATATATACAGCAGACAGAAGGACATCTTTGGACGTTACAATGTGTCTGATTGTTTTTTGATGACATAAGCGCTACTTGATTTATGTATTTTTTTTTTGTGCTTTTTTTAAATAATTAATTTAACTAAAAAAACATGTTCAATTGACAAACCTAATAAAAATAAATACAACTTGATCACAGCAGTCTCAATTAAATATGTTCAATTCCAAATGTTTTTTTACAATCTTTCTTTTAAAAAAAAAAAAAAGAAAAGACAGAGGCTCTTGCATAATACGTCTTCTCTAAAAGAAGTTAATTTTGACAAAGACACTTTAAAAAATCTACTCTAAACTATTAAATCACTTAAAATATCTTAGTATTTCACTTAGTAAAATATCAGTAAAATACCAGTATTCAGTATACAGTATTTTACTTTTTTTTATTTTTTTTCTCTCTTTGTGCTAGGAGGCCACTTGGCTTTTTGGTCTAAATGGGCAGAACAGTACAGAATGCCACTGGGCTCATGCATTACCTCAAACGAGTAGGAACACAAAGATTACACTTTGAAAACAAATCTAACACTGCATGCTTTGTATTAATCAATGTGACAGTTTTGATGGTTTAAGAAGGATTACAAGAATTTTTGATGCTGTACGTCTTCCGGTATTGATCTAAATGCAAAGTGAAACTGTGAACATGGTGTCTTCTAATGCCATTTTTGAGTCAAGCATAATATATAATGGATTCTTTACATCAGAATAACATCAAAGCATCAGATTATTAATTATTCTATTTATTTTCAGATCATCCAGCTGCAAATAATTGCTAATCATAAAACAGAATGTTGCTTACACGCACTGTATAGAGCTGGTGGACGCTTTATACTGTATAGTCTAAAGAACCAGAAAAAGAGAGAAACTGGTGATATTTGCTGCCTGAAGAAGAATACAGAAGCAGTGAAGAGGCAGATGAGGGTGTAAGCGAGCGGGAGGGAGGGGAGTTGGGGGGGGGTAGCTCCATGATCCAAACTCATTTTGAAACATCAGAACTTCTTCTCTTAAGTCAGCATTTCAAATCAGAGCGTGTCCGCACTCATTTAATGCACCGTTTTGCAAAGTGATAAATTTACGAATTCGACATACATCCTTTTGGCTCTAGATAGGGAGCGCAGCGCAAGGAAGAGAGCGAAGAAGATTTAAGAGCATTTCGCAGTGTCAAACATCTAAACCCACGGGGATCCACGGCACAATTAGACCAGGGTGGGGGGTTGGTGGAAGTGAAGAGGATCTTAAGAGGAACAGCCTCATTTCTCGTTTACAGTAACGCAGTTATCAGTCGCGGGTGATCCGTTTAAACGGTTTGTTTGCAGGGATAAAAGCCGTATGGAGGAAATAAACTTAGTTCTGGCTTAATCTCAAAATCCTTGGTGGTCATGGAAGATGATCCCAATTTGCTTCTGAGCAGTACTGTCAGATCTCACAATAATAAATAATTTAAGACTTTAAGCACCAATTATGTTTGATTAATGTTGAAGCTTTTGGACTGTGCTCCATGGCTGGCTGATTCTCGCCTTGCTTGATCAGTTGTTGTACCTGATGAAGTCTGTAGCCCACGCTGAGTGAGATAGACTTTAATCCTTCTATCATGTGTCCCTGTATCATTGAACAATTGTAACATTAGGTGATTAGCAAATGCACCTAATTTTGCTCTATTAATGTAACGATGCTGGCATAGACAATGATGAAGACTTTGACGATGGAGTGACGAACACAAGTGCAGTTTATTAAACAAAATGTGAATTCCAAAAACCCTAACAATAAACGAGAACTAAACATAAACATGAACTTGACTTGAACTAGACTTGGCTTGGCTGGACTTGACTTGACTAGACTAGAACAAAACAACAAAATTACATTCACAATACTAGACAAGAGACAATGGCAAACATGAGGGCATACACAGACATTGGGTAAAACAATAACAAGTTAACCAATGAACAGACAAAATAATAAAGAAGATAACGACTAATAAACTAATACCAATGACAAACTAGAACTGATAACAACCTAATGAAAAAAAGACACATGAACATGGAGGGAAACATGAAATCACAAGGAAAGGGAACCACATGACATGAACAGGAAGTAAACTTTTCAAAATAAAAAACATGAAATACATTAACACGTTAAACATTACAATTAAAATTCTTAATTGGAGTTTGTTAGTTTCTATCAGATTTTTAAATGTGGGTCAGTGACATCAACATGATCAACACTAACCTGTTTTAAGATCACATATTGTTACAATGACTTTTAAATGTTCTAAATGTGTTTTTGTTAAATGGATAGTTCCTTATTGGACTTTAAATTCCATTGGATTAGCTACATTGTAACATAGCCGAAAAATGCAAATCTGTGACCACACATTGATTGAATTCTACTCTATATAAATGTGGCAAGTCTACATATCTAAAGGTAAATTTCCAATTAACATTGTGCTGAACAAAATGACTAAAATGAACAGCTTCTCTTGGCTTAATAATTTAATAACTTGAAACACTAACAACCTCCACAAGAACAGCATTCATTTTGGAACAATGTTCAGAGGTGATTGAATATTATTTCTGTCTTGTGTTGTTACATGTTGTCTGCATTTTACGAGCTACCATTGGCCTTGTGGGAGTAATTGCACATGATCATACTCAACAGGTTTTCCCAAGTGACCCCATTATGGCAATGTGAGAGAAGAGGCAACATGTCCATCATGGGTCTTTTTATTATGACCTGCTGGGAACTAATATTCTAAAACTGTCTCCAGGACCCTTGATAGAAAAACTATATTGTAATTGTACAAAATACCAAATAAATAAATACATGCTTTTTGCATGTTTTTTAAATTAATGATTTTAAGTAAATGTCTACACATTCATTAAAATGTAAAGTTTCCATTATTCCATTATTGTAACGATTACCAATTTAAATAAACTTACATTAAGTGGATTTTTTAAGTTGTGTCAACATAAAAAGAGAGACATTGTTCTCTTTATTTATTTATTTAGATTAAATTGTTCAATAGTTTGTACTTAATTTCATTTAATTAAAAAACAAACAAACAAACAAACAACAACAACAAACTGATAAAATACCTTAAAACACCACACCACAGACCTCAACACTTGGTGAATGTACAATCAACTATCTGATAAATTTTCAGACACAAACTAATCCTGACATCACAAGTTACACAGGGCAACAAAGACAACAATAAGCACTAAATAAGCACTTTTTAGCTCTGAACAAATATAATGTCAAAAGAAAAAAATAATTATTCTCCCAACATGCAAATGTATAATAAAGTAGAAAGGAAAGTGTGTATTTTAGCTGCTGTGACAAGTCAGAATTCTTCTACCATTTTTCAAGTTTTTTAAAGATTTATATTATCTTTAAACTTGTGTCTGAGTTTATGTGCTTTTGGTTGTTACCATTATTGTGATTTGTATGTCAAATAGTTATGTCCACATGTGTTTTACTTAAAGGAATATCCCTATAGTTCAATACAAGTTAAGCTCCATCGACAGCAAATTGTTGATTGACATAAACATTTATTTAAACTCGTTCCTCTTTTTTATCGTCTTGCTTTTTCAAAATCAAGGTTATAGTGAGGTGCAATGGAAGTGCATTTGGCCATTTTTGGAGGGTTTAAAGCAGAAATGTGAAGCTTATAATTGTGTAAATTGACTTACATTCATTATTCTGTAAAATAATTAGTCAATTATTTGAGCTGTAAAGTTTTGTTTGATGAAATGAAATGTTTAGAGTTTTAAGGTTTGTTGACATTACATTTTCATGGAAATGAAGTTGTAAAACTGGCTATATATTTACACAGAAAAGGTTAGTAAGTGATTTTACGACACTAAAATCATGTTTATACTCAAATGTTATGTGTCTTGTGGCTACACTCTACAAAAGTGAGCATTTTAACGTTCAAAAATTGGCCAAATTCACTTCCATTGTAAGTGTAACCCAGATGAAAAGGAGGTGCAAGTAAAAAGTATTTTTTTGGTAAACAATATTATTCCACAAATGCTGTCGATTGAGCTTAACTTGCACTGAACCTGGAACATTAGTTTAAGTGGAAGTCACTGATGTAACGTTTATTTATGGGGCTCTCACAGGCATGTTGGAGCCCTGGGAGGCCGCCTACATCACCTTCAGGACACCAAGTTGCCCAACAGGAAAACTCCTGGTGCTTCTGATGGCCAGTCCACCCTTGCTCATGGATATGATTTTAACAGCCAAATCTGTTGAGATCTGCCTTGCATAGAGTGACAGCATTGTGCAATCAAGAGCTCTTCACTTATCATTTCATGACATTTTATCCACGGCATTCTGCTCAGTAGAACAAATAAACAGTAACACATGGAGATAAAGCCACCCAGCAGCAGCACATTGTGGTTGTGTTTGTTTTTCCAGCATGTGTTTGTCTTCTCCACAGCCTCGTGTTGATCTGTTGTTTATGTTCAAATGTGCCTCAGACGACTGTGCTGAGGCCAGTTTTCCTCAATGTTATATTGACGTGCACATTTCAGTCATGGTGCTTGTTTCACTGTACATTTTTTATGAATTAATACATGCATGGTAATAACTGTTTTATTATTAGTTTTGGCATTTCTATTTATTCCTGATTGATGGCATGGAAATAAAGGCTGATTGCTTGGTGCTGACTAACACTGAGCTACATTTAGCTGAGCTAAATCTGATTTTATTTCAATGTAGGTACCCCCAAAAAAAAGACTCTCTGGCAGCTCATATTTGACCTAGTTAACCTGGTGTGAGAGTGTAATTTTTAACAAAACATATGCATATTAGATTCAAGACATCAATGTCAAATCACAACACATAAAATAACAGAAGGGATATGATCAAAATGTTTCCCAAAATGAATTCTTGATTTGTTGTTGGCAGGTACAAATTTTTTACCTTGAATAGCCCCTTGTATGTGCAGTGTAATCCAGTACCCACTGGAATTAAATGCTCAATACCTGTATTCAAGCGAGAACAAGTCACATAGTACCAGTACCATGGCCACCATGGCTAGTCATCTGCAAGTCATCTTCTGTTTTATGTGGTCTAATAAGATTTTAAGGATGTATGGAAGTAGTATGTGCAGTGTTGGGCATAATCTGATAACAAAGTAATTAGCAACTGTAATCTAACTACTTTTTATACAAAAATTATTGTAACATTGTATTTTCAGTTTTTATAATAAGACAACAGGTACCTATGTTCAATTAGTTAATTATTGATACATTACTTGGGTTACACATATTTTTGAAATAATATTATTGATCTAGCATATATTTTAAACATTACTTTTGTTAATATGTCCTTTGCGTTTCTGTGACAGCTGAAGTGTGTGTGACAATGGACGAGGATGAATTCATTGAGCTTAAAAACAAAAACTTCTAGTGAAGAGTGTTTTATAGAGTAACTAAAAAACAGTGAAGTAATCTGATTACAATTATACATACTGTAATAAATTAGTAATTTGTAGTTGATATCTTTTGAGTGACTCATTATGTGGATGTAGTCAGGTCTGGATTCCAATTTAATTATGAGTACTAGGAAGCAAATGGGAAATATTTACCCGTAGTGCAGAGGAAAAATCATTATGACAATAATTAGGAAAAGTTACTTTTTTGTGTGTGCTTTTTGTGTGCATAACTCGCCCTTTTCATTCCATCAAAATAAAAACTGAAAACCTGTGTTTTCTGATTATATAACTAATTTAGTTAAACTCTTTAAAGAAAACCTCTGCTGCAATATGGCAATTTCATGGATGTAAAATAAGACCATTCATTCAATGCAAGTGCCAAGTCGAGTCACTTCAAAGAACAGAAACCACACAAACATTTTCTAGAGGACAGACAGAACTAGGGTGTGAGTCCCTAGAAACATTTAAGTCACAGTGACTCTCAATTCATAGCAGGCAGTCAGAGAAAAGAAAATGCTCTCAGACGTTTTTCGCCGCCTTAGAGATGCCTACAAAGTTAACGTAGCATATAATTCCACCACTCCCATTTTCTCTCTCTCCCTGCGGATATGTGGGGAAAAAAAGCATATTATCAAATTTTGCTCTCTAACGGCATAATTTCTTGGTTGCGTGAAATGGCTGTCTCTTCAGGGAATCCTCGGCATAATGCTGAGTGGCAGCCTGTCCAGCTTGGTGGCACAGACAAGGCCTGTGCCAATGTGCTGGCAATACGGCAACTGCCCACTGCCCTCTACAATGTATACCAAACCCAGATGTTGCAAACATTTCCACCAATTAAGAGCAGAGGACCAACTGTCTTCCCAAAATGGGCTTTGAGAATAAACAGAGGGTCTTTCAGACAGGGTTCCAGTTGTTCTTTGAGGGAGACTTCAAGTGAGGCACTGAAGGCAAGGGAAAATATTAGTTTTGCTCTGATTTGTTGGGCTACTTGGTGATTCAGGAGCTTCATTAACTTATCCAAGAGAGAGAGAGACTAGACCCAAGGGAAAAACAAGAAAAAAAGGCAAAATCTCAGAGTCTGGAAGCAAGGCACAATGCTTGAAAAACACCATCCTTAGTACAATATCATAATATGTCCCTCCTATTTCCTACCCTGAAACATCTGACGCATGTCTCATCATATTTAGATCCTTCTGCTTCTTCTGAAAGTACTTATTTGTCATTTCCTCAAATAATTGAGGCAGTCTCATTCTGGTTCTCCTGACAGCAGGACAAGTTAAGGTTAAAATGATCGGGGAGGTGAAGTAAACACATTACCTCACATTTCAGAAGAGGAGGGACCCAGAACAAACTGTCACTGTCCTCCATTACTATATTCAAAATGAGCCCCAGGAGTCACTCCAAGTAAAGGGCATTAGCTACAGTATATGAGGGGACAATTCATTTTCACTACAAAAAAAAAAAGCTACTGTTTTTAAAAAGAACAATTTGCTTCTGTATTGCCATGGTCTTGTTCAGCGCAGTTTAAGGAAGATAGGCTTATATCTCTCATGCTGTTGATGCTTTTGGCAAATTCTAAAACTAAGTGACCATTCAAAACACCCAGATTACTATAAGGGTGATAGCAATGATGTTATTCCTCTTTGTTGTTTCAAAATCATCATTCTAGAAAACCTTATTCATGACAAATAGTATAAGTCACTGGCTCATACAAAACATCTGACTTTAACTCTGGAACAATGCTATTACAATTTTCCCTAAATTTAACCCCAAATTTAACCATAAAGTGTAACCCCATTACCCAAAACTTCAATCTAAGAATGATTTCAATAGGAAAATAATTTTAGTGTACCGTGGAAGAAAGACTACATTAGAAAGTAGAAATAGAAAGGTGTACGAAATCTCACAATTCCATCACCTTGTACAAATGTTTACGAGTTTTCAAGAGACTGTTGAAACACTAGTTGACTCTTACCAACACAGCCTTTTACCAGAACCTTACATAAAATAGGCTCCCTAACACAAACAAACAACAAATGAACAGTTGTGTTGTCAATTTCAGTCAGCATTTTATAGACATGAATTTGTTTGAGCTGTGAAATGCATTGTGGTTTGTCAGTGGCAACCTCCTCTCCATCATCATCATTAGGGTCGTGGATAATGAGAAAGCAGAAGAGGGTGGTGGCACTGGGTTTGGCGTCCACTGTACGGTAGCTTTGGCAACCAAGCTCTGACAGCACAGCATTTTCTAGATGGTGGGTTGATTATAATTTGACGTCCTTGTGTATAAGTAAACCATATTGTTTGAGAATTAAGTGCACCATCTAGGCCTGTAATAACACATTCACTGGAATTCGCAGTGGCTGAAAATATCTTGAAAAGTTCCGGTCTGCGATCCAATGCCAGCAAACTTCATAGGAATGGGCCATGTCTCCTCTCAAATGTCAAATTGTTCTTATTTTAGAAACAAGGGGTTGTCTTTTAGTGCTTACAGATCTGGCTGGGCACAAGCTCATTGTTTAGCAGCTTCCTGATTAACAGTCACAGTGTTCTATACTGTAGAAGCCACAGGAAGAGAGAGAAGATGAATAAGGGGGTCTCATAGTGTTGCATAAGACAACAAACCGGAATGATCATACACAAACTTGACATGCTGCTACATAATATTCCAATACCTTGACTTCGACCCCATTCTGCCGAGTTACTAACAAACACTATAACCCATCAGACACCTTTGTATAAATTGAAATGTGATTGCCTTTTCCTGTGGCACTATTTATCAGTCTCCAAGACACAGGTTGTGTACCCTTTGAAACCAGGAGGTAATCATGTTCACATAATCAGTGATGAGTGTATTCAGAGGTTGCATTTTCCCTCTAAGATTCTAATTTTACTTAACTGATGTTAAGGTTTAGGGTTAGGGTTTGGGTTGGAACATATGGTTAATAGAATATATATTTCTGTTGACTGTATTTCAAAATGTACAACTATAAATACAACTGACTTTTGGCGCTAGTCTGTGGACATTCCGGAAACTGGTGCTCCAATGTGTTAAAATAAACACTTCAACAACGCTTCCTGATTCGGACACTGGGGGTAGTATTTCAAATTTCAGTAAGCACAGAGCGATTTCAGCTAAATAACTTTTGACCTACTGTTGCCGAATTCACAGTTAGATCAGTCTGAACAATCCAATGTGTCAACTAAAAGTGTAGTTAATTGGCTTCTAAAGCTAAATAGATCTGCAGACATATAACTGAAGAAGATAGCAGGACAATGGTGGTGCATCATCTGTCTGTGTTGTCATTGACTTTGGAATTTCTAATAGGCTCCCCAGGTAGTAATTTGCATGATACCTAATCAGTCAGTGAGGGCTCTACTGCTCTCAGCCCAACTCAGCTGGAGGGAAGGGTTAGACTGGCCCGTCCAGACAAATGGCCTGCTGGGACCCTCCACACAACCCCCTCTCTTTACCAGCCGCCTACAGCTCTCAATGACTGGCCATATTCAAGGACACAGCAGTAAGCCCAACCTCCATTTAAATCTCACAAAACTGTGTTCTACAATAGTTCTCAATCTAGTTTGTATTTTTTGGTCCAATTCTGAGAACACAAAGAATGTGAAAGAATGAGAAATAGAAATCAACAAAAATCCAGACTTACTTCGGAACTGCCAATAATGTTCAAACTTGTAGTCAGACGGTGATCCCTGCTGTGAGTATGACCGATTGCTCACTAATGAAAGTTAAAGTACTGGGGCCTGAGAACCTGCTGTGCTAGTCTGGCCATGTTATGCTATTTAATATTCCTTGTGTATCTCAACAACACTTTCTTCCTCCTTCATTGCCTCCACCTTGATACAAATTACAGGTGTCTACCCACACAAGTCTTGGGGAACATTACCTGGTGATGTCAGAAATTCACAGAAATAAATCAGTAAATGGAAGCAATAATAGCTCTAGCTATGGAACAATTGCCATTAATCATTGCAACATTGCCACTAAACCATGGAACTCAAGTAGCTGCCTTTCTTTTTTACAGTATACAAAGAGGGTTCAACAAACTACACAACAATAAAGTACATGAAGCCTGACCTGCACCTCAAAGGAATAGTTCACCCAAAAATGAAATTTCTGTCATTATTTACTCACTGTATTGCATTTGGCATCACTGCAGCATTTGGTTTGTTTATTTAGAGTCCTACAGACACCCTGCAACAACCCCTACCCCTAAACCTAACCTTCCTCTTCCCTTACACAAATTGAATGTGATAGTATCACTATTGTATTTTATTGTAAAATCATAGTAACTGCAAATTAAACACAGTTACTATACTGACTCCATATTACAACACTTGCATTAAAACTGTGGCTTCCACCAAAAAAAGCATGGCTTCTACAATATTACTAGAGTAAAAACATTTAATTTAACTCTGTTAAAACCGTTCTCTCGACACTCCGACCATCACCGTGACCAAATCACTGCAAGGAAATCAACCTTGTAGGAAATTTGGTTGATGTAGATGTACATGGTATGGATTTAAGTGCCCACGTACCTCCACTATTATATGTAGGAACAGTATGTGTGAGCTAGGAATGAAATAAAACTGTCCTTATTCTACATTATTATGTAAGGAAATTTATAATGGAATTAGTCACGTTCGCAACCATTATAAATTAGATAAATGACAAATAACTAGATTATTTGTCTGAATAAAATTCTCCACCATTAAAATCGTAATACAACGTCTCGTTGTATCCCTCACAATTTCTGTTGTAAGGAATTAGCTTTAATAAGGTAATTATGATTAATTTACTTATTGGAGTAATATTATTCTCATGGCTTATTGAAAACAGATTTGAAGTGAAATCTTTTAGAAACAGGGATGAGATTTGTTGTCAAAATATACCACAGTCAAATTATCTTTTAATACAGATAAACTTTATTGCTATTCGAAACATAAAACTAATCTAACACATACGACATGAAACGGGTAGGTGAGTATTGACAGAATGTGAAATAAATGATCAAAACAAATAAAATAAACTTTACAGAGTCTGCTGACAATGCCTTATGAACCATTTATCCTTCTTTTAGTCTAAATCTATTTGCAATCAGATTACACAAAGTATTCAACTAATACACCAGCACTTTGAGAAATACTGTGGAGATTGTGTGTCATTGCGTTTCCTTGCATTGTGTTTCCTCGTGTTGCTTGGTTCTTTGTCAAATTTTTTTCCGTCAATCAGTACCGCCCTCCCTATAAACAGACTACGCAATCTGCATAGGGCACCAACTCCCTAGGGGGGCATCACATTACCACCATCTTTGCCCTTACTCACACGTTATATGCTATTCAAGGACCCAAAAGCAGTTGTGGAACACAGATGATCGCTTTGCGCTCATATCAGGTAACCCCCCCCCCCCCCGGTTAGAAGATCATGCTCATATCAATTTGTACAGCAGCAGCCCTGCCGTCAATGTTTTGGACTCTGTTATGATTGTGGAAATGTATTGTTTGGTTGAAGCAAGGTCTTCTGCAAGGAGGACTTGCGACTCCCGTTGGGTGTGTGAACCGTAGAGCAGAGAGTGAGAGGCTACCTCAGGACTCTGTGTGTCCCGAGTTTTCCTTGGAAACTACATGGCATGGAGGATCTGGAAGCAGCAAGTGACGGTTAAGAAAGGGCGCTGCAAGAGAGAAGTTCAGCAGAAGAGCAAGATCAAGAGAAGAGAGCAAGAGGGTCTTCCTTGGGTAGGACAGTTTTGAACTGAAATTGGCCGCACCCCAAAGGTGTCCTGAGCCAATCAGAAGTGACTTTCCAGAGTCACATGGTCGACTGGGCTGTTAACTCCTTAAGGTTATAATCATTGATTTGTTAGTTAGAAGTGATTACAAATCAATACACATATTTTAAAAATGTACATCAGGCTATAATCATTAATTTATCAGTTATAAAAGTGATCACAGGCCATAGAGTCATTTTCATAATTATCTAGTAAGCCTAGATATGGTGTATATTCTATGGGTCCATGCGGTCTCTGCTGAGTTAAGAAAGAATGTCTTTGGAATGTGCAGAGGGGGAGAAACAGATGTCCCTGTTTTAGGTCCATGTTGATTTCGGGCCTTTGGACGGTCTTCACAAGTCTCCGATTCCTAATATGGCCACGGATTTATGCATTTAAGGTCACAAGGTTTTTCTTGGCCATTTGGTCTTGCCAAAGTTTGTAGAACAAAGAAGGATCTTTTTTATTGGTTAGCTCTGTTATTACAAACCCTAATTTGAGATTAAGCAGGTATGGGAGAGACGGTCTCCTTCATCAATTTAGGTGTCATGGATGAATTTTCATGGAGCTCTAATGGCTCAGTGGGGGATCTCTGATCTGTGGAATGTGTTGTTGTGTTCATTTGATGGCTTTGTTCGTGGGTAATCCTACAACGTTTATTATTTTTTATTTTTAATTATTATTATAAGTAAGCATTAAAGAAAATATTAAGAGTAGTGACAAGAACAGGATGGAATTTCTTTTTACAAAAGGCTGATTTAAACCCAGGTCATCCGCATGAAAAAGCATTTCCACACCATTGTTACACCCCACGCCACAGCAGCCACGCAAGGATTGCAATTAGTCTTCATTTTTGTGTGTGTTTCCAAAAGGTTATTGGAGTGCAAATAGCCATGATGTGTGGTAGGTGCTATTGCTTAAATCAATAGTGTAGTCTTGCTCATATGCCAACGTCAAGGTGGGATATTTGCTAGTCATAGTGATGATTATTTTTTACCTTTTTGAGTGGCAACACGAGGATGTCCACTACTTAGTAGGTCCTTGTTGTGGCGTGGTTACTCACCTCAATACGGGTGGCGGAGGACAAGTCTCAGTTGCCTCCACTTCTGAGACAGTCAATCCGTGCATCTTATCACGTGGCTCATTGTGCATGACACCATAGAGACTCTGCATGTGGAGTCTTATGCTACTCTCCGTGATCCATGCACAACTTACCATGTGCTCCATTGTGAGCGAGAACCACTAATCGTGACCACGAGGGGGTGACCCCATGTGACTCTACCATCCATAGCAACAGGGCCAATTTGTAGTAGTACTTGGTTATTCATTACATGCAACACATGTCCCGGCCATAAATAACACTGGAAAACGGCAAAAGATTTAGCCCAAACTGTAATTGCAACATGTCCACTGATTTTATGGCACGTTTACTGCACATATACAGTACTTGTATCAAAGATTAATGCCTGTAAAAAAATATGACTTATTAACGCTATTCGAAAAAAAAGTTAAAAGAATGAAAGAAATGAACATTTTAACAAATGTTTACACAATGTACATATTTGAATAATTAAAATAAAGGACTAATCAATTTATTGCAAGTTCTTTGAGACAAAGTATGAATTAAATATAGAGTATTTATGATGATTTTTTTTATATTTGTTGTAACGAATCATGTACCATCATTTAATCACGATTAATCACAATTAATCACAGAAAACTGTACAATTAATTAGTTTTTATCAGTTTGTAATTTTTAATCGATTCACAGACATAGATATCATGCTTACTATTATTTTACACACAATTTATGGCTCTTTAAACATTTACATTTCAGGATGAAAGGGTCATGATATTAGGAATAAACTTTTCCATGATCTTGACACATTAGAGGTTGTACAATACAATCATAATATAAGTTTCAGAACTGAAAACTTCTTCCTTAATAGAAAAAGAGCATTTATTAAAACTAAGCTGCAAAAATTACTCATTTGGAATTTGTGGAAATTGTGATGTCACAAGGACTAAATATATCTGCATATGACAGAGCAAGCCATCAATGCAGATTTTTCGTCATTGCACCCTTGGCCTCACCCATGGTGCTCAATCACACAGGTGACGAGGAGAGAGATGGACCTGTCATGGGAGATTCATCTACACCAAAGCAGACTTGCATAGGATACCTTCATGTTCCTATCTGTATTTAATTGTTTTTCTACATAATCATGCACTAGATGAACTGCTTTGACCATTATCATGCATTTCCAGTGGTTTTTAACCCTGTGGGGTCTGAGGGTATTTTGGGCCCTGGAGAAGTTTTGACATGCCTTGACATTTGTGCTTTTTTCAGTTGCTTAAAACATATTAATGGCTAAAGTCTGATTATACTGTATTTAGCACAAACTGGGCTACAATAACATGTGAGCAACATGTGCGTACAGGTTTGTATTTTTGAGAAAATAACGTTTATGCATGGTTTTTGAAAAAACTACAATTTTAAGTCACTGAAATAAGGTCATATAACACCTATTCATTCATAAAAAACAATATAGTAATTTAACTTCTGTAAGACAATTTTAGTGTTGAAAGGTAATATGCGAGGAGGCGTGAATTATCATGAATATGGATTGTAATTCACACATGAGAGACAAAGACCCTCCCCTGGGCCTATCATTGAGGGATAGAGAATGAATGTGAGAAGACTTAATGATCCAAATCAAATTTTAAGTTAAAAGAAGTAATCTGACTCTATATTTTCTTTACTTAAAGACTTAACTTAATTTTAGACCTACACTACCATTAAAAGAAGTCTCTTCTGCTCACCAAGACTGGATTTATTTCATCCAAAATACAGAAACGACATTGATATTCTGAACTTTTTTTTACAATTTAAAAGTTCAGTTTTCTATTTAAATATATTGTAAAATGCAATTTGTGATCAAAGCTGAAATTTCAGCATCATTACTGCAGTCTTCAGTGTCACATGATCCTTTAGAAATCATTATAATATGCTGATTTTCTAATATGGGCATATTTAAAGTGAATTTTACTAATTTAACCCAAACACATATTTTCAAGCACAAGTTTTGTTGATGATAATGAGGCATTATACACACTAGATAAAAAATAATCTAAACATTCATATTGTTTTTATGTCATATTACATATCATATTTATATTATACAGCATACAATTGAAATACCTGCTTTAGCCAAAACAGCATTTAAATGTAAGTAAAGCTTGCTTATTAGGACATATTTCAAAAGTCAATACTCTGAATCCTGGCTGGCAAGTCTGGAAATAGTCCCACTAGTAAAATATGTACATGTTTATATAAAATAGCATGTCAACTAATGAAAACTAAATGACTTACTCGTCCGAAATTATATCCTCGGCTGGATCAAGTCTCTCTTCAAAATACATGTTCATCGGAGTCCCGCTCTTCTTCTGAGAACAATGTTAACTCTTCCTTAATATCCTGGGAGCTTTCTCGCCTGTGTATCATTGCAAACGCGCAGAAAATGAATCAAATGTGTTTACAACCTCACTGTCGGGGACGTTTATCATTTGCATTGAACGTCTCGGCACATTAGCGTATGAATGGCACGCTCTGCTGGTGGGTGGGATCACATTACAGATAATTAGATAGACCAGTATAGAATCAATTCCATGCCACATATATTTGCAAAAATATAAAGTATTGCAAAATAAAATAAAGTTTTGCAAAAGAAAAAAAGTATTGAGCAAACAAAAAAAAATTTTTTAAACAAAAATTAAGTTTCACAAACGTAAAATAAAGTATCGAGAGAAAAAAGGAAAGTTTTGCAAACAAAAATAAAGAATTGCAAAATATAAATAAATTTAGCAAAAACCAAGATATAATTAATTGCAAAAATCAATGACTGTTGTAAAAGAAACTAAAGAACTTTTATCCTTTTTTATCTTTGCAACAGATTTTTAGGCAGCAATGATTTTGCCACACATCTTTTTCTTTGCAATGCCTACTAATTATTTTGCAATGCTCCTTTTAATCTGCATTTCCATCACGTGTGAGCTCATGATACCGTTTTGCCTTTGCGCTTCACTTTTCTCTGCGTTTCACTTTATGGCACTGTTTTGATGTGGGGGTGGAGTCAGGGGATTGGGGCGTGTACAACGGGCTCAGTGATGCCTCTCTGGAAGTTACGTCATTAGCTTGAGACACGGATCAAACATCATGGCTGAGCACAGGCATGCAGGTGGATCTCAGGTATATAAAGTTGATTGTTTAAGGAAACTCATTTTAAAATATTAAATGGGGTATACCCGTCAAGTGAATTTTTAAGACAACGGTTTAATTTTTAAGAAAATGCCTGTACTTTTTGTCAAATTGATAGAGACAACTGATCATCTTTTTTTTCCCTTGTTTTTCTTCAAATACTTTTTGGGAAAATATGTCTTATTGGTTGAATCTAAGATTCACTCACTGCCCACTTTTGCTAGGAAACATGTTATGTTTGGAGTGCTGTTGGACGAGAAAAGATATGAATTTCTTATTAATGTAATGTTGATACTGGGCACATTTTTCATTCATAAGTCCAAATGTATGAAGACGAAACCTTATTTTTCTGTATTTAAAAGAGAATTGATTTGTAATTTCTTTCCAGCGTTGGAATGTATGAAAAGTAAAAAGGCCAAGAAATTGGCTGGAATAATAAGAGACCTTGAGCTCTTAAAAGAGGAATAAAGAGACCCCTCTGTATTTGTATTTTAATTTTATACATTTAATTTATTTATTTTATTTTATTTTAACTGATATGTGCCTTGCTTAATACTCATTTACCTGTACTTACCAATGTCACTGTAGATGTACATTCTGTTTTTTGTTCTGTTCTTGGTGTTCAATAAAAAAAAAAAATGATTGTTTCCTTTTATTTAATTAGCATTAAATGTGCTTTAACAGCGTTTGCTTCAGATAAAGAAGTTAGAGATCAGTTAAAGCGGTGGATTTATTAGCCATACTCGCTAACATAGCCAGCATCTGCAGTTTTTTCTCTCTCAGTTGATTGGACTATTGATTGATTCTTATGTTTACTTTATAGATTATAATTGTCTATACCATAGTATGTTGTCTTCTAAAAAAATTTAAACTCCATATTTAAAAATATATAAATAGATGTTATATTATCACTGTTAAAGGAGACAATAAATAGATTACAAATAAAAAGTTAAACGATCGTAACAAATAAGCATCCCAGGAAACGATCTATAAACAATAAAATAACATCACTTATGTTAATTGTGCAAAAGCAAAACAAATTTAACAGATTGATTCTTAAGAGTAGGTGCTGATAACCTGGTTATATCCTGCTGATTATACTCGAGGCAGAGAAACAGCAAGAGAAAGCTGTTGTTGCTGCTGCTGACCCTGAGCTGCCTAAATATGACCGAAGCTTTGAGTCAGAACACTAATAAGATTCGTCACGACATCTGGATATTCTCTCTGCTAAATGTGACATGGCAAATCATTACATGAGATGACTTAGATACACGTGCATTTACTGTGAGCATTGTAAGAACTTAAGTAGCTTGTGAACAGGTTCGTTGAACAATGGAGGAGTCAGAAGACAGCGAAGCAGGTTTGAAATCAGCACTTTAATTTCTTTCACGAACATACGACGGTCACCGCCGTAGAAATGTAAACATAAACAAAACAATATCACACTCAGTCTGTGGAGCTTTCTGGATCCACTCTCTCTCGCTCTCCCTCTCGACACTTGGCGTCCCTTTAAATGTCTCTCTCCGTATCACTACAACAAGACAGGTGTTAGAGATAATTACAAACCAGGTGACAAGCCTTACCGCTCTCTCTCTCTCTCTCTCTCTCTCTCTCTCTCTCCCGCAGACCGACACACGACCATGCCCTCCATGCCACATAGCTGTAAAACGCAGGGTTAAGAATATAGGGGATGTGAACATTTTATATTTCAAAACTTTATTTTTAAAGACAGAACACATGCACGTTTGTTACGATCGTTTAACATTTTATTTGTAATCTATTTATTGTCTCCTTTAACAGTGATAATGTTACATCTAAATATGGAGTTTACATTTTTTTATAGAAGACAACATACTATGGTATAGACAATTATAATCTATAAAATAAACATAAGAATCAATCAATAGTCCAATCAATTGAGAGAGAAAAAACTGCAGATGCTGGCTATGTTAGCGAGTATGGCTAATAAATCCACCGCTTTAACTGATCTCTAACTTCTTTATCTGAAGCAAACGCTGTTAAAGCACATTTAATGCTAATTAAATAAAAGGAAACAATCAACTTTACATACCACCTGCATGCCTGTGCTCAGCCATGATGTTTGATCCGTGTCTCAAGCTAATGACGTAACTTCCAGAGAGGCATCACTGAGCCGTTGTACACGCCCCAATCCCCTGACTCCACCCCCACGTCAAAACAGTGCCATAAAGTGAAACGCAGAGAAAAGTGAAGCGCAAAGGCAAAACGGTATCACGAGCTCACACGTGATGGAAATGCAGATTAAGAGGAGCATTGCAAAATAATTAGTAGGCATTGCAAAGAAAAAGATGTGTGGCAAAATCATTGCTGCCTAAAAATCTGTTGCAAAGATAAAAAAGGATAAAAGATCTTTAGTATCTTTTACAACAGTCATTGATTTTTGCAGTTAATTATATATTGGTTTTTGCTAAATTTTATTTATATTTTGCAATTCTTTATTTTTGTTTGCAAAACTTTCTTTTTTTCTCTCGATACTTTATTTTACGTTTGCAATACTTTATATTTTTGCAAATATATGTGGCATGGAATTGATCCCATAGACCAGTAAAAACAGTACATCCCTTTGTTTCAAACAGATTGCATTGCAGGAGAATATTTGTTTTAAATTTGAATTGTTTTATTAAATAGTAGACATTTTAAGATTTCTTTAGACATGTGTTACATGTTTGTGTGATAAGTATTCACAGAGTTTCAGTTCATTTTTGTGACGTGTTTCAGAAATATGCTCGTGAACACAGAGACTGCTGAAAGCTCACCCTTTTTATTTTCTTTATTTTACAAAAGCACAATATTTTGTTGTTATTGTGAGCATACACAAATAAAAGTAGACACTTTATAGTCTCTAATGATGTCTTAAACTTATCTGTATACCCAAAAATGACGGAGTATTTTAAGTTGTTTCTGCTGTAATGACGAAAATATCCAGCAGGACGCGCCGGCGCATCTGTCGACCTCAGAGGTTTAAATGATGCAATGTCAAGTTAGAACTCTAAAAAGAGTCCTCCATTCTGTTTCATTCAGCTACGCTCTTTCTTGCTGTTTTGAAGGCGTCTTGGAACTTTTTTGTACCCATCTGTTCTTTTTTTAATTGTTAGAGTTTTGTATATGTAGCCAAATGTAACTTATTCATGTAATTTAACTCTAGTCATAAATTGGACATGGCCCTTTAAAAACCAGAGTTTTACAACACCCACATTTTGTGTCACCCATTTTCCAGCACTATCTTGTGCTAGAGTAATTCATCAAGATGTCGCTGCGGATGGCTCAGTGTGGAGAACTCCTATTCTTTTGTTGTTTTTGTTTGTTTGTCCTGTATTTAGTAATCTTTTTCCAATCTGTTTTACCAGGGATGAACTGCATAACATTTAGCAGCATATACTAGACAATCTTTTCACGGTTTTTGACTATTCGGATGGGGATTTTAGCAAAGCACAACTCACACGTAAACTGCCCAAATACAAACAGCACATTACATGTCCAACCAGAGACTGAAATATACTGGAATCACTGCTACACAACAATAAAGGATGCATATCGCTCATATGATCTGTCTGGTTCATCTTATTCCAACCTACAGACAGAAAATAAAATCTGCTAAGCCTGTAGTAAAGACTGTAAAGAGCTGGACCAATGAAGCAGAGCTGTAACTACAAGCCTGCTTTGTCTCCACTGATTGGAGGCTGCACACACCAATCTGGACGAGCTCACAGATACTGTAACATCGTTTACCAGTTTCTGTGAGGCTATATGCATTCCTACTAGGACTTAATTCATATTAAAAAATGACAAACCATGGTTTATAGCAGAGCTCAGGCAGCTTCGTCAGGCCAAAGAGGACGCTTACAGAGGTCGAGATAAAGTCTTGTACAATCACTGAATAAGGAAATCAGAGTGGCTAAAAGAAGATACTCTGAGAAGCTGAAAACAAGTTTTAACAACCCTGCATCAGTGTGGAGTGGCATAAAACAACTTAATAACTACAGGACTCCTACCCTCAACACTGTAGGGGATCAACAACTGACTGACGACTTGAATGTGTTCTACTGTAGATTTGAAAAGCCCAATATCACACCCCACAAATGCTCTGACCTTCACTTTACACAAACACCAATACCTCCTGCAACCCCCCTCCTGCTACTCAACCTGCACTTAAGATCTGTGAAGAAGAGGTGTGCCTTGTCTTCCAAAAACAAAAGACAAGGAAAGCACAGGGCCCAGGTAGTATTTCACCCACATGTCTTAGATCCTGTGCTATTCAGCTGGCCCCCGTCTTCACAAAGATATTCAATAGATCACTGGAGCAGTGTGAAGTCCCTTGCTGGTTCACATGCTCAGTCATCTTTTCTGTCTCAAAGATCACAGGACTTGATGACTACAGACCCATCGCCTTGACGTCTGTGGTCATGAAAACATTTGAGAGACTGGTGTTGACCCACCTGAAGGACACCACTTGACCCTTTCTAAATCCCCTTCAATGATTGCACCATATCCTGCAACATCTGGACAGACCAAGGACATATACAAGGTTCCTTTTTGGAAATTCAGTTTGGCTTTCAACACCATCATCCCAGTTATACTCAAGACTAATCTACACAAACTCTCTGTTCCCTGGTCTATCTGTCAGTGGATTACCAGCTTTCTGATGAACAGGCAGTAGTTTGTGAGATGGGAAATTCACTTCCAGCACCTGTACAATCAGCACTTGTGCCCCCAGGGATGTTTGCTCTCCCCACTACTCTTCTCCCTGTACACAAATGACTGCATCGCCAAGGACCCATCTGTCAAGCTCCTGAAGTTTGCAGACGACACCACTGTCATCAATGCCAAGATGATGATGAGTTGCATGTAGAAGGGAGGTTGAACAGCTGGCTGTCTGGTGAGGTCAAAACAACCTGGAGCTGGGCACACTCAAAATGGTGGAGATGATTATGGTCTTTAGGAGGAACACCCACACACTGACCACCCTCACCATTCTAAACAGCACTGTGGCATCAGTGGAGTCATTCAGGTTCCTATGCACTACAATATCACAGCATATGAAGTGGGAGACCCACATTGACTCCACTGTGAAAAAGACCCAGCAGAGGTTGTACTTCCTTCACCGCTTAAGGACACATTCAGATATTTGTTTGTTTTATGTTATGTGTAATCCCTGAAATATAGCTTTATAATGTTGTTGTGGAGCTTGTTCATTTTCTTCTGATTGAGTTTTTAATATGGCTGTATTGGAGGGGCTGAACAATGTTAGCAAATCATAACAGTGGGTGTTTACATTAAAGTCTTAAAGGGCCAGAGAGCACAAAACGAAGTGTGTCAGACATAGGGCCAGAGACAGAGCAAAAAAGTATTATATATTACTAAATTATGACTGTTTTGGTGCAAAACAGCTTTACTGTCATTATAAGTGGACCTCAGGAAAGATTAAAAAAATTATTAAATTATAAAAAAAGAGCAAGTCATGACCCTTTTAAACGTTTGAAGACCCATGACTAGGAGCACTTGTAGGTTTTGTTTGTTTGTTTTTAGACAGTAGGATAAGCCATGGTGTATCAATTGGTTGCAGTAAGTCTTTCAGCAAGACTTTCTCCATTCAGAAGAAACCCCTGTTCACACAAGATCTGCTCTTTTCTTTGTACTGTAGAGTTTGAATGCTTGTGTTGGAGAGAAGCAGAGTAAGCATATTTACATGTATGCATACTGATGTATTTATGGTTCAGATCTGGATCAACAAACTTGAGCTACATATGAACTAAAAAAACCTAAGCTGGATTTCTGGTTTTAGTTGGTCCCTGGGCTTTTCCCACTGGTCAAGCTGGGAGACCAGCTGAGTGGCAGCTTGGCCAGAGTGGAAGATCATCTTAAATCAGCTAAGACCATTAGACCAATTTAGGCTGCCATATTAACATTTTTCATAATAACATACTCTAAACATAACTGTTAACAATTAAGTCACAAATATTATTTAACATCACTAAATCAACCTGCCTACTAAAGTGTCCACCAACAAGACTGGATTAGATCAGGTAGAAATAGCTACTCAACATAACTTTTTACAGTGTAATTTGAAACCAGGCAAACATAGCTTTTAGGTCATGTATAGCCATAAAGATCATGTTGGCCATTACTGCAATGATCTGTGAGGTTTGCTGAATAAAGGACATTGTCACGATCTTTAGGGAGGAAAATCTCAAAGCTAAAATAGTGGTTCTGAAGTGAAATAATTATGGCATGGATGGCTGAGGAAAAATAGCTAGGCTGCAGTTGTCTGAACTTACAGACAGGGGCCTGTTCATTTGGGTTCGCTTGTCAATTGATCTTATTATGATAGCATGAGATAACAACAGGACACTCGCTGGAGTCAAAGTGTGAAGGAAACTACTGTACATGGTTAGACCAATTATTTAATCTAAGAGGGAGGATGTGGTCTTATGATGCAAAGAAAGCGAAAGTATAAATTCCAAAAATATATCTCAGTTACTGTCGTAACCTCTGTTCCCTGATGGTGGGAACGAGATATTGTGTTGATGTAGTGACACTAGGGATCTCTCTTGAGAGCCTCGGTTACCTCTTATCTTTGAGAAAAGGCCAATGAGAATTGGTGAACAGAATTTGCGTCCGAGAGTAAGGTCCCGGCCATTTCAGCGGCTTAGTACAGTGTTGTGGCAAGAGGGACACAACGTCTCGTTCCCTCCATCAGGGAATGGAGGTTACGACAGTAATCGAGACATTCCCCTTTTGTCACTCACTCGACGTTGTGTTGATGTAGTGACACTAGGGGTCTCTATTTAAAAATGGCACAACACTGAATGTGTTACGTGGACTGCTGATGCAAGTGCAAGCAAGCTGTTGCGTGTGAAAATAGCAGGTGCATCAGACTGAACGTAACCTTCCCCAATGCCCCAAGACACGTCATATAGTTCCCCACATCCAAGCGACATAACTAGCTTGGGAGCAGGCCGCGCCAGCTGTGACCTTTTCTCTCTCGATGTTTTCTCTCCATAGAGTGTTAGATGTGGCTCGGGTCAACTAACCTGCTATAACACGAATCGGGGAATGGGTTCTTTTCCAGTCCTATTCTTTCAGGGGTTAAAAGAC
Organism: Xyrauchen texanus; assembly: GCF_025860055.1. NCBI lineage: Eukaryota > Metazoa > Chordata > Actinopteri > Cypriniformes > Catostomidae > Xyrauchen > Xyrauchen texanus. The sequence goes on from NC_068279.1 coordinate 34,832,276, forward strand.
CCTGCAGAGACCACATCCTGCCCAACAGGGGAGGTTAACATGTGGCAAATACGTCACATGTGGTTACCAGCCACACATGGAAGTGACATGGTGGTAGGTCCTGCCTCGATGGGGAGGAGCTCTACAAACACAGTGACCGGGGGGGGGGGGGCAGAGGGAGATGACGGTCCACCTGACAGGGGCTTACTGTGGAAAATACATCACAGGAGACCTTGGAATAATCACAACCTGTGGATCACATATTCCAGCACAAGCAAGTCGGTGCCTGCAGAGGGTCTGGCTGTGAACTTTCTCTTAGTTCGGAGCCAGAGGGCTAGGGAGGAAGGACACCCAGGGTCTGTGACTCAACCCGGAGATTGTAACACCTCGTGAAGGTATTGAGTGTTGCCCAACCCACAGCTCTGCAGATGTCTGCTGGAGAGGTGCCATGGCCAGTGCCCACAAGGATGCCACACACCTTGCAGTGTGTTTTAACCAAGAAGGGGGCAGGCATGGCCCAAGTCTGGAAGGTCAACACAATGGCATCCACGAAGCCTCTGTTGGGGACAGTGTTCCCTTTCCGCTGTCCACCAAGCAGACAAAGAGATGTATGCGATCCAAGTGGGTCCGCAAAGTACGCACCAGACACAGCAATGTTAAGGCTGGGTCTGCCTCCTCCCGGGGAGCACTTGCGGTTTCACTACCAGAACCCTAAAGAAAGGGGTCATAGGAACCTTGGGCAAGAACTTGGACAAGTTTATCGAGGTCTCAGGAAGACACGGGTCACAGACAGAGAACGCTTGCAGGTCCTCAAACCTCTTGATGGAAGTAACCGCAATCAGGAGGGCCGTCTTCAAGGGCCTTTAGTCCGACTGATTCTAGTGGCTCAAACGGGAATCTCCGAAGGTCTGAGAGGACAATGGAGAGTTCCCATGAGGGGAACAGGCATAGCCTAGGAGGGTTCAGCCTCCGGGTGCCTCTAAGGAACCTGAATGAATCAACACAAGCTTGCCATGGATCAAAGGCAGAAATCTGCACAGGGCAAGAAATACAGCCAGCAACTCTAGGCAGTTGATGTGCCAACCCAGCCGAGGCCCCAACCAGGAGCCAGCGGCTGCATGCCCATTGCATATGGCGCCCCAGAAAACTGGGAGGCGTGCGTATTAACTATGAAGCATCTGGAAACCTGCTGTAGGGGGATTCCTGCCCTTAGAAATCAGAGGTTTGTCCAAGGCCTGAAAAAGTGATGGCAGGAAGATGGCAGGACACCAATTCCGAGCATGGATGTGGGGCTACAAATCGCTGAAGGTGAAAGTGTCATCTGTTGCTGGCCATGGAGAGACTGACTGTGACTGTGTACATCTGACTACAGATATGAGGCCCGATATCATTACTTTTTGCCTCTACACGCTCATTCATGGTCAACACAAAGCTAATACTGACTTTGGAGGACTGTAATCTGTTTTAACAGATTAGTGTGGCATGGTACAAACCCATGTGGACAAACACTTAGCCCCCACATCCTTATCACACACACAAATACACACATTTTCAGTTGTATGGTTTGTGAGATAATGATGTTTATTTTAAATGTTTGAATTATTTTGTACTATGGACTATTAATTCACGGGAACAAAAAAAGGGTTGTTGCACAGATTATAGTGTAACATTTCTAAAGGACTAAAGGACTTGCATTGGTTTGTACGTTTTCTGTTCTTTCTTTCCTTCATTGCAACCCAATAATATAGTTGTGATGTATTTGAAAAAAAAAAGAAAGAAAACTTGTTTTCTTATTTTGTCTCCTACAAACTGTTCACAAAAAGTGAATGTATGTGAAACTCATCACATCAAAGAAGAACTGAGTAAAAGTCCTTATTTGTGGTCATACAGTGTGTGAAAAATATTCATGTCCTAATGTTTTATTATATATTTTATAACTCTGGTAAAAGCTATTTGGGAAAAATCTGGTGTTCTGTTAACCATAATATTCATTTTGAAACACAACAATTACAATGACAACATACGAGTTTGAACTTCTTAAATATTTTTTTCCAAGCTTTTTGTGACTGAATGAAAGGGATTCTCTCTGAGAAATGGGTTTTCTACTTAATCAACCATTAACTAAACAGAACGACGCTTTGCTTGCCAAACCAGCCTAGAACATTGCACTTTACTTTTGCAAACTGAAAGCTTTAAGCTGCAAAGATGCAGTTAATTAAGCAATTGTGTTTCTTTAATTTCCAATTTATATTGCTAAAGGTCAAGTTTAAACTTTCTTTTGTGGTGGTGACCGCAATTGCTGAGTAAGAGAACCTTCTAGATCGCCATTACTCCCCCTTGGCCTTCATGACATGGCTGGCTTGTAGTCAGTGCCTGGAGGTGAGTGTGTTGAGATTTCAGATGGCAGGGAAAGTTTTACACTAAACCTACTTTTCTGAGCCTACGGAACGCCCATCCTCAAACCTGTTTACAAGAAAACGCCACATCACAGAACCTGCTGTCGGGTAATTTTGGAAGCAACCAAAGGCGTGCCATCAGTGCAGTGTTCCCAGACGCTCTGAAACACAGCCGTAATGAGAGGCGAAAAAGTTTTACAATTCTTCTCCCTGCAGTGTGGCAAAAACGCACAGAGTACTCGGCTTTAGCGTAACACAGCAAAAAGCCGCATCCTCTATTCAACTGTGAGAACAGAGGGCACGTAAAACAAACAACACACTAAAAATACGAAGTTTGCCTATACAAACATTCTTCTTAATGAGCCAATGGTTTAGACAGAGAGACTCACTCGTAGAGCTCTCCGTAGCCTACTATACTGATGTCTAGAGAAGAGAAGAGATCAGAGGCATAAAAAACACAGACAAAGAATGAAAGCATAGAGAAAGAGAGAAAGAACATGACACAAACAGTCAGCAAGAAGGAGAGAGCAGAATAGAGAGAGTACTTTCCACATATCTCTGAGGGGGCCTAGCGAGAAGTACCTGAGAGAGCACTGAGGGGGAAAGGAAACGCAGCTGTTTAGATGTGTCTTCAAGGTTATGGTTGATAAGCTGGGAGTCTGACACTTTAGAGCAAATCCTTTTCTGCTTACACATTCATGCCACCAGGTCACTCTTTGAGATGGAACTATTATCGTAACATAATCTAGAAACTGCCAATGATAATGCTGTCCTTGGTGATATGGTTAAGGCTATGTTTGGTACAGTCTAAGCTGGAATTCATTATTCGTGGATTCTGCTTCACATGCTAAAGTTTGTAGGGATCTCTCTGCCTTTCTCAAGATTTATTAATTGTTTGGAGACCAAACTAGGTCATAGTTAATTTATTGAAGTTTTGAAGAGTGTGACTTATAATTTACGATACACTGCAAATCATTTTCACGATTGTGATCATTTTGAATGATCCTTTGTATTATTTATATATTTTCAACAGTGTATAACTGTAGGCAGTGTTTAGATTAAGTTTCTGTCAATTTGTTTTGCATTCCTTAAAAAATATATAGTGGTAGATTAACTATATTAATAACTAATTTACTTTTAAACTGCAGTAATTTTGACTGAACAGAAAGGCCAGTCACATTTTCACACCTGTGATCTAATATTTGTTTATTGCACAGGATTCAGCTTTGACATCTTCTGAGACATTATTTAATGAAGTAATGAACACATTTTGATCACATTTTGATCACATAATGGAAAAATAGTATAATTTAGAATAATATAGTTATAAATAAATTGATGATTATTCTACCTTAGATTTACTCGTACAATCACAAAGCAGGCAATGAAGCCCACAGTATAATGGCTGTAACTTCCACCTTGGACAGACAATACATTTAGAGGTCTGGACAGTGTTCTTTTACTTGGAGACTTCACTGATGAATTGAAGGTACTACTGCAGTTAATTTTATAGTAATTGTATTTTGTAATTTATTGTATAAACACAGCAACTTTCTGGTTATTTGCATAAAGCATTACACTTGCATAATTCATGCGTTTTTTGAAAATTGTCTTGATTAGATTTATATATTTAGATTTACCCTTGTATTTTTTCATGTAAATATTGTAACACTTGCCATTTTGCAGTGTATTTCAAAAGACTTGAATGCTGCTTATATATTTTAGTGCTTCTTTAACTACTGCCATAGCGGGAACAAAAGACTCATTGAGAAAAATCCCCTATCGCTCATTTTGACATCAACAGACAGCTCTGTATATGTGGTCATATACTGGACACACTCTGCTGGCAAGACTGAACTAAAATTACTGAAATTACTTAAAAGACTACTACAGTTGTCTCTGGTAAAAATGGCTAATGTTGCACACCTGGCAAATGGAAAAATAGCTTTATTTTGAACATTGCCATATTATTTTTTAGGCTAGTACTGCCTGATAATTTTATTGTTTCAGCCTTTTTATTAATGTTTGACTTTTGTTATGAATATTTCCACCACTACACATAAAAGCTGAGTGTCCAAGTTTTTAAGCCCAGGAATGTTTAGTGTCTATTGTTACAAAAGTATTTGGACCTTTGGAATTAGTGATACATTTAAAGTACCAGTGGATGGCAACTTTAATGAGAGATGGCAGCTTGTTGAAATCTGATGAGGCTTTGGGGCATATGCCTGCTTTTATCATAGAAAGAGAATTGTAAATACATTTAACAATAACCTGCATGTCTTCTTGTCACACATCATTAAACGGAAACAAGCGGAAAATGCTGCAAAATTTAAAACAGAAAAAAAAAAACATATTTATTTTATGGATTACGTTTCTGGTTACATCAAAGCAATTGTGAAAATATCAACAATTAGCCATTGGACTGGGAATTTGTTCATAAATAATGTATTTATAATTTACCTCCCTTCTCTTAGAAAATAAGTTCTGAAATTAGTAACTTAAATCTAAAAGTATTCATGCTGTGAATTGACACACAAGATATTAGCCTTTCCCCTAAAGTCCACCAGAAGAAAAGAAAAAGGAATAGCAATGACATTCGTGCCTTCACAAACAGACAGACAATTACAGCAGAGAGGAGACACAGGCAATGTATAATCATCAAATTATTGGCAACAGTTTTTTAGATTTGAAATTAAAAGCAAGCTTCAAATAGAAGATCTTAACCACTTTTTTGTGGCAATTTTTTATATAAAGTAGAATAAATCCTTATACTGTATGTAACAAATTGTTGTTGTTGTTATTCTTTGTAAATATTGTTTTTTTCTTTTTTTTTCAGTAGACCTATTTGGCCATGTTTGTGGTACCAAACCTACATAGATGATTATTTAAGCAGACACATCGAACCACACTCCTCCTTTTTGTGGTGGTCAGTATTATTCAGAACACCTTATATATTATGGACAGCTGTTACTCTTACCTTCAGCCTAACCAATGCAGTAGTAGCGGTAGAGAAAGTAATCAGAGTAATATTCGTGTAGAGTTGCTAGACCTGGGTTGTCGATGGCTATGCAACCAGCTCCTATACATCTCTCTCTCTCTCTCTCTCTCTGAAAAGTCATCCCATCTCATCGGCCATCCTGTTTGTTAAGTATTTGTGGGCTCAGCAAAAAATAAAAATGGCGACTACAGAAGTGATAAAGACAAAATAAAGACAAAATGTTCAATATTTGTCTGCTTAAATTTTGCCCCATGGCTGTTGGTATGGAGTGAAAAACAAGTGCCTCAGTGAGACTGACAATGAGATCTCTGTGGTGAAGAGGTAGACTGTTTATCTGTCTGTCTGCTGGTGTCAGGACCCGGTCTCGAACCCGGGTCTCCGGTGTGGGAAACAGTCTCTTATCAAACTGAGCCACTAGTGGTTGGCAGAACCCAGAAGAGGAGGCAGATACAGCCGTACTGGAGACGTTGTTTTTAATAAGGTTAAAAAGTAAAGAACTTCAGGCAAAAATATATTAATCCACAACGTCAAAAAGTCATTCCAGGGAAAAAAAGGTAATACACCCAAAAAGGTAAATCCACAAAGTAAGAAGGTACAGGAAAAAGGCCTCAAAAGATAATCCAAAAATAAATGAGTAACAAAACAGAGTACCACATGAGAATCCAACTGCAGGCACAAAAGTTCAGAGCTTCACTGAGGCTGGGTGCTAACATTCAAACACAGAGCAAGGAACTAAGGAAAACTAAGGGTTTAAATACATACAAGGGAAATGAGACACAGGTGCAAATAATAACCGGATCAGACAAAAGGCATGATGGGGGCCTCTAGTGGCCAAAACCAGAAAAGCCCAGGCCGAATGCTGACAGAATCCCCCTCTAGGAGCGGCTCCTGGCGTTCCTACCAGCTTCTCAGGGTGGAGGGCCCTGAACTGTCGAATGAGGTCAGGGTCCAGTATGTCCTTGGCAGGAACCCAGGAGCGCTCCTCGGGACCGTAGCCTTCCCAGTCCACCAGATACTGCCAGGACCGCTGCACCCAGCGAGAGTCTAGTATCCGGTGGACGGTATAAGCCGTCTGGCCTCCAATGACACAGGGTGGAGGGGGAGGTCTGCCTGCTGGGACAAGGGGAGAAAAGACAACAGGTTTTAATAAGGAGATGTGAAACGTGGGATTAATCTTAAGGGATCTGGGTAAGTGTAGGCGATATGTAACAGGGTTAACTCTCCTGGCAACCTTAAAGGGACCAATGTACTTCTGGGACAGCTTGCGAGACTCCACCCGTAGAGGTAAGTCTTTTGTGGAGAGCCAGACTCTCTGGCCGGGGGACAGGGTGGGGCCGGGACGGCGGCGTCTGTTGGCTTGAAGTTGGTACCGTTGTGAGGAACGTAGAAGATTGCGATGGGCCTTCCTCCACGTAAGCCGACAGCGTCTGATGAACTTCAGGGCTGAAGGCACTTCGACTTCTGCCTCCTGGTCAGGGAACAAAGGGGGCATAGCCAAACTGACTCTCGTCGAGGGACATACCAGTGGAGGAGGAGCGCAAGGTGTTGTGCTGCGTACTCGACCCAAACGATGAAGGATGACCATGTGGACGGGTTGTTGGAGACCATACATCTGAGGGCTGTTTCCAGCTCTTGATTCACCCTCTCGGTTTGGCCGTTGGACTCTGGGTGGTACCCTGAAGAGAGACTGGCAGTGGCCCCTATGAGCTGGCAGAAGGCCTTCCAAAACCTCGAGGCTGAACTGGGGACCTCTGTCGGAAACCATATCCTGAGGGAAGCCGAAGACTCGGAACACGTGATTAATTACAAGCTCAGCTGTTTCCTTTGCAGAAGGTAACTTAGTCAAAGGGACGAATCTGGCCGCCTTAGAAAACCTGTCGATGATGACTAGGATAGTAGTATTACCATGGGACGGAGGAAGGCCTGTGATAAAGTCCAACGAGATATGGGACCAGGGTCGGTGGGGAATTGATAAAGGGTGAAGGAGTCCTTGAGGGCGGAGATGAGAAGATTTGCCCTGGCAGCACACAGGACAGGCCTTGACAAAGGTGCCAACATCTTCTTTAATGGTGGGCCACCAGAACTTTCAGCTGAATGAACTCCAAGGTGCGACCTATGCCTGGGTGACAGGTGAGGCGAGAGGAGTGTCCCCAGAGAAGGACCTGGGACCTCACTGCCTTGGGGACAAACAACCGATTGGCAGGACCTCCTTTAGGACTTGGTTCTGTAGCTTGAGCTCGTCTCACGGTGTCCTCAACTTGCCACGAGATCGGGGCTACGATCTTAGCGGTAGGAAGGACAGACATGTCAGTATCTTCTCGAACGGCAGGAGCGTAGACTCGGGACAAGGCATCCGGTTTCATATTCTTCGACCCGGGCCGATAGGTGAAGATAAACTGAAATCGATTAAAAAAAAGCGACCATCGAGCTTGTCTGGAGTTCAACCGCTTAGCCTGCTGGATATACTCCAGATTTTTGTGGTCCGTAAGCACTTGAAACTGTTGAGAAGCCCCCTCGAGCCAGTGTCTCCATTCCTCCAATGCCATCTTAACCGCTTGGAGTTCACGATCCCCCACATCGTAGTTCCTCTCGGCCGGTGTAAGCCGGTGTGAGAAGAAAGCGCAAGGGTGGAGCTTCTTGTCTTCACCCCTCTGAGACAGGACAGCTCCGACACCAACCTCTGAGGCATCAACCTCCACCACAAAAGGTTTACCCGCTATAGGTAGTGTCAGGATGGGAGCAGAGAGGATGCGCTGCTTGAGTCCTTGGAAGGCCGTCTCAGCTTCTTCTCCCCACCGAAACCTTGCATTGCCACCCTTGGTTAAAGCCGAGAGAGGAGCTGCCACTGAGCTGAAGTTCTTGATGAACTTGCGATAAAAGTTTGTGAAGCCCAGAAAGCGTTGGACTTCCTTAACAGACTTTGGGGTGGGCCAATCCGCTACCGCCTCTACCTTCCTGGAGTCCATTTGGATTTGACCGGGTTCCACTACAAATCCCAGGAATTGTACTCGGGAGGAATGGAATTCGCATTTTTCGGCTTAACATACAAATGGCTATCTAGGAGGCGTTTGAGTACTTGTCTGACATGTTTAGTGTGTTCTTGAAGGGAGCTTGAGAAGATGAGGATATCATCTAAGTAAACAAACACAAAGATGGTAAGCATATCCCTAAGTACATCGTTTATGAGTGCTTGGAACACAGCCGGGGCATTGGTCAGGCCGAAGGGCATCACTAAGTATTCATAGTGACCAGTAGGCGTGTTGAAGCGGTCTTCCACTGCGTCACCGTGTCTGATCCGCACAAGATGGTATGCGTTCCGCGAGGTCAAGCTTAGTGAAGACGGCTGCTTCCTGGAGCAGCTCAAGCGCTGTGGCCATAAGGGGTAGGGGGTAGCGGTTGCGGGGCGGTTATGGTATTGAGTCCCGGTAGTCGATGCATGGGCGTAATCCACCGCCTTTTTGGCCACAAAGAAAAAACCTGCTCCTGCGGGCGACATGGATGGACGAATGAGGCCTGCTGCCAAAGCGTCCTTGATGTAGGTATCCATAGCAACTTCGTTCAGGCGGAGATAGGGAAAAATCCGACCCCTGGGGGAAGAGCCCGGAAACAGGTCGATGGGGCAATCGTATGGTCTATGGGGTGGTAGCGTGGTGGCCCTCTGTTTGCTAAATACCAGCTTGAGGTCATGGTAACACTCGGGAACTCGGGACAAGTCGATGGATTCTAGAGACTCGGGAGGAGAACTTGGGGAACTCTGGAAGATGCAAGTGGCTTGGCACGTAGGACCCCACTGCTTGACAGTGCCCACGGACCAATCAATGTAAGGGTTATGGCTGTGCAGCCAGGGGTAGCCTAGGACAAGAGGGAACTCTGAGCAGGGGATCAAATGAAAGTTTATCACTTCCTGGTGTAGGGAAACTGAAAGTCGCAAGGGAGCAGTGACACGAGTGACAAGTCCACATCCCAGGGGCTTCCATCCAATGTAGTAACCCTCATGGGGTCTGTGAGAGGTTCAGAGGGAACGCCATTCTCCTTAGCCCAGGTTCCATCCATGAAGTTTCCTGCGGCTCCAGAGTCTACCAAGGCTTGAAGGGGCAGCTTGTGGTTGTCCCAGGAAAGGGTGACTGGGATGAGCAGGCGGGAGTTGGACCGGATGGGAGGAGGTTATGTTTCCCGTTACAGTCCCCCAGGCCTGCAGGGACAGTGCGTTTCCCTGGAGCCCGGGACACACAGAGCGGAAATGGCCCGGTTTGCCGCAATATAGACAGCATCGCTCCCTCATCCGGCGGTCTCTTTCAGCCTGGGAGATGTGTCCAATCTGCATGGATTCGGTGGAGCCAATGGGGATAAAGGTGGGGACTTCGGAGCTGGGGCCGATAGGAGCTAGGGCGAGAGGTCTTCGGTTGAGTTCTCTTTCTCTCAGGCTGGTCTATCACGTGAAGTCAACTTGATCAGGGACTCGAGATCATCCGGTGGTTCCCGAGTGGCCAGTTCGTCTTGGATGGCGTCGGAGAGACCCTTCAGAAAGCAAACCGTGAGCGCCTCGTCGTTCCAGCCACTCACTGCTGCTACCGTGCGGAACTGGATGGCATAGTCCGTCACACTGCGTTGACCTTGGCGGAGAGTCAGGAGCTGTTTGGCTGAGTCAGGGCCGCTGGTAGGACCTTGGAATACTCGCTTGAATCCTCAGTAAAGGCAGAGTAGCTGGCACAGCAGGAACTTTGGGCATCCCACACAGCAGTGGCCCAGGCCAGGGCCTTTTCAGACAGAAGGGTGATGATGTATGCGATCTTGGACCGGTCAGTGGGAAATGATGAGGGTTGCAACTCGAAGGAGAGAGAGCATTGGGTAAGGAAACCCTTACAAGCACCCGTATCACCTGAAAACCGTTGCGGAGGTGGAAGACGAGGTTCAGCCAGGGGGTTAACTGCTACGGGCACTTGAATATTTGGTACTGGGGCGGGAGCAGTTGCCGGGGGAAGTCGATCAGATATCTGCTTTATGGAAGTCAGCATCTCCGATAGGAGTTGAGAATGTCTAACCATCAAGGCCTCTTGCTGAACCAGAGCGGCCTCGTGACGTTGGACAGTCCCCTCGTGTTGGGACAGCATGGCAAAAAGCTCCTGGGGATTGACTGCCTCTGGGTTCATCTTTGGCTCTGTGTTTCTGTCAGGACCCGGTCTCGAACCCGGGTCTCCGGTGTGGGAAACAGTCTCTTATCAAACTGAGCCACTAGTGGTTGGCAGACGTTGTTTTTAATAAGGTAAAAAGTAAAGAACTTCAGGCAAAAATATATTAATCCACAACGTCAAAAAGTCATTCCAGGGAAAAAAAGGTAATACACCCAAAAAGGTAAATCCACAAAGTAAGAAGGTACAGGAAAAAGGCCTCAAAAGATAATCCAAAAATAAATGAGTAACAAAACAGAGTACCACATGAGAATCCAACTGCAGGCACAAAAGTTCAGAGCTTCACTGAGGCTGGGTGCTAACATTCAAACACAGAGCAAGGAACTAAGGAAAACTAAGGGTTTAAATACATACAAGGGAAATGAGACACAGGTGCAAATAATAACCGGATCAGACAAAAGGCATGATGGGGGCCTCTAGTGGCCAAAACCAGAAAAGCCCAGGCCGAATGCTGACAGCTGGTTTATCGGACTGTCAAATTATCCTTCTCTGCAAACATTTCCCCACTCTGTGAATCTAAATAACATATGCTGCATGAGTCACACGAATCCCTCACCAGAGGTTAACAGGGTTACTTAATTAGATAGTCTTTTTGACCATTTCTCGAAAAATGGAAGACAGTGTGTGATTCTTTTGCATTATTCATGGAAAAAATCTGCATATACAGTACATAAAAGATCATGTAAAAATCTGTATGCGTGAACCGTGTGTGGCAAATGTGTGACATTTTACACAACAGGTGTAGCAGGGGAATTTAAGAGACAGAGATCTATTACACTTGAACAGACGTAGAAAACTCACACATCAAATCTCTGAGTGGGGTTTGAACTGTTGTATTTCAAGCAGAGAAAAATCGGTGTCCTGCCAAGGCCAACATTGGTGGGCTGCCTGTCAACGTAGTGACACTCTTCAAATTAAGAGTACAAACCCATTCAAGTCTCAATGTTTGACTGAGGGTACTGGTTATAAACAAAATTACACAGGTTTGGTCCCAGACTGGCATGTTATTTCATTAAAATAAATTCATGATGTATGGAAACAACCTCTGATGAAAATTTAAATTCCATACAAGTTACACAGCAAACAATTTTCGAATAAAATTCAATCAAATGCTGTGATTTATCTGCTATTGATGCATCATCTGAGTGTCAAATATGATTTTGTTTTGTCGACTCTAAAACATAAACCAGCATTACAGCATCCTCCACTATCTTGCAAAATAAATATTTGCCTCATGTGCCACACAGAAACACATCATAAATATTTCACATAGGCATCTGAAGGAATACCCAAAATAACACATACCGAAAGGCCTTTACGGTGATTAAAAAATTTGGCGAAATGGTTTAACCAGAATAAATTATTTTTATACTTCCCACAATGAAGTCGTAGCCAGCTTTGTGTGTGTTGGTCGAGGGCCAGAGCATAAAATTCCCTCCATTTAGCCACAGAAAATGTTGCTAAGGAGTTGGTGTATAGACCAAACAACTTATTCACTCCCTACCATTTGGTTTCAGACGGAGGGCACAAACTGTCACAATTGTGTCATTCATGCCACTGACACGATCTGTAAGAATATATTAGTTTGAAATTTGACAAGTGTAAACAGACACCCTTCGTGCAACCCTAAAGAAACCGTTCCAGTCACTTTAAAAGCAAAAAAGACTTTCCACTGGGTTAATTTTTCAGCAGTTTCTTTCACTTTGGTTTATGGTGTGTGACGCCCTGAAGATCTACTTTAAATGTACACATGCAAGCTCAACTAACAGATCCTGTTCATTCATAATATAATCTGCATAAGGCATTGTGATTAGAATATGAAATCAATTTCATATTAAATAAAATACGTTTTATGTCTGGATTCAATTCTTTGCAGTGTATGAATAATTTGTGTCTTTCATGGAATGTTTACATGTGAAATTGTTTCATGGGTACATAATCAGTATTTTACTGTTTATAATGTTTCCATGCTGTACACTACGGTTTCTCAACTGGAGGGTTGAGTTGCTGATCTATTTGTACAGGGCAAAACAATGCTAAATGCAAATAATAAAATGCAGCTAACAAGGAAAAAAATTACTCATTGACTCAAAAATCCCAAACAACCATTCGGTTTGGGTCAAAAAATACCCGGTACAGTTTGGGTCAAAAAGTCCCGGTAGAGTACTGTAATTATACAGTATAGCACCTCACTTTTGAACATAAACATGAACAGTGCCATAGGCATATTTGTTTTAACACAAAAGCTTTTTAAAATGGGTTGTGCTGACTAAAAAGTGCTTTGTGTGGTCAATTATTGGCTGTCAAGAACATACAACCATTGAAATTCAAGAGACATTTAGAATGCTACAATTACTACCTTTACGTTTTTGTTTTAGGATTATATTGTTTACTTTTGTACAATAAATAATTTTAGTACTGAGTTGGGTTGCCTGAAACAAAAATACGTTTGTTTACATTTTTAATAATAGCTGGGTGAGAAGATCCATTCAAGTGCACTTCAGTGGTAACATGTTAATGCAGGGCTAAAATCAGGGTTTATTTCTAATAATACACAGAGGAAACCCCATTTCACCATCTTCCACTGTAAATTTCCATTCCATCCTATTCAGATGACACATTAGGCTCTAATGTTTAGCTGGGCAGTGTCATGTGAGCCCTGCCACCATTTTTAGGCTATTTTTCCCTACCTCATCCTAGGACACAAACAAAGCACTAGCCTCAGACAGGAAATTTCCTTCATTTTAATAAAAAAAGAAAGAAAGAAAAAAAAACAGAGAGGAAAAAGAGCTACAGTGAAATTCATAGCCACCCAGGATTTTGGATGACTTGCAAGGACCGCAGTATGGACCAACATCCGACCACTTCACACAGGCACTACAGAACGTGTGGACACACCTCTGTGTGGTGTAAATACATCTTGTTCCTGATTCCTCATATGGCTCGACCACCAAAGACAAGAGTTTAATTGCTTTGGATGTGAGATCTTTAATATGAAATTCTTTGATATTACCTTCATAAGCTTACGTCTTATGCGCTGTGCAATGTGATATGTCATATGTGCAGAATCAGTGAGCATGGCCATTAAATTGTAGGTGTTAGTAGGTTGGTGAAATAGCGTAAATAGTTTTGGTCAAGTGCAATATAATTCTTAGGTTATTCTCCAGTTATTATGCCATTTGATTCCTATAAAATATTCCATTTACCATCAAGTTATGTCAAAATGAATACAGCCCATTGATAAGAATTGAGTTTTATAAATGGGTTGTTTGTAATGCATAAGACAAATAGAAATATCGACCATTTGTGTCTTTCATTCCGTTGCATTCTTGCAGAATGTCAGGCATATTTCTATGACAGTGACACACTCCTTATACACGCATTTAATATGTGGTGCATATCTGGACTATTTGGATGTAGGCTGTGTTAAATTATAAAGAATGTAAGTATAATTAATCATATTATTCTACGGAAACACAAATCATGGATATTATTAAAAGTGATCTGCTGGTTGAGTCCTCAAACTGCAAATGCACAGACTGAGTTCAGACTTTACACTGAGAGTAGTTGTGATTCTCAGACATCTTAAGCACAATGTCTTACAGTGTTTCTCACAAAAATAACAAATTAGGCCTTAATTTACATAGACCTCCCACACATACACCCACACTTTGTGTGTATACACCTTGAACACTAATATGTACCTCTTGTGTACAGATCGTAGCACTTAAGTGAACTGGCTATTGTTAGTAGGCTTAGGTCAGATAGGTCTCTCTTCGACATTCCCATAGATTTCAGTCCTTTTTCTGAGAGTCCATAAATTAGACCTCTACTCAAAATAATTATGGGTTGGTGATGTATAGGGCAAGATCTTCCTATCCATAATTTTATTGCATCCATGTTGTCAGGTGATCCGTACTTCGTGACCTTCAGCTTATAGCTTTCCTCCATTCTGTATCCTGCTACTATGGCCACATCCAAAATCTTTATTGTTTGCCGTCGTTTATTATTATGTCTGGTTTGATGAAACTTGTTTTTGTCAGGATTATGGGTTCAATCCATGTGTTGATTACTCCTTTTTGTAGGAACTTTGTTGCTTTTATTGCCACCCTGTTGTGTCTGAAGAGTGAGAAGAGCCGCACTTACCTCGACCCCGGACGGAAGCAAGTGAGCGTGCCAGGGGGTGGGTGGTTCGTGGGGATTTACCTGGTGAAACTGAGCCTGCTGCCATTCCCAAATCGCCTCCATCGCCAGCCGGGTTGTCCTCAATCCAGTGGGAAGAAGGTGCGACGCGGGGTGTGGCTGAAGTGGCATTCACCTTGAGAAATGAAAGCTGCGACTGCAACGCTGCCATATTCTCGCAGTGAGTACATGAACCATCCACAAAAACTGCCTCAGTGTGATTGCTACCCAGGCACACGAGGCAGTGTCTATGACTGTCAGTTTTGCAGATATATCGATAGCATCCAGGAACAACACATAGGTAGAAGTGCATCTTTAAAAAGACGAGTCCTGAAAAGGACGTTCAACGCCTGCTGTGTATCGCTCTTTTGTGAGTGAAAACAAACTCTTTTAGGGGGAAAATACTCTCTTTTAGAAGTATGAAATCTTTCAGACAGAGGCTCTGTCGAAGCGCCCAGGAGTGTGGACTGCACAGTATGCAGAGAAGGAGAAAGCCGCTGATAATGCGCCGCAGATCCAACAGCAATGCTCTGCTTTCAGAGGTGAGTGGAACAGTAGTGAAATTCAGCTTGCTGCTGCACAACCGCTCGGCTCCGAAGAAAAAAATCTGACTGTCAGACGCACGCCACCTTCCCGGCTCCGAAGAAAAAAATCTGACTGACAGACGCACACCCCCTTCCCTTTATACCCGTATGTCTGCGGGACATGCAAATTCTGTCTGCCATTTTCTCATTGACTCATTGAATTCTGGGCTTAGGCTGGAAATATACAATCTCATCAGATGGTGTGCGTGATTGTAAACCAACAATGTCCTCTCCAAACCACACTGTAACAGGATTTTATGGAAAGGAGTAGGTGAGAACCAACTTGAAAATATAAATTATATTTAATTCAGAACTTAAACTAAAAGACACAAACACACACACATATGACGGACAGCTCCCCGTAAACGCTCTCTCTGTTGCACCACTGTCCGCAGTTGGCCTTTATCCCTCTTGAAGTCTTGATTAGCCTGATAAGTAGCCGGGTGTGTAGAATCACGACCTGGCCCAACCCTCCGCCCTGTCACACACACCCATGAATATTTTTAAAGAATCATCAAAGCTTTTTGACTAGCCAAGTTCTTTATGGTCAAGCATTTAGGTATGTGCACAAACAGGAGAAATATCACAAAACAAACACCTTAGCAGAACAGAAACGTCAATGCATTTTGTCACAATTTTTTGCCAAACTAAAGGAAGCTTGTTCTCCCAGTAAGTATAAATTAGCTTTAAGACTCAAGGCAACTTCTTAATCAAGAGTTTATAAAGTTCCCTTTCAAACAAGTAAAAGTTTCACATTTATTAAATGACTGACTTGAAGTGATAGGGCCATTCCTAAAAGAGCATGTGTATCCAGTGGGTATGTGTGTTTTAGGGAAAGCTGGAAATATTAGGAGCTGAGGCACATACGCATTGGTATGTGTGTATTTGCATGCATGTGTGTCAGTCTATCATTTCTATGTTTGGTTGCAGAGATGCAGACCTGCATCTATGTGAATGTGTTCATGTGTGTGTAAGTGTGTTGAAAAAGCTACACGTCCAGAGCGGAGCTCCAGTACGCCTTCCACATGCCAAAGAAAACTGTGGTCGGAAGAGGCAACTAATAGAGCATGATGCATGTCACCTGAAACTAAAATCATCGGCAACCGAGAAACCACAGCAGGTAGGCATCTCCCTGGCTCCACTATTAAAGTCTCTCGAGAGCCTCCTGGGAACAGCCCCTTTGCCCAGCCCCAGACCCTCGTTTCCCTGCATCCATGCCATGAGCCTCCATTAGCCTCCACTGCTTCCGCTCGCATGTCTGGCCTCCCAACAGAACTGTCACTTGCTCAATTGTACCAAAGCTCTGTTGTTATTATATCTTTTTGTGATGTTGTTGCAAATTCTGCTGAATTAAACATCACAAATGTTAAGTTATCTTGCTGGCTGGCTCAAAATGTTGAAAATCAGACTTGTGTGTTTGAGAATAATTGTCTTGAAATTAAATTATATCTGTATAATTCCCAACTACTTTTGAAAATGGAAACCCTTTCTTTTTTTTTTTTTTAAGAAAACATTCATGAAAAGCATTTATTTATTTTTTTGTTAGCCGAAACAAAGTCTCCATTGTTGAGCCATGTGAGTCATTACATCCTCAAGCCTCCCTCTGATGGTCTTCATCCCATTGAGGAGGTGAATGATGTTTGCTTGTCAAACACATTAATGCTACATACTCTTTCAGACCTAGAAGCATGCATAGCACATATTGGTATGAATCATCTAGCGTTTCCACAAAGTATTGGATAACCAAACGTTCGTGGTTTGAAAAAGGCTGCTATTTTTGTTCTTTATGGAGCTCTAAGGGTCCTCTCAAATGGCTTCATGCATTCCCCCACTGTCTGCCCCTTCTGGGCCATCTCAATGTCAGGGTCAATGCCGTCATAACACACCTCAGCAGAAGGAGTTAATGTGCTACACAAAAATACTGGCAAGCACTTCTCTCACGGATAGTGAAATGTTTTTAGACTCAACGGTGTAATTAAGAAATGTCCTTGAATGTTAACCTCCTATAGTACACATCATCAAAACAGGAGTCTTAAACTACTGGCCTCTCGTGTGAAAAAAGTTTATCCTTAAAACCATCCCCATTGTTAAACAGTTGGTTACTTGTGACAAGGAGGAGGGTGGGCAAGGCTGTGAATGCGCATGGCCGGATCCCAATCGGGGTAATCAACCGAGGTGAGGGATCGGTTTGGGTGTGAGAGAGCCA
The DNA here is from genome assembly GCF_025860055.1 of Xyrauchen texanus. Classification (NCBI taxonomy): domain Eukaryota; kingdom Metazoa; phylum Chordata; class Actinopteri; order Cypriniformes; family Catostomidae; genus Xyrauchen; species Xyrauchen texanus. The sequence continues at coordinate 34,849,810 of NC_068279.1, forward strand.
CATGCAGCTGCCATGTGTGTTTATGTGTATGTCTTTTTAAGTTTTCATTCAACATTATTTGGATCATTCATCCAGTTCCTACCTCCTCCTCGCACATTTTAAAACTTGTTACACTATACTATATATATACAGGTATATCGATCAGACACAACATTAAAACCACCTGACTAATATTGTGTAGGTCCCCCTCTTGCCGCCAAAACAGCACCAACCCGCATCTCAAAATAGCATTCTGAAATGCTATTCTTCTCACCTCAATTGTACAGAGTGGTTATCTGAGTTATCATAGACTTTGTCAGTTCGAACCAGTCAGGCCAATCTGTTGACCTCTCTCATCAACAAGGCATTTCTGTCCACAGAACTGCCACTCACTGGATTTTTATTTATTTTTGACACCATTCGGAGTAAATGCTAGAGACTGTTGTGAGTGAAAATCCCAGGAAATCAGCAGTTACAGAAATCCTCAACCAGCACGTCTGGCACCAACAATCATGCCACAGTTCAGATCACTGAGATCAAATTTATTCCCCATTCTGATGGTTGATGGGAACATTTACTGAAGCACCTGACCACTATTTGCATGATTTTATGCACTGCACTACTGCCACACGATGAGCTGATTAGATAATTGCATGGATGATTGTTGGTGCCAGATGGGCTGGTTTGAGGATTTCTGTAACTGCTGAACTATATGGGAAAATTCATGGCAAGGTGTGTATTAAGCTATTTTAATGCACAACATGGATGTAAAAGTGCATTCAAATCATTTAACACACACCTAGTCATGGATTATCCTGCTTATACCTTGGTCACTTGCCAGCAATGATTAGTTACAGATTTCATTGATATTACTTTGCAAATTTTGACTGGAAGAATAACAATAACAGTTAACGTTTTCTACAGGCTGTAAGATCTACAGTTCAGTCACAGAGATAAAGTAGTGCAATAATATAACTTTTTTGAAGACCAAATAAAAATAAATAAATACTCGATCCAGTAATGATAGCCACATAATGTAGAAGGGTCGGCACTCCTCAGAACATGGATTTGTAATTTTCAAATTAATGAGAAAAAAACCGGCAATGCTGACATGGAAGTTGTAAAAGTAGTACTTACTGTTCATGATGAGGAGAAAATCATCCAAAATGCTCTAATTCTTCAGATTTTGACCTCTTAGACATCTATATGGTATCCGTTAAGGCTTCAAGATTGCTTGAATGAAGAATAAAATTGTGATGTGGCCTTGCACAATTACTACACTACAAAAGGCTGCGTATTATGAAACATTCTCCATTTAGAGCTTGTCAGTGATGTGTGATCACAGGGTGCCCTCTAGCACATGTTGTGCAGGTCAGCAACTTTAGATGATGCTTATCATATTTAAATCTTGCCTCATCTTGCCAGACAGTGAAAGGTGTATTTCATGAGTACCGGTTACCTTCTCTCCCCCTCCATGCAAAACAGATGAATGTCAAATCATACTTTTCTCACAAGCAATTTGGGTGAATAATGTGTGGCTGATGAGCACTGTTGTCTTTTCCATTTTTCCTGTAGCTTCACAGTTTATTTAAAGACAGCACTGCATGACTTGATGATGTTGTTTTGTGATGTGATGGTTAATCCCAGCTCTGAGAATATATGACAACAGATCAGATATTCACATCCATAGGTCATTTGAACAGAAGCATAAAACTCTCTGTAACACAGTTAAAGGATGGGCAAGGAGGAGGCGAGAATGGGCGTGTCAACATAAATAATAGTTTAATGATAAACTTAAAAGAAGCCACAAACACACACACATGACGGACATGCCCGTAATTCTCTCTCTCTCTAACCATCGTCACCGGCCACCTTTATCCCTCGCGCGCCTCATCAGGCTGATTGGGGACCGGGCGCGTGATATTCCGACCCGGACCCGCCCCCCTCCGCTCTGCCGGTGCCACCAGTATGACGTACATCCCCCCCTATCCCTGGGGCGGGGTGTATCTTGCGTCCCGTGTGGTCATCCCCGCCTTCCTCGACCTGGGAGGAGACAGGAGGGGAAAAAAAACAAAATAGGCGAGGGAAAAGGCCAACACAGTGAGAAAGAGAGAGAGAGAGAGAGAGAGGAGAGAGAGAAAAAGCTCACTCACCGTTTCTCTGATGTACTGTCGCGTGGTCCTCGAACACTCCTCCACACTCTCTGGCAGATGACAGCCGCTCCTCTCCGGGCGAACCGGAGTCAAATCTCCGACCCCCAGCGGACAGAACGCCCCTCCGCTTTTCTGGCGGCACCTGGGGACATTCCTCTGCCCCTGGCAGCAGACCTACCACTCCAAGCGATCGGGGAGTTACTTCCCTCCTCCCCTCGCGGATGGCGGTCTTCACTCGACCCCTCCGCGTTTCTGGGGGACGGCAGGGCACTCCTCCGCCCCTGGCAGCGGCATCCATCACTCCAGGAGGTCGGGGAATCCAGTCCCCACTCGCCCCGCGGACGGCGGCCGTTCCCCGCTTCCGGGCAGTCAGGCTACTCCGTCACCCGGCAGATGGCAGCGGCGCTCCCCTGGGTGGACGGCAGTGTCGAGGACTCTGCAACGGGCATCCCTCCTCCTTCCCGGCTTTTGGCACCAATGTAACACAGTTAAAGGATGGGCAAGGAGGAGGCGATAACCGGCGTGTCAACATAAATAATAGTTTAATGATGAACTTAAAAGAAGCCACAAACACACACACATGACGGACATGTCCGTAATTCTCTCTCTCTCTCGAACCATCGTCACCGGCCGCCTTTATCCCTCGCGTGCCTCATCAGGCCGATTGGGGACCGGGCGCGCAATATTCCGACCCAGCCCCGCCCCCCTCCGCTCCACACTCTCGCAATGTCTCATTATGGAGCACAGTAGAGTAGGTGCATTAATATAGAACGGTGAATAAAATTGACTGGATCTACCTGTGCATTAAATGGTTTTAACGCATGCATTCTATCCTATCAGAATTGAGTATTTGAATATGATAAATTATATATATATATATATATATATATATATATATATATATATATATATATATATATATATATATATATATATATATATATATATATATATATTTATTATGGCTGTTGATTTCACCTGTTAATTCAGTGTGTTAAACATTTAATAAACAATAAATGCATAAAACAATATGAATCATACCACTTAAACCTGTACAGGCTGTTATTGAAGACGTTTGTAGAGTTGCCAGAACACTCTCAACCAGCTGACATCAACACAGTCCTCTCTAACCACTCATCAATCCACAGCCCCATCCTCCAGCAATTTTCTGGCACCTTGAAAAATACAGAACAAATAGGACATGTGAAAGCAGAGAGAGAGAGAGAGACAGAGAGAGAGAGAGAGAAGACCGACAAACTGGCAGCATCATTCAGTCAGGGAACAGGACAACATATCAGCCATATCATTGTTTAGTAAGGGAATCGGCCACCCCCGTATATGTCTGTATGGCTGTAAGATCAAAGCCCATCAAATAAGATGCTGATTTGGACTATGCAAAGAATGTAAAAATTTTAGTGATTTGTGATCAGAAAAATCCACCAAAGGTAGTGAACCTCCACCTACATACAGTATGCATACAAATGTTGAAATGCCAAAAAAATTTCTCTTACAAATATTGGATAATTGAATTGGTATGTTTTAAATTAAATTGAGACATTCACTACATGGTTTACCTTCGACAAATGCCCGAACATATTTTCCAACTCCAATTTTTCTGAATTATGAAGCCGAGGCTGGACAACACAGTCATCAGGAACATTCCCTTCCTGATTGCAAAATGTCCTGTGACCAGTGCGACAGCCTTCACTTCAGCACCTTGAACAGCCATGCTCAGTTTTTTACTGACCACCATAACTGCTAAAATGAACTTGTGTCAAATCCATTAACTGGCAACTCGGGTTTTACAAACTCATCATGAAAAGTTGCTAAAGAACCTCCCAATCTACGCCCAAACACCAAGTCATTGAGGCTAAAACCTGTGTTCTCCTGGTTAACTAAATTCTCACATGGCTAAAATCAACCACGGAAGTCCTTCTTCCCAGTCTTTGTAAAGCTCAGTGCAATAAGCCCTTAATAACTGCTTCAGGGTTTGGTGAAAACACTCGAGAGCTCCCAGACCCTGTGGATGATACACACCACTTTCTTGGTGGTTAACACGTAACTGCTGCAATTACGAACATTCTACATGTGAAATTAGACCCCCCCATCACTTTGGATAGTTTATGGAATACCAAAATTTGAAATGAATTGGGAACACTTTCACAACTGACTTTGTGTTAATGGATCGTAATGGCTGGATAACGCCTATGACAGATAACATATGACAGTCAAAATGTACATGGAACCCAACTTAGACAGACCCAGTGGATCAATGCAATCAATAATCAAATGTTCAAAAGGATTGCTTGTGGTGGGAACAGGATATAAAGGTGATATAATGGCTATGACCTGATTAGGTTTGTCAGGGTTTTGGACTTGTTATTCTTTGTTTTAGCCACTTGAGGTCTTCAGTGGTCTCTCTTATGGCACGTTTTTTTCCCTGTGTATCATTATTGCTGTCACCTGTGTCTCGTTTCCCTGTGTGTATCTAAGTTGATTTGTTCCTTCAGTGCTTGGTGTTCAGTTGTTTTAAGTCAAGCTACCAGTGCAACTGTTCCTGTGTTTCTTCCCTGTGGATTTTTCTATGCAAGTTTTTTCTTTGTGGATTATTATAATTTTGCTGTGAATTAATATTTTTGCCTTGTGGATTCTCTTTGCTTTTGTTTGCAATATTTCCCAATACTGTCCTGTAGCTCACCGGTTTAGAATTCAGCTTCCACACCGCTGACCTGGGTTAGAGCCTTGGCTCTAGCCACTAGCAACACTCTCTAGATCTTCATAGGACCTATTGTCAGCAGACAACTTTGCCAAACCTGCATAATGTTTTCTGACCCAAAATTAGCTCACTACGGAAGATTGACAGAGGACGAGTGGGCATACTCGATGGTTTTAACAAGAGATTTTTCTTGATCATTTAAATTTGCGTCTCCTGATGCACGAGTTATAGCGCAAGATACAAACAAAGGTTCCGTTGAGAGAAAGGGGGTTGTTTTTTTTTCCATCCCCTTTTCTCCTCAATTTGGAATGCCCAATTACCAATTCACTCTAAGTCCTCATGGTAGCATAGTTACTCTCCTCAATCTGGGTAGTTTCCTCAGCGTATGAGACTCTCAATCTGCACATTTTATCATGTGGCTTGTTTAGCGTTACTACATGTGTGGAGGCTACACACTATTCTCCGCGGCATCCACACACACAACTCACCTCATGTGCTCACCAGTGCGAGAACCACACATTATAGTGACCACAAGGAAGTTACGTCATGTGACTCAACCCTCCCTAGCAACCAGGCCAATTTGGTTGCTTAGGAGACCTGGCTGGAGTCATTCAGCACGCCCTAGATTCAAACTCATGACTCCAGGGGTTCAGTGTCTTTACTCACTGAGCTACCAAGGCCCCCGAAATGGGCTAATTTTGACAACAGGACACGGTGTGACACCACACGTGTCCTCTGGCCAATAATGTCTACACCTTTGACAGGTAATTTTGTTGAACAATTCACCATGGAAACAAACCCAGTATTGATGAAAGGACCATAGTCTCGATCTGACACTGATTGGTCAGGACTACACTGACTCTCAGCGATCTCAGCAATCACAACAGCTGATGATTTTTCACCAGAAATGCCTACAGATGTACTTGAGTGACTGCCAGAGGCCAGGAAACAAAAACTACTGGTCTTGCGGTAGCAGGCTTACACTTACCTTTAAGCTCTGGACATTCTTTCTTCCAGTGCCCCCCATTTTCCAGACAGTAGTTACAAGCAGAGTTTGGATCTATTTTTCAACTCTGATCTAACTTTGGTGAAGTTGACCTACCCCCGCACTCATATTTGGAATATTCACTGTGATTGAAGTGACTAAAACCTCTGAGTGAACACGAACACATCCGTGAAAACTGCAGCTTCGGCTGCTGTTTTTACCTTGCATTCGTTAACCTATGTGGCAGTTCGGTCAGGGACAATATTTTAAAATTGTTCCAGTACTATCAGATCGCAAAGATTCCATCAGATATACACCAATTGGAAAAATGATTGGTAAGCTCTCTAGCCATCTTGACATGAGTTCATTTTCCCCCCTTTTTCCAACCCCTAAAATGCCATTGGTAAGCTTCAGAGAGGAGTGCACATGCTTTTAAAACAGCATCTTTTATGGGGTTATATACACCTTTCTATCTGCTACTGCAATAAAAGCCGCTAGTGCTTTACCCTCAAAAACAGTTTGCAATAAGACAGTGCGCTGTCATCATCCTATGCTCTATCGTCAGCCACATTCTGAAACAAAGAAAAATATGTTTGGATCTTTTCCCTTAAATTTGGGCAGCAATTTAATCATACTTGTGATATCCGTTAATCGGCTAACATTTGAACTTGACTGGTCACTTGAAGAATCGGCGCCCCCTCTTGGCATTTTGCCTCAATCTCAAACATTCTGCTACTTTTGTCAATTTAGTTTCTTCAGTTCTTTGCTCCGATTTAAACTTTTCAAACTCTGTTCTTACATTTTCTAATGCTACTGACTTTGAAATTTCATGAGTTCCTTTTGCTGCTCAAAAGTTAACCCACCAGTTTCAATGCCCACAACCATATGGAGAGTTGAGTTGGCTTTTAGTGACAGCATTTCCTCATTAGACTGCATATCTAATGTCAATATTAATCTTTCAACCAGCTTTTCTTTAACCACTTTTCTTAGTTTTAATTTAGTACTTTTAATTAAAGATACCTCAAAATAGTAATGTTCAATAACACACCACAGCTGATCCTTTGTAAAACAATAAAGTCTTTCCTCTGTAGGCACACACACACAAAAAAAATCCTCCAAACTACCAATTTTTGTCATAAAAAATAAATAAAAATCAGCCAGTCAAAATGCTTATCAAACAAATGATTTACCCCCACTTACCCAAATTCCTTACATAGCTCTTCGGTCTAAACCACACTTAACCTTTTCTCCAGAAAATATAAACCAATCTCACACTCACACTAATTGCTCCTGTGCATCAAAAGCTCAACCCTTGTCAAGATACCAGAACCTTGACCGCAGAACTATCTTGGCATTTCATATACTTCAAACCTAACACAATACCTATCATGTAATGTGTTGTGAAAAAACAAATATCCCCAAAGGCATTACTGACCTGATCCCAGCAACAATCTCGGATTACGAGCCCCCATATGTTAAAAATTACCCGGCTCAATGCAGAGTAACATGAAGGGGAGGCCACACACGTGGATACAATTTTACATAAAATATAAATGTTTATTAATTAGATAAATGCAAACAAAGCAACAGACTGACAGCTGTTCAAAGACAGCTGGATGGAGTACAGTAGAATACAGGTGTCTGGAGTTGCGGTTTTACATTTTCAAACTACATTTAACATGGCACAGCATACTAAATATGATGCATCTATGGCTAAAGATGCTGAAAACTAGTGACATGTGACACAACTACTGTACATGCAACTCTCCAAAAGTGTCTGTCTAATATATTAACCAATGAAAATACTGCTGACGGAATACAAGGAAGCATCCTGTTAAAACAGCCCAAGTCTAACTTGTATAGATTGAATTATATTTAATAATCATTGTGATTATTATATATTCAATTATCTTTATTTGGGGGCCTTTCTCAGAAAAATACAATTTATTGTGACTGACAGCCCTCTTAACAGTATATCACAGCTATTGTAGTCACATTATTTTGTCCATCTCAAAAAAAAGTTTTGTGGTGGCATTTTATTTACAAATATCATATGTGTAAATTGATTTGTAATGTTCTATCCCTTTCTTTTTTCTTTCTTTCTTTCTTTCCTACACACACACACACACACACACACATTTCTTCTGCCTGGTGACAGGCAGCTTGTGGTTAGGAGGAGACAACTAGTGTCAATAGTGTCAAATAAAAAGGATCACACTGGCCAACGACCTTGCACTAAACTGCATTTCCACTGCAGTTTAGTGCCACCTCAACGTGGGTGGAATTATAGGCTGATCGTCATAGTTGTGCCGCCTCTACTGCCGTGACATCATCTTAACATGACACAAACTGTCCAAAACAATAACATGACCGCTAGCTGTTAACTACTGGCTCTTTGTGCTGCATAAAGCAGTTGTTGCATGGTGATTTTACACAAGTGTAACAGTTAAATTGGCCTGGTTGTTTTAGAAGCAAGCTTCCAGTAGCTGGTCAACTAAATAAAGTGAAACTTTCAAGCAGAGTATAGAGTTAATGTAACAAAATGTACCAGCCTCCATCATGGCTGAGACCAGGGCACTCTCCCGTCCATTTGTTCGAACCACTTCCACTTTTGCTTGATGGTTCTGTAATCATTTTTAACTGTAGTTTTTTAAACTTTTCCCTACACTGTTGGTAGGTCCGGTGGTAGCCATGTGCGGCCAACAGCTGATACACTTCCTGAGAGACCATCGCTAATGAGTGGACCGTCTGCACCTCGTTTATTGACCACGGCGTGGTTTTGCGCACAGCCATTTCTTTCTTCACAATTTGAAAGTCGCGTGAACAAATGATACTGTTATTGCTGTTGCTAACTTAAAAAATAACTAGCAGGTTGATGTCGCGTGTCAGAAATCCAGTGACATTGGTAGTGACGATTCTCCCTCACCAATCAGTGATCTGCAGGATTTTGACGACACATTTAGTATCGGCTCAGCTCGCTTGGAACCTCGACAGAGGTGGTTCTAAAAAACGTATCAGGGACCAGGTACTATCCACAGGCGAGCAGAGTCTAGTTGAGTCGAGTTGTACCGTGCAGTGGAAAAGCCCCTAAAGTGTGACAGGTGCAGTGATGGGGGGGGGGGTACTCACCCTGTCTCAGTCAGCTGGTGTGTGTGTGCATGTGTGCGAGCTTGTGTGCGTGTTTGTGCAAGTGAGCATGTGAGTTTTTGTCCCTGTTTTTCTGTCAGCAAACCACTTTTTCAGCAAAAACTTATCTCCATACTTTCTCTGTTCTATCATCCCCTTTCTTCCTTTAACATTTGGTCATCCAATTTCTCTTAGTCAAGATTCCCTCCCGGCCCCCTCCATTTGGTCCTGCAATCTCTCTCTGTGCTGGTCTCTGTATTGACACTTGGGAGATAAATCTACATGGCTAATGAGGCTGTGTCAGGGTCGTTCTGCCTGCATTCTGTCTCCTAACTGTCCAATCTCCCTGTCACCATGGGTGAGAGTGGCTTGCATGCTATCTGCTCCTGAGTAACCACACACACATGAATGAAAATGCAGACATGCATTTCCAGCCTGCATAAACGTATGCACATGCAACAAGAGAGGTGAGTTAACAAATAATTAATTACTGAGAGCATTGTTGTTGTTGTTCAATCTCAGAAAAGTAAAGTTTTTTTTTTTGCACATGCTGTATGCATTTTAGAACCCAATTCACTATAAGAATTGCAGAAAAATACAGACAGTAATAGTACGATATGTATTTCACCAGGCAAATCAGGCTTGTTGCCAACAATGGGCATTATGAGTGTGCCCCCCCCCAAATGCCCCCTAAAGCAAGTATGTTCAATTTGTACATAAGCCTATGGATACCATTTCCTCTATTGGCTTAATTATACTAGTATTTGTGCCGTACGCGTTGGCTAGTGATGTTTCGTTCATGAACAAATCTTTTAAGTGAACAAATCACTCTCGTTCACCTCCATACACTGACTCATATTTTTCAATCAACTGATGCCTCTCCCTTTCGAAGCCAATGAGCTCTACTGCTTTTCATGCCTGTAAAGACTGACTTCAGCAGGAGCCAATAACATTCAAGTTCGGGCTGTGAAGCAGCATACGATTGGTTTGACCCGCTGAACGAATACACCCCATTCACTAAACTAGTCCATCATTTCAGTCTGAACGACATCAAATGTCATTACGTGAATGAACTGAATGGTAAACGAGTCAATAGCGAACAAAGATCTGCTGAATGACTGGACGAGATGGAGACGTGTTGTTTAGACTTTGCGATCTGTGATGCAGTTGGTCGTTTCTGCTGCTGCCACTGCTCTAATGTTATTGGTAGTCTGCACAACTGGCCATAGTATCATTTTAAATGCTGATTACAGATGGTCCTGCCACTAAAAATAAGATAACATTCAAATTTGACAAGGAATCAGTTCTTTTGCCTCTAAATTGCACATTCTGTAGGGGAGAGTGTTTAATATAACCTGCAGCAGTACTTAATGCGTCATATCGTTAAAAAAGACTATAAAAGTTAAATATATTTAATCAAGACAATATATTTAAACACAATTCACAATCGTATTTTATCAAAATACACAATGATGACTCTGAGAAATTATATTAGTTTCATTTTCTGTTAATGCATGATTTTCTGTAAAGCTGCTTTGAAACTATATGTGTTGTGAAAGGCACTATACAAATAAAAATGTATTGACTTGACTTGAATATATGAATCAAAATCCTGACACTGTTTTCCACGCATCATTTTATTAAACCTTATCCATGGATTTGGTTACAGTCAAATGATATAGAACATTGAAATTGCTCACAAACTTCTAACTTCTCCTCTGTCTTGCCTGCACTTGAGTCGACTCCAGTATCTCTCACTCACCCTACCTGGAGATGGATGATGTGAGCTTCACTGTCTTCACTCTCATTGGTATTCGGTCGCAAATGATGCTCGTCATTTGCATCAAGTTGACATTTTCTCAACTTGCCTTGTCGCTTCCCATGGCAATCTCTGTCGCCAATGGTCGCAACAGCTCGTGTCATCGGAAGTCGATGTGCTCTCATTGAAAATAAATGGGACCGGATCACTTCTTCGCATAATGCCACTGGCGGTGTGAATGGGGCTTTACTCATCATGAACAAAGATCTTCATTATTAGAGGAAGAGCTGCATGCCTTTTGATAGCTTGATAAAAAGTTGTGCTCAGCAGTTCACAGTATAATATATATACTTGTTGTCATTTATGGGGAAAGACTTATAATGGCAGCAGGCCTTAAAATATTTTTATTTCCTATCGTAAACTTTTATAACACATGATTCCTGTGTGTGCAGTAGTCTCAAAATCAAATTTTGGTGGTGCTGTGTAACAAGTTTTCTGAGTTTAAAGGTGCACACAGTAATTGTTTCTCCTCATTTAATAAGTTTTACTTCTAAAAATATTTATAGTAATATTAAAACATCTGTGTGAATTCATGACCACTCATGTGAGATGAGGAGTTCAGTCACATCAGTAACCTTATAAAAGCTCTTTTATACTACATGGGGTGGGTGTGCCCTCATGGGGGCAGCCATGTAGGGATCACATGACCATCTGAAAACTACTTACTTAATCTCAGTAACTGCCCTGCAATTAAACACTTTCATTCATGTCTTAAATTCATCCTGGTTTACTGTACATACAGAATTTCTACAATGGCATTGGTAACTGAAAACTATTGTGTTTGAATAATGCAGCTTCTAGGCCTGGATGTATCACTGAAAGTAAATGTAAGTTACTTTGAAATTACTGAGTGCACCTTTAAAGGGCCATCATTATCTTCAACCAACATCAACAGAGTACGAATAAGAGTGGAGACATAGTCTAAATACTCTGTGGTGTAATTTATTAATTTATCAGTTGTTGTGGGCTGGACTATTTTGTTTTTATGGCGTTTTGGTGCTATAAGATATTTTATTATTATAACTACTGACTGGGTTGTCTTTTATTGTGGTATGAACATTGTTCTACAACCCTCTACAGACACGTTTGAGAAGTAATCACCATTGGCCAGTAAATTTTTACAACATGTAAGCTCAACTGAAATCTATAAAAGATATAATGAACACAGAGAAGGGGATATATATATATATATATATAAACACACAAACACATGGGCCGCCAAAGGTTTGGAATAATGTACAGATTTTGCTGTTTTGGAAGGTAATTGGCACTATAATTCATCTAAAGTAGCATTCAACTGATCACAAAGTATAGTCAGGGCATTACTGATGTAAAAAAACAGCACCATCACTATTTAAAAAAAGTATTTTTTGAACAAATCTAGACAGACACCATTTCCATTTTGAAACAGAAAAACTAAAAGAAAAGGTTAGAGTGGGCAAATAAACACAGACATTGTACAACAGATAATTGGAAAAAAGTGTTATGGATATTAATGACATTGAGCGTTTGTGGTATCAACTAGACTGTAAGAAAGACAGCCACATGAAATGTCACCTGAGTATCTGGACAAAATGACAGCTAGAATGCCAAGGATCTGCAAAGCTGTCATTGCTGCACGTGGAGGATTTTTTGATAAGAACTCTTTGAAGTAGTTTAAGATGTTCTGAATATCTTTTTTTTATTCAAATTTTAAAAGTTATTTTTCTAATTATCAATATCAGTTGAATGCCACTTTGTTGATTAAAAGTACCAATTTTTTTCCATAAGAGCAAAATCTGTACATTAATCCAAACTATAAGAAATATAAATTAACCTTGTGTAAATTGTCAACTTTACGCTAAGCTAAAATGCTATTTCTAGCCATTTCACATGCACATATTACCAGGAACGATCATATTTTTTTATCAAGAAAATTCATGTTAGATCATAATTTCTTTTTTCTAGTAATACTTTTGATATTAGGGCAGGGATAGGGATATTAGGTTTTCCTGAAAAAATATTTAAAAATCCTTAAAACAAGAGAATGTATTTTTAACATGTGTATTTTGTCTTACAGTACTGGCAGAGTTCCCCTTCTGTCTGAGCAAAATTACTCAGGCATGAAATACCTTTGGACGAGGAGCTCGCAAACTGGATTGAGCCTCGTCGCATTTTGAGGGTGGCGGGTTCACATAACAATGTTCATAAAATCGTTCATAGAAAATCCTCTTAACAGCTAAGATCAATAGTCATTGGGAAATGAGGCCCAGAACTCTGTGCATGTCTTGGAGAAGCGCTTTCATTGCACTCATGAACAGTGGAGCGCTTACGTGGATTGTACTTTGAAAGGAGCTCAATCCACGCCCTAGGGTAAATTCCAAACAGATTTTACAATAATAATCGCTTAAAAATGAGTTTTAACTTTCCATTATCACCTTTCAGCTTTCTGAAGCTCTCACAGTTGAGGACAATTGTCTTCCTATGGAATAGGGCATAGGAATGATGACTTCTAAATAAGACACGTTGACGCCAAATCTGGACAAAAGAAAACTCGCTGGAGTTTATTTCTATTTTTCTGCAGACGGAGGTTTCTTGGATATACCACTCAAGTAAGTGTTCTCTATTCTTTATGCTTAGTGCATTAGCTTCTACTTGCTTGTTTCACATTTATCTGTGTTTGCACAATGGCTCCAGCCTTGTCCTAATGTAAACCAAGTCCCTGCCCTAAAAAAATGTTCTCGTTCAAAAAGCCGACGGAAATGCGTCACAACACAGTAATAAAGTTGGTCATAACTTCCGTTTCATGGCGACTTTAAGGTTGAATGAGCGAAGCTCACATTAACGAGAGAGAATCTACATAGTTGTTTTTTCCCCATCCGTGCAATGAATGATTCTTTTTGATCGCCAACTGACTGTAAATAACAGAAAGGATATTAAAAGAGACATGAAATGAAAATGGGGTGCCTGGGTCTCATCTTTGGATACAAAATACACTGAATGAAGAAAAAGAAAATTTTACTAGCATAATGTGTATGAACCGTTTGTACAAATACTTATTGAACATGCTCTACAAGCTCTTGTGTTTTGCATCACTTTTACCTTCTAACAAGTCAAGTCAAGTTTGTATAGCGCCTTTCACAACACACATCGTTTCAAAGCAGCTTTACAGAAGATCAGGTATTAACAGATGATAAAACTAATGTCTATAATGTCGCTGAATCATCATTGTGTAATTAGATAAAATACGATTGTTTATCATGTTTAAAAATAAGTAATTAAATAATAATTGTATTAATAACCCCAGTGAGCATGCTGAAAGCGACTGTGGCAAGGAACACAAAACTCTATAAGATGTTGATTAATGGAGAAAAATAACCTTGAGAGAAACCACACTCACTGTGGGGGCCAGTTCCCCTCTGGCTAACATCATGAATATAATGTAAATATGACTTATGTATAGTTAAAGTCATGGTTTAAAATTATTAAACTAAGTAAGTGCTAAGGGTCAGTGTTTAAACATCAATTTAGTTTGAACTGTAAGATTAATGACCAATGTCTTTGAAGTCCATCCTGGATTAACTGCATCTAGTTCACATAGATGCAATTGTCCTTGTAAATTGGCTGATGAAGGCTTTTGTTGGCAATTGTTAGTCTATGCATTCCATTTCAAGATCGTATTCCATCAATAGACCGAGGTGATGCAGGCAGAGATCAGGGATGTGAAACGCAGTTCAACCTGGCCGGTAATTTCGGTGAGGTTCAGTGTGGTCCATCCTAAATCCAAGGTTCAGAACACAGATATCCAACAGGTGTGTAAGTGGTCTGTAGGCTTGCTTTAAAATGGAGAATATTGAGAATGAACAGACCGTGGAACAGTTGAACCAAAATCAGAGTTCATGTTGTCAAATGCAATATCAGTGACATTCAGAGGCTCAACTAAAGTGATTGAGACAGCGTGATAATGTCAGATCCGGACCCACTGCAGCCAAATAAGGTCAATTATCTTCAGGGTGTTGCTCATGAGACACAACATGCTCTGAACTAGCTCGCTAATCACTGGCTTCTCTTATTCAGTAAAAGCATCGTGGCACTCAAGTTCTTTTTTGAACTACACAGCTCATGCTCTGGCCAGTGAAATCAGAATTTTTAGTTGCCAGTGGGTAAACAAATGTATATTTTATGCTATCTCTGTGTCTCAGGTAATTTTTATGCAGGACTGATTATTCTGAATTTTAGGATCATTCTAAGGCTCAAAAACTTACCATAAAATACATAATAGCACCATAAAATGATCATATAAGTAATCTATTCTATTTGGATTACATTCTTCAGAAGCCATTTAATAGCTTGTGTGTTTATTCAGTGATATTTTTCTCCATTCACCATTGCGACAGTAACAGTCAAATCCCATACTCATTTAAATGTAAAAACATTGCCTCATCAAGAAGCATTACAACACAGGTTTTACAGTGATGTCAAATGCTCATTGCCTCTCACGTGTCTTGTGAACGATTGCGACATGCAACAATTTGTGATGTATTTTTGGAATGAGATATGAATGCCTCCATGGAGAAGATCATGAGAAGATTTTCAACAATGTTTTATTCCACCCTCTACCTCAAATAAGCAATTGCATGCAATCAGATAGCACAATGAATGCAGCACATCATTGTTTGGATTATTTATTCTGATTTCTGCTATTTTTCTTCTAAATTATTGTAATTAAAATTATCTGCCTTAAATTAATGTTTATATATATATATATATATATATATATATATATATATATATATATATATATATATATATATATTTTAGGGCTGTCGATTTAAAGCGTTAATTCAGTTAATATTTTTACGCTTTAAAAATATCGCAATCCCCCGGACCGTAATAAGGAAGATTCCTGAGAAATGCAAGCTTATAGTACCACCTGTTTAGTCCAGAGGGCAGTAAGTGAAATGTCAGCTGTGTTTATGCAGTGAAGAAAACACGTTATGTTCTTGCGTTCAAAACACTTGATGGAGCGCAAATTCGAACTAAGGGATCTCAAGATGTATTCTAAGCATTAAACTATATTTAACTTGACACAGTGACCTAAAATTTTATGTTTATTACGTAAAGCATCCAAGATGCTACACAAGCATGTCTGATGCAGATGTTCATTGACGGGCCCTCAAACAAGCCCTCAAACGAGCGGGCAGGTATTTCACGTGCAAAGGCGACCAGCTGTGTCAGACTGCACGTACCCTTCCCCAATGCCCCATAAAAGTCATCAGAAACCTTCTGGTTACCCTAACAGGGGAACAAGGCGACCCTTGCCAACCTGGGAATGGGGACTAAGCCTCGCCGGGCCTCTTTTCTCTCTATGTTTCTCACATAGAGCCAAAATGGCTGGGGCCCTTACACACATCGTGGGGAGGGGGTCCTACCCAGTTTCCTATTCTTTCAGGGGGAAAAGACCCTGCGGAGACCACACCTGCCCAGGAAGGGGGAGGTAAAAGTGGCAAAATACATCACATGGGCCACTCAAGTCGCATGTGGGAAAATGCCGCGGTTGTAGATCCAGCCTCAAGGAGGGGGGAGTTGCTACAACACGGCGACCGGAGGGCAGCTGGAACTGCCTAAGGGAGATGCGGGTCCACTCGTAAGGGGACCGTACCATGGAAAATATACACAGGAGGAGTCCACGCAGGATTCCTGAACCCAGAGGGCTAGTGAGGAGTCATCCAGGTATCTGAATGAACGGGATCTCATGGGAGAGAAAGCGCACAGTTTTACCTCGGCCGAGGGAAATGGCACTAGGTGCAAGCGATTCACCCGGTCAGTCCGTCAGCGTGTACAGAGTTCTACCGGATTGGACCTGAGAAAACACGGGACGATACTGACTCAACCCTGTGATTGTAAAACCGTGCAAAGGTATTAGGTGTTGCCCAACCCGCTGCTCTACATATGTCTGCCAGGGAGGCGCCCCTGGCTAGTGCCCATGAGGACGCAACACTCCTTGTTGAGTGTGCTCGGACCCGCAAGGGGGGGGGGGGGGCGGGCTACGGCCTGGGTGTGATCGCCCATTGAAATGGCGTCCACTACCCATTGGGAAAGCCTCTGTTTGGAGACAGCGTTCCCTTTCCGCTGTCCACCAAAGCAGACAAAGAGCTGCTCAGAATGTCTAAAGCTCTGTGTGTGGTCCGGCAGTCTTTAGAGAGAGGCCCTGAGTCCAACTGATTCTAGTGGCTCAAAGGGGGGTCTCTGAAGGCCCGAGAGGATCACTGAGAGATCCCAGGAGGGGAACAGGCTTGGCCGGGAAGGATTTAACCTCCGGGTGCCTCTTAGGAACCTGATGATTAAGTCGTGCTTACCCAAAGACTTTCCGTCTACTGCGTCGTGGTGGGCCACAATAGCAGCAACATACGCCTTCAAGGTGGACGGGGACAGCCTCCCCTCAAGCCTCTCCTGCAGGAATAAGAGCACTGACCTAACTGCGCACCTCTGTGGGTCTTCAGACTGGGAAGAGCACCGATTCACAAACAAGCGCAACTTCAAGGCGTAAAGTTGCCTGGTAGAGGGGGCTCTCCCGTCCAGGGGACGTGGAGGTTCCAGAGGTCTGGGTGCGGATTCCAGAGCATGCCCTGTCCCTGAGAAAGAAGGTCTCTCCTCAGGGGAATTCGCCAGGGAGGGGCTGTCGTGAGGAGTACGAGGTCTGAGAACCAGGCCAGTGGGGAGCCACTAGGGTGACTTGCGCCTTGTCCTCCCTGACCTTCCACAGCACATGTTCAAGAAGGCTCACTGGGGAAAATGCGTACTTGCGCAGCCCCGAGGGCCAGCTGTGTGCCAGTGTGTCTGCCCTGAGTGGAGCCAAGCGTTGTCGTTACAGTGTGTCCACTACCACATTTAGGTTGCTGGGGATGTGAGTGGGCAGGAGTGTACACCGCCTTGGCGATTTATGTATGCAACCGCGGTGGTGCTGTCTGACCTGACTAGGACATGTTTGTCTCGAACTAAGTGGAGAAACTTCCGCAGGGCAAAGAAAACAGTCAGCAACTCTAGGCAATTGATGTGCTAGAGCAGCGGGCCCCTTTCCAACGGCCTCTGTCTGCCTACTTCTCATTGGCCTTTTTTCATAGATCAGAGGCATATTCGGCACTCAAGAGAGACCCCTAGCGTTGCTTCTTCGACACAACGTTGAAGTGAGCGACAGACGGGGAACCTGATTTCTCATGCTGAACTTCCTCATGTCCATCTTATAATGTGATTGATAGGCAGCAGTCACATGTTGTCTGCTCTTATTGGTTAACTGCACCAAAAAAATTAAATAAATGAAAACTGCTGTCTGCATTTTTTGTTTACTTTTGTCATTCAGGTCCAGTAGCTATAAGAACTCAGTTGACATGTTTAAAAACAGTTTGGTTTTCATAGTGTGTGGAGTCATTTGTATAAGAGTTTACTAACAGGTCTGTCAGCATGGCCTTCTGCTGCCCACAGCCGTGTTCATAATCCTCTAATAGAGCCAGCTGTCAAATAAGTGATATCACCAGGGTGGTCTATGCGGAAAAGCAGTCATAGCCACACTGCATGCCATAATTTCAGCTAGAATTGCAAATGTTACAAAACTTGGACAAAAAGATGGGTGTTAATGTCCTTAAACTCTTAACTTTTGTCTTGTGTCCTTTCATTTTACACAATATGTTGAATTTATGACATTCCCTGCTAATATATATATATATATATATATATATATATATATATATATATATATATATATATATATATATATATATTTCCTGACACTTTATTCTGTTTTCGTTCCTTACTGTGTTTTGGCAGCTTTAATATGACTGTAAGAGTGGCATAATCTTTATTTGCTTAGCACTGGCTGAAGTAATATATCCTGGTAAGATTTAATGGGGACAGCATGAAGAAATTCAGTGAAAGCATTCTGGAATGAACACTGTGTGAGGAGGGAAGAGGGAATGAAGGGCTAAGTAACGTAACCATACCCATGAAATGTTGCTCAGAATTTTTTTATTTAAAGTTTCTCAGTTCTGTATAACTGAAGACTGTCCTATTTTGGAGTATGTCCAATTAGGATGAGGAAAGACTAAAATAAAGATATATATAATATAGTCATTACATAATGCTGGAAACTGCTTTTAAGGAAGTGAAAGATAAAAAAATAAAATTAAAATAAAAACTAATCCCTGGACAAAAAGAAAATCCTTCTGATTCTTTCATTAAAGACTGTTTTGGCAAATGCAAATAAGATGCCTCAGTCATAGCAATATTATATTATTTTAATTATTATTGTTTATCATGACAATTTTAATTAATTTAAATAATAATGTTGGGATTTGAAAGGTGGAATATGACTCGATGCCAAACCAGTCCAATTATTGGCATATTTAGATACTGAGAATACTACACAATAATAAGATGAAATCAAACTAGGTTTCTCAGCCATAAACATTATAAGCTCAATCTATATATAAAGCAGCTTAAAATCAATTGGTAAGTGTATTTGAGGAGAGAATGCATTGTCCGGGACTGTTTAGATGCCTCAGTAACAATTGAACTTTCTGTTTATGCCCTGATTTAAAAAAAAAAAAAAGAAAAACTATGTCATGGATATAAAGTTGATTAAAAAAAAACATCTTTTGTCCTTGAAATGATGAGCATTTTCCTCTTCTAGTTTGTAAAAAACATAAATGTGTTGCCTGTATTTTCTGTTGTCCTACTCTGACACATTTAAGGGTCATATCCTGGGCTCTGAACATTTAAAAGAAGAGAAGAAAGCGTTGAGGTTACTTTACTGTGTTTTACCAGTGCCTTAAAAAGGCATTTAAGAAGAAAGCAAGATAATTTCCCCACCATCGTGCTTTGTTATACATTCTGCATAGTCCATCATTTTAATCTGTCATTAAAGCTAAACCATGAAGACAGAATGTGAAATGACTAGTCCACCCCTCCCCCATGGGCAGATGGTATCTCCCTGACCATATCATCTTCCTCAAAGGGAACTCATATCCAGGCACTATGAAATGACTCCAAAAGCATAACAAATGAAGTAAGATAAAAGGTTTGAAAAACTGTGAATACATTACTGTAAAGAGGATACTGCTTCACACCCTGTCCTCCACTGAGAACACTGTCCAGACTGAAAATCAACTCAAATTGATTAAACATTTTTCCTCATTATTTTAAAAGAAAAGATTTGAGGCAGTGAAATTGATTAATGGCCTATTTTATTTTAACTTCAAAGAGCACAAAAAAAAGAAAAGAAAAGAAAAACGGCACTAAAAATTTTAAATACGTTGCAACAAAGCCTCAAAACACGTAGTTCTTGTAATGAACAAAAAAAAACTAACAAAATCGTAACTTATTCAGATAATATGAATTATTATTATTACATTTGTCACACCAACTCTGCTTCTTTAAAGTATATATTGCATGCCACATAACAGCAAAACACACCAATGTAATTATTTTATGAATATGTTATTACAGTGTAATTAAGAATGATTGCCATATGAAGTAACACTATTCAAACGCATTCAGGGGTTATT
Source organism: Xyrauchen texanus (assembly GCF_025860055.1). NCBI lineage: Eukaryota > Metazoa > Chordata > Actinopteri > Cypriniformes > Catostomidae > Xyrauchen > Xyrauchen texanus. Next base: position 34,870,127 of record NC_068279.1, read on the forward strand.
ATGTCTTAAGCCTTAAAGCAAACAAAGAGTGCAGAACCTTTTTTTTATTATTGCCCTATCCCTGCATGTGTAATGAATGGCAAAAATCCATTATTTCAAAACGAATTTCCTGCCTAGAAAAACAAATAGCTGTTTTCTTAAGAGGTAGGAGAATATATCAAATTACTTTCATTCATTTTTTAGGGAAAAAAGACTTCTGCTTCCTAGCTAGACCACCTGGGAGAAGTGTAAGATTGCGAGAGGGGAGTGCATGGGCATGAAAAAAAAGGAATATCGCTATAAAAGAAATGTCACTATATTTGCCTATTTTTTAATGTTGAATGGAGAAAAAACAGCAAGTGGTTATTATCCACTTAAATTATAAAAGAAATAGTTATACTGACAAACACATCCAATCTATTATCTATATGAGTACAGGAATCCCTATTGTTCCATTTAAAGAATATTGCATACATTATATGAATTGCATACAGCTTGAATGGTTCAGATTCATAAAAGACATTAACGATGGACTTTACCACAAAGGTCAAAACAAGGGCATAGTTCTAGTTTACGCAATGCACTTACCATCCCCAAATAAACTTTGATAGTTCACCAAATATAACTAATGACCTTGAAAAAGGAGCAAATTAGCAAACATTCAGAGCCATCTGTGTGCCCTGCAGGCAGTCAAATTATTTCATCTTTGCCAAGGTACCCTAATGAATCTCCTACATTTTACATGTAAATCTCTGTCTAATCTTGCTCGTCTCTCCTGCCAAATGTCTGAAGCAAATAAATATATAAAACCCAATTATGATTTAATTAATAGAAATCTCTCATTCCATGGAATTTGTACCTTGGCTGGGTGACTCTAAGCCCTGAAGCAGACTCACTTCTGAACTTTATCAGTCCATGTTGTTCAATCAAGCCCCGAGGGTCGGATCAGAGCTTCACTAACCTACTGTAACTGTTCCACCCTCAGTCCTTACATTGTATGTGTGTGTGTGTAGAGAGGGTTGCCCGTGTATGTTGACGTAGAGTGTGCTACTCAACTTAAGGGAGCATGACATAGCTTTGACATTTATCTTGGTCACAAAATGGAGTCGGATTGTGTATAGTGTCTGTATGTGTGTGTGCATGTGTGGGTGGGGGTGGAAGAAAGACAGTGAGAGAGAAAGAGAGGCTGTCACCCTGCCTGTCTGGGGAACAGGGACAGACATGCAACATTATGTTCACAATGGCAAGGTGTTATTACAGTATTTTTCATGTCCTCACACTGTCAGTAAAAACCTACACACAAGAAGACCCAAACCCAACTCACTCAGCATTCCTTTCAAACAATTCAACTCAGACCAACGTAGAATGATCTTATGAACATGACATGACCATGGAAACATTTCTGTAAAACAAAATGATGTGATTCATTACATATTTGGCTCCAGTTACTCTGTAAAATTTCCAGCGGGGGGCACAAAAAGTGGGTGAAATGGTGTCATAATCATACAAGGTTTTTAGCACCTTGCGACGCCGTGTCCATCTGTGCGGACATTGTTTTTTGGCTTCGCTATACACAACACAACACATAATCTAAATTAATTTAAACTGAATGATCTCAGTTCAGAAGACTGGGCTGTCAGTAAAGAGTTAATCTTCTGATGTACAAAGTCATGTGACAAAACAACATGGAGCCGATCACAGCAGAATTTATCTTTTGGAGAAATGCCAACAGAACTTCATCTGGTAAGAAGTTTTTACACTGAAACTCTTTAAGTCAAAAGACTAGAGTCTCTAGTACATCCGATATACCATTTTATTTTAAATTTGAGCGGTTTATTGCAAAACGGTACGCTATTAAACACAATGACCACTATAGTGGACAATAGCGCTAGTTTTTCATTAGAAATACTATATTTACTGTGCATTTTCACATTGAAAAAAAAGTTGCTTTTAGAGGCTTTATATGGCATTAGGATGAAAATAAGGTGCATTTTGAACTTTTCTGAGACCAGTACAAACAGACAGACGGTGCACTGGTGGTTAAGTCATTCACTAAATAGAGAGCAAGGGAGCAAGATAGCATCTTGTAGATTTCCTATGCAGCGCAAGTGCATTCACTCTCTTTGCAGAATAATCTCATTCTCTGAGATTAGGTTGGACCAATGCATTGATACTTACTGTGAGTGAAACAATATCATGTATTTTTTCATGAAAAAATAAATAAATAAATATTTGAATGAAAACACACACACAGCTCTTTTTATACATGATAACAACATAATTTTGAAGTCATCGACCACAAGCAGACATTAGCATGATAGTTAGTCAAAGTTAATATTTAATTGAAAAAAATTACATGAATTTGAGATGTTTAATATATATATATATATATATATATATATATATATATATATATATATATATATATATATATATATTTATTTTCTTGCTTTTGATATAACAGTAATTGTAAGTAGCAGTAAAGTTTTAAACAGTATTGAAGGATTGCCCATGTATGCTAGGCACTTGTTGGACACTTTTTATTCAGTTGGTTCCTGGTTCATAAACTGTATATGAACAATTTCTAAATAGTCTATAAAACTATTTCGAGCATGTAAGCATAAAACTTTAGATCCAAAGTTTTTAAGATCACAAGGAACATAAATTAAGTCAAGTGTGTCCAAATTCTTGACTGATAGTTTAATAGCTCACCAGTAGTCTAGACATCCACAGACTCTTGTCCATCGGTCTTTATTTGTATGTTTGACACCCTTTGGATTTTTGGACAAGCAGCAACCCGGTAGAGACGTTGTCAGAGTTAATATAGTGAAAAAAGGGATGGAGAGTGAGCAATAGATTTAAGTTGAGGAAAGACACATACCCCATAGTGGATGGTGGAGACAATCATTGCCACCTACCAGACACTGTCAATTAGCGCCATGCCAGCCTGATAAAAGCACCTTAATGATCCTTTCATATCAGCAGTGAGACTAGACCCATCCCCTGTGTGACAGAGAGACTTAAGCTCCAATGCCTCCATTTGATAACAAAAGTTCCCTCTGACAAATGATACATTACAGAGCTCAATCTCTGCTCTTATCTTTTGACATAGTTCACTGAGATGCCTCCATACTTTTACTCATCCTGATCTGATTGTGAAAGATTGAGGTTGTACAACCTGCTGTCTATGTTTCTCTCTGTCTCCTCCCTTGCTAACAAGACAATTTGGCTATCATATTTGATATCATTTGTTGACCATTAAGAAACATATATAACCAGCTCTACATTATGGTAGGTTTTCTCAGTTGGTATTGAAACACAGTTAAGCATCTCATTAAATGGCTCATTAAGTTTACTGTTTGAATTGAGTATTTGCACAACATTGAATATTGCACACAAGTCTCTGGATCCACTAGCAAAACATTCTGTAATAATTTTTAATTAAACTCTTCTTAAGTATTATCATTTTCCCCTGTACCACAGAGACAGATACTTAGCCTTCAAAAAAAAAAAAAAGAAAAAGAAAAAGAAAAAAGAAAAGTGTTCCCACTTTGTGGCAGTTATTAGGAGCTAATAGAATTGCAATGTTGCAATATGCTGGTCCAATTACAGGATCTACATTAGCAATTAACTTCCAGCTAAAAATAACAATATTGTCAATTACGTGCATAAATAATCATATAATCAGCATATTCTGTCACCAAACAATTATTGTGATTACCCCTCAGTTTATGGAATGCTTTGCCAGAGGGATGTGAACACAAAGCCATTCTCATTTCCCCTCTCTCTCTCTCATAAATTACCAATTTTATTGTGAGCGAGGTGCACGCAAATGAAAAATCAACATGATTAAATATCGTCTAAAATAAATATTCATTGGCTATAGAAATTGGCTATATAGAAATATTCACTGCTAATGGAATAGGACATTTACTGTACAATTTACAGTTTCTGGAAAACTTAATCACAACAGCTTAACTATAAGAGACAACTACTGTAGGCTAATTGTCTCGTTCTTTGTCTCTTGAAAGTTGGACGGGGCAGCCTCTTTTACTTTCTAATCCAGACTAAGATCATTCTGAGAAAAAAAAAAAGTCTTACTGCTATTGTGGAAATTTAGTTTTACTGTACTTGAGAGAACAGTGTGATTTTCCTGTCTGGATCCAGAGTGCTGGTTTTTGTTCAGTGTCCGGTTCCCTGGGGTTGAAACGAGGGCTCTGACTATACTGGCAGAAAAACAGAGCACGGCTCACAGGGAGAGCCGGTGTTGGTGGTCCAAGAAAGTATCTCAGAGTGAATGAGTATACTGTATGTTATGCTGGCATGCAAGATTAGGACAGTGCCACTGTAAGGCACAGGGCAGAGTGACTGGAGCTCATATATTATAAGCTACCAATTATCTGGAAAAAACACTTTGTTTTGCTCTTGGTGAGAAAATATATATAGTACCTACCTATGTAGAATTTATTCTGATCCAGCTATCACAGGAACTTCTATCTGAGAAAAAACTAAACAAAAAAACATTTACCTAGTTCGTTAATTTATCATAATGGCTATTGTTACCATTTACACAGCTTTAAAAGAGTACCAAAATCATTCATTGTCCATTTTTGAGATGACAAACTCATCTTCAATATCAAAATAATATTTCACTCATTTCCACTGAAACAAATGTGGTTACCATCTAAAAATACTGAATATTTATGTACATTTATTAACTTATTTCCACTGGTGCAAATGTGGTCACCACTTTCCTATGCTATGCAGACTGATAAAATCACAGGATTTGGTCATTCAGAGTTATTACATCCTAAGCACTCTGTAATGTTCTGCAATGATCCAAATAGCACAATATTTTTAAAGAATAGCATGTGAAACCAAGGTTACCAGGCCTGTGGTAATTCTGGCTTTGAGTAAGCCTAGCTAAACTGCATTTTTCCAACATGTTCCTTATTATCAGAATCGGGCTTGCAGTATTTCCCTACTCAATGTGATCACATGAATGTTCGTATGTATTATGTTATGTGTGGTTCTAACACACATACTGTACATTTGGTTATGTTTGCATACAAATTCAAAGTCCAATAATGAAGTATTTACAGTTTCTAAAACAATTTTTTATTTTTTTACAAATAAACAACCTTAGAGACACATGAATATCTACGAATCCTTACTGAATCCATGACCATTGACTTTATAGAATTAATTGTTAGATTTTATTGCAATTGTAATAAATTAAATTAAATTGTAATCAACTGAATTAAATTTATTAGTTCAATGTCATCACCTTTAATAAAACATCTAATTTAGCTTTATAACAGTTTCATTTACTTCTGTGCTATTTCTGGTAGCTAATTCAACAAGTTCCAAAATGATTATATCATTTTAACCAAGAAAAACATTAAAATGTTAAAATAAATCAAAGTTCTGTTAACATTTAATTTACATAATCATGTATTTTGTATTATTATTATGGTTTATTTTGTTTTCACAATCTGCTGTGGCTCAAAAGCATTACCACAAAATACACAATAAAAGCACCATAAAGCAATCATAAGAGAAATCTATTATATTTGTGTGCTATAATCCAAGTCTCCAGAAACCATATGATAGCTTTGTGTGTTTTACACCAGTAATGTCAACTGCACAAAACTTCTTGTGTGTCTTGTGACCGATTGTGACATGCCATATTTTGGGTGAAGTATTTTAGTTATTTTTTTAGATCTGATTGCTTTTATGGAGTGGATTTCTAGTGATTAGCCACTTAAATTTCACTCTCTACCTCATACAAATCTATTGTATGTCAGAGAGCACTCTGAATGCAACACACTGTCATTTGGACCACTTTTGTACTGCTTTATAACATTTTATGGAATACATTATCTAGGGATCTTATATTTATATAAAATAGTAAAACTTTAACTATACAAATATATTTATAATAAAGAAATTGTTAATATAGCCGGTGGGCTGTATATAACCACACTGGACAAGATAAGGAATGATTAATTCCAAATTTACATACCCAATTCCTTGCATGTATGCAAAAACTTTTTTCTGAACTCCACACATGCAATCCATATACATCCTTCAAAAAATAAGCCATAACAAACAATACATTTTAACATGCAACTCTTCTGCACACATATTTAATGCAATTTATAAACATTTTGAGTAAAATTTGATATTTACCCAATTAATTATGTGATGGCCATGGCCAAGAATAAAGCAGGACAATGAATATGGCAATGGTACAAATAATTGTATTTCTTCTAAGCAAAAGAAGCATTCAAGTCATCAGTCTTCAGAAAACATATCAAGGAAAACCGAATAAACCAGGCTTCCTCAGATTATAACTCTATCCGTGTTTAATAAAGTAACAACCAAATAAAATAAATAATAACATCAAATATCACACAAAATCAAACAGTATTGAACAATAAGTCATTAGCCCATGATGGAAAATGACTAACAGACGACTGTGCTGAACTTGGCTAACAGACAAAATTACCCTCACACCTTACCAAACCTATACACATTGTATGGACTTTAACAAACACAAATTAAACATATCAAACTAACAATTTACTCAAATAACCCCAAACATATCCATCACATTTTAATCAAAATATAAACAGAATTCTATAACACAGTAAATAAACTTCCTAAATTACTAAGACAAATAGATAATTAAATAACGGTGAAGAAACAAATCCCCCCTCCAGTTCTAAACATAATGGCACAGTCCAATTACTTTGCCCAGTATAAAGGTGGAGCAAAACCCCTCTCTTCTCACTTTGATTGCTGACACATGGAATGCGGCCCTTTACTCTATGCTCCAGAGTTACGTATAACTCTGGTAAGTTCACTTGTTAAACAGCAGGAATCTGCAAGAAGTGTGCACTGTCCTATTAGCATCCTTGAGTTCTCAAACAGTTTTTTTTTTTTTTTTTTAAACAACATATTGTCCTGTGTGCTTATTTCACCTGGTGTGCATGTTTTAAATTACACTTTGATTACAAAAAGACAACCACGTTAAACTCTAAAATAAACAAATAACTTGAACATTGCCAGAGACCAAATAATGTGTGCTGTGTGCTACAGATCCTTCACTAATTATCAACCGAGGAACAAAACAGGGAGCTCTATTGCACAATGTCTGTTTTCACATCTTCAACCTGCAGGTACGCTCAACATGAGTTCTAAAAGGGGCCACATCCAATTTATAACTAGAGTCAAACTGAAATCTCTCCACTTGGATACATGCATATCGTTTATAAAGCTGTAAGTTAACATGCTAAGTTTTGGGATTCTGTCAATACAGCTATACTGTTCATTTCAGAACCTATCCAAACGTAAAAAATGCACATTTTAATGTTATGTAATGAGATTAGGCTGCCCTTAGAGGGCGCTATACTGTGTCTCCATTATAATCAAGAAAAATTGACCGTTGGGACTGCTGAGAGGATTACTGGTTCCTCCCTGCCCACCCTCCAAGACTCTGGAATCACTCTGGACCCCACATAACCTGTCCACTCCCACTTTGAACTGTTGCTCACTTTGCATTTTACACTTGAAAGATAAGTATAGGGTACAACGGGGCTAAAGGCTCCACAGGATAAAAGGCTGCTTTGATTCAATTTTCTCCCAAAACATTAAATGGCATCAAAAACTACCACAGGACTTTCCTAAACACCTATTTGTCACTATGCACTGTACACTTTTCCTGATTCATCATATATTTCCAATATTCAATTGTTTATAGAATACTTTAGAAGTTATAAAATGTCAAATGTGACTAAAATTTAAGCAAAATATTAAAGTATTTGGGTAAGTTGACAAATTGTGCCCTATAACTATTGCCCTGGTATCTACACTATATCAATATAAATTCCATGGGAGCCTTTTACCCCAAGTAAGGGTACCCTGAGGTGTGGGGTAAAAGGCCCCCTTGCTACCTTTTTAAATTTTTTTATTCAAAACAACCTTCTGTTATTTATTTTCACACAAACTATGTTGCTCCATCAATATTCAATAAAACAATAAATGCATTTTTTTTAATGTTGATACACTTTGTGACCAGAATTTATAATTTTTTTTTCCTGTTCCTTTACCCCTGTTGTACCCTATTTGAGGTTCATTGAGAAATACTAACATTTGCGAATCCTTGAATTTTATTTGTCATTTTTTATCTCTGTTTTATCAGATACTCAGGATAACAAATGTGAGTTGCTTAACAATCCAAAGTAAGAAAGGAAACCATCTCAAAACTTGAATAACCTAAAAATAATCATCAACAACAGAGCTATAAATCACATTCCTCAGCCCAATTTGTTAAAATTTCCCTTTGAAGTGGGCCCAGTGTGGCTGCTCTTGGACGGAATGGCACTTGGTTTCAGTGGGAGATGCAGAACTTAGCCTAAGCCCTTCTTTAAAGACCAGTGTGTGACTGAGAGGGGTGGGTGTATGTTCGGGGGCAGTGTGGCATGGAATCGGGAGACCGGTCTAAGCTGGTTCCACTGGGGTAGCAACAGAGCAAATCAGAGCCGACTTCTGGGAACACTTTCAATATAGCAGCTTAAGGGGGCTAGAGTGTACCGCCTCTGTAAATAGTGTTAAAGTGAAAGGAGAGGCTAGGGCCATTTTTGGCTAGGGAATGTCTCAACTTCTCTCTGACATTCTGACATCTATCTGCTTAGGACATACTCTCAGTCAAAAGAGGGGAAGGTTATAAATTAGTCCCAGAACAAACAATTAGGCTCCAAAAGTTTGGAAAGACTGCAGACCAGGGTCAGATTGCATAATTGGATAATAGCAGGCATAGACAGTCCTCTTTATTTATCCATCATATTATTAGTCTGGATAAAGTCTAATGAGCTCATGCTGTCCATCTATATGAGTGACAACTGAGACAGCTGTAAAATATATTTCCATTGGTACAGTAGCTTCCATATGTGTTTGATTTATGTGTATTGTATTCTAAATGGAACTTGAGGAATTGAACCACATCCCTTTGGAATGCATCTGTAAAGCTGACCAGGGATTATGTCAAGTTAAGGAAAAGTAATAGAACATTTGCTATAGGGTACAAACAATGATGAAGAGCACATCCCATGTTTTATAGCTTCTCGGATGTCTGTAGGACATTTGTTGAGGTCAACGGATGAAGATTGCTTCATACTCTTTATATGCAGCCAGTTATAATGCACCAGCCCTGCTCAGCTGCCACAAGTGCTTTTTATAAAAGCTAAAACTTCAGAAGTCCCCACAAGAATTTAAGGAATTTGCCATCCATACAAAACTCGTAGATTCGTTGCAGTTCATATAATTTTGGTTTTGGCTCTGGAATAATTTGCAAGCATGCACTTCAAATGAGATGATTTCATGCAAAGTGCAGCATGTTGTGCGTGTGTTGTGGACGGCAATCTGGAGTAATTGAAGTAATTTGATATGAACCATTTGGGGGTCCAGCCCTCGCACACAATGTACTGTTTTGACATGTGCAGAACAAACCAATGCCTTACCTCCTACCATACCCATAAATATACCACATGTTGAACCAGTGACTGTCGGGATGAATATTGTCCCCAGCATCTTACTAACTAACTCACCAGCAAGACACTCATTATTGTCTTCTTTTCTTCAACATTCCCAATATGTTGTAGGATTCAGTTATAGTTTGTATATATTATACGCATACTCATCCACACTCTTCTAAGCAATTGTCAAGCACTGTTTTTTTCTCCCCTTTTTCTCCCCAAATTGGAATGCCCATTTCCCAATGCACTCTAAGTCCTCATTGTGGCGTAGTGGCTCACCTCAATCCGGGTGACGGAGGACGAATCTCAGTTGCCTCCGCATCTGAGACCGCCAATCCATGCATCTTATCGTGTGGCTTGTTGAGCGCATTACCGCAGAGACATAGCACGTGTGGAGGCTTCATGCACCATGGCATCCATGCACAATTCACCACGCGCCCCACCGATAGCAGACCACAAGCAGGTTACCCCACGTCACTCTAACCTCCCTAGCAACCAGGCCAATTTGGTTGCTTAGGAGTCCTGGCTGGAGTCACTCAGCATGGAGTCACTCAGCGTGATTCGAACTCGCAAACTTCAGGGGTGGTAGTCAGCATCTTTACTCGCTGAGCTACCTAGGACCCTGTTGTCAAGCACTATTTAAAGTAAACCATTTAAGGAAAATACTTGGAGATCCAAGTCTTCTCAAATTACAACAAGCATAGTATTTTTGTCCTGTGAATCTTTGTCACTTAGATCCTTCTTACAGTTAAGTACAACCAATTTCTCAACAACCACAGGACTGCACCCAGTCTGAAAACCAGTAAGTCCCAAAGGAACCTCAAAAACGTATTGGTTCCCAGACCATAGAAGCCCAGGGGAGAGACACTCCACCCAGGCCTGGTCTTCAAGCCTCTGGGTTCTTGTATGTCCTTTGCGTAGATGATGGCAAACAACCAGAATCCATTTTCAAAGAGGAGCACATTGGACGTGCTTTGGCACAAGTTTGTGCAAGAGACAGAATATAATACTGATTGCTATTTACACTTCCTCTGTAATATAGGTTAGTATTCGATGTATGTATTTCAGAGAGTGATGAATGCACAGGCTCAGACAAAGCTTTGAGAATGGATTACGATTAGGCTTGTCAATTAATGAATTGTGTTTTTTTATATACTGCTTTGTCACATTAGGACTTACTTGCACTGAATATCAAATCAACAGAAATTAGTCTTTTTCAGGTTGGCTTTGGTATAACCTCTGAGGTCTAAGGTCTTGGCTTATTAACTGAAATGACAAAATGTCTGGGGTGGTCAAAAACAATGTGATTCATTTGCCTTAAGAAGAAAATTGGTTGAAAATGAACAAAATATGTAATTTCTGACCTATTGCACAGGGAGCGAGAATGCACAATAAGGTACATCTAATTACCGTGGTGAGGTGAGGACCTCAACTGAATCCTTTATCATAGTTCTGAATTCACACCATGCTAAGGGCTTGCTACTTAGTCAGATTAGACAGCACTCTGCATTTAACATTCTTGAATACTATGTGAATGAATCAGAATGCCTTTTTAACCAAGTGCCCAAGCTGGTTTCAGAGTGTTTTTGAACAGGTTCTCACCACAAAGCTAGTGTGGGCTTGAAACAGTCAAATACTTCCATTGCGCATATATATATATATATATAAATATTGATGCCACCAGTGGATTGTCTCATATTTCACACACAGCTGTGATGGATTTTTTATTGACATAAAAACACTAAACTGTAAGAAGTGGTAACCCGAAATTCTTACATTCAGGCAGTGGTGTCTCTACATTAGGTGCAAGTGGGGCTCTGTTTTATTTTAAATTATAATGATTTAATAAATAACACAATTTCCGAATGTTATATTTTTTATTTAAGGTCTTTTGCGTTAAAGCCATTTAACCATTCTAATTTCCTAAACGTTGGGTTTGACTATCATCTTTCTTGTTAATGAATGGAGATTTGGAGAACGTCATGCGCATGTGCAATGATTGTTCAATGATGGCCTAAGGGACCTTTGATGATTTGTTAATATTTGCTTTTCTTGTATGGTCACTTAATCTGGTAACACTTTATTTTGATGGTCCCCCTACAGATATTCAACTGACTCTAAGTGACTTATCAATTGACTTGCTATTGCTAGAAAACAATGTTTCCACAAACATTCAGTAGAATTTAATTAGCCTGTATATATATATATATATATATATATATATATATATATATATATATATATATATATATATATATATATATATATTTATTAATGACCTACTTACATTTCTTTGCTTACCTGCTCATTTTCTTATTTCACCTTTAGTTACCCAAAGAGTTTCTGTAAAGGTTCTACTGACTATTTGCTGCATATGAATTTCCTATCAGTACAGAGTCACTTTACTTTAAGGTAGTATCAACTGTTCATCTAGGGACTGTCAAAATAAAGCGAACTTCTAAGGAATATGGTTAACTGACTGCTACATGTCTCATTATTTGAAACAAATTATCAACAGATGTTCTCAACAATAAAGTAGTTGATTAATAAAATATATATGCTATTTTACAGGCTACTGAATGTCTACTGAATGTTTGTTGAAACACTGTTTTCTAGCAATAGCATGTCAGTTGATAAACTCTTATTTTGCTGTTTTACAAGCTATTGAAAGTCTACTAATTGTTTGTTGAAACACTGTTTACTAGCTTTAGCATGTCAGGCGATAAGCTCTTATTTTGCTGTCATACAGGTTATTGAAAGTCTACTAATTGTCTGTTGAAACACTGTTTACTAGCTATAGCATGTCAGGTGATAAGCTCTTATTTTGCTGTCATACAGGTTATTGAAAGTCTACTAATTGTTGAAACAGTGTTTACTAGATATATCATGTCAGTTGATAAGCTCTTATTTTGCTGTTATACAGGCTACTGAAAGTCAACTGAATGTTTGTTGAAACACTGTTAACTAGCTATGGTGTGTCAGTTGATAAGCCTTTATTTTGCTGTAATACAGGCTATTGAAAGTTTACTAAATATTTGTTGAAACACTGTTTACTAGCTATAACATGGGTATACAGGCTATTTAAAACTGCTGAATGTTTGTTAATCTTTTTGTTGTGTTTGTTTTTGTTTTAGTGGAGTTTTGTGCTAAGATTAAATTATTAAGGATGTCTGTGGCATCATGTTCAGAGGTTGCGCTAGAAAACGTCTCGGGTTATGACTATAACCCTTGTTCCCTGAGAAGGGAACGAGACACTGCGTCGTTGAAAACGACTCTTTGGGGAATGCTCCTTAGCGTGCGCCTCTGAAGTATGAATGAAACTATTCCAATCTTGATTGGTGTTGCGTCATGACGTAACATGTGACGGCATAACCGGATGCATAAAAGTGAAGCCGGCACACACACACATTAGCCTAGCGATGAAGCAAGCCGCTCTCAACCCGAGACGTTCCCTTCCGAGGGAACTCGCACTGCGTCGTTGAAAACGACTCTTTGGGGAATGAATGCCCACTAGGCCACGCACCGAAAAAAGGCCTGCCCTAGGGTGAAACTGAACTCAGGCACTCAGCTAGGACGAGAGCACGCGTGCGCCAGGCGTACTAGGGAGGTGCAGACTATAAAACCTGATGAAAGTGTGCGGGGTAGCCCAACCGGCTGCCTCACAGATCTCCTGGAGGGGTACTCCCGATAAGAGAGCCCTAGAGGACGCCATGCCTCTAGTTGAATGAGCCCTTACGGCCAAAGGTGAAGGCAAATTGCGCACCTTGTAGGCCGAGATAATAGCCTGAACAATCCAATTACTAATGGTTTGTTTCGAGGCAGGAGCCCCTTCCTAGGTGACCCAAAACACACTAACAGTTGGTCCGACCTCCTCCAGGAAGAGGACCTCTCGAGGTAAACGCTCAAAGCTCTGACAGGGCAGAGCAAATGGAGCCTCTCTTCTTCTGCCGACACATGAGGTGGAGGATGAAATGCCTGCAGGACCGTAGACCGTGCCGTGTTAGACGGCACCTTAGGCACATAGCCAGGTCGCGGGTGCAAAATGGCTTTAACTCCGCCAGGGGCAAACTCCAAGCAAGCTGGCGTCACTGCCAGGGCTTGAAGATCACCCACCCTCTTTAGAGAGGTAATAGCTAAGAGAAAAGCCATCTTGAACAGCAGGTCCTTGGGCGAAGCCGACTGAAGGGGTTCGAAGGGGGCCAGGGATAACCCTTCGAGAACCACCGCCAGGTCCCAGGCAGGAACCCTGGACCTGGTTGCCGGTCTCATCCTCCATGTACCACGGAGAAAACGAATGACCAGCTGGTGCCTCCCCAGAGGCCCATCACTCAGTGGTGCATGGAACGCGAAATGGCAGCCACGTACACCTTAAGTGTGGAAGGGAGAGACCAGCAGAGAAGCGATCTTGAAGAAACTCCAGAACTGAAGCCACCGGGCAGTTAACTGGATCTAATTCATGTTCTCTACACCAAGTGGAGAACACATTCCACTTGAGGCCATATAATCTCCTAGTAGATGGAGCCCTAGAGCTAAGTATGGTTTCAACCACCCCCGCTGATAGACCAGCATTTAGGTACTGAACCCCCTCAGGGGCCAGACCCACAGTTTCCACAGCTCTGGACGAGGGTGGAAGACTGTGCCCCCTGCCTGAGACAACAGATCCCTCCTCAGAGGAATCTGCCATGGCGGAGCTATCAGGAGTGAAATTATGTCTGAGAACCATACTCAGGCCGGCCACATCGGGGCAACCAGAAGAAGACTGATGCCCTCTTGGCGGACCCTTTCCAGGACTCCCGGGAGCAGAGCGATCGGGGGAAATGCGTACAGGCGAAGCCTCGGCCAAGCCTGTACCATGGCGTCCAACCCCAGTGGGGCTGGATGTGAGAGGGAGAACCAAAGTGGACAGTGGGACGCTCTCGAGACGCGAATAGATCCACTTCCGATGGTCCAAATTTGTCCCACATCAACTTCACCACCTCTGGATGAAGTCTCCATTCCCCGGGCCTTAGCCCCTGCCTCGACAGGATGTCTGCTCCCTGATTCTGAACCCCCGGAATATATATTGCTCTGATAGACAGTATTTTCCCTTGGGACCAAAGAATTATCTGATGCGCCAGTCTGCACAGAGAGCGTGATCTGAGTCCTCCTTGTCGGTTCAGATAAGCTACCACTGATGTATTGTCCGAACGTACTAGGACATGGTAACCTTTGATGTCTGGAAGGAAGCTCCTCAGAGCCCTGAACACAGCCAACATCTCTAGACAGTTTATATGCCAAGAATGATGATGGTCCTGCCACAGACCCCTGGCAAAGCGGCCGTCCATGACCGCGCCCTAGCCAGTGAGGGAGGCGTCTGTCGAAATGGTTTTCCGGCGACATGACGCTCCCAACACTGGCCCTTGGGATTAGCAGAGAACGAAGGCACCTGCGCGTTACTCTGATTATACGAAATGGATTCCCCTTGGGGGAAAACCCTTTGGTTTTCAGCCACCACTGGAGGGGCCTCATGTGTAGAAGGCCCAAAGGTACAATGTTGGATGCCGCTGCCATGAGGCCCAGCAGTCTTTGAAATTGCTTTACAGTGATGGCCTGGCCTAGCTTTAACCCGGCCACCATCGCCATAAGGGACTCGATACGTGCAGGAGACATGCGTGCCTGCATCCTAACCCAGTTCCACACAACGCCCAGAAACGTTGTGCACTGGGATGGTTGTAACACACTCTTTTTTGTGTTGAGTCTCAACCCCAAACTTCGAATGTGGCCAAGAACGACATCTCGATGCCGAACCGCCATTTCTCGAGACTGGGCCAGAATGAGCCAGTCGTCGATATAATTCAGTATCACGGATGCCCTGAAGTCTCAGTGGAGCAAGAGCTGCATCCATACATTTGGTGAATGTGCGGGGAGATAGTGCTAGGCCGAGCGGAAGAACCCGATATTGGTAAGCTTCACCCCGAAGCGAACCTCAGGAACCTCCTGTGACATGGAAGGATGGATACATGAAAATAGGCGTCTTTTAGATCTATCGTGACAAACCCGTCCTCGGATCTGATCTGACTCACGATGACAGGAATAGTAAGCATTTTGAACCTGAACCTCCTCAGAGACCAGTTCAAAACTCTGAGATCTAAAATCGGCCTCAACCCCCCATCCTTTTTTGGAACTATAAAGTACCGGCTGTAAAAACCGGACTCCCTGTCTGAATGAGAAACACGTTCTATGGCCTCCTTCAGCAGCAGAGATTGCACTTCTTGTTCCATCACCTGAGCCTGCCCCGGAACCACTGTAGTCTGCACCACCCCAGAGAATTTGGGGGGGCGGTGCCCGAACTGCAGTCTGTACCCTGATTTTATTATATGCAGGACCCATGCAGATATGTTGGGAAGATGATTCCATGCCTCTACAAAATCTACTAAGGGAACCAGCCTCTCGAGGCTGGTCTCTGGTGTTTTTCGCGCACTGTTCTCGACCTCCTGAAGCGGGATACCGTCAGGATTTGGTTGATACAGTTCTTGTGACCACAATTGATGTGTGTTTTTTATGTTTTGACGCGAACGGCACGGTGTGCGTTCGCTGGAAATTGGTGTGGCCCGAAGCGTCAGAGACGGTGGGAAACCGACACCGATTTCCTGAGGGCTCCGCTGCGAGAACAACCTCGGTTGCTCTGCAGCGGGGGCAGCCCTCCGAGGTTCTACCACCCGGTTAGGACCTCTTCCCGAAGCCCTCCTAGCCTTAGGGACGTCCCTCAGGTCGGCCCCTGGCTGGAGGGCTTCCGCTGGGAGCGTTTCCTCTGTTGCCAAGCTCCTGGAGGAGGGGCTCTAGAGGAACGCTCTCCTTTTGCTCTCGCGGTGCGAGGAGCTGACTGAAGGCTGGGGCTGATCTGTTTGCCCCACCCTACTTGATTTAGACTTGGATTTACGGGGGAGAAACTGCTTGAACGCCGCAGATTGTTTCCTCACCTCCTGAAACCTGTCGACGACCGATGTAACGGCGTCGCCGAACAGGCCAGAGGGCGAGAGCGGGGCATCAAGCAAAAAAGCTCTGTCTTTTTCTTTTATTCCCGACAAATTTAGCCACAGATGCCTCTCCGTGGTCACCATAGCTGCCATAGAGCGGCCAATAGCGCGGGCCGTCTCTTTAGTGGCCCGGAGAGACAGATCTGCCGCTCTGCGCAACTCCGCAATATCTTCGGGAGTTGGCCCCTCCCCCTCGTCTAAATCTTTCAGGAGATCGGCCTGGTACGCCTGTAAAATCGCCATTGAGTGCAGGCATGAACCAGCCCGACCTGCCGCCATGTAAGCCCTGCTTATTAATGCAGATGTATCTCTGCAGGGCTTACTAGGCAGCGCCGGGGTTTTAAGGGAAGAT
Source organism: Xyrauchen texanus (assembly GCF_025860055.1). Classification (NCBI taxonomy): domain Eukaryota; kingdom Metazoa; phylum Chordata; class Actinopteri; order Cypriniformes; family Catostomidae; genus Xyrauchen; species Xyrauchen texanus. The sequence continues at coordinate 34,887,013 of NC_068279.1, forward strand.
GCCGACTCAGGAGAGAGGTAACCGGCTAAAGCCTCCTCCACATCAGGCATCTTCCCATAGCCCATATCCCGTGCCCCTAAAACATAGCTGTAATCGACCACACTAGGGGTGGAGACACGGGACGAATGTGGTTTATCCCACGATCTCGAGATCTCTTTGTGGAGATCGGGAAAAAACAGCAAACCCCGGCGCTGGGGTTGTGACGTGTGCTGCAGGAAACGCTTGTCTAATTTGCTTCCGACGTGCGTTCCCTGCTCATTTTGTGGCCAGCTAATGTTAAGTCTGGCCACAGCACGCGTCACAACCTGAACCAGCTCCTCATAAGCCTGGCCGAAACCCGGCGTGCTTGGCTCACGGTCGTCCCACATCCTCGGAAGCAGAGAGCTCGAGCATTGGACCTGATCGTGGGCAGAAGAAGCCGCGACGCGGGCTTCTGCACCACTCACAGTAGGCTCGGGATCCTCAAACGAAGAATGAGAAAGTGCCGGAGCAGTCTCATTCTCATCTGCAAGATCCCGCTGCGAACCCCACGAACTCAATCGCCGCGCTGCCTCAACAGACGCGGGACCAGAACCGTGGGGAATGCGAGCCTGACCGTGCTCATCAAAGCACGCCAACCGGGAGCGCAGCACTCTCAGGGGTAGTGCTTCACAGCTTTCACAGGCAGATCCCTCGAGAGCTGCCTGTGCGTGCTGCGCTCCCAAACAGTTCACACACAAATCGTGCGTGTCCCTACCAGTAATAAAACGAGGGCAGGGGTGCACGCACTTCTTGAACTGTTCGGTGGCCATAATTCTTTTAAATAGGACAAACAATATACATAGAGCGCTTGCTGAAGAGCGAAAGCTAATGTGTGTGTGTGCCGGCATCACTTTTATGCATCCGGTTATGCCGTCATATGTTACGTCATGATGCAACACCAATCAAGATTGGAATAGTTTCATTCATACTTCAGAGGCGCACGCTAAGGAGCGTTCCCCAAAGAGTCGTTTTCAACGACTCGGAAGGGAACACCTTTATCCGTGACCAATCAAATCAAATCACTTTATTGTCACACTACCATGTACACAAGTGCAACAGTAGGTGATAGTCTTGAGTGCAGTTCCGAGCAACTTAGCAGACATGACAGTGACGAGACATATACCAATTACAAAAAACAACATATTTACACATCACAATGCAATGATGTAATGAAATCCCAACAAAACTGGTCAAAAGAGTGGCATATTACCAGGTGTAAATGTACGATGGCACCTGCTAATTGTTATCTTAATACCACAGACTAAACAAGGCACACACACAGTGAGAGTGAGTGTGTGAGAGAAAATAAAGTAAAAACGTATGTACTAAGTTAAAATTATTTTCGTGTTTCATTTCAATTTCAAAATGATGGAATTAATCAGTAAATGGATGTCACAATGTACAATAGGTACCTTCAAGAATCCAGTAGGAGACTGGGAAAATCCATATAAATACAAACAACATCTCGGGTGCAAAGCATTTTCTTGAATTGAGCACATTGTTGAAAGCTGGGTTTCAAACTCTCAGGTGGGGACGGGTGGGGTGAGGGTGAGGGTGATGGTGATGGTCTGGCATGAGCTGGCAGGACTGTCGATGTCTGGCCACAGCTATGCCACTTTCCAGTTATCTGCTTTTATGTGGCAGCCCTGCAACCACCCACATTCCATAGTGCACAAACACATAAACCAACCACGAATCACCAACTTGATGCCACCAACAAGCCAATAAAATCTTTATAGTTCCCCACTTGTTGAAACACCAGCCACCTGTGCAGACACCAACATGTGTTTTCCAGTTGAAGGTTGTCACATTTTGATAACAACCTTTTTTTGTATTTTGTTTGTTTGTTTCTTAGTTACTAAGATAATTAAGCTATAATTTTAAGACTTTTCTTAGAACTGTTAATATACTAGGATGGATTTTATTTCTAAGTTAAAAGTGATCTGTTTTTTGACTCTTGGAGCATTTTCACACATTTTTTTCATACTTAATTAAGGATATAACCAATGATGGCCACAGACAGGACCTGCTGGGTACTTAGGAAGGATCCTAATTTAATCTGACAATAATTTTCACATCACTCCCATGCTCTGTCTCTGATGCTATTAGTGACATTACTGTGCTAATGGTTGCCATGACAGCATGAGCAATGCTCATTAATGACCTCAGTTGTTGTAAAATTCAGAGCAATCTTTTTTTCTTTCTTTTCTTCTTCTTTTTGCCCTATAACTTCTGATTTAACATGAGAGATGTGCACCAGTAATGGACTGCTCTAAAGACAGAGAAAGCAAAGTTGTGATGTTTATGGTTATAATTAACATAGGAAACTGTTGAGGGGTGCAAGGGGACAATGCTTTCTTTGTCCCATGAATTTAATAGAAAATCGTGAACCTCTAATTTAAAAGTAAAACAATTAGCTCCAAGAGGCTGTGCATTTTAGTGATTTTACTGTGGGCAAGGGGTGTTCTTAGGCACAAAGTGAAGTGGAGGCAATAGCAATATGAGAAAGTACAAAAATTACATGAAGGATTCTAAAATTACTGTAAATGCACACACATGATCGCACATTCATTAGTATTGTGCCTAGTTGCTACATTGCTTGGTAACTGCATTCAGTCTACAGATAGTGTTAAGAATGATTTTACTTGCAGGACATTTTTTTTTAGTCTGATAAATATTCATGATAAATGTACATTTTATCATAAAAATGTTGCCGTCTTTTTCTAAAAGTAGTAAGCTATTTGAGTCAGTGTGTTGCAGTGATTTTACCAGCCTGATCTCATGAAATTTACATTAACATGACAACATTTTTGCAATCCAAAGCTTATGTGCTGCAAAACACATTTGGCTGCAGTTTTCCAGTGAAATGTCCAGCTGGGGGCACCAAAGGTGAGTAAAATTGTGTCGTATTTAGACGCGGTTTTAAGGTGAAATTTAGATTATTATTCTTTTAAAACATACCTCCCTAACCTAAATATTTTGCCTCGACCTAACCAATAACATTATAAAATGTAAATAAGACATTTAAAAAAGACATCCTTACCAAATCAACGCCTAAACCTAACCAATAGTGTTTTAAAATATATATTATACATCCTTACATTATACATTAATGTTGTAAAATGCAGAAGTGAAGCAAATTTTCGGAAGAAACAATAATTTCGTTGCGCTTCTATTTCAGCTTGCATTTATTGCTGAACTTGAAACACAGTCCTCTGACTTTAAAGCCAACTTCCTATCAGGTGAGCTACCGTGCAAGCTATTCATGTTTTAATACGCGTTTATATGTAGGTGGGTCAGTAATACAAGCATTTATTTCAAAAGAACCTTTAGATAATAGTGTGTCAGTATCATAAAATAGCAGGTTCTGAGTAACAGAGAGAAAAATGTGTATTTATAAATTAATTCATCATCCATTAAAATCATAATTTGAGTGAAAATGAATAAAATACACAGCTGTAGCGCCTCTAGTGTTCATTTTATCTGAAAACTGCAGTGAATTGTGCCTGGAGACACAACTTTTGCAAAAATGTATAGAGTCATGTTTTCACTATGAGAACAGGTTTGAATTTACCCTTTTCCGATGATAGAACTAATGGTCTCTTGTGGATTATTGCTTTAGTTAATAATTATTGGGATAGAAAAATTTCCTGCCAAGTAATATTTAGTTTATTAACCCAACTGGAGGCTGTTTGTGGTTGCCAAGCAACAGCAAGTTGATGCATTAATATCCATCTTTTTACTGGGGGTCTTACTGGGAAAATAATGTGGGACTTCCATCGGAAGTTGTTCTATAGCATTCCCTAGCTCTGGCTGCAATAATTTTAGACCCTGCTAACAGCTGGTAATAAGACGCATTTTGGATGATCCGATCACAAATGAATATAGTTGTAAATGGGTTGCAAAGTGTTTTGTGATTGGATCACAAAAACACATACAGAAGTGGTCAAAAACCACCTTGCATTTGAGGTATAAAACGCCATCCTGCTGCGTCCCGGACGGCAGTGAAGCACCGCCCCTCACCAGTCAATCACCGGCCGAACAAAAGTTTAAACTTACTTGTGGTATTAAGGAAATAACCATCCAATTGAAAAAGCAATTACATACTCAAGTGTGAGAACTTCACGGCTCTTCCTCAGTGTGTCTGTCTGGCTGGAACCTGCAGGGTGACAAGATCACAGGGACACACATCTGAAGCTGAACTATCACAGGTACTCCACTGAAACAACCAATAATTTTGCTTGAAATATTGCGTTTGTGCTTAGATTAAATCTCAACTGCATCTGCTAGAAACAGCATACCGCTTTTGTTCACTAATTCTTTGTATTTCTGACTTTTTTGCAGCTTCTTATCATTCAGTAACACACTGATATAGTGATTGATGTATGTACATATGAAATCAGACACGCTCTCCTCAAAATCGCAACACCACACAAATTAATGGATTTACGCCCCAACAATAGCTGTGTTTTCTTGACAACAGAAGTAATGGCCATATTTCTTGCTAAGCATCACGGGACATAGGAAAATGATGGATAGAATGTGCAGGCACAGGTGTGAGTTTACAGTCATTTTACACCTACTTCAAACAAGGCTCATTGAATCAAAATTTAGAATCAGATCTACAGTATTCGTTTTATAACATATGGTTTGCTTTATACACTATCTTGCTGTTGTATTAACCACTCTCCACAAAGCAAAGAGCCTCATATGGACAGTTGCTTTTTAAAGAAGGCTATTATTACCTACTAGTTTGGAAAAACTGTGCTAAAAATTATGGGACAAACAAACCTATGTTGTGGTAGAGTCAGTATTTTGAATGTGGTCAAGCTTTGTTTACGAGCACCGCTGCTTGCTTCTTGAGTAGCTAATTTTCTCTGGACAGAACAGTCCTGGAATTGGAGCAAGTATGGCCTGTAAACAACCATGTGCCATAGTCACAGCTGATTTGTGGAGCACTTCATGGTGAGTCAGCCAACAAGACGGGCTTGTGGTGGCTCAAGAAGGGCCGAGCACTGAGCAGCTGGACTGAGGCAAAACTTTTCACACATCCACGCAACACAACCCCCAAACACACACACGCACACACACACAGCGGCCACTAGCTAAAACACACAAACCAACCGAAAGATTAGATACTATATAGTCTGCTGGCCATCAAACACAAATGGTGCATTTCCATTACAGTAGTGCATTTAACTGATATGAATTGGCTGACAACAATGTGGTAAACATTGTGTTATTGATAGAATGATAAATACACAACCTTAAATTCCATATCTGACCACAACACATCCACTGAAACTCTTTATGTTCATATTGTGCCACACATATTCAAATCTATAAATATGATTTGAACAATGTTAACAGGGGTGTAAAGTAACAAATAAAAAATACGTTATTGTTATTAACTAAATTTTCCCAAGAATTGTACTTTTTTAAGTAGTTTAAAAATGTCATACTTTTACTTTAGTACATTTTAATTGCTGTAACTGTACTTTTACTGTGCTATTTTCCCACTGTCTGTGTTCGCTACTTCCCTGTCCTGATTTGATATTTATCTATCAACATGATTGGCTAGGGAGAGTCTCCTGACTCCATCAAATCAAATCACACGTAAACAACTTGAATGGCAGCTGCAGATCTGGCGCCATCTGTGGAGAACGCCTCAAACACATTTCAACACCTGAACATCACAGCAGCACTTAAAAGGGATTTTAGCAGTGAATAAGGCCAATTGCTTGATTATGTTATGTGAGTTTAACTTGCTCAAGCCAGATATCATCATTAATCCTGCCTCTAATTTGATTCTGTGTGTCTATAACGTAGCCTGTAATTTAACTATCTATCACTGAGATTATTGGGCTGCTGTGAGAGATTAATGCAATGTTATCAATAGGGCTGGGCAATAAAATTATCTAGATGTTTATCGGAAAAAAGAGAGATGTCCTCGATCAAACTTTTGAGTAGTTTTCTATATTTAGCCATTCTACATCTAGAACATGGGTGTTCATTGCATCAATCAAAATAGCAAGAGCAACACTGGTTAGTTGATCTAGATGAAATATAAAATATGTACTTTTTATTTACGGGTGTCTGTAGCTGTGCACTGTTTGATTGACAGGCGGCTAATGTTTAAGCGCTATTGCGTTCGCAGCAAAATGATCAAATACACTTTATAATTCCACCAATGCCCATCTTGATGAGGCATTAATGTAAACACAATTGTTTATGTCTAAAGTGAATTTAAACAGTGGGACAAAAAGCATATTTACTTCAAAATGTTGGACTTGAAGTGTACATGTAACCAAATTGAGCACTGTCTAGTAGGCTATGTCATATAAAGACTATTCATCAAACAACAATAACAAGGAAACGAGAAAACCACTCACTAGTTGAATAACTGAATAACTTGAGTAGCTTTAAAAGTATTAATATAATAGAATATATATATATATTTTTTTATATTGTTCTTTTTTTAATAATACAGACCCCTGATGTAGAGAGTGTGTTAATTGGTATAATGAATTACCAGGAAAGTAGAGATGATAATATAATTTATAAGTATGCTTAGTATTTATAAAGATAGAAAAGTATCAACATTTGCAGAGCATACATAAGGCAGAACATTCCACCAATCACAAAATTTGTGTATCATGCATTAGAATGAGAACACAACTATTGCTGGCCTTAAAGTAAACAAGATCTAAATCAAGCAAGATCTAAAATCTCAAAAGGAGGACAATGTGGCCCCCCATGTGCTACTTAAATAAATAATTTACACAAAAATGAAAATGATCTTATTTACTCACCCTCATGCCATCTGTCTATGACACAAATCAAGATTTTTAGAAGAATATTTCAGCTCTCTAGGTCCATTCAATGAAAGTTAAGGGGTGCCAAAATTTTGATGCTCCACAAAGCAGATAGCAGATATCAAAAGTAATACATACAACTCCAGTGGTTTAATCCATGACTTCAGAATTGATATGACAGGTGTGGGTGAGAAACAGATCAATATTTAAGTCAATTTATGCTAGAAATTCTTCTCGCTGCCCTGTAGGTGGCAATATGCATGAAGAATGTGAATCACCAAAAACACAAGAAGAACAAAGTGAAATTTAAAGTGCATATTGACTGAGCAGGGATGAGAATTAATAGTAAAAAAGGAATTAAATATTGATCTGTTTCTCACCACATCTATCATATCACTTCTGAAGACATGGATTAAACCACTTGAGGCACATGGATAAGAATAATTTTATGCTGTTTCATGTGATTTGTGGAGCTTCAATATTTTAGCACCGATTCACTTTCATTGTATGGACCAAAAGAGCTGCGATATTCTTTCTTGTATGAAAGAAAGTCGTACACATCCCTTCACTTCAGTCTAATACAATGGACTTCAGAGGATGAACTGATACAAACGCCAACCATAAAACATGGGATACATCATCTGCCATTGTCTGAACCTTGGATTTAGGATTGAGAACCTCGCTGAAATTACCAGCCAGGTTGAACTGCGATGCACCTCACTGATCTCTGCCTGCATCACCACGGTCTATTGATGGACTACACGCTTATAATGGAATACATAGACTAGCAATTGCCAACAAAAGCCTTCATCAGCCAATTAACTAGGACAATTGCATCTATGTGAACTTCTGCAGTTAATCTAGGATGGACTTCAAAGACATTGGTCATTAATCTTAAAGTTCATACAAAACTATCCCTTAACACTTACATAATTTAATAATTTTAAACAATGACTTTCACTATACATGAGTAATATTGGCATTATATTCATGATGTTAGCCAGAGGGGAACTGGCCCCCACAGTGAGCCTGGTTTCTCCCAAGGTTATTTTTCTCTCTTATAGAGTTTTGTGTTCCTTGCCACAGTCACCTTTGGCTTGCTCTCTGGGGTTATAAATACAATTATTATTCAATTACTTATTTTTAAACACAATTCACAATCTTATTTTATCAAACTACACAATGATGACTCTAAGACATTATAGATATTACAGTTTTATCTTCTGTTAATGCCTGATCTTCTGTAAAGCTGCTTTGAAACGATGTGTGTTGTGAAAGGCGCTATACAAATAAAAATTACTTGACTTGACATCCAGGATGGCATGAGGGTGAGTAAATTATGAGAGAATTTTCATTTTTGGGTGAATTATTCCTTTTTGAAGCATGATGTAGCCTCTCTACCAAACAACTTTCTCATGCCTGCTCTGAAATACCATTTTTATTCAGTGGAAAACTGTGGAAAACATGCATTATTTTTTTTATTTAATTAAACACTTTGAATGTACTTGGCAGCAATGATTTAAAATAATTTTCATACAATTTCCTTTGGTTGTATGCCAAAAGATGCTGGATAATTGCTTGGGGCCTCAGAAATCGTGACCCTGCCCCTGTTTACAAAGGTATTTGTATAATTGTACATTTTCACAATTTAGCTGTGAAATTACAGATGACCTATATAAATCTTTCTTTACAGTATGCATCTTATTTCAAAAGGTAATTGAATCCCGTAGACTTTACATTTTCAGTGTAATCATGGAGGTCTATAACTTCCTGAACTATAGAAAAAAGGTTCCTATCCAACAAAATTTTCTTTTTAATGTTTAATAACAACACTGATAGCCTTAAAGTTAACATAAAAATGTATATGTGTAAACCAAATAGTGTAGCTGCCATATTAAGATATGTTTTTACAATTCAATTTCACTTCGTTTTTTGTTACCAGGCATCATGAAAGACTGTCAGTTGGTTTATTGCTGAATTTGGTAAAAAATCTCTATGCTTCTGTGTGACTTTATTGAGGTTGGAGAGCTGCTTGGCCACTCGGAGATGGGAAGCTGCCAGTAATGGATTGTTACAGATGCCAAATTAGGGAAGTGAAAGTGCTGGTGTCCCCTTCTCTCTTTCTCTCTCTCTCTCTGCTTTTCCTGTGTCTCCCCACTCAACCATTACACTAAAGAACCACAAAGTCCCACTCTTCTGAATGTACACACACACACACCTTAACGAAGGTCAAGCTATCACCCCTAACACCTTAATCAGGTTACTGCATTTTGTTACCAAACAATGTCATATGAAGGCTTTGCTTATGAAAACTTTACAATAAACTAAAGTATAGTTTTAGATATTTATTACATATTTTGTTGTGCTATAATCTTATCTCCATCATTTATTAGTTGCCCATATTCTAGGGGTCCATATGTGTAATTATAATTGTAATTTTAAAATAAACCCTTTCATTATCCTTTCAAAATGAACCCTCTGTATCACAAATTAGATATGCACATTTCAGTAATGGGAATGCTATCCAAAATCCAGTAACACTGCTTCTGTTTGTCATTAATTGTGTAGCATCAAATAATGTTTTTATACCGGAGGTCCCTGAGACCCGAAAAAAAAAGTAATACTTATGGCTGAGGACTTTTGCTTATAATTAGAACATTTGTTTATAATCAGTTCTCCTAAGTTTGGGAAAAAATCATAGAGTGTTTACCTGTTTGGCAGTATTAGGTATGTTTTACTGTGCTCCCTCGAACCCTAAACAGAATATGGAACTACAGTAAATACAAGAGAGAACCAATATGAAGAGAACAAACAACATTTTGAAAAGAGTTCACAGATTTCATCAGCCCCTGCTCCTCTGACATTCATCCTGCTGCATGGCAAATTAAGGTTATGAGAAGGTAGACAAAGTTGTCTCAGCCTGACTGAACCTTGTCTGAGAGAACAAGCAGCTGGAGGGCATTATGAGCAATGCAGTTTGATTTGTATACACATGAATTCGCATATACAGGCGGGATACATACTGTGTGAATGTTAATGAAATTATGGTAACAATTTTACAATAATATTGCATTTGTTATCGTCAGTTAATATACACTAACAATGAACAATATTTTTACAGCGTTTATTAATCTAATGTTTATTTCAACAAAAACGAAGACATTTTTAAAATTGAAAGTTGTATGTGTTAACATTAGTTAATGCACTGTGAACTTACATGAACTAACAATGAACAATTGCATTTTTATTTTAATAGGGTTCAAAACAGTGTTACTATGCATGCAAATTTAACACAGTGGAAAAGACACTATTAGTATAAAATTAGTATATATAAATAAATACAAATTTCCAACATTATTTTGAATGTCGATGTACTAAAATAAAATAATTGATGCCATGAGTGTACGTTCATTTACTATTAGTATTATTTTGAATGGCCATGGAAAATGAAGCAATGTGATAACAATTTTACCTGGTAAATTAGTCCGTTAATTTACCTGATGAACTTTCACCTTTTGCTTTGCAGAGCTAATGTGTGCTTCTAAATCACTTCTACCTTTATTAGCAACTGACACAAACGTGCCAGCTTTACATGTCATGCATTCTGCTTCCCATGGATTTCGGCCAGTACGAAAGCAAATATTCTGTGCAAATCTTCGGTAATTTTGCATTTATTGCGCTTTTGTTTATGCATTGTTTCCACACAACTGTCATTTGCTGCTACTGTCAAGCAACTGTTTGATGCCGAACACAACAGTACTTCACACGTTCACGGATTGACAGGCAGGAAATTGGCCAATAGTTGCTGCAAGCCTCTTATAATAAACCATTTGGTGTGCGAGAAGGCGAACTTACAAAGTGTTAAAGAAATGTAAATATGCACGCACACACAATCAAGTATCAGACCAGATGCACATCATAATGCAAGTAAAGCCGAATCCCTGATATTTTCACAAATTTAAAAATCCCTAAAAAAAAAAAATAGAAAAAGAGGACGTATTGTCACCCAAGATATGCCTCTATGTTATTTTTATCACTAACACTTTTATAAATTCATCTTTGCAATGGTATCAGTGTCATAATAAATTACAATAACAAAGTCTATATTATGGCTGCATATAGCGCAGTAGCGTAAGGAATGCATAATGTAAACAAGCCAAAATAAAAATGTTCTACTGCATATCATCATCGAGTGGTTAAAGCAACTTATTTTACTGTAAATTCTACTCAGAATGAGGCATAAAGTCATTTATAGCACATTTTTAATATTTTACATGTAGCGTCCTTGTATTTCAATATACGGTACTTCGAAAAGCAGAGGTGGAAAGTTATGAATTACAACTACTCTCGTTACAGTACTTGAGTAAATATTTCAATTTTTTCAACTTTATAAGTATAAATAAATAATACTACTTTTACTTGAGTTAATTAAAAATAATCAACTTTGCTACTGTAATTTATCATCACAATTAAAAAGTAAAAAAAAACATATAACTTTCTTCTTCCCAAAGATTGTGAAATATTAAGCGCTAAATCTGTTTATTAACTAAAACGCACTGTGTGCAGCATGACGGAAGCCCACAGGGAACAGCATCATGAGCACAGCAGCTTGCATAAACTGCCGCCAGCGTCTTCTATTCTCTATACAAGAACTGTAATACTGTGATTTTCTGCATATTTCATTTTATTCTGGAAAGGAGCTGTATTCAGGTATGAGGAAACTGTCTGAGCACATTTAACCACTGAATTTTTGTAATCTTGTAAATTAACTTAAGCACCCGACGAATCAATGAAAACTGTATACAGATGTATACAATGTGTGTCAAACAACGGAAAGCTGAAAGGGATGGGACGAAAGAGTGTTTTTTTTTATCGCATTTTAAAGTATAGATGTTAAAAGCATGCACTTTCTGATCTTCAGACGTATCTGAGACAAAAGTTAGTGAGACTTTTTTTTATTTACTATATAAATGACACATCATTGATATATTCAGATTTACTTGTCTTTTGTTGTGCATCTGGGCCGTCCACTTCCCTCTCTATCCTGGTTAGAGATTCTTTATTCAAATCAGTATTGTATGGAATAGCCTTCATCTCTCTAAAAAAATGTACTTTAGGAGAAAATAGAATTTCAGAAATTAGAAATTAGTTTTTTGCCTATTTTTAAAACCAAAATTTGACTTACAAGTGTAAAGTAACTTGTAAGAACTCAATGCCTCAGCAAATGGGGGAAAAAACCACTGTATTGTGAATTCCGCATGGTAGCGCTACCATTTGAAATTATTCTAATAATAAGAACATTTGGAGGCCTGGGTAGCTCAACGAGTAAAGATGCTGACTACCACCCCTGGAGTTCACGAATAAATACGCTGACTACCACCCCTGGAGTCGCGAGTTTCAATTCAGGGCATGCTGAGTGACTCCAGCTAGGTCTCCTAAGCAACCAAGGTCACATGGGTAACCTCGGGAGGTAGGGTCACATGGGTAACCTCATACAGTTAGCGCTCGGTGGGGAGCATGGTGAGTTGTGCGTGCATGCCACGGTGGATGCAGTGAAGCCTCCACGTGTGTTATGTTTCCGCGGTAACTCGCTTAACAAGTCACATTATAAGATGCGCGGGTTGATGGTCTCAGACACAGAGGAAACTGAGATTCATCCTTCGCCACCCGGATTGAGTCACTACACCACCACGAGGATATAGAGTGCATTGGGAATTGGGCATTCCAAATTGATGAGAAAAAGGGGAGAAAATAATAATAATAATAAGAAAACATTTTTGAGTACCAAATTCGAACTTTAAAATACTTTTGTAAGGAATAGGTTTGCCATCACAGGTACGATTTTTTTTATAAATGTCACTTAAAAGAATTATTTTAAACATGAATATTGGCAATAAATATATTTTGACAGTATTTTTTATCATTTTAATGCATCCTTGGTGAAAGGAAGTTTCTTTTAAGAACAAAAATGTAATTGTGTTAAAAATGCATATACTATATATATAATATAATTTTCATAAATTAACTCGTAATGTAATTACTTGAGTAGTTTTTTGGAAAACTACTTGTACTCAAGTGAATTATTTCTTCAGCAGCAGTACTTTTAAGTTAAAAAAAATCAGTACTCTTTCCACCACAGTCTATATGCCACCCACATCGGTGTGGTGGGTGTCTGAATGTTCAGAAACAGTATATCATTGCTCAGCTGTTTAGAACTTCTTTTTACCCCTGAAGGAAGAACAAAGAAGAACTTCTATTTTGAGGCCTTAAACGGGACCACAGTTATATACAGGAATTAAACCAGATGAATTAAATAACATGCATACAACATCTCCTCACTTTATCTATGTGTCTAAATGATTACAATACCTTCGCTAACGTGTGTTCAGTTTTATCTTCATTCTGTGCATTTATATGATTAAAGCTGATGACAGCAGATGGTATCCTTTCTTTTTTCTCCATTTCTACCAAACAACCACATACCTTTTATCCTTTTCCACCTAAACACCCAAGTGTTTTCACCAAGGAGAGCAATAAGTTCTATGGTGTTGCTTAAAATGATCTTACACCTGACGTCATAGTTGGGCATTGAGTGAAGTGCTATAAAAATACATTGATATGTATTACTTCTGCATCTTCCATATGCTCTTGCTAGCACACCCCTGCACAAAATAACGCATTCATAACAATACATACACCTTTTCATGCACTGATTTTTCATACACGTCACTACAACTGAGAAAAAAGAAGCGGTCAAATGCTAATATTTTTAAGGAACCTAGATATTGCTTGAATTTACTGTAGCTACATTTCAAGACTGATTAGCCACGCAACATCACATTTCTTTGTCCAACCCATTTAGAGACTTTTTCTCCACAGAGGAAGTGAGACAGAATGTCTGAATACTGAGGAAGCGGACTTGAATGAGTGACTGAGATATCTGTCCTTCCTGCATGACTTGGCTTTTAAATATCTGTAGAATAGGAACAAAATTATAAAACAAAACAATAAAGCCCTATTTGTGTCACAGAAGATGATGCCAATAAAACATGCATATGCAGACATGCAGGAAATATAGGGAAGTGTATTGCAAAATCTTTTAACAGCATCCAAGGGGATTTCCATCTCAGCTTCTGCAAATATTATCAAGACACTGTTTTTAGATATGAAACAATCATTCTGAGAACAGAAATAATTTTTTATGGTATTTATTGCCAAAAAATTCTATTCTGAGATATTTTACATGAAATTATTTTGTACACACACACACACACACACACACACACATTAAATTATTTTGTAATTTAAACACGTAAAACATTTCAATGTTTTATTGGGACTTTCCATAGACATAATGGTTTTTATACTGTACAAACTATATACTCTATCTCTTAACCCTACCCCTAAACCTAACCCTCACAGAAAACATTCTGCATTTTTTATAAAACATAATTTAGTATGATTTGTCAGCTGTTTTCTTCATGGTGACCGACAAAATGTCCCCACAAAGTCAAACATTTAAGGTTTTACTATCCTTATGGGGACATTTGGTCCCCACAAAGTGATAAATACACGCTGTCACTCACACACACACACACACACACACACACACACACACACACACACACACACACACACACACACACACACACACACACACACATGTTGTGTTTCCATGTTTTATGGGGACTTTCCATAGACATAATGGTTTTTATACTGTACAAACTTTATATTCTATCCCCTAAACCTAACCCTCTCAGAAAACTTTCTGCATTTTTACATTTTCAAAAAACATAATTTAGTATGATTTATAAGCTGTTTTCCTCATGGGGACCGACAAAATGTCCCCACAAGGTCAAAAATTTCGGGTTTTACTATCCTTATGGGGACATTTGGTCCCCACAAAGTGATAAATACACGCTCACACATACACACACACACACACACACACACACACACACACACACACACACACACACACACACACACACACACACACACACAACTACAACATTGTAAGTAAGTTATTTCCAAACACAAATTGACCAAATTATGTATTTTGTATAAATCTAGTTATAGAGTAAACAGTAACCAATTTCTCTTTTCCTTCAGGAAATAAATAAATAAATAAATGTGGAGTGTGAACTTTCCCTGACAGAATGAGGGCATGGAGCCATCCAGGGAATTAAGGTGTTGCTCAAGCAAAATTATATAATTATCATTTTTTTTTGTTCTTGCCATATTAGATTAAATTTACCAACAATTGCAGCAAATGAGGCCTTTCTTTGTAGTTATCAGACAATTACACACAGAACATAAAAGTAGGATTTCAAGATCTTGGAG
The DNA here is from genome assembly GCF_025860055.1 of Xyrauchen texanus. Classification (NCBI taxonomy): domain Eukaryota; kingdom Metazoa; phylum Chordata; class Actinopteri; order Cypriniformes; family Catostomidae; genus Xyrauchen; species Xyrauchen texanus. The sequence goes on from NC_068279.1 coordinate 34,902,192, forward strand.
ACTGACGCTTTTGTTTAAAGATTACATCTTGTCACAACAGAAGCATGGATTTGACTGAGCCAAACAAATGTTTGTGCCTTTCTCTCTACCATAATATAAACATTAGAGGTGAAAGTTCTGCTGGAATTCATTTAGTCAGAAATAGGTTTAATGAACTAGGCTCAGTCAGAACGCCAATAGATTTTTATCTAAAATGATGCCACAGAGTGGAGTGAAAACTTAAACTTTTGACATTTAAATTATGTAGTAATACTTCAACACATTAAATTTACAGCATGAAATGAACATAACTTAAAGAGTGGAAAACAATTTGTGAAATTGGAAAGCAAAGTAACCCCCCTGAATTCACAAGTTAGAAATATGGGGTTTAATGCCAGCTGTATGTCAGATTTGCAGTACCATATGGACATGGTGTTTTTCACACAAACAGTGAATTTAAGGATACATACAGTGGGTGTCTATCAGTACAAAGGCATGCGTTCCTGAAACATATGGACTCTCTTTCATTACTGTTCTCGGAACAATCTTGTGATAATTCTTGTGCAGTTTTTCACACTTTTTCCATTGATGAAATTCCATTCCCTTCAATTTATTAGGCCTACATGCAGTGCTAGCAGGGCTGGACTGGTAATTTGGCATGCCGGGCATTTTCCTGGTGGGCCGACACATTTTGGGGCCGATCAGGGGCGGACTGGCCATCGGGAGAACCGAGTGGGCCAATGGGTCGACTGCGAAACAAGGCAAATGGGCCATGATAAGATACCCCCCAAATTTGTAATCAAATACAGATTACAAATTACATAACTAGAATTGTATTTGTAATTATTAGTAACATAATCTCTTGGATTACGTCTTTTAGCAATATAATCTGAATAATTATTGGATTATGTCTGACCTTACTGTTGTTAACCCTGTAGAACCCTTTCTTCATCTCGGCTGGAGGGACAGGCTCTAACGAATCCTTCTGCAGAAGGGGCGCGGTATCCACATGCAGGGCAGAGGCATTCTCTCCCCTCACCGCGGTGAAGTGAATGCTGCTGAACCCGGGCTGGCGCCTGGCGAACTGAATCACATAGCCGAGTCAGATGGTCCTGGTCAGCCATCGCGATGGGTTGGAAAGCTAGCCATTCCTCCAAGCTCTAGGCGAGGTGCACAAAGTGGACAATCATGTCTGATGTACCTGCGGGTGGGGCCTCGCGGCGGGGTGAAGCAGGAGATGCTACTTTGAGGAGCCTCGCATCCCGAGTTCCACATACCCACCATAGTACTGGTCAGCGATGGGGAGGAGTGAGGCCATCTTTGTGGATCGTCACAACTGCCTGGCCATGGGTGTGAGTGTTCTGCGTTCGGGTGCGTGAAGGTGGGAGGCCCGCGTTCAGTGTCTGGCTGTCGTGATAACAACGGGCATAAACACCGGCTGTGTGACACAGGAAGTGAGGAAACTGCTCTTTTTCTGAAAATGTGGGTACTAGAAATAAAACAAAAGGCAGCACAGGATTCTGCTCCTGGCCTTCCACTACGGGACAGGGTAGTCTGGACACCAGCTCCAGTGTTCCAGCGGACATCTTCTTCTCTGGGTCATCTGTCTGCGGGGGCTCTATGCTGGTGCCAAGCAGTTGGCTTGGTCTGCGGCGGAGCTGCCTGATTTGCAGCCGCAGGGGGACACCCTCAGTGGCGAGCAGATGGGGTGCGGGACATTGAACCAAGCTGGGGCAGGATATGTTGGATGGCCTCTGTCTGCTTCTTCTCCACTGAGAACTGCTGGAGAAAGTCCTCAACGGTGTCGCTGAATAGGTAATCAGTCACCGGGTGCAGCTCGTGAATCACTTCAGGGTCAGGATTACCCATGTGCAGCTCTTTCAATGTCTTGGCCTGGTGTACTTGCGGAGGCGGCCTGTCCAGCGGCACTGTAAGCTTTGGTCACCAGAGATGTCCGATTCTGCCAGGTGGCGGCATTTTGCAGGAAGAAGTGCACCGCAACCTCCTTATACACCTGAGGAATCTCAATTACTCCCTGGCCACCCCGTCATCGAGGGTAGTGAGAGTGGATGAACCCAGGCAGTAAAATGTGCCCTCCACGACTTTGTGAGTTCTTCATGCACCTCCGGGAAGAGTGGGAACACTGGGCAAGCATGGCAGGCACACCCGAAGGTGGAACCCCATTCGAGTCCTTAGTGTCCGATTGCACCAACCCACTCTCTGATGCTGCAATCGAGAGCTCATCCTGCTCACAAGCTCCGAAAGAGACATTAAAATCATCCTGAGGTGAGCTGCCTGTCTCATCCCAGAACTCGACCGGGGCAAACGAGCATGCTGGGGAATGGCATTTCTGTGAGGGATTGCCTGACAGAACCACTCCCATTGGGGTTTCCAAATCGCCCCCCAGCACTAACCGACCCAGACTTGTACCTGTAGGTAGAAGGCACGGGGCGGGGAGCGGCTGGAGTGGCTTTCCCCCAGAAGAAGGATAGCCGCAACCGCAACGTTGCCATGGTCATGTTCTCACAGTAAGAGCACGAACCATCCACGAATGCTACCTCAACATGACTATGGCCCAGACACTTTAGGCATCGCTCGTGGCCATCAGAGGTGGAGCGATAGCAACCACATCCAGGAACTACACACAGATGGAAAGGCAACTTTAAAAAGATGCTGTCCGTCAGTGTGCAATATTTTTGAGGAAATATACTCTTTTTCTGCAAAAGTATATACTCTTCTAGCTGTTGAAGGGCCCAGGGGCGTACTTTGCATCAATTGCGCAGAGGAGGAGAAAGCCGCTGAAATGCACCATATATCCAACAGCATACACTTCTCAATAAGTCCAATGGAATGGTAGGGGAATTCTCTGCTCGACACCACTCGGCTCCGAAGAAAAAAATATGAATGAGTGTTTGTGAGCCAGCTCCTTTTACAGGAAGGCATGCAAATTCCATTCACCAATTCCCATTGGCCTTTTCTCAAAGATCAGAGGTGTTTGGGGCTCAGACGAGCGACCTCTAGTGTCACGACATCAACACAACGTGGAGTGAGTGACAGATAGGGAAAAGTACTTAAAGGGTCAATATTTTAACTAATAAGAATAAATAACTAACATGCATCTTTAGAAGAAAAAAAAACATGTATTTTTTCACTTATGGGAGAGTTTCTAGAATTATGGACATGTTATAAAAAACAGTCATAAAAGTTATAGTAAAAGCACATTCATGTACATGTTTGTTTGAAAAACTATTTGTGAAACTAAAACTAACCTTAACATGCCAATGCAATTAGTTCACCATTTACTGTATGTGTGGATAAGATTGTGAATCAAAATGCCCAAATACGTGTCATTTTGTATAAGTTTTATGGACAAAATCTTTCCAAATACATAGTGAAACGTGGTTCTATGACATACAGGATAATTCACATAACAATTAAAACGTGTTCATAAGGAGTTGGTTAGATTTCCAATGTAAAGTCAAATGCTTCAGTAGATTTGACAGAAGTGGACAGGAAATTTAGTTTTTGAAGGCAGAATTTACATTGCAAATTAATGTTTTGCCCTGTGTCTCCTTAAAAGTAAAATTATATTTGTAAATCCAGTGGTCAAATGCTGAGGGAGATGCTCCATCTTCAGTGTTATACAGTAGTTACCTGGCCAGTGGCTAGTATCAGGTCTGTGTGTGTTATTTGGTTACGTAATCCGGATTACATGTAGTCATGTACATCAGTTACTATCCTGTACTGCCTCCATGCAAACTTTCCTAAATTTGAATATTTTATACCAAATACACAAATGTGCAATTGAAGATTTAATTAACTTAAGACGCAGAGTAAAACATTTAGTAAAAAATGAGTGGACATTTTGGCCATTCATTAAAGATGTCTTGCTACACATCCAAACTGCTTCATCAATGTAAACACCCAGTGACATATGACAAATCTGAGAACTACGATTTCTAAATTACAATTTGTTTATGCGCAAACAATAGCCAATAGAATCCACTCAAATCTGCAAATGTTGTCCTAATATCAAACACATTCTTTTTATCACTTCGAAATCACAGCAATTCTAAAATATCTGCAACCCACGGTGTGCAGGTCTTATTATTTCTGTTTCATTATAGTGAACAAATTAAATATCAGGTTCAGAAGCAGGAGCCATGTAGTCTTTTAATTATGTCTAATAAATCTAACTCCCTAATTGCCCCTGGGGAAAAAGAAGGACTGCTGGGTAATAGAGGGGCCTTGAATGACACTTTGGTATTTGTAATTTTACCTTCATAGATTAAGCAAATGGACAAAAAGTGGGTGATTCTGAAGGCATGTTTTTTTACGTCCTTGTAGCTGGACTACCATTCTAATGAATATCTGAAAAACGCATGCTAATTAGATGTGTTTCCTTAATATTGAAGTGTTTCTAATGCCATCTATTCTGTTTTGCAGTTGAAAAATGTTTTTTGTGTATTTAAAAAAAAAATTGTGTTTGAAAGTAATTAATTCTTCATTAAGGACACATGCACATCTGCTTCATTAAAGTGGTAGTTGCTGTTAATAGTTGCTAATGCTCATAAACAGTCCAAGACACTAAGTTGAGATAATTATGTTGTGGTAAAGATAACGTCTAGGTTACTGTTTTAACCCCCGTTACCTGATGGAGGGAATGAGACTTTGTGTCGATGTAGTGACACTAGGGGTCTCTCTTGAGAGCCCCGGTTGCTTCTGAACTTGAGAAAAGGCCAATGAAAAATTGGCGATCAGAATTTTCATGTCTTTCCCCAGGACATACAGGTACAAAGGAGGGTGTAATACAGCTGTTCATTCAGGTTTTGCACTTTCGTTACAGCGGTTGGTACAGTGTTGTGGCAAGAGGGACACAACTTCTGGTTCCCTCCATCAGGGAACGGGGGTTACAACAGTAACCTAGACATTCCCCTTCTGTCACTCAATCAATGTTGTGTTGATGTAGTGACACTAGGGGTCCCTGTCCAATAACACATGTTACGTGAACTGCTGATGCAGGTGCAAGCAAGCTGTTGCGTTCCAAAAGAGCAGACCACATCAGGCTGCACATAACCTGCCCCAACACCCTATAAGACGTCATATACATTTTAGGTCCCTGGCATCCCTGAGGGACGAGTCGTATGGTCTTGGCCAGCCAGCCTAACAGGTTGGAAAGCATATTAGCGATGTGTCCAAGCTTCGAGCGGTGGGGTGGGGTTGGGGGGGCACTAGGCGGGCGATCACATTTGTCATACCTGGTGGGGCTTTGCAGCGGTGAGGAGCAGGTACTGTTATGTTGGGGGGCAAATTTGCATCCCTAGACAGTTGTGCTGAGGGAAAAATCAAAGCACTTACCTTGCTCCGTGTACACTCAGGAAAGTGACTGAGGAGGAGGTACTGTGGAGGCGTCCTCTAGACTCGTCAGAATGAGCCCGCCGGGAGTCTACAGTCGAAGACGTGGAGGTGAGGGTACCGTGTCCATGGTGCCGTGACTGTAGGTGTTTGGGAACCACCATGAGAACGGCGTGTGTGGACACCGGTTAGTTGAATCAAGGAGTGAGCAAGCTGCTCCTTTGGGTACCACAGCCCGGTCGGCCCTACACTGGGGGATGGAGTGGTCTAGAGGCCAACTCCGTAGCGGCCATCTCGCTCCAATAGTCAATTGTCTCAGGAACACTTGGGAGCCTTATGGGTCCACGAAGGGGTTTATGAAACGGGGGCGTCAGCTTCCTGCAGGGAGGGGCGGAGCTGCCTGAGCTTTCGCAGCTGCAGGGGGACGCCCTCGGCGAACAGACGGAGTACTTGCTCTTGAGCGATGAGGAGGCATGATGTGTTGAATTGCCTCTGTCTGTTTCTTCACCGCTAAAAACTGTTGGGCAAACTTGTCAGCGGCATCGCCGAATAGGCTGAGCTGGGAGATGGGGGCGTTGAGAAAGAAGGCTTTGTCAATATCCTGCATCTCGACCAGGTTCAGCCATAGATTTCTTTCCTGGACCACGAGGGTGGCCATTGCCTGTCCAAGTGCTGGCGATGTGACCTTCGTGGCCCGGAGGGTGAGGTCAGTTGCTGAGCACAGTTTCTGCACCACATCAGGATCAGGACTACCCAAGTGCAGTTCTTTAAATGCCTTGGCCTGGTTGGTTTGCAGGATGGCCGTGGCATGCAGAGTGTAAGAGGCCCGTCCAGTGGCTCTGTAGGCTTTGGGCGCCAGGGATGACATCGTCCTGTGAGCAGTGCACTGACCCAAGGAACAAATCGTCTAGCCGTGAGGGCTGAGGGGGGGGGAGTTCCGTTCCAGCCCAATGCTTCCGGAGGCCCGGACATCTGTGCGTCGGCCTAAGACTGGGCGAGCAGACGAAGTTGGCAGCCCAGTCGAGTCCTCAGTGTAAGACGCCGCAATGATCTCCGATGCAGCGGCAATATTCTCATTCAGCTGAGGGGGTCTGAAGAAGACATCAGACTGACTGTGGGGCGAGCCGGTCTCGCATCGGACTCGGACAGGGGCAAATGAGTGTGCTGGGGGGCGAGTGATTCGTGGGGATTTACCCTGAAAAACTGCACCCGCTGCATTCCCAGATCGCGTTCATCGCCAACCGCACTGGCCTCAATCCCATAGAAAGAAGTGGCTTTTCCTCAGAAGAAGGAAAGCCGTGAACGCAACGTTGCCATGGTCATGTTCTCGCAATGAGAAAACATTCATAAACACTGCCTCAGTGTGAACGCAGCCCAGTCACGTGAGGCAGCACCCATGAACGTCAGAAGTGGAGAGATATCTGCCGCATCCCGGAATTACACAAAGGCGGAAAGGCATCTTTAAAAAGACGCATCTTTAAAAAGACGTTCAATGCCAATGTGTACTCTTTTAGAGGTTATTTGCTCTTTTAGAAGCGCTGTTGAAGTGCCCAGGGCGTAGACCGCACTGGCGTGCAGAGATGAGCAAAGCCGCTGGTAAAGCACATAAGATCCAACAGCAAAGCTCTGCAGAGGTGAGTGGAACAGTTGTGGAAACATCAGCTTGCTGAACACACAAACGCTTGGCTCCGAAGAAAAAAATCTGAATGAACAGCCATATTGCGCCCTCCTTTGAACCCGTATGTCCGGGGGAAGGACATGCAAATTATGTTCACCCATTTTTATTTGGCCTTTTCTCAAGTACAGAGGCAACCGCAGCTCTCAAGAGAGAACCTAGTGTCACTACATTGACACAATGTTGACTGAGTGACAGAAGGGGAACCGTTGTTCTATCTGCTTCAATATATGTTACTATAAAGTGAATAATTGTATGCATTTAATAGGTGAATTCTACACTTGTGCTTTCTTAGGACAAGTTTGATAAAGTGCTGAATGTTTTTAATTGAATCAGAAATGGATTTGTGTTCCCCTGTTGGTCCCCAACTTTGAAGATAAGGAGGCCTTTTTTACAGTGAAAACACACCTTTCTATGATACATAGGCTGATTATAAACTAAAAGTCAAAATCCCATTCATTTTCTCCATATAGGAATTGATTTTTAGTGATAACTTTAAACTTTTAAAGACAGACCTACCATGAGCATTGATGGCATGTGCTTCTGCTTTTGTTTGAAAATAATGAAAGATCCCACCAATCAGAGAATTGCAGAGACAATATTGCTCAGCAATAACCACCCACTTCCCAGATAATCTCAGACTGAATCAGTCTGTACTGCCCCCGGTGGCTAAAGCGGAAAGTGTTGTTGGGTGTATGGCCACCTGTTAGCTAAATTTTCTGTGTGTATTGTCCACAGAGTGGGACCAAAAGTGATTTGTCAACAAGTTGTTTTCAGCTGTACAAGCTTTAATACAGTGAGGAGAAATGCATACTTTTCAAACAGTAAGTCACACCTTAAGGAAAAATTTATTTTCTTCTGGTCTCAAAATGTCTCAAGATTCAAGAAATACATTTATTTTCTTTGAATATTGATGGATCAACATAATTTGGAAGACAATTAAAAACAAAGGAGTCTTTTACCCCATGGAGCCTTTAGCCCCGTTGTATCCTACCCCCTAACCCAAACCCCAGGCCTAAACCTAACCATCAGTGGAATAAAAATGTAAAGGTAAAGAAAAAAATGCAACCTCTGAATTGTGCTCATCGCTGATTATGTGTACGCAGATACTTTCTGGTTTGATTCAGGTGTCTGGATCACAGTTGTGGAGTGATGCTGTACAGTCCCAGTAAACTGTGGAAAATCGCAGCAGTCTGATGCATTCACCAAATTGCATTCAACACTAAGTGTTTGCCCATGTTTGTGCCGTTAACTGATTTGCATAATTCCTTTAGTGAATTGAGTGCTAAAATAACACAGACAGTACGTGCAAATTATTCTCAGTAAATTCACCCACCAATAGACAATAGACAAATGTCCTTAAAGTACATCACACAGTGGTGCATACAGAAAATGATAAAATAACTCTGGTCAGAGTATACTGTATATTTAAAAGATGTGTGACTACAGTTGGATAAAGTGATTTCAATTCTCCCATTATCAAACATATGTAGCATTGCTCTCCTCTCAGATTGTCCATTGACAGGATGGAAGACATATAATGAAGTGATTTACATTATATCATAGAATACAAATTAGTCAGTCCTTGAGTTCCTTGTCTCATAGTCTGTCTGAGAGATGTCACTTAGCATTCTGTGTTTTGACTCAGAGGTGCCATTTGTCTATATGTGTGCTTGTATACGTACATGTCTACACCTCAAGCACTGTACAGTCAGCCACAATAGACCCGAGCCCTCTTCTGGTGGCCAGAGAAAGGGGGTTTGTTACTCATTGGTGTCTATGAATCAAACATCAAATGAATCAGAATGACTATATGGTGTGGCGTGAGGTTGGAAAGGGGCTTTGCTTTTGAAAAAGCAAAAATTAAAAAAGACCTGTTTGAAGAAATAGTTCACACAAAATGTAAATATTGTCCTTATTTACTCACACTCATCTGGTTCCAAACTGGTAAGACTTTCCTATGAGGAACACAAAAGACTATTTTTTAATGAATATCTAAATGCAATGGCAGTTGATAGTGACTCACTTAATCCAGTGGCGGTCTTAAGCATCTGGGGGCCCGTTTCAAGGGTTAATGTGTGGCCCTACCCAATAAAAAAAAAAAAACATAAAAGAGAGAAAAAAAGTTATTTTTATCAATATGTTATATTTACGGACTTCACCTTAAATGCATAATGTGCACTTTCATTATCAACAGCTCAGCATAGAAATAATCCAAACAATTCCCTTAATTAAAAATCCCATTATTTTTGCTTTGTAATAAGGAGAAGCCACGCACTTCGGCAACTACTATTTGGCACTGAGTAGCACTATGTGTTATGTATCGGCTGACATAAAAACAGCTTAAACAATTCCCTCATAATAAATTAACAACAACAGCAATAACATATTTTGCTTGGGAATTAAAAGTGTCTGAAACTACTGGTAGTTTACAATGAATTGCGCTTTTGCTCTTTCAGCACTATGAACAGCTCACTACAGGCTTGGAGAGCGACAAGACAAGGGAGAGACAGAGGTGGAGCAAACAAAGCGGGAGAGAGAAATTACGATCCAGTCAGCCTCCTGAACAGCCACAATTTAGCTATATATATTATACAGTATACTGTATAATATTTTTTAGTGGGTGATTTATTAAATTCTAGCATGTCAGTTGGGGGCCCTTTGGAGGGCGGGGCCCATTTAAATTAAAACAGGTGAAGCATAGCTAAGGCCACCAATTACTTAATCATAAAAATACTCATGGCGGCTCATCCGTCAAATTCCAAGTTTATAATTCATGCCCTTAGATTACGTAAAATTTTGCTGCACAAGCTGCATGTACTACTTTTGTGACACTTTTGGGTAAATGTTTAAGCTTTAAAGTAAAAACCACTCCTTATATAATGTTTATATTCTGTACAACAATAAACATCTCTGAACATTTTATACTTTACTGGTGTCTTCATTTTAAAAACTACATATAACACAAATGTTTGCAACAAAATGTTTCCTACACTACAACTTTTAGCATCACAGCATGGGATCAACTTTTTATGAGAATGCTGAAGTTTGTAGTCAAGAGACATCAATGTCTAAATCGTAGTTCTGAGAAATGTAATGCATTGCTAATTATTTTCCTCTGGAGAAAATTTCCTTTCAGGATTCCCTGAAGCCATAAACACATTTTTTTATATATTAGTTTTCTACTAAAAATCATTGGTCTTCCGGGCCTATTTATGAACCCTGCAGAGTCCAATGAGTGAAAATCTTTATATGAAAACAAAAGACAATGAGACAAAGACAAGAAAAAAAACAAATGAAAAAAGGTCCATTGGGTCAGCTTTTAAAAAATCAAATGGGCAGTAACATGGTGCTCTAAACAGCCTTTTTAATTTTGTGTTCACCAGAAGACAGAAAAACGAACGGTCGACAAACACTCTGAGGAATTAAAAAGATCCAGTCCGTTTTGTTAACATGTCAGCAACTTTTTTATGGCACTAGATTACTTCTTACAAAGTTATTTTATTTTGCATAGCTTGCATTACTAAGATAGCTGACAATTTCTGTAGCTATATCATTTGATATTATCTAGAATGTTAACTTTTTAACTTAGCTGCCCTTATCTGTGTTTTGTTGCTTGGTTTAATTTTTGGTTGTTTTTTGGGTACAAACTGATGATTCGAGTAGCAAAATGAATCATTAACTAAGCAATTAAGCAAGGGTCTCTTCTCTTTCATTCATATGAAAATCTATGTTTTGTTCATGACTAAATCACCAATAACTGACAGTTTCCAAACAATGTCTAAAAACCGTGGTTGTGCTAAGCATATCAAAAGGATGTATAAAGAAAATGGTTTCCGAATATGGAGATGACCAGTGTCTAACAGGCTCTCATTACAGCCACTAATAAAGCTTCTCTCTACAGTCTCTATGAACCTTAGCCAATAAATGTCAGGAGTTGAATAAGTAAGGGATAATGCCAGTCATTATCCAAAAAAAAATCCTTGTCAGGTCATGTATTTTTCTGAAGGTGTTTAATTTGTGATGATGTCTTGCTGAATGTCCATTATGCTGCTTATTAGATGGCTACTTACAGTATGAAACAAGTAGATAAATTGGTGATAAATATTAATTTGAGTTATTATTTAACCATCCTATTGTCTTAAGAAACTGTGCCCTCCTTTTGTTCTTCAGGTCATTTTTGACCCGAACTGGTTCTTCCAATATGGGCCAAAATTGACTTGTTAAAACAATGGAAGGAACAATTTGTTTTAAATTGTTATATCTTTTAAAGGATTGTATACAACAATGCATTTTCCTGTATTTTATTTTGTTTGTTTGTTTCTATGGTCTTGGCATAGTCACAACATTTGGTTCCAGTAGCAAAAACTATCCAGTATTTATAATGCATTCTTTATCTGAACCACATCAAAATTAACCTAAGATTTTAGAATGGTTCAGTTATGCTAAAATTAATTATTTAATTTAACTGATTTAAAATATTTATTATTTTAGTTTAGTTAAGTCATTTAAAAATTATAATTTATATAAATAAAATGCATTTGAGTTCAATAGAATAATCTTTTATTAATGAATTTATTACAGTATGTCAGTAGAAAGAGAATGTGAAGTTAATCAAGAGGCATGAAACAAGCACAGCTACTGTATGTAGGGAATCAGTTGCCAGGGACAAATATACTGTGTAGAGGTCATTACAACGAAGTATTAGAGAGCCGTATAATAAGTTTGGTGAGTATGTATTTCTTACCAAATCATGCCATCATCAGGCTAAGTATGCATTTGATTATGACTGATAATTTTCCTGATGCTTCCTTCAGCAATCAAACAGGAGTATTGTCAAACCTTACTTTGACCCTGTAGTGGGGTCCTGATCACTGCTGCACAGTTGCATGCCAGTCTCATAGTCCCTCTTTACCTTTTAAACAATCCGGGCCTCTGCTCTACAGGCCTTTCAGCGTCCAGAACTCTGTGAACTCTCAAAACATTCAGAGTCACTAAGCATGGCCCCGGCCACACTCTTTAAACACTTGTTAAGCGTACTTTTTTTTTCTGCAATGTCAACAGCTTCCAATCACCCTGCAGGGAAGGCTCTAACAGCCCTGCAAAACTGCTGAGAGATGAAAGAGGAGAAATGGAGGGAGAAAGATCAAGAATATAAACTGTCCCTCTCATTGCTCTCCTCCCATGAAGGGCCTGATTGAAAGATGGATGACAAATCCATCCAAGCGTGCCAACCACCACACCTCTGGCTGAGAGTCATGAAGCCCCAAACTAGACAGCAGAAACCAGGGATATCTGTTACATTCCTATTACCTGTGAAGTTTTGGCAGCACAATGTACTCAAAATGGAAATGCTGGGCAAATAAAATAGGCCGGAGCTGTCTGCACTCTCTCCCCGCAGATGGATGGTGAAAGGCAACTCAAGCAGGGCTTAGATAACCATTGGCTGCCCAGAGGCCTCCATCCTCCTCTGGAAAGTGTAGTCTGAGGAGTTTCCATTGTTTTAGAGAAGCAGGAAAGAAAAGACCACCGGTGGAGGTGTCCATATGGATTATCATGAGTGCTCTTAGCCTGTGATCTTCTGCAGGCGCCAGAGCAAGGCATGGAATAACTCTCTGTGTTGGCAGGGACAGAAAAGAGCAAAACTGGACTGCCCAGAGTTGATTGCATGGCCATTCCATTGCATCATAGAAAGACCCTTTCCATTTTCAGTACACCACATACTCTCTCATGGCCAGTGTTGAAAGAAAATACCAGCTAGTTAACTGGGTATGTGTATTCTGTAAATAAAAATTACTTTTGAGGGTTATATGTATAGTTCATCCAAGCATGAAAATACTGATTATTTACTCAACCTAATTTTGTTCCAAACCTCTGACATTCTTTCTTCTGTAGAATGTAAAGGAAATGTTAGGTAGGAAGGCCATACAAAGAAAGTGAATGATAACTGAGGCACTAACATTCTACCTGAAATCTTCTCTTTTTGTGTTCCATGGAAGAAGAGGAAAAGTCATACAGGCTTAAAGCTAAATGAAGGTAAGTAAATGATGACAGAATTTTCATTTGGGGTGATCTGATCCCTTGATCAGTTAAACATAATAATAAAAACAAAATTCCCTCTACAATTGCTGTTGGAAGTCTATGCGATACACTTTTCCAGAACATACATTGATGCTTGTAGCGTGTAGCCCTTTAGCCTTGACTGGATCTTTTTTTTTGCCAGAGAATTAAGAGAGAGAAGGGCCTCCACTTACATAAACAACCAGCAAATTGACTTTGTCCCTGTTTTTCCAGCCTTTAATGATGTTTTTCACCCTCCCCAGCATTACCAGAGATGAGAGTAATTCATTCCAGGACCTGCAAAAATAAGGTGTTCCAGCGTATCTCCCCCTTTCTGTGAATTGTAGCGGAAATAGGAGAAATGATTGTGGGGGGACAGGAGGAGAAAACTTAATAGAGGAAACCATTTAGACATTACCGTCATTTTAATGTACTTATGTCTGCCTAAAATCACCCTTTGAGCAGTGCACTGCTACAAGTCACAGAGTATTAGTCCTGTCAGCAGAGGCTTTGAGAGATATTGACTGCACAGGTAGCTGCTAAAGATGGAGTTCACTTAGCACCGGATAATGTTTCTGACCCAAGGAAACTGCAGCACGCTCTTTCCACTTCTTTCTTTTTTTCTTAAAAAAAAAAAGAAAAATTGAGTTAACGGGACTTGAATGGTGATAGGAACTACAATATCTTACGGTAGTGAATCAACAGCTCTCGGGTATGGAAACCATTTTAAAGAAAAGTTTACCCAAAAATTTTAATTCTGTAATTATTTATTCACGCTAATGTTGCTTAAAAACCATTATTACTTTTTAACACTTCCATGGAAGTCTTCACAGGTTTTTTTTTTTTTTCACCATAGTGGAAGTGAAAGTGTATCTGGTTTGTAAAGTTATATATATTAAAAAAAAACACCATTAAAAAGTAAACTTAAACATTATGACTTATGCACTATATTCCTAGTCTTCTGAACCGCTAAAATCAAATATTGCAGTTAGATCAATAACATCATACCTAATTGTTCCCCTTCTGTCACTCACTCAACGTTGTGTCAATGTAGTGACACTAGGGGTCTCTCTTGAGAGCCTCGGTTACCTCTTAACCAATGGGAATTGGCGAACAGAATTTGCATGCCCCTCTCCCGTATATATGGGTATAAAAGGAAGGAGGCGTGCGTCTGTTCAGACATATTTTTTCTTCGGAGCAGAGCGGTTGTGTTTCAGCGGGCTGAATAAATCCACTGCAGTTCCACTCACCTCTATCAAGAGTGTATGCTTTTGGAGATACAGCACAAATCATTCGGCATTTCTCTTCTCTGCACCCAAGGGTGCTTCGACAGCCACCTAAAAGAGTTTATTCTCTAAAAGAGTATGTTTTCTCTAAAAGAGCAAGCACTTGGACTTTGAACATCTTTTTAAAGACACGTCTTTCTCAAGATGCCTTTCCTTCCTAGTGTTATTCCTGGATGCGGTCATTACCTCTCTGCTTCAGACGCACACAGGTGCTGCCTCGTGTGTCTGGGCAGAGAACACACTGAGGCAATATATGTGTATGTTCATGTTCTCTTTGTGAGAACATGAGCATGGCAACGTTACGGTTGCTGCTTTTCTTTCTTCTGGAGGAAAGCCACTCCAGCCGTCCCTCATGTTGCGCCTTCTACCCACTGGTATAGGGCTGGCGCGTCTGGTGCTAGGGGCGATTTCGAGAGTTCAATGGCCGTGGTTTCACTGGGTAAATCCCCGTGGACCACCCGTTCCCCAGCACGCTCGTCTGCCTCCATCTGGGTCCGAGATGATATCGGCTTGCCATACGGGAAGTCCGATGTCCCTTTCGGACCACTCAAGCTGGAGAGTTTCGCCACTGCACCTGAGAGAGTCATGGCGGACTCCGATGCTGAGGACTTGACCGGGCTGGCGCCTTTGGGCACGGAGGTGCACAATGAGTTGACAAAGTTGTGGAAGGCACCTTTTACTGCCTGAATCTGACTTCCTTGATCGTCTGCTCTCACTGCCCTTGATGGCAGGGCTGTCCACGGATACTCCCCCAGGTGGATAAGGCTGTTGTAGTGCACCTGTGCCCGCAAAACATCCCCACCTAGCGGGATCAAACATCACTCCCCTCCAAGGCCTGTAGGTTGACGTCGTCTCTGGTGACCAAGGCCTACAGTGCCGCTGGACAGGCCGCCTCTGCCCTGCATACCATGGCCCTCCTGCAAGTCCACCAGTACAAGGTGCTCAGAGATCTGAACTTGAGTAGTCCTGATCCTGATGAGCTGCAAGAACTGCGCTCTGTGACTGACCTCGCCCTCCGGGCCACCAAGGTCACGGCTTATGCACTCGTAGTCCAGGAACATCATCTGAGTCTGTTTGAGATGCGGGACCCTGACAAGGCTCGCTTTCTCAACGCTCCCATCTCTAAGATTGGCCTATTCGGGCGGTACCCACATTGTCAAAAAAAGAGCAAATTTTCCTCACTACCTGGGTCACTTAGCCGGAGCTTAGTTCTCACGGCGATAAGACACAGAGCACCTGCAGACGGGCCCCAACAAATGCAGACCCTCCACCTTGATGTGCCCAACTGCACCACACCCACACCTCAGGCTGGTGGTGACAAGTCTAGAGATCGTCGCTACAGAACCTCCTCCTACCCGATGAGGCCCCATCTCCAGGTACGTCACATGTGATAGTCCCCTTAGTGCCCCTCGCCCAGAGCTTGGAAGCGTGGCTTACGCTTTCCAACCCATTTGCGGTGGCTGGCCATGACCATCCGACTCGGCTACGTGATTCAGCTCGCCAGGCACCCACCCCATTTTAGCAGCGTCCGCTTTACCTCAGTGCAGGGCGAAAATGCATGCGACGGCATCAAGATTGGTTTGCGGTGGTAGACCTGAACAATGCGTACTTTCACGTCTCAATATTACCCCGTCACAGACACTTTCTACGGTTTGTTTTCCACAGCCAGGCATATAAGTACAAGGTCCTCCCCTTCGATCTGTCCCTGTCCCCACGCGTCTTCAAGAAAGTCACAGAGGCAGCCCTTGCCCCATTAAGGGAAGTGGCCGTTTGCATACTCAACTACCTCGATGACTGTCTAATCTTAGCACACTCTCAACAGTCACTCTGTGCACACAGGGACCTGGTGTTCATGCACCTCAGCCGTTTAGGCTTTGGGTCAACTTGAAAAGAACAATCTCTCCCTGGTTCAGAGCATCCCTTTCTTGGCATGGAGTTAGACTCAGTCTCAATGACAGCGCCTCACAAGCAAGCGTGCGCAGTCAGTGCTGAACTGCCTGAGTACGCTCAGAACCGGCACAGCAGTTCCACTGAAACAAATTAAGGCACGGCCTGCTCTCAGGCTAGTTACGTCGCTTCCTTCCCTCAGGGATGTGGTGAACTATATGACGTCTCTTGGGGCATTTGGGAAGGATACGTGCAGCTTGCTTGCATCTGCATCAACAGTCCACGTTAGACGTTCAGTGTTGTGGCATTTTTAAATAGGGACTCCTAGTGTCACTAAATCGACACATCGTCGAGTGAGTGACAGAAGGGGAACATCTCGGTTACTGTCATAACCTCCGTTTTCTGATGGAGGGAACAAGACGTTGTGTACCTCTTGCCACAACACTGTACTAAGCCGCTGAAATGGCCGGGACCTTTCTCTCGGCTCCTCAGCTCAAAACCTGTCAAACATTTCTCATTGGCCTTTTCTCAAAGATAAGAGGTAACCGAGGCTCTCAAGAGAGTCCCCTAGTGTCACAACATCGACACAACGTCTCGTTCCCTCCATCAGGGAACGGAGGTTATGACAGTAACTGAGACGTTATTGACATATCCGCCATATTTTATTTGAGCACTTTATCAATGGATTTTAGAAATAATAACAACATAATTAGTCATATTTTGCATACCTTTACAGTGGTTTTAAAACCTTAAACATGCTCTTGACCAAGTGAGAGTAATTGATGGTCAACAGCTCCGGCCGGGCATCGCCATTGTATACCCATATTTTGCCATGATTAGAAATCGGTTATATAGAGTGACGCAGGACGCTTAAACAAAGGAGGACAGGGATCAGGTGTTCAGCACAAGGTAAGCTTTTAATTCTCTTTATAATACACAATATCATGCAAGCGCACTGAGTTGGCTTGTCGTCTCTCCCCCACTGAAGGCTCGGTGTCTGCTTTTATGCCACTCTCCTCGTGCTCACTGGAATTAGAGACAGGTGTTAGGCATAATTTAGCTAAGGTGTAAGCGCCCTTACCGCTTTCCTCTCCCGGACGGGCGCTTGACCACGCCCCCGCTGCCACACTTACAATTGCACTTTCTGTGGGTCTTATATTACATGTCACATTGTCATAAGCCTGGCAGTAATGACAAATGGTATAGGTGTTTTCCAACACTACTTTAAGTCACCATAAACAGGATGGCAGTTGTTATCTGGCTTGCCATACTAAGGAAGGTATCCTGTTATCTCCCTAATCTCAGTTTTTTTTTTTCACTTATTCAAAAAACTACTTTGTGCCTATTCAGTACCACATATTAATTTTGTTTGTCAATTATGGATTCAGGGACAGTAAAATTAAATGCTTAGACGGCATTATAAGCTTACTTTCCACCAAAATTTGGCTTTTTTTCAACACAACATTTGCCAATAACAAAGTAGAAGCCAATCAAAGCAAATAGCACAGTGGATCTTTACCGTATAATTGGGATACTTGTAATCATTAACCTTGGCGCAGAACGAGGAAGTTAATGAATCAAATCAATACCTCTCTCATCTGATCCATAATTATTTGAAAAGAGATGAAAAATTAAACAGGCCCGGCCTATGAGTTTATCATGCCATGCAATTAGCTCGCCGGCGGGAGATTACGTTACCTAGATACCAACGAGAGAAGTGTAATTTCTCTTTCAAATGAGAATTTTTTTAATGAAGAGTGCAATTAACTAAATAGGTCAGCAGAAGACATTGAAGCAGTTTTCATCCCTACCTGAGAGAGAGAGAGATTTAGAGACGAAAAGAAAGACAAAGAGCGAGGCTTTCCTCTGCATGGGTGTTTGAAAAACACACACACGCAAGCGCGCACGCACACACAAACACACACACACACACACACACACACACACACACACACACACACCTATCCCCAACCATTTGGATCATATGTCTACAAGAACTGCTCATTATCTACCTAGAAACTGAGTATACACAACAACAACAGTGATAAAATTCATAACCAGCATATATTTATACAATAAAAAAGTGTCCTATTTATTAAGTAATTGCGGCATGTATTCCTTTATGAAGAATCAGAACAAAAGGTTTATTTGAATAATTGTGTTTAGATTATTTTGATTTCATTATTTACTAATGTTTCCTTTATATTCAGGCCATGGAGGGGTTTTGTTTAAGCATGATGGATTACAAAATATGGAGAAAAATAAATAAATAAATAAATAAACAAAGATTTTAATGCATGCTCCATTGTATCTCTTTCAGTACATTAACAAAGGGCATGAAAGTAATGGATTTCAACCTTGTGACACTGATGTTAAAGATCCTCTGAGATATTTGCTTTTATTAACTAGGAACACATATACACTGGTCTAAAATAGGTCAGGTATACATGCAGAAAGATGGCCAGAAATTTGTGATCTGTTTCTAATCTCTACTGTTTCAAAACACCAAGCAATAGACTCTATGTGACATTAAGAAATGGTGAGTATCTGAGTGAGTATCTGGTTCTAAATGCAGTCATTTGCTCTGAATTCCGTCTAATTGGCCTTTCTTTTACACTTTCATTAATTTTGAATAGTAGAGAGAGAGAGAGTACAGGAAATTATGTGGAGAAGAATGGGAAATGGGATCAGGAAATGTAGGTAACTAGAGTGAAACTCACATTGCCCACATAAGCACCACAACTCAATATGTCGGAGAATGTGTGCTAACCACACAAGCACGGCACCAGCAAAATCACTTATTCTTCTTGGCTTGCAGACACTTTTCAAAATAAAGCAATAATAGTTTGTGTAAATTTTAATCATTGTGTTAGATTCACATGTTTATCTTAAACACCTCATATATATATATTAAATATAATATTCTTAAAGGAAAAGTTCCTTTAAATGAATCATACATTCCTACGTAATGAGTTAGTGCTCCTCCAACCCTGTCTCATGACAAGATGCAATAATTAGTACGAGATGCATACAGTAAATAGTAAGAATTTTCACAAGTTGGCTTGTACAAAACCATGAAAATCTCACTGGCAAAGAGAAAAATAAACACATATTGTCATTCCGAAGAGTAAAATAAAGGAAGCTAGCGAATATTTGATGCCTGTATTGTCTCAGTTTGAAATTCTGTTTGGTGATTGGTTGGTTTCTATGGTAATAAAATTCATCCATTTTCATACAAGCCATATTTTACGATTTCACCATCTCGTACAAATTATTACAAGTTGTCATGAGACTATGTTGGCTTCTCAGCAGAATGGTCAAACAAGTATTCTTTCCATTACTGTTTTAGAATAAATTTAGTAGACAAGCTTTAAGGGTGATTGAGAAAACAAAATCCAATACTTATTTGATGAAGTGATAAGATTCACTGGTTAGCCAAAGGAATTACAGCCTACACAATGCACTGCTAAATGATTCCTGTATTTATTTATTTATTTATTTTTTTAAGGAATAGCTTTGCAGCCAACCAACAGTGGCATGACATATGTTACATGATGCGAGTATACACATCTGCTTTGATTATATGGCTATATTGCAATTTTGCTGTAAGCTATACATCTGCCATCTGACCCTATTTTATCTAATCACTTGGACAATCACTGGTTGTCAATGCTTCCTTTGAACTTTTACAGTAGTCACTCTTGGTTGCTTCTGAAAGGGGAGCAAACATAGGAGGCAGGTTAAAGTAACAACTGTCCCACTTTGTCAATAATTTTCAGCTCACCATTAGAATTCCAGGCTTTTCAAAATAAACATGCTCTGGATGTATTTGAATCACATCAATTACAAAGGTAATTTATTCAAGACGAATCATCTTGCTTCATCTGAATATGAAATTAAATAAGAAATTAAATAAATCAGTGCAATTTGTAAGAGACAATTTTTTTTAAGTCTATGATTGCTAATTCAGGACCAATTAGGTAACGCACGTCTTGGAGGCTAAGTTGCGCTTAACAGATAACTAATGGTTTGCTGGTAGAATAGAAAGCAATGATAAAATGATACAAAGATTTTGCCTGTATTGAAGGTGGTGGCGTTGAAGAGATCACCCTATGGGGTCTGTACACCCTCTATAAACACAACTTTAACAAAGATATTTCGTTTCACAACATAAACACTGATTATTTTCCAAGACAGTGTGAAAGTAAGTCTAATTTTTTTAATTGTTAACTTGTATAATTCACGTCTGTGCAGTTTCTAGACTTTACTTGATTATTAATCTTTTTTTCTTTTTTCTTCATGGGAGTGTTGGCATCTAACATCCACATTCCATATGAACTATGTGACCAACCAAATGTTCACTGTTGCAGGTTTGCCGAATGACAGGTGCTTCAGAGTTTTCAAATGGCCTGCCAGCTAGTGCTATTCCCCACACCAAACTTGGCAGTAACATCATGACAGCCTCTGAGCTGTGACTTCAGCAAACAAGAGCGCAAAAAATGTGTCAAAGAAGATTTAAAAGCACCAGATTAGCAGACACTTTGTTCTTCTGTGCTTTTTGCTGCATGTCATGGTGAGGGAGATGTTCTGTGACCTTGATTCGATGATAGAATGCCATTCTCCACTTGATAGATGGATCTTTTGGGGAGCAGGTGTGCCAACTTCCTCCCCCACAAAGAGCAGGGCTGAAACACAGGCATGTCAAATGATGCATTTTCTGGTATTTAGAAAAGATGCTTTTCAGTTGTATGGGATTGTCTTATTTGAAATTGCTACCCCAGGGTCATAATAAACCTTGGGTTAAGGTAATCATGGGTTATCTTGTTCAATGTTGGCACTGATACAGTATTTTACCCTAGGTTAGTAGGTGACAATGTATATATTTCGCACCATAATTTGGGTAGTCTGGAGAAGTGTTTTATAATTTAAAAGCGATGCTAATCCCTTTTCAAAAATATAAGTATGAATTGTTTTACTCATTGCTTAACTCAAGGTTAAAAGTGGCCTTAGAGATATAGTTCCCTTTCGTAGGAACTCGAGCTGTGTATTTGCTATGGGCCACCATCTATGTTTCATGCGGTCTGAAGCCCTTATCCAATCATGCCAATTTATTAGCTGAAGGCGCTTAAGCGACGCCCCTAGGGAGCTATGTCACGGGCTCCATAAAAGGTGCTCGCTTTCGCCCCATCGAGTCAGATTTCTGTTCTTCAGTGCATGATTTTGTCTAAGCCCATGTTTTTATCTAGTGACTCATGTCGAAGCGGGTATAATTAATTCTCCCTTTTGAGTGGCGAACACGCAAGGATGTTATTTATACAGCGTAAATTTCAGAGCAATTTTAATTGCGTTTTTCCTAATGATAAAAGGGTCCGATGGGGAAAGCGGTGCTTTTCGAGGCATGTCATTTCTCACCATGAGGCATTTTCCCTACTTGATCCAGTTCCATGGCCTCGAGATTTGGAGCTCTGTGTGCGGTAGCCATTTGGGATTACAGATTTGTGTTTTAGTGTATTGGAGTGCGAACGGACATCGGGTTCTTCCTCGTGTTTGTTGCCATCCCCCTGAGAAAATGCGTGAGTCTCATTGGACATGCTCTGAGGCATAGCTCGGTGGCCATACTCTAAGGAACAAAGCATGCGAAAAATATACCTTTGTGCGTCTTGAGCCATTGCCATAAAAAAAGATAATTTATCATTGGAAGGGAACAAATTGGCCCTTTTTTATTCTGGGAGAATGCACATGAATAAGGCAATGGAGGAGGGCCTCTGCCTTGCTCTCTCCCTTCCCCGTTCGAAGCGAACTGCTCACAGTGGACAGGTGAGCCCGGCCGCAGAACGAGGGGGCTGGAATAAGAAAATATTCCCCAACAGAGTGATGGCGAACAGACGCGCGGAGTGCTTTGTCGGTGCCATTATTCTTTCAGGATTCTATCAGGAGATGCAAGATATTTTAACTTGTTTTTCTTTCCCCGGTTTGTGGACCAAGTGGGCGTGCTGATGAGACAAGCGACACGCACTGCTGTCTCTGCTTGATTTTTTGGTGGCGGCATGGATGTCGGTCTTTTCAGTCAGCCGATGGATCTACATACAATGGTTTTGCAGTCTAACTAAGCGCATCGTGTTAAGGAATGTTTTTGTCTTAATTTTGGCTCTGTTTGAACTTTCCCTCATTTTCACCCCTGAGGCTCACTCTAGGGAATGATTTGGTAAGGGCGATGCTTTTTTTTGCTATCCGGGTGCTACAAGTTGTTCCCCCATTATATGGCGGGATTGGTTTAGTGTCCAACTAGTTTTTCAATACACCAATTTAGCTCAGTTTCAAGCATTGAATATTTACACCTTGAGTTTTGCTTCTGCCGCCATGACCAAGGCTCTCGGTGAATGCGTAATATAACTCAATGCACAATAAGGTCTACACACCAGCCTGACAGGCTTGCTGTGCAACGAAGGATAAGCTCCCATTCAGTGAATGAAATTGGACCATATAAAAAAGAGAGATAATTCTCTCCTATTTGCCCTTCGGTCAGTATCTATATGAGTTTGCCATTGTACACCCCTCAAACATCCGACAACCAAAATATGGTTCAGTTTTCCCCAGAGGCTTGCTGGGGAGTGAACATAAAAAAAGCTTCCCAAATTCAGCCTCTGTATCCATGACCAAGGGTTTCAAGACATGCATAATATAATTCGATGTTCACTGAGCACAAGTGTACAAAAAACACAATGAACATTAACACCACACATTGTCACATCATAAAGAATACTGGGGCCATTGTGGGGAACCTGCTTGCTCTCAATTCCCTCCATGTTTGCACATTCTGCCCTGTTCTATGCTAGGGAAGATGGTTTATCTGGTGTCCTCTGTTGCAAATACATTCAGAGTGACCACTTTTTATAATTGCAAGAATGAATTCATCCTCTATCTTCATGACCAAAGGTTTCGAGACATGCATAACAGAATTCGATGTTCATCAAGCTCAAGTGTATGCAAAACACAATGAATATAAGCACCACACATTGTCCCCCCATAAAGCATGCTAGGGCCATTGTGGCAAACCTGCTTGCTCTCAATTCCCGCCATGTTCACACATTATTCCACATTCTATGCTAGGGAAGAGGGTTTATTTGGCATTATCTTCTGTAAATACATTCAGAGTGACTGATTTTTATAATTGCCTGTTCGAATTTTGCTTCTGTCTCCATGAACAAAGGTTTCGAGACATGCATAAAATAATTAGATGTTCATCAAGCACAAGTGTACACAAAATACAGTGAACATAAACGTCACACGTTGCCCATAAATAATGCTGGGGGCCGTTGTGGAGAGACAGTTTTCATAAACTTTTACCCATTCAAAATACTAGGCAAAAGGTTTATTCTATCAGCATCCCTGTTGTAGTACATTTCAGGGTGCTCGTCATTTATGCCTAAGTACAATAATGGCAAAACATTATCAAATTCCCTTCAACCAGCCACAGGAGCGAAGGCTTCCCTCCGCTGTGTTGCTGGTTCTGGGGAAGTCAACAAAAGTAAACCAAACACATCATCTAGAGGTTACAGGTCGCGCTGCAGGCAAGAGCCATGCATTAATTCCTTTGTCTGCCCATCTGATGGCTTGGCAGCAGCTGAAAGGGGTTTCGAACTGGGTACTTCGAACGACAAAGCATGGTTATGTTATTCAATGGTTCCTTCCGTTCAGAATTGCACTGACACCGTGCAGTTTCACCAAATGCTTGGATGCAGCATTGATGCCCTGAAGGCTTCAAGACATCTGCATTTTGAATTAGCTTGATGATTGGTTGGTGTTAGCCCACATGGAGACTTTAGCTGCCCAGCATTTAGATGTCGTTCTCAGCCATTTGAGCAATCTTGGGCTGCGTGTAAACCTACACAAGATGCAGGCGTGCCTGTCTCCAGCTTGCTTTTCTGTCATTATGCTGGTGCTTCATAGCCGTTTTAATACCAATATTTGTAAAATGCACAGAAAATTAACATGGCTCAATGTGGAGACTAAATTAGATCTAAGAATCATGGTATACTTTTATGAAGTCATCAGGTATCGCATACCGTGTTTCTTCTTTGAAAAGCTTGAAGTTGTCATCAGCTTCTTTTACCATGTCCAAAAACAAACTTGATGAATTGAACAGTTTTGTATCGAGGTTCAGCTGCCTGGAATACCCTTCACATCAATATAAGACAAAGTAAAAGTACATATTTGTTCAAAAAATTATGTAATGCTTAAAACAACATAGGTTAATTTATGCGCTTTTCAGATTTCATTTAGTTCATTTCATTATTGTTGCCATCATGTTTGATGATTTCATTCATTTTATTCCACATTTCATATAAAGCCTAATATAATGTTCACCATATGACCATAATGTGGTGATTTGACTATAGAGATTTGTATGAATGTTATTTTTACAGTGTAATTTTTGTGTGGACCCCAGGAAGACTAGCAACCACTTCTGGAAGCTAATGAGGATCTGAATAAAGAATGAAGGATGGTGGGGTCCTACATCAATTGCCAGGGAGGAGTGCGATCTCATGGCATGCTGAGGCTGGTACGTCACATTTTTCTGTGAGCACAGGACAATGAGCTGTCTCTACGAGCTGTAGATGTTCTGGCCGGTTGATTTGTGGGGCGGATTTTCCTTCCAGACAGGGCTTGGTGCCTGGAGAGTGGACAATACATCCTCAGATTATGGAACAAATCTGGAGAAGGTTCAGCAGAGCAGAAGTGGACCTGTTTGCTTGGAGCGAAACATCATACTGTCCCTTCTGGTTTTCACTCTTGCCCCCAGCACCGCATTTGGCACCCCTGGACAGACTTGTGGAAGTTATGGGTATGGCACCTCAACGGGGCGCTCTTTTTACTGAAGGGTTATCCCCTGCTGTGGTTGATACATTCTAAATGCAAGAGATCCATCAACTACACACATAGCAAAATTGGTTTGCCCACACTGCCCACTTACACTCATATATAGCACATATATAGCAATGAATTAAGGTCCATGGGTGGTCCAGATCTGGTAGCCAGAACATGGGCCATACATGGCCCAGAGCATAGCCACATCTTAGCGAACTGCATAAGAGCTGGCCCTATTCTGGCCCTATGTTGGCCCAGACAAGTTTTAGCACTGGCTCCAGATATCAGGCTCCACTAAACCTTATCCAAGCCACTTAATACACACCCTTGCCATATTTGGCCCAGATGAAAAATACCTCAATGACAACAGTTAAGAAGAAATATTTATATATTTTTCACAAGAAGCACACATGACAGTTTACATAAATATAAAAATGTCCTCTGAATCTTTCTTCCTCTCCTCTTTTCCAGTGCCAACTATCCTTTAAGTAAACTTTAATTATCACAGACTACGAACATATTAGAGGTGACACTATCAACTTTTTTTTTTTTTTTTTACAAATTACTCAGGAGTTAACAATAGGTGCACCCAAAACATTCAAGTTCTGAGCAGGAAGAAATGTTTTCAACTGGTGTCATTTATGGGCAACTGATGTAAAAATGTCCTCTGTGAATCTTCCTCATGAACCAGCTGGAAGATCAAAACTCTTGAACATCTGTGCCATTTCAGTCCATGAACCAGCTGAACTGCACCCAACTATTGAACGTCCGTGCCATGTTTCAGTCTTTTAACCCATCACACTCTCCACGCACTCTTTTCTTTTCATCCTCTCTCTCATACCATCATCCCTATCCTGGGCCAGATGTAGCCATCTTTTAATTTAGGATTCTATCTCTTTTTCCGATGCCCCAGACGTCAGATGGTTATCCCTCACAGCAGCTGAAACATACATACACACATAGTTTCAAATAAAATGTTTTTATTACTAGCTAAACTGGCTTCTGATCTTTAAAGAACAATTCCACTAAAACGGAACCCAGGACGTATTGACAGACATTCTAATTTAACATCCACAGGCTGTGACTGTAATTTTGCAGATCATTTCATGAATTAGCTGGCACCATCCACCTACCAGGTTCCAATAAGGCTCCAGAAGAAAGCAAATATGAGCAGTTGTATCTCACAGAGCCACATGCAATTAAGTACAAACATATGACTGTACTTATTTTTAAATTGTGTGTAGCTCAGTGTGAACATACAATATAAAACCTTAAAAATATTTTCTTGTTTATGGTTTGACAGCGCTTTGCTTAATTTGAATTAAGATGAAAGCTATTTATTTCATAAATAAGGATGAAAATATTTAACTGGTAAACCATTACCCGACATTAAGAATTTTGACCAATTATAACTATCAGTTAAACGTTCCAAAAATGGGGGACAAGAGAGTGCTGGGGCGAAATGGTTAAACCATAGGCTACTAGATTATATGTAAAATAATCTAACTGTTGAATAGTTACTGTCAGAGTGGTGGGACACATCCTACTTGTACATATACTGTATAATAGCAATCAAAGTGTCTGATTAAAAAAAAAAAGCAGCACTTCCAAAGTGCTCAAGTGCTCCCAACTGACTTTTAAAAAGTATTTCAAGGTAATCTATGATGGCATGAAATACATCAATACAATACAATACTTGAAATACATCACCACTGATGTCATCTAAATTTAACTGAAAAACAGATTAAATTGATTTTTTTCACTTAACACTTTGCTTGTTTGATTCAGTGTGAGTGTTTTAGGCAACTGTAAAATTTGCAGCAGTGTCACCTTGTGTCAGCAGTCCAACGTCCATTGGTGGGATACTCTTTCAGGTGACGTTGCAGTGACCTGACG
Organism: Xyrauchen texanus; assembly: GCF_025860055.1. NCBI lineage: Eukaryota > Metazoa > Chordata > Actinopteri > Cypriniformes > Catostomidae > Xyrauchen > Xyrauchen texanus. The sequence continues at coordinate 34,929,198 of NC_068279.1, forward strand.
TGGCTTACACTGATAGGGTACAAATACATTTTAAAAAGTCGATACACGTTGGTTAAATAAGAGTCAGACAAAATTAAATCGTTGTTGCCGTTCTAGTTATCGCTAATCTGTTCAAAATACAAAAGGCACCATACTATACTTTTTTTTTAAACATTATTTCAGCACATGGCAGTCAACCTCTTTTGAAAGCTTGACATGTCCTCTGCAAATACAAAATACAAAGTTAAGGAAGTTACCTTTGACCTCTTGTAAACATGATTTTGATTGACACAAAGCCAACATTATACTGTTCTGTAACAGGTTGGAATGTTAAAGTCCACTTTTTTAGATGTTTTTTTTTCCCATAGACCAGTTTTTTGTTTGTTTGCTTGTTTGTTTTTAAGACAGAAAAAAATGACAATACAAGTAAGCACAAAGGAAAGAAAAATGAAATAGTTAATAAATCTGTAAATAAATGATCCCGAAAAGAAAATCACTAAAAATGATCAATGATGTAAATTAAAGGCATAAAATATTCTTTAATTTATATCATTTTGCTTTGTTATGTAAAACATTAAAATAGGTTTCAAACACAACCATTATAAAAAGGTTGAAAATAGACAAAAATTGTCCATGAAATAAAACCTTCAAACAAATAAGTTGACAGTTTGATGTGGAATACATTGATGCTGGATTGATTGATTGATTAGCTTGAAACCACTAAACTTATTTTGTTAAAAATCTGACTGTATGAAAATACTGACACCTAAATCAAAAAGTCCGGCAATATGTATGTGGCCTATATTTGACATTTGGGCCAAATATTATTAACAATTGGCCCACATCTCATTTGCTGCACCAAAGACGATGCCACATCTACCATACTCGGGCATGTTTGGTTCACATGCCTTCTGCCAGTGCCCGATTAATGCCAGCTGTGCCAGCTTAATGCCAAATCTGGGCCACATGTTTTTACTATGTGGGTAGGAGGCTATATCTGTGGGCATTTTCAAACTAGGATGGGCGTTTCTAAACTATTCAAAGAAAGTAGGGAATCACAATGTAGTTATCAGTGGGCGTTTCCAAACCAGGATGGGCATTTCTAAACTATCCAATGAAAGTAGGATATCTCAATGGTTTGAAAATGCCCAGTGATTGGGAAAAGACCATTTTTGTTCTGCAGAGACATGTCTCCACTCAGACGGTGTCCCATAGCGAATATGCAATGTTTCGTTCCCACTCTGGGAACAAGGGTTGCGTTCCACGTATTCACCCAATAAGGAAAATTATGTCATCATTAACTCCATCCCAGATGTGTATGACTTTCTTTCTTCAGCAGAACACAAATAAAGATTTTTAGAAGAATATCTCAACTGTTCTGTAGGTCCATACAATGCAAGTGAATGATGACCAAATTTGGAAGCTCCATAAAACACAAAGGCAGATAAAAAAGAAATCCAGTTGACTCCAGTCAGTCTCTATGCACGATCATGATTTCAAGCCCAATTTTACTGCCTTGTGCTTGGCGCATGCACAGAGCGCTAGATGGAGCTAGGAAGCGTGATCGACCTTGAAATCATGATCACCAAGGAGACTGCTGATGTGAAGATTTATGTTCTCACCCAAAACTGATTGGATCACTTCAGAAGACATGGATTTAACAACTGTAGATTTATGGATACTTTTTATGCTGCTTTGATTTGATTTTTGGAGCTTTAACATTTTGGTCACATTCACTTGCTTTGTATGGGCCAACACAGTTGAGATATTCTTCTAAAACTCATCCTTTGTGTTCTGCAGAAGAAACAAATCTTACAATTCTGGGATGGCATGAAGGTGAGTAAATGATGAGAGAATTTGACATTTTTAGATAAACTATTACTTTGATACGTGGTTAGACATGCTGTTATGGTTTAGAGTAGTGTGAAAAATCATGTACTGAATGGCTGTAATGTACATCCAAAGTGAGCACATCCTTTCTATGAAGTAGAATACATTCGCATTTCACAGATGCTTTATCCAAAGCTACAGTGCATTCAAGTAATACATTATATCAGTATGTGCATTTCTTGGGAATAAAACCCATGACCTTGGCATTGGTAAAGGTTAATGTGTGTGATATACATGTATAGTGTATAGGTGTTGAGTAAAACCTTTATTTATAGCACCAAACAAGATGGACAAAGCTAAATCTCAGCCTCTTATGTTCTACTTTTTACCCTCATCCAGGATTCAAGTCATGTTGGCCTGTTGAGCTCTGGTACAGACCCTAAAGCCCTCCTGCACTGATGATTAAAGGAAAGACTGCCCCCTAAAGAGGATCCAGGGCACTACCCTTGGCTCCCTCCTCCTTCCTCTCTTCTCTCCATGTGCCCTCACCCTCTCCATGATGTTCTGACCCACCCTGTACCAAGAAACCAATGAGACGTGACCAAGTTCCCTCTCTGAGGTAATACCGCTGCAGGCTAGTTTTTTCTAGGAAGGTTGATTATCTTAAAAAAATTAAGGAACTGGCCACAACATACATGAGGCAACTTTTGCAGCAAAGGCACACTGAGTAGTGCAAGTACTGTTTTGAGAGAAACAAGCCTGCACCTTGAGCTGATTTCATGGCTGGGATAAAATTACTTGCCGTTTGCCAAAGCATAACTGCACTGCCTATTTTCATGGATTCCTTTCCGATATTTCTCTTATAAAACTTGACAAACTATCTCTGCATCGATTTGTGTCGGTCTGTTTGCTGCTTAAAGATGAGAAGGCTTTTGTTCCTTGCTGAACCCTACATGCCATTTACCTTCCCTTCAGGGCATTTTCAGTGTGTTCCAGGCAAGGGATGAACTTGTGCATTGTTCTTTCTGGTGTAGAGTGGCAAAAACTCTGTAGTATGACAGAAGTGTTTCAGAGCCAAAGGTGGAAGAAATGCAAAGTTTAGCTGGTATCAAACACCCTCAGCCATCAAAGAACACACACCGTTGCATGTTTCTGAAACTTAAAAAGCCAGTTTCTCCAGATTCTTCCCTCCATTTGTGTGTGTGTGTGTGTGTGTATGTTTCGCTTTCTTCCTCAATCTCCCCACTCAGTCTGTGTAGGAGTTTTGTTCTGAGCATGACGAGTGGCTCGTCTTGTTTTGAAGTTTGTCAGTTTGCACTAGAACATAGCAGCCTACTCTTTTGGCACCTCGACGCATGCTCTCACTTCTTTCCTCGCAAACATTTGCCGTGGGTGGGTTGCTTGGTTTTTTGCTTGCAATGATCTATCATTATAAGGTGTGTGAGCTCAGTGGCGAGTGTAAACTTGGCATACTCCATCTGTAGCGCCACCGCCCCAGTCCCTGTTAGCTCAGCGATTTCAGAGTGGTCAGGCCGTCTTGCCACAATCGCATGCTGGCGCCACAATCGTGTAGCCCAACTGAAACCCTTTGCTTGGTAATGAATACATACTGAAAATACACCAAACCGCCACGCTCTGCCCCTCTGCTACCCGGTACCAGAGAACTGGACCATTCTGAGAGCAGGACTGCTGGCCTAGTCACCCGAACCTGACTGGACCATGTGGCCATTGGACTAACACTGCTGCACTCAGTGAATGGACAGACTGCAAACCCGCAGGGGTGGTCAGGGGTAAAAAAGTGGGTCCTGTGATTCCGGGCTTGGTGGCGATAATAAGGTTGAGTAATTATGGTGTGTGTCACTGTGTGAGCATGTGTTTGAATGTTTGAAGGTGTCTGTGTGTATGTACACACATCGAGGCTTCCAGCCACAAGACATAAATACATTTGGTTAAAAAACCTCTGCAATCCCACAGACCGCTTCTCTGCTAATTGTGAAAGAGCAGCTATCATTAGACCAGTATTTTTCACACTCTTCTTCTTTCCTCTCCACAGGTGCCCCAATATTAATTTTAACCAAAGGCAGGTCGAAATCTGTTGATACAGTTGATAAAATCATGAGAGGATATTTACTTAACACAATATTTAGATAAAACTCAACTGTCAGTACAACCTTTGTCCAGATAAAGTTTCTGCCTGAAACAATGCAATTTGCACCTAAGACAAGAGAGCAGGCTAACCAAATACATCATGGATGGTTAAAAACAGAGGTGGAAAGTAAAAGATTACATTTACTCTCGTTTTTCAAATTATTCTACTTTAAGTATAAATATTTAATAGTACATTTACTTTTATTTGATTTTAGTTGATTAATAATGAAGTATTTGGGGGCCTGGGTAGCTCAGCAATTAAAGACGCTGACTACCATACATGGAGTCGCAAGTTCGAATCCAGGGCGTGCTGAGTGACTTCAGTCAGGCTTCCTAAGCAAACAATTGGCCCGGTTGCTTGGGTGGATAGAGTCACGTTGGGTTAACCTCCTCGTGGTCACTATAATGTAGTTCTCACTCTTGATGGGGCACGTAGTGAGTTGTGAGTGGATGCAGCGGAGTATAACATGAGCCTCCACACACGCTAGGTCTCTGCTGTAAAGCTCTCAACAAGCCACGTGATTAGATGCGCAGATTGACGTCTCAGATGCGAAGGCAACTGAGATTCATCCTCCGCCACCCTGATTGATGCATGTCACTATGCCACCATGAGGATCTAGAGCGTATTGGAAATTGGGGAGAAAACTTCGCTATAGTTAATTTCAGGGGTGGAAAGAGTACAGAAAAACCATACACAAGTATGAGTACTGTTACTTCCTAAAGCGCAATGTTCCATGACACATAATAACATTCCATTTGTATTAGAGATGCGCGGATGGGCTATTATTATTTAATCCGCAACCGCATCACAAAACTCATCTGTCCGCACCAACGTTTTTTGATAAATTTTCAAAACCGCATCCGCGGCGCTGACTGTTTTAAGGTCTGAGCGATGCAAGGCGCTGCTGCCGCGAGGCTAGAAAGCTCTTGGCTGTTCTAGAAAGGAGACTGATCCAATGCAGCAAAGATATTTTAAAGGCTAAAGTCCCTAGTAGGCTATAGCCTATTGGCTATGTTGTATCCCCAGAATATCAGCAGTGAAGTCCGTTTCCGATTGGCGCACAGGGATAAAAATAAATAAATAAATAGTAACGCACATCGGCAAACCTGACTACTAGGCTACTGTAGCCTAAAATTTTATCATTTTGTTTTGAATTTTGTTTAAAATGCATTTTAAGATTTCTATTTATTTCTCATGTCTGTGAGGCAGTAGGCCTAGCCGCGAGTTTCGGTTCATTTATGAGAGAGCTCACGCAGCAAGAGATCGCGATCGGCGATTCCACGTCCTGCTGCTGATTATATGTCTGCTATATTTGCTTCTTATTTATTAATTCCAGGCAATTAGTTAATGAAACAGTGATTAAAATTAAGATACAATTTATACAAAACGAAATTTTAAGTTAAAGAAAGGCTTTCTACAAAACAAAACTTAATAAAGTGGTCAAAATCATGTCAGACCCATCTTCAATGCGAATGTATCTGAGAATAATCTTAAATAAGGAAATCTATACAGTGATTAGTTCATGCCAAATTACTGCTTGATGAAAATTTGACTATTTAAAATTGTGCTCGTTTTTTTCTTCGGATGTAGATGACAATATTTAAAGTCTGTCTATCAAAAGCGACTTCTGATGTGTGCGCCAAAGTCTGTCGGAGGACTTCTCTGATCCACTGTAATTTATTTAATGCGGTTTACCGCTATACCGCGGGAATATCTTGCTTTTCAACCGCGGTTAGAAAAAATCCATACCGCCCCAGCCCTAGTTGACAGTTTGATGTGGAATACATTGATGCTGGATTGATTGATTGATTAGCTTGAAACCACTAAACTTATTTTGTTAAAAATCTGACTGTATGAAAATACTGACACCTAAATCAAAAAGTCCGGCAATATGTATGTGGCCTATATTTGACATTTGGGCCAAATATTATTAACAATTGGCCCACATCTCATTTGCTGCACCAAAGACGATGCCACATCTACCATACTCGGGCATGTTTGGTTCACATGCCTTCTGCCAGTGCCCGATTAATGCCAGCTGTGCCAGCTTAATGCCAAATCTGGGCCACATGTTTTTACTATGTGGGTAGGAGGCTATATCTGTGGGCATTTTCAAACTAGGATGGGCCTTTCTAAACTATTCAAAGAAAGTAGGGAATCACAATGTAGTTATCAGTGGGCGTTTCCAAACCAGGATGGGCATTTCTAAACTATCCAATGAAAGTAGGATATCTCAATGGTTTGAAAATGCCCAGTGATTGGGGGAAAGACCATTTTTGTTCTGCAGAGACATGTCTCCACTCAGACAGAGTCCCATAGCGAATATGCAGTGTTTCGTTCCCACTCTGGGAACAAGGGTTGCGTTCCACGTATTCACCCAATAAGGAAAATTATGTCATCATTAACTCCATCCCAGATGTGTATGACTTTCTTTCTTCAGCAGAACACAAATAAAGATTTTTAGAAGAATATCTCAACTGTTCTGTAGGTCCATACAATGCAAGTGAATGATGACCAAATTTGGAAGCTCCATAAAACACAAAGGCAGATAAAAAAGAAATCCAGTTGACTCCAGTCAGTCTCTATGCACGATCATGATTTCAAGCCCAATTTTACTGCCTTGTGCTTGGCGCATGCACAGAGCGCTAGATGGAGCTAGGAAGTGTAATCGACCTTGAAATCATGATCACCAAGGAGACTGCTGGTGTGAAGATTTATGTTCTCACCCAAAACTGATTGGATCACTTCAGAAGACATGGATTTAACAACTGTAGATTTATGGATACTTTTTATGCTGCTTTGAATTGATTTTTGGAGCTTTAACATTTTGGTCACATTCACTTGCTTTGTATGGGCCAACACAGTTGAGATATTCTTCTAAAACTCATCCTTTGTGTTCTGCAGAAGAAACAAATCTTACAATTCTGGGATGGCATGAAGGTGAGTAAATGATGAGAGAATTTGACATTTTTGGGTAAACTATTACTTTGATACGTGGTGCCACAATCGTGTAGCCCAACTGAAACCCTTTGCTTGGTAAAGAATACATACTGAAAATACACCAAACCGCCACGCTCTGCCCCTCTGCTACCCGGTACCAGAGAACTGGACCATTCTGAGAGCAGGACTGCTGGCCTAGTCACCTGAACCTGACTGGACCATGTGGTCATTGGACTAACACTGCTGCACTCAGTGAATGGACAGACTGCAAACCCGCAGGGGTGGTCAGGGGTAAAAAAGTGGGTCCTGTGATTCCGGGCTTGGTGGCGATAATAAGGTTGAGTAATTATGGTGTGTGTCACTGTGTGAGCATGTGTTTGAATGTTTGAAGGTGTCTGTGTGTATGTACACACATCGAGGCTTCCAGCCACAAGACATAAATACATTTGGTTAAAAAACCTCTGCAATCCCACAGACCGCTTCTCTGCTAATTGTGAAAGAGCAGCTATCATTAGACCAGTATTTTTCACACTCTTCTTCTTTCCTCTCCACAGGTGCCCCAATATTAATTTTAACCAAAGGCAGGTCGAAATCTGTTGATACAGTTGATAAAATCATGAGAGGATATTTACTTAACACAATATTTAGATAAAACTCAACTGTCAGTACAACCTTTGTCCAGATAAAGTTTCTGCCTGAAACAATGCAATTTGCACCTAAGACAAGAGTGCAGGCTAACCAAATACATCATGGATGATTAAAAACAGAGGTGGAAAGTAACAGATTACATTTTCTACATTTTCTACATATTCTACTTTAAGTATAAATAATTAATAGTACATTTACTTTTATTTGATTTTAGTTGATTAATAATGAAGTATTTGGGGGCCTGGGTAGCTCAGCAATTAAAGACGCTGACTACCATACATGGAGTCGCAAGTTCGAATCCAGGGCGTGCTGAGTGACTTCAGTCAGGCTTCCTAAGCAACCAATTGGCCCGGTTGCTTGGGTGGATAGAGTCACGTTGGGTTAACCTCCTCGTGGTCACTATAATGTAGTTCTCACTCTTGATGGGGCACGTAGTGAGTTGTGAGTGGATGCAGCGGAGTATAACATGAGCCTCCACACACGCTAGGTCTCTGCTGTAAAGCTCTCAACAAGCCACGTGATTAGATGCGCAGATTGACGTCTCAGATGCGAAGGCAACTGAGATTCATCCTCCGCCACCCTGATTGATGCATGTCACTATGCCACCATGAGGATCTAGAGCGCATTGGAAATTGGGGAGAAAAAAAATAATTAAAAATTTTGTAAAAAATTAACTTCGCTATAGTTAATTTCAGGGGTGGAAAGAGTACAGAAAAACCATACACAAGTATGAGTACTGTTACTTCCTAAACAATTTAGTGTGAGTAGAGTAAAAGCAGCTATCCTAAAAACTCCAAGAGTAGCTCATTTAAAAGTACTCATGAGTAGTGAGTATTGAGTACTGAGTTGCAAAACCTATGCCCCATTATAATGAACTCTGTATGACAACTTTTAAAATACATCACTTATCTATGATAAACACTACATGAATCTGATTCCAAAAAATAAAAGGAAGACATGATAACAGAAATGAAAAGATTAAAAAGTTATTTTCAGTACACTGATCACCATTTCAGTAATGTTTGTAACAAATACAATAAAATCAGTTCATGTGTAGGGTCTAAATTCCCCTTAATGCCGACAGAGCGTTATTGTTGTGCATAAAACATGTTCAGACAGTGCAAAAATTAAAAAGCTAAATAAGCAGGATCACTTGGCACGTCATGTCCAGCACAATAGAGTAGGAAGAGCAGGCATGGGAAAAGATGTTTGGTACAGGTGCTACATCACGCTTAAAAAGGAATAATTCACCCAAAAATAATTTACTCACCTTCATGCCATCCTGGATGTGTATGGCTTTCTTTCTTCTGCAGAACACAAATAAAGATTTTTAGAAGAATATCTCAGCTAATTTCATCCATACAATGAAAGTGAATCGGTGCTAAAATATCGAAGCTCCACAAATCAAATAAATCAGCATAAAATGTGCCTTCAGTGATTTAATCCATGTCTTCAGAAGTGATTTGATAGATGTGGTGAGAAACAGATCAATATTTAATTCCCTTTTTACTAATTCTCATCCCTGTTCACTCAATCTCCACTTTAAATTTCACTTTCATCTTGTGTTTTTGGTAATTCACATTCTTCATGCATATCGCCACCCACTGGGCAGATTTCTAGAAAAAATTGAAATATTTATCTATTTCTCACCCACACCTGTCATATCAATTCTGAAGTCATGATTAAATTACGGATTTGTGTGAATCATTATAAAATGTATTAACATTTCTTAAAATATTTATTTAAGTGTCTCCTGTCAGCTAAGTAAAGGAAATTGTACATTCAGTCAGTTAATATCTTAAAATAATCCAGGCAGGTGATCAGGACTTAGTTCAACCTGAAGGGGTTTATTTTCAAGTACACTTTATGCAAAATTCAATTCCGCAGAATACAGCAATTGACCAATCAGAATCATGTATTCCAGAGAGGCGTTTTATAGAAGTTATTAGTGGCATAATCATAATTCTGTCTCAAGAGGGTTGTTGCGAAGAGTTTTATCTCATGTCCTCATCCTCCATCCATTTGTGAACTAGCAACATTCTGTATGTACAGCAGTTAGCAGTTAACAACTCTAAAATTTGTCCAAATGTTGACACAGACAATCATATCGGCCTATTTTCGGTATTTATAGCCATGTTTGGCAGCATTTGAAGGCAGCACAGTGCTCCTAATTGAATGTTGCTATTGTAAGAACACAAGTCATTGCTCAGAGATAGGCATTTCACTACTCACTGTTTCCCTTTAAAATCCACATGTCCTCCTGTACAATGCCTGCTGAAAAAAGTAACCTAGTAAGGTTTTTTGTAAGTAGCCTTGCACAATAAATGAATTAAATTACAATAATAATAAAATAAAATATCAATTGTTCCAAAGCAATCACATTGAAATTAAAGCACTTCTTGAGTAGCTTCTTAACATCAGAGCATAAGATTAATTAAAATATAAACAACAATTTAGCTTTTTATGCAAGCCGAGAGAAATATGCAAATCAATTCAAGTGAAATTTAAACTGGCTCATAGCTCATTGTACATGAATGAATTTAGCTACTGTATATTTTCATGACTATCAGACCCATATTGTGGTTTATAACATATGAGTAATGATTGTCAAATTAAGTGTTTACAGTTTAACCAATCTTCTTGCTCTGTGATATCTTATTGTTAAAACTATATGTGCACAATATGTAATATAAAATATAAGTATACTTTATTATAATACATTTTTTTGTAATTAATTGAATAAAATCCAGTATGGACAAACTGCAGCATTGTCTATGACATGAAAAGAAAGTCCCTGATTTAGTATCAAAATCAAAAGACAAGTTAAAAAGAAGTTTAAATTAACTCAAAGGCAATTATTTGAATAAAAGTGTGGACAGACAACAAAGTTGTCATAAAATTCTCTTGATTTAGTGTCAAAACAAAAGACAGCTGAAAAGGATACTTCGCCCAAAATTTAAAATGCTCTCATCATTTACTCACCCTCATGCCAACCCAGATTTTTAGAAGAATATTTAACCTCTGGAGTCTTATGGATTAATTTTATGCTGATTTATGTGATTTTTGGAGCTTCAAACATTTGGCACCCATTCACTTGCATTGTATGGACCAAAAGAGCTGAAACATTCTTCTAAAAATCTTATTTTTAGTTAATTTCAGTAGAAGAAAGAAATTCATACACATCTGGAACTATTAATTTAATTCTGGTACTGCATATCTCAAAATCAACATAACTCTTGAATATACAATGGACAATCTTTTAGACCAATCTCTTAGACTGTAAGGAGCACTGAATTGAGCAATTTTCTTTTGAGCTGATTTCTCGTTAAGGGAAGACTCTCTTTATAAAGCCGATTGGAAATGGATCGTGTTCTTTGATAGACAGAATTTTCACAACACTCTTTTACCTCCCAGTCTCTCTCTCTCTGCTTTTCTCTCTCTCTGACTGAGGCTGCCTTCACATCAGGGAACTCATCAATTACTTTCTTCTGACGTGACAGTTCCTCAGGGGAAAAGCAAGGAGGTCTTCATGTTTTTGTAGAGACCTGCATCAAGCATTGTGCTCATCCAAGTGCTGATACTTTCACACTGTAATTCAAGTCAAGGAGACACTGCTGTTTTTTATCCCTTGTCTTCTTGTTGTCATTGCTCCCGTTCTTACAACTCAAAGCAAGAGTTGTTGAAGACAGACATGTTTATGATTGGATATGCGAGTGTATACCTATGCACATCTGTATTAGGGAATGTTTGCATGTTTGATTTGGAGGTGTGTGTGATTCGTGTTTGATCTTTTCATTTTCTTTCTTTCTCATTCAACCCTGTACTCCCAAAAGGCAAAACTTATTTTGCTCCTCTGTGGAAAGGCATGAATCACAAAATTCAATAACAAACAAAAGAGGGGAAAAAAGGCATTGTAATGCTTCAGTGATTAATTATACATTAATTATAATGTATGTATGAACAGCTCTCGGAAAAATTAATGTTTGCATATTATACAGTACATTGTGCTCATAGGTTTGGATGCACTTGTTTATTCTTTGTTGTTCATGTGCTGTTCATAACAATTAACAATTATTCCTCGGTGGTGGAATGAACTCCTTTGCCCATATAGCGGAATATATTGCAATATTAAAAAAAATTAAGACACCTTTTTCAAGAGCTCTTGACTAACTACCTAGCCCTAGCACTTGACTTACCGCTTCCATTGCACTTTTTGCACAAAAATAAATGCATAAAATAGATAAATAAATACATAATCACATAAACAAACAACTTTTCTGCACTCACATTTGCTATTGTTGTACTACTGTAGTACGTATTTGAATTTGGTATAGTACAAGTCTATAGCGATTTAGTATTTAATTTTAATTTAGTTTTATTTAGTTTTGTATTTTAAGTTTTTTTTTTTTTGTTAAGTTTTAGGCTTATGTATGGTAGTGTGTTTGTGTTCTACCATTGATTAATCACTTCTACTTATTGTTCTAATTTGAAAGTCATTTTGGATAAAAACGCTAAATTAACAACTGTAAATGTCAACAGAATCAAATCTACAAGACTAGATGTGGGCTATATGCTGTAAAAAGCAGTAACCTGCAACTGTTACCGTAAGAATCTATTTCAACCTGATCTTACTATAAAAATGACTTGTGTTGGCGTAACCTAAGGTAGTAATGTTAATTAAAAAAAAATTAAAACTTTTGGTCATATCAAGGGTTTTCCTCTATGTGCAACTGAATCCACTTTTTTATTTTATTTAAATATACAGTATTTCTTCAGTCTGAAGGAGCTGAATTGTGGCAGAGCAAATGCATAGAGCATAAATAATAGATGGAGAGTGTGACACCTCAGCGGCCGCCAGTAATGAACGGCAGCTCCCGCAGGCGGCTCCGCTAACCCTTATCTCAGCTCTGACTCACCCAGCTGACTAATAAAGATGACACTTGACAGCTAACAAAGCTTGTCGAAATCCCTGCCATCCCCACAGAAGGCATCCAGCTGAGTGCCTCGCCCCCCTTGCATCTGTCCGCTAGGCCTATCTTCCTTCTGGAGAAATAAAAAAGACAAAAAATTCTAGAAAAGAAAGGAATTGTTTTCCAGTTTGTTGACCTTTGACCACCTAAACCTCTTAGTGTGCTGTCAAGTCCTGGGTGTACAGTAATACTTCCTCCACAGCTCAAATAATTGACAGCTGTCATACTTGTTTGTATGCCAGGAGCCACAATAAGACTTTCCACAGAGGAAGGGACAAGGAGAGGTGGCACCTCAGAGGATAAAGCCAGATCGGCATCAGGCTATGGGCACTCCATTTCTTACAGTTTCTTTGTGGGTAAACAATAAACATTGAAACAAATTGATAAGGTCTGTTTTAAGGCTTGCCCCCATGCCACCCCACACACCCGCTCAACCCCTAAGCCAGGCTCCAGAAATGCCTCACCGTGGTCAGCCATGAGGCCCAACCCATACTTACCCGCCACAAAACTGCATGACGGTGTGGTTTCAGCCTGGAACAGGAAGGCCATCTATTTCAAGTGCATCTCTGCAGAGTGACTCATGTGTTGACTGGAAAATCTTCTGTAATCATTCATGCTTTCGATGGTCTATCACGACCCTTAATGCTTTACATGACACCTTCTCATCACCTAGTTATGCTCACCGCACAGTTGTCATCCTGCTTACTGCAAAACTCTAAGACAGGTGTTTTCAAATATTACACACATATTTTCTTACGTCTAATTTTTAGAAATATGTTTAACATATTTTAAACAATTAGATGAAAACTCAAATACAGAGAGTCCGATCACTGACAGAGTGAGGCATATTGCAGACAAAACTAAAAAGCACTTAACAATCACAAACCCCATTCAGACTTCCCAATTACTACACAACTTATTTGAATCTTCTGAGAGGTTTTAGTCTGTCCCCAGTAAAACAAAAGTCTGTGTACAGACATTCACAGATATTGTTTTAGGATATTGATTGCAGACTGCTGCAGCACATTTTTAATTATATTCCCCCTGACCTGCTCTTACTATACATTGACTAAATGGTACATAAAAACCATTAAATGTTAATCATTTGACAAATCATTTAGACACTCTATTCCTGTCTAAATTCCTATACCAGACCTATCAGTTTGTGAATGTGGCAACAGTAGGTCAAAAGCTCTGCTGCTGTAATCAGTCTGTGTTTACCAAAATTAAGAATTTATTTATTTCGAAGCTGGAAGTGTTGTTGAATGTATGGGCACTTGTGCATTCCAGTGTCGGGGGGAATGTGTGTCGTATTTTTTGTATGTAAAAAATGATGTAATACAGCCAATAGGAATGAAGATTTTATTAACCATACACCCTAATCCAAACTTCAACCCTAAACCTAACCTTAAGTTCCCTATCTGTCACGATGTAGTGACACTAGGGGTTGCGCTTGAAAAGCCTTCCTCAAAGGGAAAGCCACTCCACCCGCTCCCCCGCCCCGGTCCTATGGGCACAAGGCAGTGACAGTTAGCGCTGGGGGTGATTTGGGGACCCCAATGGGAGTTGTTCCACCAGATGAACCCCCACGGACCTCCCATTCCCCAGTATGCTCATTTGTCCTGGTCGAGTTCTGGGATGAGTCAGGCGGCTCTCCCCAGGGTGAGTTTAATGTCTCATTCGGGGCTCGGGAGGAGGATGAGCTCTCGATCGCACCTTCGGGTGTGGGTGCCCAGTCTTCGGGGTCGAGTGGAACCCTCCACCCTGAGCCCTTGCAGCTCAAAGACCTGTTCCTGCGCTCAGAGTACTGCTTACAGCCACACTCTGCTCCAGTTCCATTCTTCCCGGAGGTGCATGAGGAACTCACCAAATTCCTGGCAGGCACCTTTTACTGCCAGAACCTGGTTTCCGAGTTCCTCCGCTCTCTCTACCCTCGATGGTGGGCCGGCCAAGGCGTACATGGAAGTTCCTCAGGTGGAGCAGTCCTCCTGTGGCAGCAACACCGGCTTCACCACAGCCTGAGAAAACCACTCTGCCCTGGTGTAGAGCCTCCCACAGGAAGCTGACGTCCCCCGTCCCACGGTCTGGCACCAAGAACCCCAGGAATGCTTCGAAGCATCCCTTAGATGGGCGACCCAGGGCAGAGGAGAACAACTGTAAGTCTGGAGGTGGTGCACAGACCACTCCATCCCTGCCAGGATGTTAATGTTTTGTTTAATTTTGTGTCGATTTTGCCACATGTGGCAAAGGGCTCCATACTTTTAAAAAAACAGCGTAATTTTCACGACAGCCGTACATCGAACATTTGTGGCTGGGGCGCTGTTTCTCTGCCTTCACGCACTTAGCTGAGGCACACTCATACCCAAACTAAGGCGGTTGTGATGAGCCACAAGGAGCCATGTCGTGTCATGTCTACTAGCCTGGCAAGCATTAGCTCTTGAGATCAACAGACAAAAGGCCATAAATGGCACATGGAGCTGGAACTTTCCAGATGGCAGCAGCAGTTCATAAAAAGGGGACAAGAGGCCCATAAAAAAGACTTCAAACATGCTCATCCTCCTCCCCCTGTCGCTGACCGGTCCTATGGTGGGTACGTGGAGCAAGGTAATTGCTCTAGTATTTCTCTCACCACTAGTTCGGGACACGAGGCCTCTCAACGTGGCAGTTCCTGCCCCGCCCCACTGTGAGGCCCCATCTGCAAGTATGTCAAAGGCAATTGTTCACTTGGTGCCCCTTGCTCGGGGTTTGGATGCATGGTTAGCTCTGTCCAACCCTTCATGTTGGCTGGCCAGGATGATCCGACTTGGCTACACGATTCAGTTCGCCAGGCACCCGCCCAGGTTCAATGGCATCCGTTTTACCTCGGGTAGGAGGTGAGGTTGCTGCTATCCTACGTGCAGCGTGGATACCATTGTCTCGCTTTTGCACAGACCGTTCCTTTGGTTTGCCTTCGAGGGCCCGGCATATCAGTACAATGTCCTCCCCTTCGATCTCTCCCTGTTGCCTCACGTCTTTAAGAAAGATGCAGAGGCAGCCCTTGCCCCTGCTAAAGGAAGTTGGCATCCGCATCCTCAACTGTCTTGATGACTGGCTGATTCTAGCTCACTCTTGAGATCTATTGTGTGCACACAGAGACCTGGTGCTCAGACACCTCAGCCGATTGGGGCTTCAGATCAACTGGGAAAAGACCAAGCTCTTCCCGGTGAAGAGCATCTCTTTTCTCAGAATGGAGTTACACTCTGTCACTATGACAGCACGCCTCACGAACGAGCTTGCTCAGTCAGTGCTGAATTGACTGAAGTCATTCAGGGGAAAAACAACGGTCCCACGGAAACAATTTCAGATGCTTCTGGGGCATATGGCGTCCTCTGCAGCGGTTACGCCACTCGGGTTGATGCTTCAGCACTTGAGTCCCGAGATGGGTATGGTGCCATATTACGCATCACGTGGCCATCACACAAATCTGTTGCCACACGTTCAGCCCTTGGACAGACCTTGCATTTCTATGGGTAGGGGTTGTAGTACTTATGTAGTACTTCCAGGTTGGTAAGTCCATGTGACACATGTAAGTCCACATGTTAACCTCCCCTTCGGGAAGGATGTGCTCTCTGTGGTGTCTTTTCCCCATGGGGAAAAAGAACACCTTCCCCGATGCGAATACATCTGGTCCCAGCTGAATTTATTAAAATTTTTGTGGAGAAAAAGAATAGAAAAAGCCAAAGCGGTTTGTGTGGCATATTCTCATTGTAAGTACGTCTTGCCCCCACCATGTGATGTATGTAGGGCGTTGGGAAGGTTATTATGGGGCTGGGTGCATTTGCTACTAGGCAAGCAGTGGCCTGCCTGCACCGCCGATCCACGTAACACAGTTCAGCTGGTTGTGGTGTTTTGAATAGGGACCCATAGTGTCACAACATAGAAACAACATTGAGTTAGTGACAGATAGGGTATGTCTCGGTTACTGTTGCAACCTCTGTTCCCTGATGGAGGGGATGATACTTTGTGTCCCTCTTGCCACAAAACTGAACTACCCGCTGAAATTACCAGGACTCTGTCTCAGCTCCTCAGCACAAACCTGAATGAGTGGTTGCAAGCCGGCTCCTTTTATACCCGTATGTCCAGGGCAGTGGCATGCAAATTCCACTCGCCAATTCTCATTGACTTTTTCTCAAATATCAGAGGTGTTTGGGGCTCCCAATCATGACCCCTAGTGTCACTACATCGACACATGTCTCGTTCCCTCCATCAGGGAACGGAGGTTACAACAGTAACCAAGATGTCAAATTGTGCTCCTCATTTTTAATGTGATTATTTTCTGGTTGCCAAGTAACCAGAATCCAAGAATCCGAGTTATCCACTATCAGTAGCTCTAGAGGGAAATGTGATCATGGTTGAATTGATTCAAAAATGTCTGATGCTGGATTTCGCTTGTCAGTAATTCAGCAGTATAAGGCTGTTCCCTTTACAAAAAGCTTCACTACGATGTTGCGCTGCTAAGCGCTACGGGGGACAGCTTTAGCTGTGAGCCGAGCTGAATAATGTGTGGAACACATCAATGAACATTGACCAGAATTTATAGCCTCGGCTGATGTAATCATTAGATGCACCTGAGGCCAGGCTATGAATGGATACGTCACCAGGTGTCGTCAGAAACTCTTTTTTCAGAGCGATTCTGTTTCTGTGTGTTTCACACAAACTGTCAAAACTTTCTTTCCTCTGTTAGGAGATAGAATCAGTTAGGCAGTGTGCAGTGAACGTTGTTCTATGTGTCTCTTCTGTTTCGAAAATATTATATATATATATTTCAAAAAAAAAAAAAAAAAAGAGAGAATGACTGAAAGCCGCAAACGGTGCGTGTTCCCCTCTTCTCGCCCTATAGCTGAAGACGGCACACATCAGTTTTTGCTGTTTGTTTGGGGGTAAGAGCACGCTGCTCTCGTGTTGCAGCAGGGCGGGTGCGAGCACTGCGATTTGCTTTAACAGGCAGAGTGCGTCGTGCTCGCCTTGCTTGCTTCCGGGAGTCAGCACTCACGAAAAGATCGTTCGTGGGGCTCGTGCATGGATTCGGCTGAGGAGCAAGAGACGGGTTGAACCCTTTCTCTCACTCTCTCCCCAAACCCAGCTTGTCCTTCACATGATCTCGAAGCGCGTTCCGATGCTTCTTCGGATCATGAGGTGGATCGCGACTCTCTTCCCGCCTCCAAGCTTTCCGTCCGCGATAAAAAATCTATGGAGGAATTGCTCGATGTTGTTACTCGTGCGGTTGCCAGATTGAACTGGCCACGCGAAAAAGAGACCCCCAAACGCTCCAAATTAGGGGATAGATTTTATCTTCCAGTCTAAGAAAGGGAATGCCTCATGGGTCCCTTCCCTTTCTTTGATAACCTCCATGAAGAGCTTTTTCGCTCATGGAGAACCCCTAAAAAAAAAATATATATATATATTTTCTTCCCGTGTTCGCATACCCTCGACGTCATTATATTCGACTATCGTGGGTGCTGAGGCACGGGGGTATTTAGTGATGCCGCCGGTCGAAGAGACGCTTGCGGGCTATCTCTCGCCGGGCTCGGCATCGTCACTTAAGAAGCCCTCTCTCCCCTCAAAGCCTTGTAGGACAACCTCCACTTTAGTAGGAAAGGCTTATCAAGCAGCAGGTCAGGCTGGTGCTGCTCTGCACACTATGCTGTTTTTCAGGTGTACCAGGCTGACCTCCTGGACGACCTGAGTGTGGGTTCTGCGCTTGACGAGCAAGCCTCAGACCCACCTCGGTCCTGACTGAAGGGAGGCTCAAAAGCAAAGCGTGGCGAGTCGTGCTCCTCCTCCCAGGGATTGGGGACAGTCTCGCCGCCCTCGCCAGCCCCCGAAGCAAGACCTCAGGACTATAAATTCTAGTAAGAGAAAACCCTGACGGTCTTGCGCCTAGATTAGGGGTAGCTCCCTCGGACGGGCGCGTGCTTCACTTCACCCCTCCCGTACCCCCTCGAAGCCCCTCCATTCCCGCCACCTCTTGGTGTTTCGGGTTGCAGAGGCTTCCGTCAAAATTGGGTGTTTTCGCTGTTCCTGCATTTTATTCAGGACGCTGAAACACCCGACAACCCCTCAACAGGAAGTGTTAAAATATAATACCCATCTCAGAGATCCTGGCAGCGTGGAAACTTCTGCCGGATATATTCTTTTCTGTGGGTCTTATAAGGGCGTCAGGATTTAATTCTCTCGCCGCTTTCCGTGTTTCAATGGCGTGTTCTCACTACCGTAAACCGGATTTCTTTTTATGTAAAAACAAAAAAACTCAATCTCCTGGTTAAAGGGGCCATGGTATGTGTTCCCCTTCCAGAGAGAGAGTTAGGTTATTACACTAAATACTTCCCGTTTCCCATGGAGGGTGAGGGGTGGCGTCTGGCTTAGATCTTAAAGCTTGAACTACCCGTGGGTGTTCAAGTCCAAGATGATGCCTGTCAAGACGGTCGTGTCTCAAGCCCTACAACTCGTTTGGCTGGTCACCATCGATCTTATGACGCACTTCTATACTTCATTTAGAAGTTCTGCCACAACATGGAAAGTTCCTGAGGTTCACTTCGGGGCTGAAATCTTCCAGGGTCAGGTTCTTTCACTCAGCCTTGCCCTTTTTACCTGCACATTCACAATGCATGATGTAGCCTGGCTCCTTGCGACACCGGGCATCTGCATTCTGAATTACGTAGACGACTGGCTGATCCTAGCGCAGTTCCAGGAACTGGCAGTTCAGCACAGGGACATCGTCTTAGCTCATCTGTTTCTCTGGGGTTGAGGCTCAATGCCAAGAAAAGCGTCCTCTCTCCCACTCAGAACACTGTCTATCGGGGCATCGTATGGAGTTCAATCACAATGCGGGCACAACTGTCTCCCGCTAGGATTGAGTCCATACAGATCACCCTGAGCAAAGTCAGGCTAGGTCAAGGTTGCACTGTTATCAGTATCAACGATTTCCAGGTCTCAGGGCGAACGCGTCCACGGTGATCCCTCTGGACCTTCTGCTCATGAGACCGTTTTTTTTAGGGCCAAAACCCCTGGGCTAAATAGGGTTACGCGCCTCAGGCTTCGTTCCCTTTCTATGTGGTTCAGACCCCGGTTTTCTGCCTTGGGTCCCACTCTAGGTGCGTCTTGCTGTAGCAGACTGCTAACGACAGACGCCTCCATGACGGGCGGGGTAGCGGCCTTAAGTGGTCGTCCAGCTTAAGGGGATAGGAGGGTCGTCAGCTCGGTTGTCACAGTCACTGTCTCGGGTTGATGGCTGTATTTCTGGCCCTGAAATACCTCCTCCTGAGGCTGCCATGTCTTGGTGCGGGTGGACAATACAGCGGTAGCCTCTTACATAAATCTTCAAGGAGACCCACGTTCTTGTCAGTTGTATTTCTGACACGTCGGATTCTCCTTAGGGCCCAGGGTAAGCTCCTGTCACTCAGGTGTTATATCCCTGGATGCCCGTATACGGGAGCAGATTTACGGTCCAGACAGGAAATACCAACGGGGAGTTAAGAACTCCACCCTAAGGTAGTAGTTGCCCAGAGTTGCCAGCAAGGGTTTTTGCCTCTTACTGATAGCACCGCGCTGGCCGAACAGGGCTTGGTCTCGGAGCTAATCTCTTCCCTCGACGACTCGCCTTGGGCGATTCCGAACAGGAAGGATCTTCTATCTCAGGCACAGAGCAATATTTCATCCCTGCCCCGAATTGTGGAATCTTTCATGTTTGGCCCCTAAGGGTACCAACTGAGGGACACAGGGCTTTCTCCTGAGGTTATCGAGACCTTTTTAAATGCCAGGCTTTTTCCACTTGGAACAAGTTTGGGTGAGATCTTAGGGCAGAAGAGGACCTCTTCGCCTCTATGGATAGTGCAATGTCTCCTCTACTTCTCCCTGAAATCACCCAGCCCCCTTGGGTCTGGACGTTAAGACACATACATGACTCAGAATGCGTCTGTATGTATTTCTTTCCCCGGTTTCTCTGCTCCCGGGAGTCTTGGCGATGTTCACCAGCAAGGGCCTTGCCTCCTATTAATGGTGCCGGGCTGGCCGAACAGGATATGTTTCTCGGAGCTAATTCCTCTCCTCGACGGCTCGCCTTGGGCGATTCCGAACAGGGAGGACCTTCTCATCCTTGGCCCGAATTGTGAAACCTTTCATGTCTGGCCCCTAAGGGTACCAAATGAGGTTCACAGGGTTTTCTCTTGAGATTATCAAGACCATTTCAAGTGCTAGGGCTCCCTCCACTTGGAACTGATCTGGGTAGATTTTACAGGGCAGAAGAGGACCTCTTTGCCTCTGTTGATAGCGCAATGTCTCCTCTACTTCTCCCCGAGTCGCCTAGTCCCCCTCCCCTTGGGAGGGGCTGAACGTAGTAACGCAAATGCGCCTGCATACGTTTCCTTCTACTAAAGTTCTTATTACAGAACCAGCTAACTGCCAGTTTGTTTCAGTTCTGGATTTTCTGTAGAAAGAACTGTCAGCGGGCACTTGCCTCACCACTGCCAGGTTCTGTGTGGCCACTGTGGTTTGCCACGGCTTGGTGGGTGGGGTGCCCTCAAAGAGGCATCCTCATTATTGCCCGGGCCTACGAGGCGTGCGGTCAAGCTTCGCCAGTAGGTTTCAGGGCGCACTCTACCAGAGGGCTCTCCTCCTCTAAAACCTTGGATAGAGGTCTCCCTCTGCAGCAAGTTTGTGATGCGGCAGGTTGTCCTCTCCGCACAAATTCATTAGATTTTTATAGTTTGGATGTTCTGCACTCCGGGCTCTTATGCCCTTGAGTCGACATCTCAGCTCATACCTGAACAAGTTTGTGATGCGGCAGGCTGGTCCTCTCCGCTCACATTCATCAGTTTTTATGACAAGTTTGTGGTGCGATAGGGTTCTCTTCGCACACATTCATCGAACTTTATGGGCTAGATGCTTTGCTACTCCGGACTCTTATGTCCTTGAGTCGACATCTCAGCCCATGCCTAAACAAGTTTGTGATGCGGCAGGTTGTCCTCTCCGCACACATTCATTGGACTTTTTTAGTTTGGATGTTCTGCACTCCGGGCTCTTATGCCCTTGAGTTGACATCTCAGCTCATATCTGAACAAGTTTGTGATGCGGCAGGCTGGTCCTCTCCGCTCACATTCATCAGTTTTTATGCCAAGTTTGTGTTGTGATAGGGTTCTCTTCGCACACATTCATCGAACTTTATGGGCTAGATGCTTTGCTACTCCGGGCTCTTATGCCCTTGAGTCGACATCTCAGCCCATCCCTAAACAAGTTTGTGATGCGGCAGATTGTCCTCTCCGCACACATTCATTGGACTTTTTTAGTTTGGATGTTCTGCACTCCGGGCTCTTATGCCATTGAGTCGACATCTCAGCTCATACCTGAACAAGTTTGTGATGCGGCAGGCTGGTCTTCTCCGCTCACATTCATCAGTTTTTATGACAAGTTTGTGTGGCGATAGGGTTCTCTTCGCACACATTCATCGAACTTTATGGGTTAGATGCTTTGCTACTCCGGGCTCTTATGCCCTTGAGTCGACATCTCAGCTCATGTCTGAACAAGTTTGTGATGCGGCAGGCTGGTCCTCTCTGCACACATTCATCAAAATTGAATGGTTTAGATGTTTATGCTACTCCGGGCTCTTATGCCCTTAAGTCGACATCTGAAGCTCATGTCTGAGACCTCTCGCGTTTTGTGAGTACACTGCACAACCGTAGGGGTCCGGACAGCCCCAAGTCGCGCGGCGTGGGTATTGCGTTCCTCAGTAGCGCTTAGCAGCGCAACATCGTAGTGAAGCTTTTTGTAAAGGGAACGTCTCGGGTTACATGTGTAACCCTTGTTCCCTGAAAAAGCGGAACGAGATGTTGCGCTGCTTTGCCGCACTGGGACGTCCCAGGACTGCTCTTCAAAAAGAAGTATCTGACGACACCTGGTGACGTATCCATTTATAGCCTGGCCTCAGGTGCATCTAATGATTACATCAGCCGAGGCTATAAATTCCGGTCAATGTTCATTGACGTGTTCCACACATTATTCAGCTCGGCTCACAGCTAAAGCTGTCCCCCGTAGCGCTTAGCAGCGCAACATCTCGTTCCGCTTTTTCAGGGAACAAGGGTTACACATGTAACCCGAGACGATTTCAGGATGAATCTCTCAAGCTTTGTGCCAATGAAAATAAATTCCTTACTAATTAGAATACAATCAACACAACAGATCTGAGAATTCTACAGCTTTATGTTGTTAAAGCTGATGTGTGTATTTCTTTAGGTTAAAGTTCTCGTTTCCCAGCTTAATATTAGTTTTCAACTATAAATAAGGCATTTGTAGGTTGACCACATATAGTGTAAAACTGTGCCTCTGTGAAACTTTCAAAACTTTAGAGTGACTCGTCCAGCCAAACACAGCAACACTGACAACATGGCGTTTAGGGTAGCACTATCTTTCTGAGCGATCAATTAAAAACAGGGGGGTGTTTTCATGAATCTATTTGGAAAAAAAATATGAGTATTTTTGCAGATCCATTTGGTGACGCTGGTGGTGCAAAAAATATACACATCAGCTTTATGAAAGCCAATAAATACATTTTAAATGCACAAATTTTTATTTTCCCATTGTCTAAAATATATTGACACATACAAACAGCACCTTCAAGATGTGGGAATCCTTTGAACATATCATTAGCCATCTTGCTTCACTGTGTTCCTGTATACAGTATACATGTTTTCTCAACATTGTCGTGTCATGGCTACTAGCTTGGCAAGCATTAGCTCTTGAGATCAACAGACAAAAGGCCATAAATGGCACATGGAGCTTCACAGCTGGAACTTTCCAGATGGCAGCAGCAGTTCATAAAAAGGGGACAAGAGGCCCATAAAAAAGACTTCAAACATTAAACTCGCCACCATAAAACACAGAGCAGAAAACCTTTAACAAGGCAGTTATTTATCTTTCTGGCAAGCAGACACAAGGGTTTCAGCTTCAAGCCAAAAGGCATGAATTTATTCTCCCTCAATATAAAGTTATTGGTGGATAGAGAAATGTTTGATAACTCCTAATTCAGAGTAACAGTTCTATTGTTAGTATGGCACTAGTGATGAAGCCAGAATTGTGTTAAACTTGGCAAGGAACTTAAAGAGAGAGAATCTGTAAAAGGGATAATTCACCAAAATATAAAAATTCTGTCAAAATTCTGTTATTTACTCACCTACATGTTGTTCAAGAACCGTATGACTTTCCATCGCAATCAACAGGAGATATGTATGTATCTTTCACTTTTGTTGTATCGAAAAAATGCAATGAAAGTAAAAGGTGACTGGATATAGCAGACTGCCTAACATCTCCTTTTGTGTTCCAAGGAAGTAATTCAGGTTTAGAAAAATACGAGGGTGAGTAAAAAAAATACAGCATTTTTAATTTCCAGTGAACTTGCTTTTTAATACTGTAATTCAGGTCAAATTAAAATGTTGGGTTACGTGTAGGCTATTGAGCTTTGATGTAAATTCATGGGGCTTCACACTATTGAAATAATCTGCATATAATATCATACATGTATGAATTAATTCATTTCCCCTGTGCAAATGGCACCAGCAGCTACCTTTTATGAATTAGCATTTCTCTGTCTTCTCGTTGTACATTGACTCCCTCTCTTTGTGTCGTTAGAGTGTGAGAGTGATGCGGTTTTGAGGAAACCATCTCTGCTGTGGACAGGCCCTCCTCAGAAACAAAAGGCAGACATTTTCTCGCAACTGGGACATGTGGCACACTGACATTCCCTGCACCCACACTGGCAGGGTAATATGCCAATTAGTGGCCATCTCAGGGAGGGGGCATGGGGATAGGTTCATTGGGAGATGGTCGGGCCAGAGGAGGGGATGGGTGGTGAGCCATGGATGGAGGTGGGTAGGGGTGGAGTAGTGGCTCTGGCTGCAGACCTCAGGAATGCCTTTCACTCATATGCAGTGTGTAATTAGCCGCATGTTCCCTCCCCTCCCAGGCTGCATCATACAGTGGAAGTCCCCGCCCATGGGTCCTGTATTGTAGGTGGGCAACACTGTGACCCATAGCTGCCCCACCCAAGGAGACAGATGGAGGGCTGAGGCAATTGTGTGGTTTAGTGCAAGTGAGTGTATGATTACATATCTGTGTGTCTTGTGAAAATCAAACTCACCCACACAAGCCTCTACTCTCATTATCATAACAACTATTTCAGATAGCACACACCCTCATTTCTCTCTCTTTACGATAACCATATGAACACAGTCACCCAACTGCAATGGACCGCCATCTTGCATTCTGTGGTGCCACTTGCACTTCACCATCCATATCAATCACAACACTGAAGGTCTCCCTTGACAGCTGGTGGACTCTAGGTGAGGCTGACAGGGGGTGGTGGAGCTGTCTGCTTAGACTCTAGAACAAGGAAAAAGAGATTCTCAATTATGTAAATGTCCGTTTTCTGTTATGTCTGTTATTTTCTGTTTTGTCTCAGAATTAACAGGTCATGTTTGTGGATGCACTGTCTGAAGTCAGGTCCTCTCAAGGTGTCCTAGGAAAGTTGCTGCAAATTAAACTGTCACGTAAACCACAATTCTCATAATGTGAAAACAGCGTAAAATAGCGGATGTACAGCACAGTAAATCTCAGTACAGACTATTTCAGAGCTAACAAAGCAGAATATAAAGTTCTGCTTGTGGATATTCACTTGCTACTTGCTACTACATGCCTCAAACGAAACTCTAAATATCTTTATAAGCTTTGACGTCACTAACATGGAAAACTCTGTTGTTTCGTCAAACTTCTGCACACAAAAGAGTTTATCATTTTTGTGTGCAATATGCATCAGATGGTTAGTGCACTATGGGAGACCTGTGGGCATGCCGACTGAGCCTGAGACTTCTAACAGAGTAACCAAAGGTGTAAGTTCATCACATTAACTATGGACATGTTTCACGGTAGTAAATTTGACATCCAAAAAACTGTGCAAACACTGGGTCTGTTCCAAAACCTATTGAGCAGCATTTTAAGACATCATATGCATGCTCCAGATGTGAAGGCTTTTCCAAAAGGTAGGTATCTTAATTTTGCTGCTTCATAAGGTATATTGTTTTGGACAAATTCCATGGTAACATCGTCCATAGCCTTCCCCAGGAAGGCTATCCAAGAATGCACCAAAATAAATCCAAGATGGCTGATGAAGCATCATCTGCAAGTGCTTTGATATTTTGTTATCTAAAGTAATGTGATTTTTAAGTGTGACTTAAGTCTCCAAATACTTTTTTGATGCACTGTATTCTGAATGGAATACATTTTTCGGCAAAGCTCTGTGTCCTCAAGAAGGAGTTTCAAAGTTCCATTTAAAGGCCAGTGAATGTCCCCAGTACCCTTTGGTCAGCTCTGAGCATTTCTGCAGCATCCATCCATCAGTGACCTATTTGAACAGCTGTTGGTTGTGCAGTCACTAAGGACACAGGCTGACTGGGACAGACAGATGTGAGCAGAGTCTGGTGGCTGAGACCCAGAACACAAGCACTACTTCAACACCAGCCCTTGAAATGCCAAAAGTCGCAGCAGAGGCCTCAGAGGACACTGTGATGTCTGGTGTGTGAGGGTCAATGACAGACAACTGTTGAGAAGGCTTGTTATCTATTTAAAAATAATAATAATAATACTATTAACAATAATATGCTAGCAGCATGTGTGCTGACAAGCACTTTTTGAGTATTTTTGTAAATAGAGCACTCTATCTTTACTCACCCTCATGTTGTTCCAAACATTTTAGGACTTTTGATTGTCTACTGGTTGGTCACTCTTTTCAATGAATGGGGACTGAAGCTCTTAAGCTTCAAAAAGGATGCAAATACACCATATAAAGTGTGTATATGTGTGCACCATTTACCTGGGGAAGAGATGGCATCAGGATGCACTGTGGGAATATGACAAGCAGGTGGAAGGAGTGTAATGTCCAGACAATGTCTAGGCACTGTTTTGGTGGCATGCAGAGGACCAACAGCATATTAAGCAGGTGGTCATAATGTTTTTGCTCATCAGTGTAAATATACACTCTGACCTCTGTCACTAACAAGCTGTTTCTGCCCACAGAACTGGCAAATAATTTGTAATATTAATTTGATAATAATAATAGTCTAATATAATAATAATAATTTAATACATTTATGGGAAAACGAGCAAAATATCTTCTTGACATCGTCAAAGGCATCAGCATTTGGTGATCACTCTGACATCGTCGATCCCTGAGATCATTGTCTCTCTATAAATTAACAAAATGTTCTAACAGTCTACTTGCTGGTTTTTCCGACACATTCAGAATCATTACCGCTTTTGCCAGAGTCACTGCAGCTCGCTTCGTGTGTGAGCTTGTAAAATGTATATTTTAAAGGCTCATTATTACGGAATAGTAGTTCTCTGTAATGTAGAACAGTGTTAGCAACTCAAAACATTTTCTGATGCCCCCCTATATCTATATCGACTAATGATTTAAGCTAATGCCTACTTGTCGACTAGGAAAATCTTTGGTCGGTGGCAGCCCTAATATATATATATATATATATATATATATATATATATATATATATATATATATATATACACACTCACCTAAAGGATTATTAGGAACACCTGTTCAATTTCTCATTAATGCAATTATCTAATCAACCAATCACATGGCAGTTGCTTCAATGCATTTAGGGGTGTGATCCTGGTCAAGACAATCTCCTGAACTCCAAACTGAATGTCAGAATGGGAAAGAAAGGTGATTTAAGCAATTTTGAGCGTGGCATGGTTGTTTGTGCCAGACGGGCCGGTCTGAGTATTTCACAATCTGCTCAGTTACTGGGATTTTCATGCACAACCATTTCTAGGGTTTACAAAGAATGGTGTGAAAAGGGAAAAACATCCAGTATGCGGCAGTCCTGTGGGCTGAAAATGCCTTGTTGATGCTAGAGGTCAGAGGAGAATGGGCCGACTGATTCAAGCTGATAGAAGAGCAACTTTGCCTGAAATAACCACTCGTTACAACCGAGGTATGCAGCAAAGCATTTGTGAAGCCACAACACGCACAACCTTGAGGCGGATGGGCTACAACAGCAGAAGACCCCACCGGGTACCACTCATCTCCACTACAAATAGGAAAAAGAGGCTACAATTTGCAAGAGCTCACCAAAATTGGACCGTTGAAGACTGGAAAAATGTTGCCTGGTCTGATGAGTCTCGATCTCGAGTCAGAATTTGGCGTAAACAGAATGAGAACATGGATCCATCATGCCTTGTTACCACTGTGCAGGCTGGTGGTGGTGGTGTAATGGTGTGGGGGATGTTTTCTTGGCACACTTTAGGCCCCTTAGTGCCAATTGGGCATCGTTTAAATGCCACGGCCTACCTGAGCATTGTTTCTGACCATGTCCATCCCTTTATGGCCACCATGTACCCATCCTCTGATGGCTACTTCCAGCAGGATAATGCACCATGTCACAAAGCTCGAATCATTTCAAATTGGTTTCTTGAACATGACAATGAGTTCACTGTACTAAAATGGCCCCCCCAGTCACCAGATCTCAACCCAATACAGCATCTTTGGGATGTGGTGGAACGGGAGCTTCGTGCCTTGGATGTGCATCCCACAAATCTCCATCAACTGCAAGATGCTATCCTATCAATATGGGCCAACATTTCTAAAGAATGCTTTCAGCACCTTGTTGAATCAATGCCACATATAACTAAGGTAGTTCTGAAGGCGAAAGGGGGTCAAACACAGTATTAGTATGGTGTTCCTAATAATCCTTTAGGTGAGTGTATATGACTTAGAAATAGTCAATTTGAAAGTTCTGTGTAGGAAACAGAATGAAATGTAGGCTAATTGTTATTCAATTATCGTTATTTAATCTAATTTAATCTAATTGTTATTTGATGATTCCCTGACTGTTATAACCTTTCTATTGTGTTTTGAGGTCATTTCTGAAGTTTAACCCTCTGGGGTCGACGGACGCGCCGGCGCGTCCTGCTGGATATTTTCATCATTACAGCAAAAACAACTTAAAATACATTTTTGGGTATACAGATAAGTGTAAGACATCATTAGAGACTATAAAGGGTCTACTTTTATTTGTGTACACTCACAATAACAACAAATTCTTGTGCTTTTGTAAAATAAAGAAAATAAAAAGGGTGAGCTTTCAGCAGTCTCTGTGTTCACGAGCATATTCCAGAAACATGTCACAAAAATGAACTGAAACTCCGCGAAAACTTATCACACAAACATGAAACATATGTCTAAAGAAACCTTAAAATGTCTACTTTTAAATAAAACAATTCAAATTTAAAACAAATATTCTCCTGCAATGCAATCTGTTTGAAATAAAGCGATGTACAGTTTTTACTAGGCTATCTAATTATCTGTAATGTGATCCCACCCACCAGCAGAGCGTGCCATTCATAGGCTAATGTGCTGAGCCAATCAATGCAAATGTAGACGCCCCCGACTGTGAGGTTTAATGTAAACACAACACAACTCAACTTTTCTGCGTGTTTGTAACGACACACAGACAAGAAAGCTCCAGGATATTATGGAAGAGTTAACATTTTCCTCAGAAGATGAGCGGGACTCCGATAAATGTTTGTATTTTGAAGGGAGACTTGATCCAGCCGAGGATATAATTTCAGATGAGTAAGTCATTGAGTTTTCATTAGTTGACATGCTATTTTATATAAACATGTACATATTTTACTAGTGGGACTGTTTCCAGACTTGCCAGCCAGGATTCAGAGTACTGACATTTGAAATATGTCCTAATAAGCCATTTTTAGTTACATTTAAATGCTGTTTCGGCTAAAGCAGGTATTTAAATTGTATGCTGTATAATATAAATATGATATGTAATATGATATAAAATTATATGAATGTTTAGATTATATTTTAAATATATTATCATCAACAAAGCTTGTGCTTGCAAATATCTGTTCAGGTGTAAATGAGTAAAATGCACTATAAATATTCCCATATGTGAAAATCAGCATATTATAATGATTTCTGAAGAGATTTATTTTAACGGTAGTGTAGGTCTCAAATTAAGTAAAGTCTTTATGTAAAGAAAATATATAGTCAGATTACTTCTTTTAACTTAAAACTTGATTTGGATCATTAAGTCTCCTCACATTCATTCTCTATCCCTCATTGATAGGCCCAGGGGAGGGTCTTTGTCTCTCATGTGTGAATTGCAATGAATATTCATAATCATCCTCGCATATTACCTTTCAACACTAAAACTGTCTTACAAAAGTTAAATTATTATATTGTTTTGTATGTATGAGTGATCAGGATGGTTTTCACATCATTTTGTAGCAAAAACTCTAGGCTACAAGATCCAGTATTGTGGACAAATGTTTAGTATCTGTTATATGACCTTATTTCAGTGACTTAACATTTTAGTTTAAAAAAAAAACATGCATAAATGTTATTTTCTCAAAAATACAAACTTGTACATACATGTTGCTCACATATTGTTGCCCAGTTTGTGCTGAATACAGTGTTATCAGACTTTAGCCATTAATATGTTTTTAAGCAACTGAAAAAAGCACAAATGTCAAGGCATGTCAAAACTTCTCCAGGGCCCAAAATACCCTCAGACCCCAGAGGGTTAAAATCTTCAGTTTTTTGGTGAATTGTTCCTATAAAGGATATTGAAGATACAGGAACGTTCAAATCTACAGTAAAAATGGCCTTGAGAACAAAAGGCTGACCCTGTTAACCAAACAACCTTTTTGTCTCTTTCTCATTATATTGCATTAATCTATGACCCTTAGCTTACAGTTGACACCATCTCCTCAACCCTTTCTCCCCACCAAAACCAAAGTGACAGTGAGTCTGTGGGCGACATTTAGAGGCCAAAGAGTCACACTGAAGATGATAGTATTTGCTAAGGGCCAAAGGGAGAATGGCCAGAGGGAAATATGGTAAGGAGAGCAAAGGAGGGAAAGAGCCAACAGGAGTGAAGTATTCATTAGTGAAGTCAAGCTGACACTCTCACCTTAGCCTCTTCTTAGGGATCTGCTCTGGGCCTAACATCATCTGTGGCCAGCATGCATGTGTGTGTGATTGTCTTAAGGGATAAGTGTGCATTTTTCCACAGTGTCAGGATTCACACTATATTCAATCTACTGAATAAAATGTGATTGTTTACAGTGACTGACATACCATTTAACTGTATTTGCAGTTCAACACACTGTATATTGAGCAACACTACTTTAGATACTGATAAAAGTATACAGCTGATCAGCATCAGAAATTCAACCCCACTAGTTGAGCAAGTGCAAGTGATAGACAAAAATGCATGCACATTTGTCTTTGTTCACACAAAGTTTACATCCTAATGAGGATTATTGAAGCATAGAAAGCCTTTTTTTGTCCGCCACAGAACACAAAAGATGTATTTTTTGAGAAATTTCACACAGCTTTTTTCCATATAACAACAGTTCATGGAGACCACAGTGTGTAAAGCACCGAAAAGGAGAAGAAGCAACTATTATGTTCCTCCCACTTTCAGAAATCTCTAAGTTCACCCCCACCCCCAACCTTTTGGAAAATAATTATTAACATTATTAATAAATAATATTAATGAATGTGTCCTCCTTCCTCTTTTCTAATCATTCCTACACCCCGGACAAATGTACAATAAGCTCGGTAACATGAAAGATCCAGGTAATGCAAACATCTGGAAACTACAGGAGCCGGCTCCTTTATCCTTAGTGTGCACTAAATGTGTGCATTGTTAAACAAAGGTAAAGTTTGAGTTATCAAGTTAGGTAAAATAACACTTTAATACACATGGCACACTCGTAGTATTGTCTTCATCAGGTTGACATTTCACTCCACAAATAAAGAATTCTACTTATTAAGACAAGTGCTAAATCAGGGATAGGCAAGCAAGTAATGATTTAACAGATGTTTTCATTCCAAACAACAGTACTTACAGTACACTTATCACAGACACAATCCCTTTAAAGGAACCTGTGGTTTGGTGTTTTACAATAGTAACCTAGACGTTCCCCGCTTGTAGCTCACTTCCCCGTTTATAGCTCACTGGACACTGGCTGTAAAGGGACTCCTGTCTGTAGAAAACAGAGGTCTGTCCAGGGTTTGAATCTAGTGACAGGCAGGGGTGATAAAAACAGGGTGCGTGCCGCGGCACCATGACCATCTCGTTACTTGAGTCTGGAGTCAGTACTGAAGTGGTCTCATATGCGTGAACCCCAGTGGTGCGACCGCCGTGGAGGAAGCCATATGTCCCAGGAGCCTTTGGAAATGTTTTAGAAGAACCGTCGTGCCTGGCTTGAACAAGGTGAGGTATTTCAGCACTCACCATTGTTGAGGCGTGCTACCATTAAGACTGAGTCTAACTCCATGCTGAGAAAAGAGATGCTCTGAACCGGGGCAAGCTTGCTCTTTTCCCAGTTGACCTGAAACCCTAGGCGGCTGAGGTGCCTGAGGGTGCATAGTAACACTCGGGAGTGGGCCAGGATGAGCTTGACACCGTAGAAAGGTTCGGAGTCGAGGCAAGATAGAGACGTGGAAGTACGCGTCTTTCAGGTCTACTGCTGCAAACCAATGTTGATGCCGGACACAAGTTAGGATGTGTCTTTGCGTGAGCATTATGAATGGGAGTTTGTGCAAGGCCCGGTTGAAAACTTGCAAGTCCAAGATTGGTTGTAAGCCTCCGCCTTTCTTAGGTATGATGAAGTAAGGGCTGTAGAGACCCTTCTTCATCTCGGCTGGAGGGACAGGCTCTATCTCATCTTTAAGTAGAAGGATCACGATCTCCGCATGCAAGGTGTTGGCATCTTCACCGTGCACCGAGGTAAAGCGGACGCCGCTGAAAGAGGGTGGGGGCCTGGCGAACTGAATCGCATAGCCGTGTCGATGGTTCTGGCCAACTAGCGCGATGGGTTGGGAAGTGAAAGCCATGCATCCAAGGTCCGTGTGAGGGGCATTAAGGGGCCGATAATGGGGTTATTAATACAATTAGTATTTAATTACTTATTTTTAAACACTATAAACAATCGTATTATATCTAAAAACACAATGATGACATATCGACATTATAGACATTAGTTTTATCATCTGCTAATGCCTGATCTTTTGTAAAGCTGCTTTGAAACGATGTGTGTTTTTGAAAGGCGCTATACAAATAAAATTGACTTGACTTCAGTTCATTTTCGACGTACCTGGCAAGGCTTCGCAGCGGGGCGGGGCAGGTAGTGTGGTATCAGGAGGCAAAAGCATGTCCCAAGACTCTGGTGCTGAGAGAAGATCAAGCACTTACCTTGCTCCGCGCAACCGGCAGGGGGCAGGTAGTGACTGAGGAGGAGGTCCCATGTAGGTGTCCTCTGGACTTGTCAGAACCGGCTGGCCGGGGGGCAGTTGTCGGGACTGTGGGGTCCGGAGGCGGGGGATTCACATCCGGGTTACCGGGACTGCTAAAGTGTGGCACCAGGTTGCCGTGAGGACGGCATTTGCGGGCCAGGTGACCCAGGGAGAGAGGAAATTGCTCTATTTTTGAGAATGTGAGAACCGCAGGGGGTGCGGCAAAGAAAATACCTTTAACTGAAGGTTCTCCTCCCGACCCTCCACCGGGGGACGGAGTGGTCTGCTTTCAGCTCCGGAGCAAATATCTCATTCCCTGGGTCGTCCTTCTCAGGAACGCTTCGGACCTTCGGGTCCTCAAGGACGTTTGGGAAACGGGGGGCATGCGCTTCCTGCGGGGTGCTCGAAGCTGGGGCTGAGAGCTGGGCCCAGGTTGAAGCTGATCTGCCTGACATTTGGAAGCCGCAGGGGGACGCCCTCGGCGAGCAGACGTAGCATGGCCCGAGGTGGTACGGCGGCAGGGCATGATGTGGCCTCCGTCTATTTCTTCACTGCTGAGAACTGCTCGGCAAATTCATCAATGGTGTCACTGAATAGACCGAGCCTGGAGACGGGGGCGTTTGAGAAAGCATGCTTTGTCTACCTACCGTATCTCGACCATGTCCAGCCATAGAAGACATTCCTGGACCACGAGGGTGGCCATTGCCCGTCTGAGTGCCGGCGCAGTGACATTCATGGCCCGATGCTGATTTGGACCTGCAGCACATCAGGAACAGGACTACCCAATGGCAAATCTTCAAGTGCCTTGGCCTGGTGTATTGCAGGGTGAGCCATGGTATGCAAGGCGGAGACAGTTTGGAATCACTCCTCCGTCGAGGTTAGTGGGAGCGGAGGAGGGAGGAAGCTGGTTTCGAGCAGTAAAATGTGCCCTATATGGCTCCGTCAACTCGTCATGCACCTCCAGGAAGAAAGGAACCGGGGGATGGGGGGGCAGTGAGCGGCAGTGGCCAGCTGTGGACACTTCTCTTCTTTTTTGTCCCCAAAAAGTGGAAATAATTCAGCTGGGGCCATAAGCGTAGTTGTAGAGGTAGTTGAGTGGAAGTTGTGTGGTAGTTACCTAACAGTAGTATCGCATGTTGAGGAAGTCCCCGTGGTAGGTCCTACACAGAGGGGCCGGAGCACTACAAACACGGTGACCAGTGGCAGAGGGATCTCTGCCAAAGGAAGACGCTGGTGTACAAATGTGGATATATTTGTACAAATATTCTGCAAATATTCTGCAGAAGATACATCACACGGGTTTACTCAAGAGCAACCAGCAACTGTGGAGCACCTACCACAGTACAGGGCCTACTAGCACACGTACTGGGCCAGCATAGAATTTAGCTGCCGAATTCGCCTGCCACAGGGCTAAGGAGGAAGGACATCCAGGGTCCACAATCTTGTGAACTCAGCTGTGGGAAAAAAGCACATATCTTTCCCTCCAGGAGGGGATAGGCGCACCTTGGGCACATAGCCCAGTCGGGGTCTCAGGATCACGTGAGAGTACACCAGACCGAACTCCTGGCAGGTGTCGCTAACAGAGAACACCTGCAGGTCCCCAACCTGCTTGATTGAGTTGAGCACAGTCAGGAGGGCAGTCTTCAATGAGAGCACCTTTAGCTCAACTGACTCTAGGGGCTCAAACGTGGCTCTCCGCAGGCCCCGCAGGACCACAGAGAGATCCCACAAGGGAATGAGGCATGACCTGAGAGGATTCAGCCTCCTTGCACCTCTTGATGATCAGGTTGTGATTCCCGAGGGGCTTACCATCTATTGAGTTAAGGTGTGCCGCTATAGCGGCCATATACACCTTCAAGGTGTAGGGGGACAGCTGCCCCTATAGCCTCTCCTGCAGGAAGGAAAGCACTTACCTGACTACGCATCTCTGGGGGTCTTCACGTCGGGAAGCGAACAAACGACATTTCAAGGCATACAGGCGCCTCGTAGAGAGATCCCTGACCTGAGTGATCATGTCTACCACCACTGGTGGTAGGCCACTTAGATCTTCTGCGTCCAAGGGCTAGACATGGAGAATCCAGTGGTCTGGTCACGGGTGCTAGATGGTGGCCCGTCCCTGAGAGACGAGGTCCTCCCTCAGGGGAACTTGCCAAGGAGGGGGAGTATGAGCTCTGAGAACCAAGTTTTGGTGGACCAGTAGGGTGCCACCAGGGCGACCTGCTCCTCATCCTCGCTGACTTTGCACAAGGTCTATTAAGCAGGCTTACTGGGGGAAATGCATAGTGCGTCTGTGCCAAGGGAAGCCTCGGTCAGGGCGTACCAGAGTGGGCAGTGGGAGGATTCACTTGAACGACTTGAGTCGTTGCATAGGGGGAAGTGGCTGGCAAGTTGCAACATGCGATGCAAGTGTAAGCCGCAGTGGCGGTGTATATAAGCTACCATCGCCGCCCGGACCAACACGTGCTTGCCCTGGATCAACGTCCGAAACCTCTGCAGAGTGAGCAATACCGCCAGCAACTCAAGGCATCTGATATGCCAACGCAGTTGCGGCTATGTCCAGGAGCCCACGGCTGGGTGCCCATTGCACACGGCACCCTAGCCTCGCTTTGAAGCGTCTGTCATAACAACAACATGCCTGGACACTTGCATTAAGGGGACAATTGCCCACAGAAATGCAATGTCTTTACAAGGACTGAAAAAGTGGTGGCAGATCAGCTGGCCATGCAATGTGTGCAATGGTGCCATCTCGGGACTCGATTCTGAAGCCAGTGCTGGAGCGGTCTCATATGCATCAACCCAAGCGGTGTGACCACCGCCTCTGAAATTGTTTCATATGATGTTCTCAGTTCAGTCAGATCAGTTCAACAAATATTTGTCAATGTAAACTTCTCTGAGTCTTCAGCTTCACAAAAATATAACACAATACTCAGTAAGACACACCAGCCGCTCTCCCAATGCTCACTGGAATTAGAGACAGGTTTTTTACATAATTTAGCTCAGGTGCAAGGTGCTTAACGATTTCTCTCTCTCCGGACGGCGCTCAACCGCGCCCCCGCTGCCACAGTGACATTTGTGATGGACACCCGTGGCTTCAGATGCTAACCTATTCTGAAGTCAAGTTGAAATGAAGCTTTATTTTTTTATTCCAAGTGCATTTGTTTTTGTTAATATTTTTTGTTTTATGTTTGGTTTGTCCATAGGCCATCTTTTTTGTTTGTCCAAAATTGGGACCTAAAGAAGGGGCAAACATTAATTCTACCACTTCTTTAATGTTTAATCTACTCGACTGTTTCATTAATTTGTTTTCTGCAGTTAGAACGTGATAAAATCATAAGGATGCAGAACTTTTCAACAGTGCATTGTTGCATGCATATTGTTGTTTGGATACCATATTGCGGCTGAGACAAGAAACGTGCAGATTCAAAGTGTTCTACTTTGTATTGAGCCTTTTTGTCTGTTTCCTATTTCATGGCATTTCCGTTTCATCCTTAATGCACCAACTCCTAATGGCTCCACTACAACATGAAACAAGGGATCCATTTGTTTCAGAAGAGGAGTACAGGTAAACATCACCTCAAGTTGAGACAATGCATGTCACATAATTTTTTAGGCTTGCTTTTGAGAAGGAAGGTGAGAGGAACGGCTTCTGTAGCAAATGTAAGCCACACGGCATACTCAATATACTGTAAATCCAGTCCCACTGCTTTGCTTATCTATTCAGACAAAAGCCAAGGAAGGACACTTGTGACTGATATAACTCACATGTATAAGAACAGCATTCACAAACAAACAAAAGAGAAGCCAGGCAAAGAGAACATAGGCTCATAAATGCAGTTGAGAAACAAAAGCAAGACTACCAATTAACAAATGGCAACAGCAACTATTTATACAAAGCAGATAATTACAAATGAGTGAGCATAATTAGATATTGTCATGGAGATATGAACAGTAGTCTGGTGATGTTGACTTCTGCTGATGAACTTGAGACATAACTTTTGCATTGGTAACCCAACAAACAAAATTCTGAAATATAGATAGATAGATAGATAGATAGATAGATAGATAGATAGATAGATAGATAGATAGATAGATAGATAGATAGATAGATAGATAGATAGATAGATAGATAGATAGATAGATAGATAGATAGATAGATATGGCCCTACATCAGCACTGCAGAAGGTAATCACAGCAGTGCAGATTTAGGGCCATATAGCATGATTGCGAGTGTGTTATTGCTTATATATAACAGTTCAATGAACAAGTACATTTTAGAAAATTTTGAAAAAGTGAGTACATTCATAAAAAACACATTTGTACATGGAACTACTTTATTGTACTACTTTATTTTTTCTACCAAATGATGCATCCGAGACTCTGTTAGAAATTCAAAAATGTCACTTCAGAAATAGTATCACGGTTTTTGACCGTGCTGTTTCAAACAATTTATTGGATAAACAAGGATGGAGAGAGAGAGAAAGAGAGAGAGAGAGAGTGTGTGCAATCACCTGTTGCCACACCCAAGAAGAGATGCTATCAGTTTTCTGAAGGTCAGCTTTCTCAGTGGAAACATAGCATCCAAACAGGGGTATTTCTCCCTATTTCGCGGTAGCCGGTGCGCAAGTGTCTTTCACTATAGAAACCACAATGTCCTCTGCCATTTTAAACAGCACCCATTGTATAATTAATCAGTCTGTTGTGTCTCTCAGCTGTGATGAGCTGCAATAATGAAGTTGTTAATTTAAAGCAGAATATATACCTGTATATATATATATATATATATATATATATATATATATATATATATATATATATATCGAAAGAATACTCAAAGTTAAAAGAAAAACACCAAATAAAGGATACAAGGCAGAATTAGGCCAATACCCTCTCCTTTGAAACATTCAAAAAGAGCCATCAAATTCTGGAAACACCAAAAGACATGTGACCCCAGCACATACCATTATAAAGCCCTAAATACCAAGAGCTGAGCGGGGCGAGGAGTCCCCTCTGCCAGTTGGTGCTGAGACTGAATGACCTCACTCCTGCAGAGATCAGACAACCTCAGGACAAACTCACAATCATTCGGACCAACCAAATTATAAACACAGAAAAAGACAAATATGTCACCAATTGGACAAAAACCATTAAAAATCAACACAAGTTGGAATGTTATTCGGCACTAAATCTAGAGTACACCGTGGCAAACTACCTGAGCATGGTGACTGATATGAATTTAAGAAAAGCATTGATGATGTACAGAGTCACAGTCTGGCCGTAGAGATGGGGCAGCGCAGACAGACGTGGGTATCCCGAGAGGAGAGACTCTGCTCCCACTGCAATCTGAGAATGATGGAGACAGAGCTGCACTTCCTCACAGAATGCCCAAAATATGAAATCATCAGAAACCACTATTATCCCAAAATGTAATAATTGCAGCCCAACTGAAAAACTCCCTTTTATTCTCGGCAAAAAAGCTGAATGTGCAAATATAGCAGCAAGATTTGTAGCATCTTGTCATCTTCTGAGGGTCAACCAGAACTAAGAAATGAACATTCAATAAATGTATTATCAAAAATGTAACCCCCGCCCCCACTCACACCACAAACCTCTCATTACACATGAATGTAGATCATGTTTAATTCAGTTTATATAGTTCATTAGTTAAAGTTAACTTGAAACATAATTAATCATAATCATTTTTATTATCTGTTTTTCTTTAATGATTTTCAATGTTTTTCCTTTTATATTTGCTTGATCATATCACAATTCAATTGTTCTAAACTATTTTATATGTTGTTTTTAAAAAGCTTTGGCAATACAAAATGTACTTTTGTCATGCCAATAAAGCAAATTGAATTGAATTGAATTGAACTGAATTATATATAGATTCCATCAGCAAGTTGATGTGCAGATGACCTCAGGCATGTTTGGTCTGTGCTTTTTTCTTCCACCTGAATGCTTAATTACCTAAATGAACTCGTTAAGTGCTTCATTGGACAAATGTAACACTTTTGGCCAAGGTCAAGCCTGATGAAGATTAAATATGACCCTAGAAATCTAGTAAGATAAAGGCCTGTGGAGCCCACTGGTGTAATATCTGAACATGCTTTACTATTTTCCAAAAAAAAGGAAATGATACAACTAACCTTATAGAATGAGAGATATTAATAAGTTTTATCATTAAATAAAGATTGTTAGTATAAACATAATTAATCCTTTTCTTTTTACTTTTGATAGTTTTCTTTTTCTTTCTTGTTTATGCAAGGAATGCTCAAGATAGTTAAAGTGATGCAACTATGCATTTGTTTATTCATGTCATTGCAAATCATTATAATTTTCTTTCTAATGTGAAACACAAATTGCGGTCAGTACAAAAATAATGGTAATGGATAATGTCTCACTTTAAAGATTAAAAAGGACCCCTCCACTGTCCACGTAACTCATGCATCATATTGCATCAAGTCTTCTGAAGGCATGCGGTAGGTTTTGGTGAGAGACAACCCATAATTTAAATATTTTTTGTTGAGATCTTGAAGTCTGTTGTGCTTTCAGGAGTGCATGATAGAAGCTTGCTCATAGTGGGATGCATTCAAGCGAGACTTTTCATTTCTTTTAGCACTAAACAATGAAATTGTGGACAAGCTTCTCACATAGTGCTCATAAATGCACAACAGAAATCAAGAACAAAAATGACGTCCACTTTGCTTTACTAATATATTCCATTGTATTGAAAAGATGGACCACAATATTCATAAAAATCTTATTGTGTGTTCCATACAAGAAATAAATGTTTGGAAAGACATGAGGGTGAGCAAATTATTAATTTATTTATAATGATGAATTTTCATTTTGGGGTGAATTAATCATTTAACATTCAAACATTCATTTTTTTTAAAAGAAATACTGTCTATGTTTCCTCAGATTACAATTGTGTATTAGATACTGTGTAAAAAAAAGTCACAAATGCCCTGTCAAATGGTAAAATAATAGGCCTACTTAAAAGATTATCCAAATTAAAAAGGAAACTTAAGCAGGTGAAGTTTAAACCAGAAAATTGCTGGTTCTTTAATCAAAGCACTGCAAAACCTCACATTAAATTCTCTGACAGTTATGCCTAAAAAAAAAATCAAGTGTGAAATATAGGGCACTCTGCATTTTACGCCCAGCCCCGGTACACCTCTCCACTCAGATCTAGTCTGGAGCTGCACTGCCGTTCCCAGGGACCATGGGGAAGGACAAGTCCTGGCTGTCCTGGCTCTTGACAGGGGAAATAAATCACAGCGCACACCGGAGGATACCCTTCCAGGCTACAAGCTGGGAACTTCATTACCCCGCCCCTGCTTCTTATTACTCTGCATATTGGCTCTGATTGGTCCTGGGCTCTGACATACCGCAGCCTACTTCTGTCAGCATTTGAGGAGCAGCGGATCAGTCTTATGCCACAGACAGTTAGAAAGAGTGAGAGGGGGATGAGTGTAACTTTGAATGGGCCAGGAAACCCTGAGAAAATAAGGTATGGAAGAAAGGGTAAAGAGGGATAGAATGAAAAAAGACAGAGAAATATGAATGCAAGGAAAAACGAAAGAAAAATATAGACTGAGATGTTTGGGGAAAATCCCCAGGAAGCTGATGACTTGCTGTGTTGCTGGAACAGTCTTTGATTGGTTATTAAGCACTAGGCTCTAAAGTCACCACAATTTTTATTTTCTCTTGTTGACCCTTTGGTCCTATTTACACCTTGCATTAAACATGCATTTCATATCTGGATAGTTTCTGGATATTATTTAGCTGGATTGCATTTATACCTTATAGACAAATGCATCTCTAATGTGATCGGAAAGAAATCAAATAAATTTTATCAGTGCCAATTTATTATTATTTTTTTTTGGATAATACAAATGCTTCCCACACAAGGTTTTTCCTTCATTGAACAAAGCTATATTTTGGGTCGATGAAGCAAATGTAATA
This sequence comes from Xyrauchen texanus, assembly GCF_025860055.1. NCBI lineage: Eukaryota > Metazoa > Chordata > Actinopteri > Cypriniformes > Catostomidae > Xyrauchen > Xyrauchen texanus. The sequence goes on from NC_068279.1 coordinate 34,970,053, forward strand.
ATATTTATCTTTTGATCTGTGCTTTGGTAGTGCTAAAAAATGCTTCTCATCTGAAGTGTGCAAGTGAAGCCTGATTTCATGTGAGGAGTTGAGGAGATTGACTATGTTCGATATTCCAAGTGTCTTCCAATGGAATAAATAATAGAACATTGTTTATTGTTCGGGTGATAACACTGCAAAACAGCAATTAATTAACAGAAAAAGGCAAAAACCCATGACAGCACTTTAACAACGGATGACTATAGCATAATCTCTTCACTTAATTAATTACTAGCTTAGTTGTATCTGGATAATGGTAATGCATTTGCATTTACAACTTTTTTTAAATGTGAATCCGTTCCTGACCACCTCCAAATGACAACCTCAGTCACCATTCACTTTCATTATATGTAAGATGCAATAAGAGTGAATGGTCATTCAGGCTAAATGCCCCGATTTACTTTCAGAGAAGTTCTTACTCTTTCTTATTTAACTTCTATAAAAGTTATAATGCTCATAATAAAGACAAAAGACTGATCGTGGGCATATCTTACTTTAGACAGATTTGTGAATGGCTTTCGCTGCAGATGGCACTTGATTGTATTTGAGAAGATTTGATTCCTTTTGTAGACTAATTAAACAAAACAAAAAAAATCGTATGACATGGCTTTGGAAAATGTCTCAAAGCGAATGAACGAAAAGATGTATGTGAATTTGCACTGCTCGCTAATAACTCTACATGTCAATGTGTTCCTTTCAACTGATTTTGACTGACTGAACAACATAAACAGAATGATGTGTCGGCTTCAAGGCAGGTGGAGCTCTAGGTCACACCTACCAATGACATGGACATGTAATGTCATTACATTAAGAAGGTGCTTTGCAGCCTTTAAGAATTTTTCCTGGGGGCCTTGGTAACTCAGCAAGAATCCAGGGCATGCTGAATGACAACAGTCAGGCTTCCTAAGCAACCAATTGGCCCGGTTGCTAGGGTGCATAGAATCACGTTGGGTTAACCTCCTCGTCGCCGCTATAAAGTGGTTCTTGCTCTTGTTGGGGAGCTTGGTGAGTTGTGTGTGGATGCCGCAGAGAATAGTGTGACCCTCCACACATGCTGGGTCTCCACGATAATGCGCTCAACAAGCCACTTGATAAGATGCAAAGATTGACCATCTCAGAACAGAGTTAACTGAGATTCATCCTCTGTCACCCAGACTGAGAGGACAAGGACTTAGAGCTTATTGAGAATTGGGCATTCCAAACTGGGGAAAAAAACCCAGAGAAACCCCCCCCCCCCCCCAAAAAAAAATAACAAAATATGTTTTCCTAAATGTTCGCCCCAGCGAGCTGTTACAAGCCACCAAAACGAATGCAAAAACACCTTCCTTTGGCCAGATTTTGTTTTAAATGATGTTACACCCAGTCATTCTTCAATGTTGTATGAAGTACATCCAGGTCTTAACATTCTCCCTCACATCTCATTCAATTTTCCACAGAAGAAGGAAAGTCAGATTTGGAATAACATGTGGGTGATAATTTACATTTCTTTAAGACTAAAGTGCAGAAAACTCCTTCCTAACATTTGATTTAAATAGCAGGCATTTAATTGAGATGCTTGATTTGTGTATTAATCTTGCCCATTCGTTTTTACTATAAATGCCGAGAATGCAAAGGCGATTCCAGGCAACATTTGTGAAGGGATGGACCCTGGATGCTGCTCCACACTTATTGATTCTATTGATTCCTTCTCCGTCTTTATGTGAGTGTCTATATGGGGAAGTGTTTTTTGCACTGAAATTGGAGGAGTAGAACTTCTGCTGCGTATAAAATGCATCATCTTTTTTCAGCACTGTCTCAACATTGACACAAGTAGGATAATATTATTCAGTCTGAGCATAGGTGATTTACCTCAAGAGAAGATGAAGGCAAGGAGAAGAAAAGATAACATGAAGACACCATGAGGCTGGAAATTTAAAGAACAAAAATCTGCTATCCTGGTTGGTTATTAGATTTATTTGGAAGACAAATGGTTGCGATAGTGCAATCAACATAAGAAATTCTATAGAGTATTCCTTTCTCTCTCTCTCTCTCGCTCTCTCTCTCAAACACATATACATCCGAAAGCTTATTTTTCCCAGGCTAGCAAGCCACATGATTTTGTCACATTCACAGGTAAGATTTTTAATCCTAAATATATATACTGTTGCTAGTTTTCTATAAGGAAAGACAGTTATTAATATTACAGGTGTAGATAAAAATGACATGCCAGTACTAACCAATGCAATATAGAATATGCTAAAAGATAGCACATCTTGTTTAATCAAACCACTGATGCGAAAAGTCTTGTTTCTGCCCAGACTTTCTTATACATACCAACTTAAAAAATACAATTTATGTTTTATACAATATTTTTGGTTATATGGTAACCAGCATATGTTGTGTTTGTCGTGTTTTGCAGACTGGTTCCCAGAATGGGATGGTTTGGTGCTGGTCTAGCAGGCATGCTGTTGACCAATAAACTTGAGGCAGTTGGGGCTTATAACTAGCTTAAGCATTAAAACTCCTTGGTAAACCAGCTTCAGCAGGAGGACCATGCAATGGCCTGTTGCATGAAACTGGTTGAATAAACACAGAGTTTCAGAGTAAGTTTCAGGTTGACAAAACCAGAAAGAGCCAAATAGGTTTAGATTGTGTTCAGTGATCTCAAGATGCTTGGTACAAACATTCTCTGTCAGCTCAGACTTTTATCCTGAGTTCACTGTTAACCCTGAAGGTCGTGCACATGAGTGATGTTTTCCATGAACAGCCAATGGGTGAAGCTTGGAAAGAGTTGACGCGATTTCTTTATTTCTTTATTTAATTCAACACGATTTACGTTTCCGCTGAAGATCAAGAGATCATTATGGAAATATGAAGAATTTTAAGATTTAAACAGCATGAAGAAACAATGCTGCTGCCTTGAAAGTGAGAAAAGAATATTGTATGTAATGTGTCATTTCATTTATAGTATATACAGCATGTTCACATTAAGAGGCTTGTTCATTTTAAAAGCATACATATATTCATCTAAAATGTAAAAGCTTTTATATAAATTTCAATTAAAAGCCCAATATAATTTAATGATGAGCAAGCAATGTCACTTAGTGTGATAGTCTACAATATAATTTTAACCAATATATTGTTAATGTGCAAAGACTCGTCAAACAATATATTTATCTTTAAAGTGTGAGAATCACCTTACATCTCCCTGTAAAGCATTTAAATTGGTTTGAGAGATACAGGGGGTGTAACTTTATTGCATCAGAGTCCACAAACTGTTTGGTTCAGCATCAGTTTGTGATCTGTAACCCAGAATAAATCCTGCTCTGGAGCAGGTTAGCCATGTAGTGTAAGCTGCTATGTCGATGAACACAGACCCACCTTCTCAAGCCCAAAAAACCTGAGTTTGCACAAACTAAACTCAAACTTACTGGGTAGCCACTGAAATCGGCTTTGTCAACAGGCCTCAGGTTGACCAGCTTCACGAGTAAAGTTTTGTTGGTCAACAACATGTTTATATTGGTGGTCAAGCTAAACCAGGACCAATCCAGCAAAACTGGCCTGAAATTTAAGATGGTCTCTTCAGAACAGCATTATTTCAATGGAAAAATAGGTTCAGTCTCCCTCTGAGATTTATGTTGCCATTGTAGTGGTATCAGATCTTCATTTCCTTCTCTTGAGGTCACAGGAAGGGATCAATTCAGTCATGTGAGAGCAGTAACCTGATCACATCGACCACCTCTGATTGGCCCTTGCACATTTTATCTCACAGAGCAGCAAGGTGAAGTAAGGCACACCAGGGTTACAGAAGACATCCCTGAAGACACTTTTTATGTGTGATTGCTGTTAATATGGGTGTTAGGAAGGGCTGTGATCTTCTTCTTGTTTGGTTTTACCCTAGTGTTGAGAGAGGTCAGGTACCGGCACAAGTGTGACATCACCACATGCAACCACTACGAAGGTGTCACATAGCCTAAATATTTGGAACAGTGAGTCATCGGCATTGTGGTATGTATTTCCAAGGGAGACTATGCTGAAGGAACACTCAGTTGATCTTGAATAAGTATTTATTATAAGAATGAGTGCCACAAGGTGGTATTCATCATAACTCTGGAAATTTGCAATACTAAATAATATATCTATCTATCTATCTATCTATATAGATAGATAGATAGATAGATAGATAGATAGATAGATAGATAGATAGATAGATAGATAGATAGATAGATAGATAGATAGATAGATAGATAGATAGTATTTTAGAGTTAATTAACATTCTACAGTAATTTTACATTACAATTTTTCCAGGTTTTGAATTAATTATACATACATACATACATACATACATACAGATAGATGGATGGATGATATATAACTGTAATATAGGTGTGTTTGTGTCATAACTCTGTGATGTAGGAAGGTGTTGATCATTCTCAAGCTGTCACAATGATAAGAATCCACAGACATTCGTAAATGTAACCAGTGTAACCGAGGACTAACAAGTGAATGTTTGCCAAAAGTTCTAGACAGAAGTTTCAAATCAAATCAAGAACAAAAAGTGTATTATTTAGTGTTAAAATTAATTGGACAACAAACTCTCCAAATAAGTAGCATGCACATTACATTTTATCCTGTCCTAATGTTATTTTAGTGCTGTTTATGCAGCTCTGCTGGGTTCAAGGGATGTCAATTTTCAGACTTTTTTATAATTGTTGCAGAAATGAATGATCAATAATCAAATTAACATTAACACTAACATTAATACCGCAAAATAATATGTGCATGTAGCTTACAGTTTAAATATAATTTAAATTAATATACTTACATTAAGATTGAAGTATTGGCAATTTCCTCAAAAAATTAATATTTCAAAGTATTTTAATACATTTAGGCTATAATTAGTACGAATTTGCGATTTGAATGACGAATTACTGTAAATAATAACTTATATAGAAGATACATAATTGAGTTCTTTAAAAATTAAAATTGTGGTTCGTGGGATATTTTGGACCTTTGAACTTATTTTTTTAATTATTATTAGTAAATCAAATCATAACAAGCTGTGTAAACACAGTACATTACATACCGTTTCCCAGATGCTGGTGAGATTTCAGCTTAATATGCCATTGTGCTTTCCTGGCAATCTCTGAGGTATTGTATGTTAAGATGAAATGAGACCAGCAGATCAACACCGCATTTTTGTCATGTTGTACTTTCCACACTATCAAAGTGTAAAACATAATGTTCATTTATAGAGAAATGGTCCAAAACTGATTACATTGTTCGGACGTCCTTTGATTTGATTTGATCAAAAGGTACAAGTTCACCTGAAATACTTTATTAGAAAGTGAAAAACATTAATAACATCATCGTCCTAAGTATATGGTATTTAAGCATCAACCACCAGGTGAATGAAGTATACAAGTTTTCACCTCAATAGATTTTTTCTAGCCATGTTTTGCTCTCAGTTTAAATATCCAGTCAATTTAATTCCCATTATAAATTATTTTATTGCTGAATGGAACCTGCCTGCTGATCAGTGATGAATGTATCTACACCTCAAGAAGAAACAAGGAGGAAAGAAGATTGCCTCTCACTCCATACCCGGGAACAGCGAGAACGCCTGGGGCACAGCTGGGCTAATTAGGGTGAGTTGTTAGGAGAGAAACACAGGTGTTAGGCTGAGCCATCCGCTGTATGGAATAATGACTGTTCCCCTACCCCGCGCACCCTCAGTAATTTGTCGCTACACTGTGTAACCATGCATCTCTCTGCTCCACTTCTATGCACATTTCATTAATTCTCTTTATGTGCCTATTTGTTCTCATTATTTATTGCCCACACAATGTTAATGCCATTAGCAGGAGCCACAACAATGACTTTGCCTGTGTAGTCCATAACTGGGCCACGGGGAGCTTTCAGGATGTGGTTTATTGGGTCAAGGTTTTTTGTGAGATAAAGACTTAGGTTGAAGGCTTTCTGTGCGAGCGTTATCATCAGGATTCCCACGGTCATGGAAACATAAATAAACAACAATAAAACTTGAAAATTCCCAGTCATGGAAATTACTAAAACCTAAAAATAAAAATCATAGAAATGTCATGAAAATTTCCACTGTGATCTTACATTTTTGTAGTTACATTCTGCTCAAAAATATGTAATATTTTTTCTAAATATAGGTCTAGAGTGAAGTAAAACTTGCTCATAAGCAGTGTTGGATGTAATGAGTTACATGTAATCTGGATTACAAAATCAGATTGAATTAACTGAAAATTGTAATCTAAAAGACAAAGTTCCTGATTAAAATTTGTACAAGATTACATTTCAGAAGTAATCTTCCCAACACTGTTCACTCACCATAGTAAAATGTAATATGTAAAGTGAATAGTTCTTTTGAGTATTTTTTTAATTATTATTATTATTATTATGAATTGTTCGAACCAGTTCACAAATCAGAATAATTAATTAGCGAATCAGTGTAAATCTAAATAACTTTGAAAAAACTTTATCCAGTAATAACAAAGGACTGGAAAGGTTATTAAAAAGTCATGGAAATTCATTGGTTAAAAAGAAAAAAAGAAGTGTGGGAACCATGTATTATGCAAAAGAATGTTGGAGGGTTTTCTCAGAGATCTTTCAGTTTGTGTCACAAGTGGCAGTTTGATTTTCCAAATCTTTGTTTCATCATGGCTCACATCCACTCTAGTACATCTAGTGTTTTTCTTACACTAAAATTGAATAACTGATCCACCTTTCTGAGTGCACTTTAGAAGAGAACTCCAAGAAGTGAGTTTAACAAGAACTTCCCTTCTCTCCATTCTGGCTTTGGAAAGATAGTCCCTGTGCTCCATACTTTTGCAGCTTCAATAAAACATAGGACTCCTCATGCCATATTTATGCGCACAAATCTACAGAGAGTTGAGAAAGCATCAGAGGCAGAGAAGCCCAGCAGATTCATTCAAGGAGAAGGATGGAGTGTGCAAAGAGAGGGTGTGAGAAAGAGGCACACAAAAAAGATTAGGGACTTTAGTGGCGGTGCGCAAGCATCGAGGTGGAATAGGAGTGAATCAAGGAACACTCTCTCAGCTCAGTGCCTGTCCTTCCACTGAGCAGTACTCACCAAGGCAAAAGCTTTAGCTCTGACTCAGCTCATAAAGAGAGGAAACCATTCCTGCCTTGTGATGGATGAAGAATCTATTGCGTCATGCTTGCTCAAGACCTTCTATTTCAGGTGTGTCGGGGGGCAAAAGAAGAGGAATGAAATATAATGTATATGTAAGCGGCTGTGAGTGTTTTCTAGAAAGGTACACTTGCAGGCAGCTGATGTGGATGGAAGACTTAAGCATTTCAAAACATTCAGTTTTGATTCAAAACATTCAGGTATCTGCAATTAAAAGGAAATGCTGTGTTTAACAATGTAGTGAGCTGCCTTGATGTCCACTGAATCCACTTTTTTACATTTGTCTGCACTATTTTACAATTACTTTTCTATGTAAAGGTGCTAGATGGACATCTTTGACCATTGCAGTGCTTCTCACTGTTGTTTAGATGCTGTGTCAAGTTAAAAAGAACTTCAACTTTTAAAGACACACCTCAAAACACGTGCGTTCTGTTCCAATCATTTAGTTCCATTTAGCTTTTTTAGCGCAAGAACACGTTTGGTCTGATCGGCCCATTAGGCAGCATCCTAACTGAAATGAAATCCATAGAGTTTATACATAGAGTTTAGCATTCTAATGTGAAACATATATCATGGGAGACTTGTCAAACAGTTGTTTTCAACAAAGTCTGGCATTACCATGTTGTGAAGCCAACGCTATGATACTCAAATAAGAATAAAAATACATAGCACACACAAATATGGGGTAAGATAATCCCTTTGAAATTAAACTACTTTGTCAATATGTTTAGGTATTGCATTCATTTTAATCAACATTTCTGTCGCGTATATGTATTTTTCGTCAGCTCAAAAGTTTATGAAATAGAGTGTGTCTATGTGGTGGTTCATTGAATAGAGAGGGTTAAGAAAACCAAATCACGACTTGCCTGGAAAAAGTTTCCTCTTTATTTTCGTTTAACAGTTCTCAGTCAGCACAGACAGGCCTCAGTGGTCCTGACATAATTTCAGAATTGATTTCCATGAAGAAATTATTTACTTTTTCTGTTCATTTGGGAATAATCTTGCTCAGATATAAGAAAACATTGCAAGCTGCTTTCAGAAGGCCTTCATGAGAACAAATAATACAGTACATCAGGCTCTGATCCGTCTGCACCTTGAATGTATGAGTAACACATTTAATTGATATGTTGTAATGGTGTCAAAGCACCGGAGGGAACATACACACACACATGCTCTCACACTTCCAGTGTTAGCATAGGGAGCAAATGCCATTTACACTAAGTGAAGGCTGAATTCTCTGAGAGTTACGACACCTTGACATAGCCCCAGCGGTGACACACTGCTGATCAGAAGGTAGGTTTAATATCCCAGGGTTATACAGTTCATTTACACTCTGCATCTTGGGTGTGGAGTTCAGAGTGGAAAGTCAAGCTGCTACCAAACTTAACTTTTGTTCATTAGTTGACAAAGTCAGCTCTTTTTTTATTTTTAATGCCATCTGTACTGTTCCAGAGACTGCTAGTAGGGAATGTGAAATTAAAGCTTTAATGAGTACATTTAATAAATAGTCGCAGGGAAAGTATAAGAATTTCTTAAATAAAAAAGTATTGATTTTCAATGAAGAACATTTAGCATTAGCTGTGTTTACATCCACATATTGTTATGCACATTTTGAAATATTGCATCAAAATTATGTTTATGGAAACACCAAGATGCAAAAAATATTTCCAAAATGCACATTAAAAAGAAAACGGACAAATGCTCACTTGAAGATGACAAATGTTTTATCCGGTAAGACGATATTCGCAAAAACTCTGTAAGACACATGTACCGCATACGTTTAGATGTGCATTCAAAAAGTCATGTGACTTCGCTTCCAGATATTTGGCATCTGCCACCAATGGCTTGCAAACATGAAGCATGTCTGCACAACTAAAACACTGTTCATTGCATTTAATAAAAAGAAACACACTTTCTTCCCCAGTGGCCACAACATCCATTCACATTTGAATTTAGCAGCAATTTCACAGGAAGTGATGGTTTTGTTCTCTGAAATGCTTGTTTTTGTGAATAGTTTTTGCAATATTCTAAATAATTTGCATATATTAAATTAACAACTGGAAACAGATCTATTGTGTGTGTGTTATTTGTTTGCAGACTTTTTAATGTTGAGACTTCATTGAAGATCAGATCAGCTATTCTAAATTGATGCAAAAAATTAAAAAGTGTTCATATGCTGCACTTTGTCATGCAATTTTTAATCTAATTACAGTATTTCGGTAAGGAAAAGCCAATTATTGTTTGACAAAATGAGATACAGTGTGTTTAAGTTTTGAATTGCCATTACCATCATAATCATCATCGTCATCAGAGACATTATATTAGTGAGATACAATCAGCAAGGTGAGAAAATGTCAACGTCCAGTGACATATCGACACAGGCTCAAGACCAGGGAAGGTGAAAGCATGGTAATTATAAAGACCGGATGTCAGGTAGTATTATCTTTAAATGTGGCATATGCATTAAGAGGTGTCTAACCTGGTAATGAAAGTCTAAGTGTGCCTCTGGTGAGCCTCATATGTGAAACAAAGAAATAAAAAGATTTAAACATATCACAACTTGTGACATTTTTTATTTATTTTTTTAATGGAGAGAAACCCCCATTGACAAATGCTGAGGTTCGATTTTGTATTGAAATGAATATATTTGTGAACAAATACATTAGTCAAATGAGAATCTAACACTTGCTAATGGATGTGATACATTGTACACAATACCACATATCTAAACAGTGTATTGTGTGAGTAGTTTATCATGGCATAATTCCTGCAATTTAGCATCCACTATGTGCTCTCTTTTAGCAATCGCCTTGTAAAAATACATATAATGTAAGTGGCCATAAAGTATCGTATCCTATTTGGCCAAGAGTTTGATGTCCCATCTGGAACAGCACAGAAAGAGATGGACCCTCTGGGGCAGGACTTACTAGTACTTGAGTAGAGAAATAAAAAGGGTTAAGTAAAGCATTATCACCAAAATGTTCTAGTTTCAGGGTGGCGAATCCAGCCACTGTTAAAAGCATGAACTAAATTGAGGGACAAACAAAAAGCTTTGGTTCATTACTTTGGCTGACACCTTGTTTTTTTTTTGTGTGTGTGTGTGTTATGTTTTTTTGTGTGTGTGTGTTTTTTTTAATGGGACAGGAGAAAGAGCTCTTTTGGGGCATTAAACCATTTTGTTTGCTTCTGTTCTCAGACGGTATTTGAAAAATCTGTGCAGCTGGAAAGAAATAGGCCCAATGTTTTCTTCCAAAATCCCTCAAATCCTTGTTGCAACAAGCTGTGCTTTGCACTTTATTGTAATACTCCTTTTTATGGTATTTTTTTTTTATGTAAAGCTCTAACATGGTCATATTTACATTAATATACTTGCTTTCATAGTGTTTATAAAATTCTGTAAATGTTGTTCTTGTCAGAATAGATTCCATCAGTTTTTTTGCAGTCACTCTGGTATGAAACTATCAAATGGTCTTAATTTCAATGGCTGAGCATGAATCAAAGAACCTTGCGTAATGTTTCAAAGAAAACTACCACATAAAATGTAATTTACAGGCCTATAGCTTATGTTTGTCTGGTTAAGAAACATGGCCAGAGGCAAGTTACCTTGCTTAAGTGTTGTCTCCAACGTCAAGAAGAACCCACAATTCATTTCCCTCACTGTCGCGCCACTCGGTTGGCAGCCTGGCAGAGTTGGCAGGGACCTGAAAGCTGTCCTGAGCTTTCACTCGGTGTGAATGGACGTCTATTTTAACTTCTCAGTGGGGCTGCCAATTCACCTGGGCACTTTTCCACACTTCTGTCTTCAAAGGACCAAGGCCTCATCCTGAAACACATCAAGTAAGACTTCATTTCAATAAAAGATTAGAAGGTCCACCACAATATTTCTATGTCATATAATTCTCATAAAAGTTTGATACATTTGTGAAAATACATCAACACATTTTATTGACACCTCAGCCTGGACTGTGCTTTGATGACATTACTGTATTTGTTTTCAAGCTGAGTAAACTGATGGAAGGCTATTAGTTTGTGACATTTAGAATTCATGTCCTTCCTGGCACCACATTTTACCAACACAGTGAATGAACACAGCTTATACAGTTACATCCTTTAGCATGAAAAATGTATGTTGTCCTTAAAGGGACAGTTCACTCAAAACTGAAAATTCTGTCATCATTTACTCACCCATGTGTTGTTCCAGACCAGTATGACCTTCATGTTTTTTTTTTTTTCTTTTTTTTTCTTCTGTGGAACACAAAATGAGTTGTCAAGCTGAATGACAGTCTCAGCCACCGTTTCTTTTATTGTATGGAAATGTTAGACCCTAACATTTTATCTAACACTTTTTGTTCCACAAAAGAAACACAAGTTATATGAGTTTGGAACACAATATGAGGTTGAGTAAATAATGGCATAATTAAAATTTCTGGATGAACTATCCCTGTACCTGCAGTGAAGCAATTTGTCTGTAGTTACCAAAATTCCAGTAGTCGTTACCAATACCAGTGACATTTTTATAGTTCTCAATACCAAATTCGATACCATAGCAAAAATATGCTAATATGATAATGTGCAATTCAACACACTCCTTTAGCCTATTTGAAGTCAAATGTTTATGTAAATAATAAAGTTAAAGAATTGAATGTTTCCTTCAAGTGTTTCTCAGTGAAGTATGCATTGCAAAAAGTGATTTTAAGTAGGGCAAAACTGAAATAATAGTTTTTCTGAATTCCATGTTATAAAGTTTCATTTAATTTCATCATCAAACTGGGTCTAAAAAGAAATAATGAGAAACGAGAAAACGAGGTGTCCATTCCTTTTTTCTGATTGGTCAACCCGTGCTCTTATCAGTTCTTCTTCAATGCCGAGCGACAGAATAAAAGTCCACCGCAATTACAGTTGTACAAATTCTCAATGTGTTCGATCAGCTGCTCAAATTTTATTGTAACTATGGCAGGCTGCATATTATCCCTCACTCATCAAAAAACTGGACTAAGGAGTGCCTGTGACACAAACCATAAACAGGCTCTAGACAGCTGTCCGTGCCAGCTTTTTTTCTGTGAAGGCATGTGCGACCTACGCGTGGCAGAGAAATATAAGTTGTTGTTTTTGAAATAGCCTATTTATGTCCCTTGCATCTGTGTGCAAAATTACCCCTTAGTCTACTTCTTAGACAGTTTTATTTAGCTGTCAGCTATCAACATCTCTTAAAGTGTAGCGAAGCTGCGCTACTCACAGTGATGAGTGGATTCATTTACACTGTAGTGATTGCAATTATACAATCTCTTAGTATCCACCAAACCTGTGACCTGTTTTATACCTTGCATACCTCAGATAGTTAGCAACCCAGGACATCATTCCACTCCCTCCACCTCACAATTTATTTATTTTTTCAGTTCTGCCCCCAACTCTTCAGTTTTACTCATACATTCTGTTATGAATAGTGTTTTTGCAACAATTGCAACATTCTTTCTTACATTCTTTTCTAACCGTTTTTTTGTTTTTTTATAGGGTGGCTAGGGCTCAATATGTATTTGTGCGTCCATAAATCACATTTCATTTTTTTTTTTTTGCATATCTTTGTCTTTAATGTATAATCCCAACTTCTCCCCACATAGATGTTACATATGGAATAATACTGTAAGTATATTTTGTTTAAATTCAAGTCCTTATTTTTTTTTTAAGCGTGATGTATTTACCCATGTTTACATTGATCATGGTATAATTAATGGGGGGGGACTTGCTTGTTTTTATTATTGAGGGTGCTACCTCCTCCCATCCCTCCTGGAATCTACACCACTGGCTCCTGTACCCTGCCCTGTGACCTTACAAATGCAGTTTGTCAAATCAAATTTACATTGATTTTTAAGCAAATTTAAATATATTTTTTAGTAAATGTGGAATTTTCATTTCAGGGAAGATGCCAGGAAATGCTCATTTACTGTGTATTCATTTCTGACCATTGATTGCTAATTGGTGACCGAGGAGCACAATCTCATCCTGGTCCATGGTCTGGTCTGCATTGAATGTAGATGCTAGATGACGCTTGACTGAAGTTCTCTGTCAATTCTGACAGTACTGAATATGTTGTCAATACGTGATACAGTAAGAATTGTGTAGCAAGTACAGTAATTTAAACTAATGTAATTTCCTGTACCATACTGTTTCGTATTCTTACAGTACAGTATGAATGAACTGACAGTTTATTTATTCAGACTGGGGTGAGTAATTACATTTAGTCATTTAGCAGATGCTTTTATAGTAACCAAAGTGACTTTCAAATGAGAGAGACTCAGAAATATGTGTCACATATATTTACTGAATCAAGCAAGTGGTACATTTTCAAAACTCTTAGTACTAATCTCATATCATCAAAAATACACTTTTTTCCAACATTTCAGCATATTTTCAATATGTAATGGCCCAGATGACATTGGGCTCACCAGTTCCTGCCCTCTTCCTTCCACTTTTGCCCACCTCTGTGACCTCTCTTACTAGAGTCCAGTATACAAATTCATTGTTTGGTTCCTCTTCCTTGCAGTCTGTCCTGCTCTATATTGATACAGTAAATTGTAAATGCTTATACACACACTCTGAATGCATATGGTACATACTGTAAGCAATAGTGGTTAGGTAAGATGTAAATTGGCAATATTGTAACAAATTCATTATGTTTTCCTGTTCTGAACATGTGATTTACTGAAGATGTTATTTTACAAAACATAAAATAGACAAACCATTTGATGGTCAATGATCAAAAGATGCACTGATTAACCATTAATATCAGTGGGATCAAATGGTAGACAAATATATTAAACTGAACGTGAACAGATGTAAATTAAATGCTTGATGTTAATATCATTATAAAAAGGCAGTTATTTTCAATGAAAGGTATATATAGATGAAAAATGTTTTTGATGTGGTGAAAACGTTATTTTGTGATTTTGTGTTTTGTAATTAGTCAATTGAAAAAAAATGCATTTTTGATGATCTGTTGTGATATTAGTACTAAGACTGAAAATGTAACCCTTTCTTGTGAAAATAGTACCAAATCAAATAAAAAAAAGCATCCTGGTTAATTTCGTAACATCCGTTCCCTGATGGAGGGAACAAGACGTTGTATCGATGTAGTGACACTAGGGGTCACTCTTGAGAAACACCTCTTATCTTTGATAAAAGGCTAATGGGAATTGCCAAGTGGTATTTGCATGGCCCTCATAAGGTTTTGTGCTAAGGAGCTAAGAATAATATCTCAGCCATTTCACTCACAAGGGGAAGACACCGCGGAGACCACACCCCGCCAAGAGAGGGGGGGATTAAGTGGAAACACATGGTCTTGCCGAGTCTAGTCGGAAGTATGTCATGTGGAGAAGACCATTGATAGGTCCTACCCAATGGGGAGGAAGCTCTACGAGCATGGAGACTGGGGCAGAGGGGTCTCTGCCCAAGGAAGACGCCGTTTGCCAACAGGGGAAACATTTTTCAGCGGAAGATACATAGCAAGGGGTTGCCTATGGGGAACCAGCACATGCAGAGCACCTGTCTCAGCACGGGGCGTAGTTAGCATAAGTACTGGGCTGGCGGTGAGTTTCTATGCAAACTCATCTGCCACAGGGTTAGGGGGAAATCAACCAGGGAACACCTTTGTGAACACTGCTGGGAATCAACAACGTACATCTTCAGCTCAATGGAGGTATACCTCTGGTATACCTGGCCGGTCGGTGCGGATTTACCCGCTTGTTCCTGCTAAGACACAGGACGAGACCGGCTCAACCCGGAGATTGTAGAATCTCGCAAAGTTGTTGGGTGTAGCCCAGCCCGCTGCACTGCAAATGTCAGCTAGAGAGGTGCCACTGGTCAGAGCCCAGGAGGCCGCCACACTCCTGGTGAAATGGGCTCGTAGCCCTGCAGGGGGCGGCACGTGCTGGGCCTGGTAGGCCACAGCTATGGCATCGAGATCCAGTGGGCGATCCTCTGTTTGGAGACAGCGCTTCCTTTCCACTGTCCACCAAAGCAGACAAAGGGCTGTTCAGAGATCCTAAAGCTCTGCGTGTAATCCAAATAGATGCACAAAGCACGCTCTCCTCCTGGGGCAGCACTTGCAGGTTCATCACCTGGTCCCTGAAAGGGGTCGTGGGAACCTTGGGCACATAGCCTGGTCGGGGTCTCAGGATTGAGAGTAGAGTAGCCCAGACACGTTTCCAACCCTCTCCCCAACCCTCTTGATGGAGGTGAGCACCATCAGGAGGGCAGTCTTCAAGGAGAGTGCCTTAAGCTCTACTGAATATAGGGGCTTGAAGGGAGCCCCATGCAGGCCTTGCAGGACTATGGAGAGGTCCCATGAGGGAACGAGGCGAGGACTGGAGGGATCCTGATAATCAGATTGTGCTTTCCTAAGGACTTGCCATCCACTGTGTCGTGGTGCGCAGCTATCACCGCTACAAACACCTACAAGGTGGAGGGGGACAGCCATCCCTCCAACCTCTACTGCAGGAAGGAAAGCACTGAGCTGACTCCACATCCATGGGGGTCATTGTGTCGGGAAGAACACCACTTAGCGAACAGACGCCTCGTAGAGGGGGCCCTAGCCTGAGTGATGGTGTCTACCACGGCAGGTGGTAGGCCACTGAGGTCTTCCACGTCCCGTCCAAGGGCTAAACTTGGAGATTCCAGAGGTCTATTCAGGGGTGCCAGATGGTGCCCCATCCCTGAAAAAGAAGGTCTTTCCTGATGTCTAATCAACTTAATTATTTTAAGTGAAAATAGAACAATTACTCTTCAACATACCATTGCATTTTTTAACAAACTTTTATTCAGTACAAGAGCACTCTTGCTTGTGATATATTGCTTAGTTATTATTATTATTATTAATAGTATGATTATTACTATTATTAATAACTTTTTATTAATAATAATATTACTTCAATGAATATTACATTTTACTTTAAAGTTGTAATATATTTATGTCACAATTTATTCAATTTCAGACATTTAGCTTTTATTTTGATGTGTTTTTTGTATTAAAAAAAATGCATGATAGCTTCACTTCTCTGGATAAACACCAGAGATCTGTAAACAGTTCACTACATGGCCCAATGTAATCATTAAAGCGCAAATGCTGTGATTTAATTATAATTTCAGTCAAACAACGTGGTGGAATCAAATTACGTTGGTGCTCGGTGCTACTGGTACTGCATAAACACTGTTATTGTGACATCTTTTTTATTTTAGTATCGACTTGGTACTGAAATACTGGTACTTTCGACATCACTAGTCTGTAGGTATGTGTTCTTTCTGGGAAACTTGCCTTTATCTCTCAAATGATTCTGCCATGAGAACCTCATGATTTTGAGGATGTGGCTTAAATGGAGAATGTGTGATATCATCGGACAAAATCACTCTGGTTTTTCTGACCACATGCATAATTGTCTTATTTCTGTGCACCTCTGTTGCAAATAAAGACCTTAGGAACAGATGTAAATGATGCTTTTGTGATAGTTAATGTTTTTCTGTCACTAACATCTCTAATTGAATACACCAGAAGTAATTCCGGCAACCTACATCTCATCACAGAGAAAGTGAGGGAGATTGTCGTTTATACACCAAGACCTTCATTCTTATGGCTTTTTGATGTGGCCGTTTGCAGCTTGATTCTTATCACATCTACTTATGCAAGGAATTCATAGTCATACAGGTTGGAACAACATTCATTTCATATTGTATTGAACTAATTCAATTTAGTTAAAGCTAAAATATCAGCAGGCGCCGGAGGCGTCAGTTCGAGAGAGACACACGTGGCCATGCTGCATGTGTGTGCGTGTGTGCCCATGTTTGTTTTATGTTGTTTTTGACATAAAAATGTATGTTGACTGTTCAGCCGGTTCTAGCCTCCTCCTTGCCCGTCCTTTAAGTGGTAAATACATCTAATAATGGAGAACATAAAAAGATGGACACCAGAAATATTCCTCTGAATGAGACTGTAATCGTTTTTCATGTGAATTTGGAGGTCTCAGGGGAATGGCTTCAGACTGAAATTATTGGCTTAAAATAGATAGCCATTAGGCTTTTTCAGTTTTGAGGGGATTTCCAGTTTTTAGCTGGGCCAGCTTGTTTACTTTCAGGAAACTACAGCCTAAAGGTTAATAGGTAGATGACCATTTCTGTTTACCAAACTCATGTCACTGGAGATCCCTGTCAAATTGTCATTAAAGGTCCTGCAAAAAACTTGCTCTGTTACACTCACACACACACTCATATTATGAGCATTATGGCTGCTTTTTTGTTGTTGTTTTTTCTCCTACACCTAGTTTAAATAACAATGAAAACACACTGGCTAGTTGGTGAATACGAGGCATAGCTGAAAACTGTAACAAAATGTATAATACCAGTTTCATCATTTAAAACCGAAGTATGTAATTTCTGCAGCATTAGTCCACCATAATAATTGAAATAATGAATATGCCCCCCTGTCTGCCATTGGTCATACAAAGAGAGTCCTGCCCCCAACTCAAGCCATTGGTTGAGTAACGTTGTTGGGATGGATCTAAGCAGATTGCTCAAAACAAGCGATTTTCAGATGCCTCAGAAAGACAGTGCTTACATTTTCTGAGAAAATTAACCTATGAACGGCTTACTTATAGTTGTCTCTGCATATTAAGCTGGGATAGGAGAAAGTCTTTTAACACAGAAAAAGTTCCATACTTCAGCTTTAAATGGGGAATGTTGTTTCACCTAAAAGTCCATCATCAACACATTTTAATGCCTATTTTGTGAGGCCTCTGCCAAAAACCATACAGGGCATTTATAACTGATCTCTACTTATTTTTTCGAATAGACATTTATCATCCCCAAACAATTTCTTATAATTGAATTTCTATCACAAACCTAAATATACAGTATAACTAAACTAAAGTTGTAGTCAGCTATAAGGAACTGCAGCATGCTTTGTCATCGGCTATGAACTATAAATGTCATCCATAGGTCATTATGCACTCATGTTAAACACACTAATTAAAGTTGGAAAACACTTTAAGGACCCAAAAATATGCATGCCCAACATGATTACTGCTGTGGTTTCCACATAAGGCTCTGATAAAGCGAGGAAATTACTGCAAATTAGTTTGTCGCTTTGTCCAGCCCAGAACGTCAAGTCTTGGCTGATGTTAGAAATGAGCATTTTTCTTGCCAATTAGCCTCTATGCTCCTGGCATCTCTCAAATCTTGTGCAACCTGTTGATATGTGGATGGCAATTTGTCACAATCTGTCACAGCACTGATAGACAGAAAGTCCCTGGTGTGGCCTCCCAGAATGCCCCTCAGCAAAAACCCAGGTCCGTGGGAACAACAAATGGGAAGGAACACAATGCCACTTCCCACAGGCAAAAGACAGATGTAATCATGTAACCCTTCCCTAGACATGCGACACACACATACAAACACACAAACATTTGGGGATAGTCATTCTTGAACACTTGAGATTTGGCATTAAAGTATTTGAAGAATTTTCAATACTGTATGGGTAGTGGGTACATATGAAAAATGTAAAAAAAAAAAAAAAATAAAAATAAATAAATAAATTGATTATAAAGCATGTAAGTACCCAAAGGAGGCAGTATATTTCTGAATAATTCTCAACCTTAAAGAGATGAGAAAAATGAAAATGATGTCAGTGTTAATCTCGTCAATGAACTTGCTAATGAAAACATTTGTTAAAGAGGGATTATTTTATTTATTCAATGTTAATGAAGATGAGGTAAAAAAAAGACTCATGACGATAATCAAATTATTTAAATTCATACATTTTGTTATCAAAAATACAACATGAAAAAAACAATACTGCAATTGTTAACTGTTTATAAAACAAATAAAACATATATAAAATAGAAAAACTGTATTTGAATAATCCACTCATGGGCACTTCCCCACATGAGCTGAAATAGATGAACACTGGTAAACTGAATCATTTTACTAACTAAAGGTCTTCCGGGTTCTGGTTTGTAAATAATAAAAAAAATTATTAATCATTATTATGAACATTTATATAAACAGTGTATATACTGCATAAAATAATAACATACTGTGTGTATATGTGTGTGTGTGTATATATATATATATATATATATATATATATATATATATATATATATATATATATATATATGTGTGTGTGAATTATTAAATTATTATTGTTGAATTATTGAAAAATAATGCACACCCGAGGTAGTATTGCAATGTTCAGTGGAGAGACTGTTACTCTTGGGTGAGCATTATTCAGAGTCAATTAGTCTGCATATCCCACGTTTACCACACCTTATGACAAGGTTCAGGGTTTATCTCAAGACATTTTCTGCTTTTCGTCCGTAAAACGTTCTTGTGAGTGGAACTACTTCCTTCCTCCACAGATTCAATGTCTTGCTTTGATACAGTCTGAGCCTTAGTTTCTAGATAAAAAAACATAACTTTTTTGCTAAAAGAGCAATGTGCTCTTTTTTTGCATAGCAAAAGAGAATGTACTAATTTTCAGCATTGGAGCAACAAGGTATGTGTGTGTGTGTGTGTGTGTGTGTGTGTGTGTGTGTGTGCATGCGTTTTTGAGCAAGAGAAAGAGAGAAACTGAGAGAGATTGCATGTGTTTAAAGTGGCTCTCATCAGCAATAACATTGCTTCAAGTTGCCAAGATATAAGTATAAGAATACTTCTCAGCAGCAGGGAGTGTCGCCATTCTTGCATATTGATTTTGCTGCTAAACATTTTACAATCTGACTGAGTTAAAGGGGTGCGCTGACTTTGCTCCCGAGTAAGTTTGTGCATTCATGTGTGTGTGTTGTGTGAAAGCAAAATGGTGGGGGAGGGGAGCGCAAGGGTGCTTTCCACTATGGGATGCTTTTTAGGGTGAAATACGTTGTCACACTACGTTGAGATATTTTGGATACTGTAGAAACTGTTGTATTGATCAAGTGGCAGGGGTGCAGGTCTCTTGTGTAGTCTCTATATGTGTTTGTGAGTGTGAACGTGGGTGAGGTGAGAGAAAGAGAGGGAGCGTAGGGATGCTTTTCAACTAAAAATGAAATATATTTGGATATTACATTTGTCATTCTTATCCAATTTACTGAACATTTTTATATATATATATGGTTATTTAGCTCTGACCTGTGCTGCTTTTTAAAATAACTGAAATTATTTGGCGAAGTGATATGGAACCATTATTCGGTCAAGACCTGGAACTACTTCATAGTCGAGCAATTACTGGAAAATAATGACACGCCTTAATACCTCCATCAACCAATCAGAATCAAGCATTCAACAGACCTGTGGTATAAATATAAAAATGCTGTAGATATATTTTGGGGATTTGGGCTTCAACAAATGCACATACAGACCTTTATTACTAACGGGTTAATAACCTAACTCAAATGCATCCTTTACATTTTCATCAACATTTTGACTAAAAAAAGTCAAAAATAAACACTGCCCTTATGTTGTTCCAAACATGTATGACTTTGTCTACTGTTGAACCCAAAATATGTCAGGCAGAATGTTAGCCTTAACAACTATTCACTTACATTGCTTTTTTCTATTAAAAGAAAGTGAATTGTGAATAAGGCTCCTTTTGTGTTCTACAGAACAAAAAAACATCATAAGTGGAACCACATAAGGGTGAGTGAATAATGACACAATATTCATTCTTGGGTGAATTATCCCTTTAAATGCATACACAAACACATACAACACATTTTTATACACACATATGATGGTCTTCCCACTCGTTTTCTGAAAGCACTGGAAAATTAATGGTACTTCCGTTGCAGTGCCCTAGATTGGCTCAGAACATTCATCACCCAAGCCCTTGGAAGGAAATCTGTGGCCACCAGCTGTCATTCAGCCCCACTCCCACAGCGCCACAGTAGCACTGATAAAACAAACAGCACCGGACTTTTTAAAACCCACTCGTTAGGCCCCTCTCTCCCCCTC
The DNA here is from genome assembly GCF_025860055.1 of Xyrauchen texanus. Classification (NCBI taxonomy): domain Eukaryota; kingdom Metazoa; phylum Chordata; class Actinopteri; order Cypriniformes; family Catostomidae; genus Xyrauchen; species Xyrauchen texanus. The sequence continues at coordinate 34,991,222 of NC_068279.1, forward strand.
TGTTCTCTAAGGGGGTGTAATCCTGAGGACTGGGTTATGGGCTTGAGGAGAGGGGTTGAGTGTTGTATGAGCTTGCGAGCCTCAGAGGAGCAGATCTAAGGCCAAAAGTGTAGAGAGGAAGTTACTGGAACATTAATCTCATTAATTTAAGCATCGTCATCCCTTTTTCTCTGCTGACTGCCTTTTCTCTTAGCACAACACACAGATATATACACTTATCTGCCATCCCACAGACACTCTTCCACACTCATGCAAAAATGCCACTGTAGAATAGGAAGAAAAGGTTTGAGTGCCTCTGCTGAATGGTATTTGTTCAGGGACTCCTTTAAAACAGGTCAACTAATGTCTAGATGAGACCTTACAAATAGTTCCATTGTCCAAATCACAGATGGTACCTGAACTAAATGCTTAAACACTTTCCTTACTCTGGCACAAAATAAAACTGCATCAGCCCTTAAAGCATGCTCAGGTCATTGTACAACTCCTCGACTGATCAAAGAACACGAAGGATAAGCTGCTCTTCCTGAGAGCTGCTGGTTAAGATTGCCAGGATGCAGAGCTGCCCTCATGCCGCCTGCTGCGAGTTAGTCACACCGAGGAAAGGTGTGGAGTACCCCTCATTGTGAGCAAGGTATTGGTAATGAAGGGTAGGAAGAGAGTATGGGGTACAGAACATGGAACAGTACAGAGAGCTATAGAGTTAGAGAAAGGCAATTAAGCGAGTATCACAGATACTGAGAGATTCCAAGGTCCTGAACACTGGGTGGTAAAGATCAAGTGCTAGCAGGAAATCATTTTGTGGTTGTAGTTGTATTACAAAGAGCAAGCAGAGCTGTGGTGGGAGCTCATTATCTGATAGTGTATGATGACTAGCTGGGAAGACATGTGCATGTACTTTTTTTTTATCTGCTTTAAAAGCAGCTTTACAAAAACTTATGCAATAATGTCTAAACTGTCTTAATGTCCTTTTTAAGCAGTTTAATTGAAAAACATACTTGAAAATCATGGCTATTTTTTTATTTTTTTTTTTTTTTTTTTTGTCTTTAGGCCCCCAGAAAGCAAGCCAATGGCGACTGTGGCAAGGAACCTAAAAGATGTCAGTTAAATAAACCTTGTGGGAAACCAGGCTCAGCTGGGGGAGCCAGTTCCACTCTGGCTAAACAGCTTGAATATATTGCCAATAGGCCTATTAGTTAGCAACGCATAATAAAAGTCATATAAACGGAGTAAATTTTTGGTGGGCAATATTTAAAACTGAAGGATGTTGATTGAAATGTAAGATGTATGATGAAGTGTCTCTGAAGTCCACCCTGAACAATGCAGAAGTGTATGTAGGTGCAGTGTCTATTGTTATTTGGTTGATAAAGGCTTTAGTTGGCATTCATTTATTGTCTATGTATTCTATTTAAGAGAAATTATGCAACCAGTGACCAAAGAAGTTTTGCTGAGAACTTGCTGTTCGACTGGATTGCAGTTGATAGCAGTTAGTAGGAGCGCATCAAAGCATTTGTAAATTAATGCACCTGGGTACACACGGATATCCATTAGGTCTGAGAGTTTTTTCTTGTTAATTAAAAAAATATGTATTTATTTTTTAATTCGAAAAATCAATATTTTGCCAAAAACATTGCAAACGCTATAGTTAGATTCATTGTAAATCCACCAAAGGCTGAAAAGAAGAGAAAAAGAATTAAAAGCGTTTGTCTTAATGCCGCTCCCGATATGATCAGCTGCACGTGTGTAGCATGCTCCAACTGAACGTGACAGTTTAACAACATGGAGACTGTTTTTAAAGACAGCGGTAATATTCCCAGTACAATTGTACACAGTGTGATTGTAGCTCAGCTTCGTCCATCATGCAGGTATATACCGGCTTAAGACCTTAACTGGCCCCTGCATGCGCATGTTGGTAAACTGTCTCCTTTCTTTTTTTTTTACCTATAATAAAGCGTTAGTACGTGATGTTATGGGCACTTCATTTCAAATCATGGTGAAGCTATTTATGGGAGAATCAAACATCTGCCACTATTTTTACCATGATGATTCTGATAGATCGCCAACTATTGCTTTGTTCTGTCACATGTTTCAAGTGTACTTCATCTATAGCCAACATTTGGCAAGGGAACTTTTTGACAAACTTTACTAATTGAATTGTAAAGATAAATTATTTCTTATTATTTCTGCGCTGCTCAGCATGAACCCCTCTATCAGCAGGGGTTTATGAATACACTACACAAGTTGTTTAATAGACAATGAGTACTTTCTAGATAAACTTGATCATTTATAGATATTGATTTCTAGATAACTTTCTAGATACACTTTGTTTAGATAAAATGAATACCTACACTGGCTAATAATTATTTAGCAGTTTTCTTATTCTATTATTTCTGAACATCTGGGTTTATTCGATTTTAATTTATTTACATTTACACTCTGTTGACAGCTTTCCCCTGTGGTGCATTTGGTGCATTTATAAATTTTTCTAGCACACGTTTGTTTCTTATAATGAAAAGAACTTGAATTTCTTTAACCAGGTTGCCTTGTATTGTAATAAAGAGCATACAATTTGAATTATGTTGGTGTACATTTAAAAGTGTGAAAAATTGTGAAGCGTCCAGAAGTTTGATAAAATCAAGATTTCATTGTTTTGCAATATCGTCCAGCCCTAGAATTCATTTTGTGGAACTTAAAAGGATCTTTCAAAGACAACTGACCTAAAATAAAAATGCATTGTACTCTATATTAACAAGTACTGGTTAAAATCACCCTCAAAATTAGACATTTGCAGCCATGTTATATGCCTGAACAGAGTACTCTGCGACAACCAATATGAGACCCTGCCACAGTTTTTACACTTGTATGAATAAATATGTAATGAATACAAAATCATAAGCAGATGCATATAACACATTAACATTTACATGTCAGTTTGGGAAACAAGCTTCTCTCCATCGTAAAATAAATAAATCAATAACATACAATATAAGTTAAGATGATCTTAAGAAGATCTTAATGATTTGCAATGTTATAAGGAAACCTGGCCAAATTTGTTTATAGCCATATGCTCAAAGGATGATGTAAAAAAGATGATAGAAAGAAAGAAATAGAAATAGAATAAGAACACTAGCAAAACAACAAATAAACCATATTTTTAAGAGGCTACCTAGGAACAGCATTGTGGAGGTAACCAATTTATGATTATTAAAATGTTTGAAAGAGATAAATCATCTCAACGATAACTCGCAGAGTCTTCTGTTTCAAGTAGTGATGGTTTCATGGACCATATAATGTCACAACAATAAATGTCCATCATTTAAATGGGCTAAAAAGAAGCAGATGCCACTCCAAAGCAGCTCTTTGTCTTTTAGCAGGTAAAATTCACTCTGTCTGCTCATCCATTTCACCCACTTTAGTTCGCTAATAGCATTTAGCTCATCAGAGACAGGGAAAGGAGCCAACATTCCAGCAAGCAAAAGAACACTTGAAAAACTCCTCGTCTATTGATGAATGGGAATTTCAGTCCATTTCGGCATTTACTATTTGGCTAGGCCAACTGCAAGAAGCTTCTGAAAGGTCTGCGTCACCTAGGCACACACATTAAAACTTGTATCTCTCATGCTGCAGAGCTGTAGCATGTCAAAGGGAGACTGTGCACAGCTAGGTGACTCAGCTTCTGAGGTGGGTGGTATGAGATCGGGGACGTGGGTGGATGAATAGGCTGTCATCTCTGAAAAATATTCCTATGAGAATATAAGCCTCATAAGCAGCTCAAAACCTGTTTGTAACAGGTTTTCGCAAATTAAAGCTATTAGCTGCTTCGGAACAGAACAAATTACTTCAGATGAGGGGGCAGCGAAGGTATAAATTTCAAAGAAGGCCCGTTTACTAAAAATCTTTGATATGCTTGTAAAATCCTTGTACTTGATGTGTGTTTGGATCATCACGGAGGTTTATTATGAGGTTTAGGAACACCTGCACTGACAAGACAATTGAAAATCTAATTTCTTTCTGTTATGCAAACCCACACTTATGTTACTCTCTGACTCACTCAGTGGACCTCAGTGAGGCCCGTTCAGATAACATAGCAAAGGAATAGTTCTCTAAATTATAAAACATTGTGTTAGTTTTCGCTCACCCTCATGTTATTTCAAACCCATATGAACAAGCTTCTCCCATAGTCATGAAAGTGCAACAAATATCAATATTTTTACTGAAAAGAAAAAATCTTGAAGATTATGCACAAATAGATTACTTTTAAGATTATTTTGGGTCCTTGTTTAAGTTTAAAAAAGACTATTCACAGCCATTGCATTGAATATTTTATTTTTTTAATTATTGTGCTCTGTAGACAAAAAGTCATACCAGTTTGGAGCAACATGAAGGTGAGTAAATTATAACAGAATTGTCATTTTTGTGTGAACTATCCCCTTAAACTCCACTGGGCAACAATTGGTGATAAGTGGAACCTGTTTCGAACAGTAAAACAATGATGGGAGGCTGAATCTCTTTTCGTACAGCAGGGGTCGGTAAACTATGGCATGTGTGGCAGCATTGCAGGGGTTATCACTTGGACGCCAGCAATGGCACGAGAGACTATTTTATTTAAATAAATTCCACACCAGAATTTCATGCTACATCTGAAGGAAGCAGTAAACTCCCAAATCGTACATCTTCCCTGTGGACTATGGGCAATTAACCATCGTCGAGTGTACATCAAATATACACTCGAAATTAGAGTGCATTGTGGGTAAGAGTGAGTGAAAAAAGTAAGGGAATGAGTGGCTGACTCAGAATTCAGACACTCCTACAAAATGGGGACTCTCGAAATAGTGCACTATATAGTGGATAGGGGCAGTTTTAAACACAGCGAGTGTTCCACGACCGGGGTTGGTGCCCAACAAAGGTTGTGTACTCTGCATTGAGAGAGGGGCGGTACTGCTGTACAGAACTTATGATCTAAATTCTTTTGACACTAAAAACTGTAACTACACTGAAATAAGAATCCATGCAGCACTTTAAAGGCTATGAAATAGCGAAAGTAGGCATTAATAAAGCATAAACTTGCTTTGGTTTATATGTCCTTGTGGGACATTTTCACGTTTTCATCGTAATAATTACTGGAAATGTTCCTAAACCTCTCTTCTTATTGACACATTCATCCAGACATCACAAGAGCCCTTAAAGGGATAGTTCACCCAAAAATGAAAATTATCTCATAATTTACAGTATGACTTTCTTTCATCTGCTGAACTCAAATAATTTCTCAGCTCTGTAGGTCCATACAATGCAAGTGATTGAGTGGCAACATTTTAAAGCTAAACAAAATTACATGTGTAAAAAGTAATCCATAAGAGTCCAGTGGTTAAATCAATATCTTTAGAAGTGATATGATAGGTGTGGATGAGAAACAGTTCACTTTTACATTCTTCTTATTGTGTTTTTGGTGATTCACATTCTTCTCTACATATCGCCCCCTGCTGGGCAGGGAGAAGAATGTCTAGCAAAAAAATTACAAATATTGATCTGTTTCTCACCCACACCTATCATATCACTTCTAAAGACATTTATTTAATTACTGGAGTTTTATGGATTACTTTTATGCTTTTGGAGCATTACAATTTTGGCCTACAGAGCTAATCTATTCTTCTAAAAATCTTCAGTGTTCAGCAAAATAAAGAAAGACATACACATCTGGGATGACATGAGGGTGAGTAAATGATGAGATAATATTCATTTTTGTGTAAACTATTCCTTTAAAGTGATAGCTCAGCTACAATTTAATATTATGTCATCATTTACCTACCCTCATGTTGTTCCAAAACCGTGTGACCCTTTGTATTATGTGGAACACAAAATATGTTGGACAGAATGTTAGGGACTGACACTCTTGGTCACCATTCACTTTCAAAATATGGAGAGATAAAAAAACATTCACTGAAAGTAAATAATGACTCATTCTGTCTAAAATCTCCTTATTGTGTTGCATGGAAGAAAGAAAGTCATACAGGTTTGGAACAACATGATGGTGAATGATGATAGAATTTCCATTTATGATAATAATAATAATTATGTAATATATTTGAAATGTGTATTATGTAATGGAATACAGGGGAGTAAACAAAAAAGGTTTAAAAAAATATATATATTATGCTTAATTTCCAACAGGACATGTGTAGTAGCCTACTATATGTTTGACACAAGAGTCTTTCTTACAATATGCTAATTTCATCCAAAACTATGTTGACTCGACTGCGCACAATAACATTCTATATCCAACATTAATTTTGTTACATATGTTTCTAGTGATAATCTGTATACCTTTTGTTACACATGAAATGATAACATTAACTTGGATTTTGATTTTGTCTTTTATTCCTCTTGTGCAGAACTCACAATGTACACATTTAGTTGCAGTTGTTGTAGTTTAAGAGTAGTTTTAAGTATTTATGTGCACATTTATGTGGTCAAACTGTAAAACAAAACAATTCACAATTAATATCCAGTATTGCACCAAATAAATGTATACAAATTATAACATAAGCTTTTAGATGGTAAACACTAAAATATACAATGCAAAATATCACATTTTGCATGAAACATTATCACAAATGTGATATACAACCATCAATACAGAGAAAGTCTCTGTATTACAAAAAACGTATTTAAACTTTGTCTACCAACCAAATGCAACATATATTGAAAGAATATTTCAAAAGGTAATCATTAGGCGTTTAGGCGCTAATTAAGGCCGTGATCGCAAATACCGATCTATAATATCAATACATAAAGAACCATCAATATACTTATAACAACAAAACTATGACTCACCACGCTGGGAATAAATAGTTTTAAATTATAGTTTCATCTGGTATTGTTCAAAATTTCAGCAAGCAACACAAGAACAACATGGCTTTCTTTCTCATTTTTTTGTTTTGTTTGTTTTTTGCGCCTTTTCCTAGGCGATCACATGAGCCCACAAAATCAACGTCCTTAAAGGGGCAGCACCCAACACCTTTTAAGGTCCACACTGTCGTGTCCTAAAAACTTTCTCTTCTGTGTTGTGGCTAACAGACTCACAGCTAACAGACTTTGTTCAGTGCCTCTGAGAGGTCATTATAATCTATAAAGGGTCTAGGATAAATATGTTGTAAAGAGGAGGATAAGAATGTGTTTTTGTCTCTGTTCCAGTAGAGCATCACTGGTGTACATGTTTATTTACTATTTTCATTCATTTCACTAATGTACTGCATTCTTCTGTAGATGCAATTTCTTTTCTTTCTCTCTCTGGAATGCACTATTGCGAACTTTTAAAATTTTGAGCGTTTACATGGGAAAATGCCAGTCCCATGAGCAACAATGAATGTGCTGCCTCACAGTTTGACCTTCTGACTCTGCACTGCTTCATACAAAAGGGAAGAAAAGGAAAAAATATATATTAGGTCATAGGGAAAATGCCCAGACTGCTGTGAAAATATGTGCAAAAATAAACAGTGCAATTTATTGGCTTGATCTGAATTCCAGTCATGATTTCGATCTGTGCCACAGGTCCAAGATAAAAAATAATAATACTAATTACCCTGTAAGCAATGTATGACAGTCATATTAAATATATACTCAATTTTTTCTCGGTTCTAGATCACGAAACCTCTGCTCATAAATTTAAAGGTTCAAGTAATTTGTTCAAATTAAAATAACTTTTACTCATAGAGAAATTTTATTATTTGAAAAAATATGTTTAAATTTATGTACAATCATACGAGATAAAGGTCATAGCAGTGGCTCAAAAAAAAAAATATTACAATTATAATTTAAAAACAAAAATGTTTATAATTTGTGAAAATGTGGCCTCCAGTCAAGGGGTCTCACATGCTGAGATCCTATTACCAGGAGAATACTACTCAATTTATTTTAACACCCCAATCAGTTGCAGAATAAATTACATAATAATAGGCAAAAAAATAGGCTAACACTACCATTAAAAAATCTACAATGGGATCAGTATTTATTAGCATGATGCTGCATGCAAGTTCGATAAACATAAAGTCCATGACCATCGTCTTAACCTTTTCGTGAGTAGGGTCTAAATTCCTCTGGAGTGCTCCCTGGAGTGAGTTATTTTTGCACGTGACACTGCACAGCCAGTAGAGGAGGCAGGGTGTAGAGGAGTACTATTTTTCATTATTTTATTTTAATTTGTGAGTTCTTGTCATTAAAAAATACATGCTGCTGTCCTGTTTTTGTTTTATTTAGTTAGTTTTTATAGTTGTAAAAAAAAAATATTTCATAAAAAAAAATAATGATATGCCTGAAAAGACCGTTTTAGTTGCTGTTTGTGTGAATGAACCACATCTGCACCTAATAAGTAGATGTGGCTGGAGCATGGGAAGATTGTGTTTAGATGTGATGGCTGTTACTGTGGTACATTGGTGACAATTTTGGTGCAAAAAACATTAACATCCCAAAAAGTGCTATTCCACCATCCAGCTGAATGGTTCTGAGCAATGAGTAACAGTTCCAGCAGCATTTCCACTTGATCACAGTTCGGCCCGTTACGATTACAAACCGTTCTTGGCAAGGTAAGCTAACTGTGCTCAAACATGCTGGTGGAATGGTTTTAGTATGTGGTGACTCACAATTGTCAGTTAATAAATCTTTTTATTAACATTATTTTTCTACATGCCTTTTTCACCAAGGAGGTAGTTTATGCTAGTTAGCTCTTTAGCTAGTCTGGGAAATTTAACGTATCTGTGTGTTCATGTCCGGTGGCATACACAAACTCTCACCTTTATCTCTTTGCTAAAGCACAGGAAATGCATGGCCCTTCACACAAAAAGAAAAGAAGAATAAAAACCAGGGGTAAAAGCAGCCCTAAAAAAATGGAGTAAGTGATCATCCTCCTTAGCACACTTGCTCCAATGTTTACCACTCATGCTTCACCAACTGGTTGTATTTGTTATGTACATCCTTCATTTCGCAGCACCACAGTGGAAAAAGAAGCTGTAACCTTGCCCATTGGTCCATGTCGGCACGGAACAGCACTGTTTCACAACAAGAACCATTCAGCCTGATTGTGGAAAAGCAACCTTAGCAGACAAAAAAAAAAAGGTTTAATAAAATAAAACACTTTTCAACAGATCAAAGTTTTTCAAAAAGCATATTTATCCATTTATGGCCATTCATATATAGCCATGTAATGTGACTAAATCAGGTTTCAAACTGTGGGGTTGCATGTGCCAGCTGAGCTGCTGCCATTAAGATGAAGGGGAATTCTAACGGATAGCCCTCTATAATATAGATTATTAAAAACCTCCTAAATTGTATGATAGGCCCTCTTTCACTGATCTTAGAGTCAGCTGGATTATTACACAAGCTGTTAGTTAAACGAATGGAGGTCTGTGACATATTGACAAGTTCACTAGCTGTGGTCACAGGATTCAGGCATCACAGAGACAGTATAACAGCTGGTTGTTAATACAACTGAATTACCTAATTATTAAAGACATGATCCACAAAGAATATGGTTAGACACTCGACTTTTCATAAAGTTAAATGCTGTATGAACAAATTCAGCCCCTCTGTGCTCCTACCCTATTCTTAACTACTCCCCATTTGGCCAAACTCTGTTGAACACTGCCGGATATCAACACGTCTTTTAGGAGTTAAAAAGCCGCCTGTGTTATTAGCAGAGAGCAAATTGAATTGTACATATAACTGTATCTGCTGTGCTGCTGTCTCTGCGGGACCAGGGGTCTCAAAGAGGGCCGTGTCAAAGCCCACGAGGCACACAATGAAGAGCTTGTCCCAAAACCTGCAGGGAACAGGCTGAGAGAGAGGAATCTGTGTCATGTCGTTGTACACCCCAGCCACTGAATCAGAGGGGTCCTGTCAAAGCCCACCTGGAAGGACCTTCTGATAAGTGGCAGGGGAGAAACTAGTGTGTCATCTGCCACACTTGAACGTGGGACTGGTCTCGTAAGGAGCTCTTGTACAATCCTCGTCATTGTTGTCTTGAAAATGTGTAATCAGCTATTCAGTCTGGCTACAGTTGGTTTTCAGTGTCTGTCTGATTTAAACTGTGGTGAACAAAGCTTGAAGGGGAGCCATTGAATTCTGGGAGCCAACAGAGATGAGAAAATTAAAACTGAAGTGTAGTAGGACATCTTTTTTTTACATTTGTTTTATTACTAGCCATTACAAAAAGGTACTGTGGTGGAACCATTGTACAGTTATGGTATCAGATGGTACCATGGAACAATGAGAATGTTTACATACACAATCTTACACTGATTATGCTAAATAAGACATCAATGTGTGTGGTCATGTAAACATCATAAACAGCTTTCCTTTATCAGGTTAAGGTCATAAACAGTTTAAGCAAAAAAGGGTAAATAGTTAAGAGTTAGATCAAATTGCTGATCTGTCCCTTAACTATTGCTGGGGAAAATATGATGGCATTTTCCTTCCAAGAGGTATAACCCACTTTGCACCAGACTATGCATCAACACAGATGAAATGTTTGAATATTCCAAATTCCTCATCCATTTCTAACTCATAGCACTGAAGCACTGCCCTGTGTCAATTCCAGTGGGAGATCAACACTCCAACAGATTGACTTGGTACGCAGGTATGCTTATGCACGGAGCTGAAAATTCCCAAGAGATAAGATTACCTCTAGCTTTTGCTCTAACTGTTAGCTTGGTGTCCCCAATGAATGATGAAGCATCTTTCAGATATTTGAGAGAGTGTAATATAATCCTGAAACACTGTATTACCACATATGTAAGTTGCATAGAATCATGGAATAACAAGAGCTTAATATATGTTGGAACAAGCTTGTTCCGTGCCCTCTGGAATTGCATCCGATACCTATATTAGTGGATCTTCCTCCTCATGTGCTTCTAAAATCATGTTTTATGACTTTTTTATGCAAGTCTATTATAAAACACTTTGTCAATCGCTGGCAATATACTTACAGAAAAATAGCTATGCAGATTCTGTTAATCATAAACAGTGTGTAAATAAGGTTCTATTAGTTAATAACGGTGAATGCATTAGGTATCATGAACTAACAATACGTTTTTACAGCATTTATTATTCTTGATAAATGTTAATTTATAAAGATACAGTATATATATTTTTTTTTAACTAATGTTAACATTTACAACTTTTAATAAAAAAATGTTTTAGTATTTATGGCGGAACAACCCACCCCTCCCTCTCATCATCATCGCTCTGCCTCTCAGGGCCATCCTTCAGCCTGGCTCACAACAGGAGTAGGCAGGAGAGAGGAGCGCTTTGAGCCTTGTTTGGGCAGAGGTTGATGAGGCACACCTGATGTTAATAGAGCCTCATCACCACTGCCATTGAAACAGAGTGTGCCTCTCCCCGTGGAGGCCAGCTTCTATCTTCTTGTGTGCACACACTGGTGTCCTCGCAGGTCCAGGTGAAGAGCAGGGAAGGTACCGGCCGAATTATATGTGCACCGGACCCTCCCTCGGAACCCCAGAGCAGGTTAGATGAGTCACATAGAGATGAGTATATTCAGATTTTATTTGCCAGAGATTGAGTTGTGCAGTGGTGAAGAAGGCAGCGCAATCCTTAAGAAGATGCCAAATAAGAATCTGGATTCAGCCTCATCTTAACTCATTTGGCTGCAGTGGGTCCGGAGATGTTGTGGACCATGCTGTCACCGTCACTTTAGTTGAGCCATGAAATGTCATTGACATTGGATTTAACGATTTGAACTCTGACTTTGCTTAAACTTTTCAGCATTCTCCATTTTAAAGCATGGCTTCATACTAGTGTAACACACCTGTTGGACATCTGTTAGAAGGTAAAAGTGTTGCAAAATTCAAGAACATGTTGATTTTAATGTGATAATCTGTACAATAAATATTTTTATAAGCAAGTCATACACATTAAGCAAATAAAATGTTCCTTTTGCTTTGTTTCGTGTATTGTGTTTTCAAGTACGAGATCAACTCAATTTTCATTGCATGTCTTCGCTGAAGAGATGAAAATCAGGGTTCCAGCCTATGAACTACGCTTATATGCACTCTAGCCACGGCCATTTTGGCGGGCTTTGATGCAGTAAGCGCGCGGACGCCTCTCATTGGACGCGAGTTCGCCCAAGTTCGTCTATAGGCTGCAGCAGTTGCCGCAGAGCAACCGATGAGCTCGCTAGCTAGCCCGCTCAAGGTCTGCAGTTGCTGCACTGCGTTGACAAATGATACAAAATTAAGGATATTTTTTGGCTTCAATATCTCAGAAAAGATGAATCTTTCCCGTAGCGTAAGCTAGCTTACGCAATACGAGAGAACCTCTCGTAAGAGAACATTATATTCTACTAATAGCCAAAACGCCGTGCAACTTCTCTTTCCTTAATGTGCGCTGCATTCCTTCAACAGTAATATTTGCTTGCGGGGCAGCCATACTCTTAAAAAGACAGTACCAATTTAGCACTTGTTATACATATCAATGTAAACTAAATGTAAATCGCACAAGTGCATATTTTACAAACATGTTACAAAATGTAGTAATGTTGTAAGTGTGTCAATTTGGTGCCAAAACTAATGTATCAAGGTTAAAAATGGGAAAGAAGGATGTGGGAACTGGCTGAACGGTCAAAATAGTATTTAATGAAACAAAAAGAGACACAACACAAACGCACACATGGCAGCTGCGTCTGGCTCTCTCTCTCGAACTGCTGCATCCCGCTGCACATATCCCTCTCCTCAGCTGATTAGCCCGATTGGAGGTCAGGCATGGTAGTAACGAAATGGCCCGCCCTCCTCATTGTCACAGTGTAATTATATTTTCATTATTAGGTTCCAACCTTGTGAATATTTTGTTTAAAAAATATTTAAAACAACAGCTTCGTTCATAATTAAAAATGCTATTTAATGACATAATATACATTGACAGAATGTGAAATGCAGAAGCTGATATGTGATTAAAATGATAAAAGTGAAATATGAAAATAAAATGTACAATCATGTATACTATTGCATGAGGTCATATGAATACTATATGTAAAGATGCCCACTTCTTGGTTTGCTTAATATCTTTTTCAGTTTTCATTTGCATAATGCTTACATGTCGTCAAAATTCTGGCGAGTAAAAACACAAAGTCCTATCTCAGGCCAGATTCCACTTTATTTGGAAACTTTCTCCAATTAACACTTCAATTCCCCCTTTAAGGACATTTGCTGTTTATTATTATTTTAAATGAATGCCTCGCTGATGCTTGACGACACACCCACTGTGTCTGTCTCTTGCACACCCTGCCAAATATTTGTTACAATTACCATTAACCAAGACAAATATGTGCTAAAAAGAGTAATTCATTGTTAGTTTGTGGTAGTTAAAGTAATAGTTCACCCAAAATATTAATTCTCTCATCATTTCTCTCAATATCCTTATGCCATCAAAGATGTTCATTTACATTTATTCATTTGGCAGACTGTATCGCTTCCATTAAAATTGGCGAAGATGCCTATGATGATGTTAGATGGATTAACAGCTTTGCTGATTATGCTGGGAGTAATCTAGTTCAATAGGCGTATGTGCATATACAGCTCAAATATACCTGAAAGGGAAATGTGTATAACTTTATTTATTCTACAGAACACAAACAAAGATTTTTTGGGAAGAACATCTCAGCTCTGTAGGTCCGCACAATGCAAGTGAATGGTGACCAAGTCATGTCAAGTCATTTTTATTTGTATTGCACCTTTCACAATGCACATTGTTTCAAAATGGCTGTACAGAAAATCATGAATTAACAGAAAATTAAACTGTTATATCTATAATGTCTTAGAGTCATCATTTGTAGTTTGATAAAATACAAGTGTGAACTGTGTTTAGAAATAAGTAATTAAAGATATATATATACTAGCTATATATATATATATATATATATATATATATATATATATATATATATATAGATAGATAGATAGATAGATAGATAGATAGATAGATAGATAGATAGATAGATAGATAGATATTATATAGATAAATAGTTTAGAAACCCAATGCCAAATGTGACTGTGGCAAGGAACACAAAACTCTATAATATGTTAGTTAATGGAGAAAAATAACCTTGGGAGAAACCAGGGTCTTTGGGTGCCTGTTCTCCTTTTGTTGATTTTGATATTCTAGGAACTATTAACATGCCAGATTTTTGCAATCATAATGAACGTGATGGAATATAGCATTGTAGAAAGTCACTTAAGTACTGCGGAGCTAGACCATTCAAAGCTAGTATGTAGATAACAGAATTTTAAAATGAATATGAAATTTAACTGGTAGCCAATGTAATGATGATAAAATGGGCTAATATGATCATATTTCTTGGTTCTAGTCAGCACTCTGGCTGCTGCATTTTGAACCAATTGAAGTGTATTTATTGATCTTGCAAGACATTCTCCCAGTAATGCATTACAATAATCTAGTCTTGAGGTCATGAACACATACATTTGTATTTTGTCATCAGTAACAGAGAGCATGTGTCGTAATTTAGCAATATTTCTTAGGTGGAAGAATGCTGTTCTACAAACATTGGTAAATTGATTTTCAAAGGACAGATTGGTGTCAAATATAACACCCTAAGTTCTTCGCTGTTGAAGACATGTATGTAACAGACCATCCATGGAGAGTCTAAGGTTCTTGGTTTAGAGGTTTTTGGTCCAATAATTAGTACCTTTATCGGAATTGAGTAGAAGGAAATTTCTGGCCATCCAATCTTTGATTTCATTGATACACTCTTGATACACTGGAAAATTTTGAAATTTTGTCAGGTCTTGAAGAAATATAAAGTTGGGTATCGTCGGCATTACAGTAGAAATTTATTCCACGATTCCTGATAAAATCTCCCAGGGGAAGTATATACAAGGAGAAAAGAAAACTGATCCCTGTTTCACTCCATACTTAAATTTAGTTTAGCTTGACAAATCCTCATTTACATAGACAAAGTAGTAGTGGTCTAAACCATGCTTATGCAAGTCCATAAATATGCCAACATAAGTCTCTAGTCTATTCAAGAGAATGTCGTGATCTATTGTGTCAAAGGCAGCACTAAGATCTAAAAGCACTAGAAGTGAAATGCAGTCACAATCAGATGATAAGAGCAAGTCATTTGTAACTCTGATAAGTGCAGTCTCTGTACTGTGATGGGGCCTAAATCCTAACTGAAATTGTTCATATATACTATTTCTCTGTAAAAATGAACATATTTGGGAGGATACTACCTTTTCTAGTATTTTTGACATAAACTGGATATTTGAAATCAGTTTATAATTAGCCAGTTCTCCCAGATCATGTTGTGGCTTCTTAAGAAGCAGTTTGATAATTGCCATTTTAAAGTTTATTGGGACATGTCCTAAGGATAGTGAGGAGTTAATAATATTAAGAAGAGGGTCTTAAATTACAGAGGGAATACCTCTTTTAAGAGCTTGGTTGCTATTGGATCTAACATACATGTTGTGGCTTTTGAAGTTGCGCATAAGGAAAATAATTAGGTACTGTGATAGATGATAATTCCAATTTTATTTCTGATTATTTCAATTTTATCAGTAAAGAAATCCATGAAGTATTACTATTGTGCTGTGATGGAATATCCGGTTCAGTTGATGCTTTATTCCTGACCAATTTAGCCACAGTGCTGAATAAAAACATATGATTGTTGTGGTTATTTTCTACGAGTTTGCTAAAATATGTTCACCTGGCTGTTTCACCTGATTGTGGTGCAGGGCTTTTTTTCTTCAATCGAAGGCGGGCGACACTATCAAGAGTGCTAGAGAAGGCTGTATTTATATTTTCTGTTATTTCATCAAGTTCTTCTAGACTTTGGGGCTTATTGAGTGTATGAGATAGATCTGGAAGTTTATTAGTGAAGCTATCTTTAGTGCTCTAAAGAATAGTTCTACCTTAACGATAGTGTGGTGTAGATTGAATAACATTAGCTGATCACAGCATACAAGAGATGAGGTAATTATCTGAGATGTCATCGCTCTGCGGTGGAATTTCTATAGTATCAACATCAACTCCATATGACAGAAATAAATCTAGCATATGATTATAGTGATGAGTTGGTCCTGTCACATTTGCTCTGACTCAAAGAGAGTTTAGAAAATTGTTAAATGCTAATCCCAATGTGTCATTTTCATTATCTATGTGAGTTGAATCTAAGTTGAAGTCAGAGACAACTAAAGCTCTATCTAGTATCTAATAGATTTGATTAAAAATTAGTTAATTCACCAAGGAAATCAGAATAAGGCCCAGGTGATCTATATACTGTTGCAAGGGCAAAAGATGACAGAGTATTTTTATTTATATCTGACATTGTCACATTAAGCATTATTAGTTCAAAAGCCTTATATCCTGTCCTCTGAATAACACCAAAAACTTTACTGTAAATTGTAGCAACACATCCTCCTCGACCCTACAGACGAGGCTCATCTTTATAACAATAACCTGGGAGAGTAGATTAATTTAAACTAATACATTCATCCGGTTTAAGCCTGGTTTCGGTCAAACAGAGCGCATCCACACTATGATCAGTAATATTTTAAATTACAATTAGTGCTTTGGTAGCAAGAGATCTAATGTTTAGTAGCCCTACCTTCATATGATGTTTATCTATCTTTCTTTTTTTTTTTTTTCAAGTTTGACCGTGATCAAATTTTTTCACAATTATTTAGTGAGAGTTTTGTGTTTGGTAGTTCGGGGTACAGACACAGTCTCTATATGATATCTAGCAGTGGTGGGCCGTGCATTAAAAATCTAGGCCTTCAGTGTGATTCATGCCATTAAGAAAACACAATGCCTAAGAAAACACATCACAATGACACTTAATGCTCAAGCAAGCCTAATTTTAACTGCAGCATGACTGTTTTGAGAAATGAAAAATCTCCTGAACAGACATTCAAATAACATAATTTTTCATATGAATCTACCAAGGAGGTCTATAATACCTGGAAAAATCTATCTAATAATATTTGCAATTTAAATGTTGCTTGCAATACATTTTGTTTCTAGAAAAGGTAGTATCCTCCCAAATATGTTCATTTCTACAGAGAAATAGTATATATGAAGAATTTCAATCAGGATTTAGGCCTCATCACAGTACAGAGACTGCACTTATCAGAGTTACAAATGACTTGCTCTTATCATCTGATCACGGCTGCATTTCTCTTCTAGTGCTTTTAGATCTTAGTGCTGCATTCGACACAATAGATCACGACATTCTCTTGAATAGGCTAGAGAATTATGTTGGAATTTGTGGAGTGGCATTAGCATGGTTTAGGTCATATTTAGCAGACCGCTACCACTTTGTCTATGTAAATGAGGAATTGTCAAACCAAACAAAAGTAAAATATGGAGTGCCACAGGGATCAGTTTTAGGGCCTCTGCTTTTCTCCATGTATATGCTTCCCCTGGGAGATATTATCAGGAATCGTGGAATAAGTTTCCACTGCTATGCTGACGATACACAACCTTATATTTCTTCAAAACCTGATGAGATTTCACAATTCTCAAAATTAGCTGAGTGTATCAATGAAATAAAAGATTGGATGGCCAGAAATTTCCTTCTACTCAATTCTGACCAAAAAACTCTAAAAAATAAGCCACTAAAATATAATTTGACTCTAGATGGATGTACTGTTACATCATCTTCAACAGTGAAGAACTTAGGTGTTATATTTGATACCAATCTGTCCTTTGAAAATCAAATTACAAATGTTTGTAGAACAGCATTCTTCCACCTAAGAAGTATTGCTAAATTAAGGCATATGCTCTCGGTTGCTGATGCCGAAAAACTAATTCATGCGTTCATGACCTCAAGACTAGATTATTGTAATGCATTACTGGGAGGATGTCCAGCAAGATCAATAAATAAACTTCAATTGGTTCAAAATGCAGCAGCCAGAGTGCTGACGAGAACCAAGAAATATGATCATATTAGCCCCATTTTATCATCGTTACATTGGCTACCTGTTAAATTCCGTATTGATTTTAAAATTCTGTTAACTATGTACAAAGCTTTGAATGGTCTAGCTCCGCAGTACTTAAGTGATCTTCTACCACGCTATATTCCAACACGTTCATTAAGATCGCAAAATTCTGGCATATTAATAGTTCCTAGAATATCAAAATCCACTAAAGGAGGAAGATCCTTTTCATATTTGGCTCCTAAACTATGGAATAGTCTCCCAAACACTGTTCGAGATGCAGACACACTCATTCAGATTAAGTCTAGACTAAAGACGCATCTATTTAGCCAGGCATACACCTAATTTATCCTCCAACCCACAATTAGGCTGCTTTAGTTGGGTCTGCTGGAACCAGAAACCAGAAATATTGAGCATGATCTCTAACTCTGCAATAAATTAAATGGCATCTACGCTTACATCTTTTTATTTGTTTCCCCGTCTCAACCTCGGGACTCCTGAGGTCACCAGAACCGGCTGGATCCAGCACCATTCCTGCTTCATGTTGGACTCCACTGCTACATGTCGCAGAATGATGATGACTAAATGCAGCCTGTGCCAGCCAAACATCACTTCAATCTATTATGATGGACTTCAGAGGATGAAATGATGCCAACTCCAACCTGCATCACCTCGGTCTATTTATGGACTACGATCTTGAAATGAAATGCTTAGACTAACTATTGCCAACAAAAGCCTTCATCAGCCAATTAACAAGGACAATTGCATCTATGTGAACTTCTGAAATTAATCAAGATGGACTTCAAAGACTTTGGTCATTAATTTTACAGTTCAAACACAATCAATGTTTAATCACTGACCCTTAACACTTAGTTTAATAATTTTAAACCATGATTTTACCTATACATAATTAATATTTCCATTACATTCATAATGTTAGCCAGAGGGGAACTGGCCCCCACAGTGAGTCTGGTTTCTCCCAAGGTTATTTTTCTCCATTAATCTACATCTTATGGAGTTTTGTGTTCCTTGCCACAGTCGCCTACAGCTTGCTCACTGGGGTTATTAATACAATTATCATTTAATTATTTTTAAACACTATTAAAAATCGTATTTTATTTAAATTACACAATGACGATTAATCGACTTTATAGACATTACAGTTTTATCGTCTGTTAATGCTGATATTCTGTAAAGCTGCTTTGAAACGATGTGTGTTGTGAAAGGCGCTATACAAATAAAATTGACTTGACTTGACTTGACTGTTTCATCAGGGTACACAGTTATGCTACGTTCCATGCAAGTTGGATGTGGAATATTTCTACTTGATATCTCCGACCATAAATGCATTCCATTCCCCGATTCAATGCAATGCTCCCGTTAGCTTAGCAGGGGTTTGACTCTCATTAGAGATGTCGCCTAGCAACCCAACTGATAAACAATGCTGCAGCTCTAGCATTTGTGCTTGCATGATTATCAAAAGAGATTATAATGTTTTATACACCTGTTTCTACAAGCGTTTGTTAAACAAGCTTTAATATAATGTAATGTGGAAACAAACTAATTTATCGGTATTACTTAATAAATTGAATGTTTATCACTTACTTTGTATATCTCCCTGGGTGTCGACATGTTTGTGTCACATCATGCCCCTGCATCTCGGCGAATTTGGAGTTGAATTTCTGCAGGAGCCTACAAGTTGTAATTCTGACTTCAAGATGTATTCCATTGCACTTTTCCTAGTAGGAAGTTGTAAAATCTGATTTTCCGTGTTGGAATGCAGCACTACTTTTCAAAACTTGATCCAACACTGAATGCTGCAGCAGCCTAATTTACACTTAGAAAACTTCTGATGTTGCTATAACAATGCAAAAAGCACTTACCAATTAGCTTGAAGTGAAAATCAGTCCGTCTTTCATGATTAATAAATTAAGCAATCACACAGTCGTGCAGAACATCTCAGGTTTGTAAATCCATAAGGATCTCTTTCTCAGTGGTGATAGCAACAGTGATGACAGTCGACTCGTCAGCAAGATCTTGCGCTCTTCGCTCTCAAATTATGTCACTTAAAGCGTGATTGCTTAACTCAAGACAATCTAGAAGGCCTCGACATATCCTAAATATCACACCCACTAAGAACATATAAATCAATCTGATTGTCTGATGAATCTGACATGCTTGCAAATGACTTTACATGAGCATTAATTTGCAATGTTGAGGGATTCTGAAGAAATTCTGAAGGCCTGAGGGGGTGGAGCTCAAACTCACATGCTGCTTTGGCTAAATAGCTTGGTTTTGGCATGTGATTTGTGAAACAGTTGTCATGCTTTGCTTGTAAGCATCAATGAATAAATTCTGACAGGATAAACTTTGAGTTTTTCTCTTTTTGTTTGTAGATTCATTAAGAGTGGAAAGCGATTAAAAATACATAGGTAAAAAGGTGATTGAGAATGAAAGGATGAAAAATATTTACTTATTTGACATGTTAGGCCAGCAGAGAAGGCATTGCTTGCCCTGAGAATTCGTCACTTATATCTAGATGATACAGTCTCAATGTTTTAGTTTATGTGACCTATGTGACGTCTCAAGGCAGCTAGCAGATGTTCGGATTAACCAGTTTGTCTTCTTCCTGCTCTGGGCTCCAGTTAGTCAAATACTATCATTATTAACACTATGAGCCAAATTACTGAGGAGAGCGGAACCTTCCTGGAGGGATGTAGTTTGTCTCTCTTTAGCTGGCCAGGTCTACCCCAAAAACTCATCCAATTGTCTATAAATCCTATGCTATTCTCCGGACACCACTCAGACATCCATCCATTCAGTGACACTAATCTACTATAACCTTGTCACCATGACGAGCAGGGAGGGGGCTAGAGCATATAACAGTGTCTGACATCGTTTTTGCAAGTATCACACATCTTTAACATTATCTCTAATGATCTCTGACTGGCCAAGCTGGACATAATTTTTTCCAAAATAAAGAATAATGTTAGAAAATCTATGTATAGCATTAGGCAGCATTTAATTTGATCTGATGTCAGACACTCAAGCCACGGAAATGCATTTAACAATAGTGGCTGGAGTCTCTATTTCCATGTTCCTTACTACCAATTATTAGGGCTCTTTCAACATGATTCTCATTGGGTGGATCATTGAGTGGGGAGAATCGATTGGAAATCCTAACAGGAACAGGAAAGTGGTGTCGCTTTTCTAAGCGAGTATGCCGCCGAGATGTCATCCAAATGCCCTGCTGCAGGGGCTCTAGAGCCAAAACCAAAGTGTGTGTGTGACTAGAAATCAGAAGGTCCAAACAGGACATAAAGGCAGCATAAAAGTAATTCATACAAATCTAGTGGCTATATCCATATCTTCTGAAGTGATTTGAATTATATTATTCAAACATAATCCTGACTGGCAGTTTTCTGTCTTTTCCTATTCAAGTAGATTTGAGCTGTATATGTACATACACCAATTAAACTATATTTCTACCAGCATAATCATCAAAGCTGTCAAACCAGCCAACATCATTGTAGACATCTTCATCGATTTTGATGGGAGCGATACAGTTTGTTGTTTGCCAGCTTGCAGTGTTTATTAGGTGTTAAATGCACGAGTATTCATAGATGTTCCATTTTGCAAAATATGCACACAAAAACATCACAAACCAAACTGATCTGATTAGTAGTTGTTCAATTGGTTGTCTTTATGAAAAACAAAACCCTAATGAATATGCTGTATCTCAGAATATAGTGGGCCTATTCTGTAAGAAATGGCAATTGGCTGGAACAGCTGCTGTGAGTCTGTGTCGGTATGACAGATTTTGGCACCTTAGCAGGAAATCGATGTATCCCTCGCCAAGGCAGATGGTCAGGAATCTCTTGTTCTAGCCATGCTGTAAAGCACACGCAGCATCAATAGTGATATCTGGCTTCAAGATGGGCTCGCTGACCTTCCGATGGCACACCGCCCACAGCCTGACACTCCCACTCAATATGACTGCTAGATCTTGGCTGAAGCAGATGCAGAGATAATTGTGCCTTGTGTCCATCTGAGAGAAAGATGTTTTTAAGGACCCAGTTTCTCACTAATTCCTTGTGGCTGACAGAGCAAGAGTAACATTCTTGAAAATTTGGCAGATTCTGAAGGCCTCTTTCTTTTGGGTAAGGACACGGCAGGACATTGTTTTTGCATGTTTGCAAGAGTTTAAAAAAGACTGCACCTTGCGATTCATGGGGTCATGCATTCTGAGTTTGAGTTCTCATGGATATGATGGAGTATGCTTTATGCAATAGATAACTATTATTTAATAGTTAACTGTAAACTAGACCATATTATCTGAATAAAAATAAGATATGTGTCAAGAATTATTAATTATATTTTTGTATTAAGTGCATACTTAATTGACAGAGGCAAACTTTGTATCCACGTACACCCTCTTTATTTTGCCCAAAAAACCTATAGACACTGGGTTTCAGAAGTACAGCAAAACCTGAAACTCTTTTCACAGAGGACAATAGCAGCATGTGCTTGCTGGTCAGGGGTCAGGTTGAACACAGTCATTGCTGATTGAGACACAAGAGCAGACCATTATGCCCACTCCAGGGTGCCCTGTCTCTGTCAGGGCTCAATCTCCAACCCTGCCCTTGGTTCTTCTTTTACACCCCTGTCTGTCTTGACATCCCATCACAATTAAGTTGCAATTATCTTACACAAGAGGATAAAACCTTGGCTGTCCTTTATGAATCCCTAGCAAATTCATTGGTGTAAGCTTGGATTAAAAAAACAAAGCCTTACTAGTTGTTTAATAGTGAAACAGAATGCAAAATCAAACATGTTTTTAAACAGGTTTCCGCAACACACTCCCAGTCATCTGTTGGTCGATCAAATAGATAATCTTGCCCTAAGCTCCAATGAACTCCATAAAATGCCATTGGGTTTGACATTTAGTACATTTACATATGCAATTGTAATCGAGCTACAGTGTATTTGTGTGTATTCAGGCTACAGTCTCTATCTGTTTGTGTAAGTAAACATTATAGTGCGTAATTGAATATTTGAAGACAGGACAACAAATACAGCAGTTTAAATAAATGTTGCCAACTTACAGCCAAATATGGGACATTTTATTTTTCGATTCACTTTACTAATGTACTAATAACCAACAATGACCTGGGAGAACCACATTTCTCTCAATCTATACTAAACACTATCTTTTTCCTAAAGAACAAAATTGAAATCCATGAAGAAAAACAGTATTTTTCCGATAAGCACTTTCTTCCCTATAATAATGTACGTTAAGTAATTATTATAATTGTTTTCATTTTTTCAAGCAAACATTCAGATGACGATTCCATACTATATGTGCTCTTTCAAAGCATGCCTGCACACATGCCAAAGCCAGTTGTAGTCTGATTAATGGGCCTTATTCATGAAATATGAGCAGAACAAATTTGTTAGTTACATGCATTCTTATATAGTTTCCACCATTAAACTGAATGGGGCAATTTAAGAATAACTTTACAAATAAATAATGCATAAATTTGTTCTGCACATGTTTCATGAATAAGGCCTTGTGTGTATGCAGTACATGCTGGACAAAGTGGAGCAACACTTGCATTTTCCAAGTCTGTTAGTCCATCTTTGCAAAAATCAGACTGTGTTTACATGACACTTTAAAAAGACTAATTATTATTTTAGTCTAACTAAAATTGACTGTTTAAAGCGCATTTTAAGTAATGAATGTTGCTTTGTCAGACTGGTTGGATGCTCAAACATCAAATCACAGTCAACAATCAATTAATCTATGAATTGCTCTGCAAATAAAACTGGGAGAACTGAAAGCTGCTCTTTTTGGAGATAAACAGGGCAATCCTATAACAGATACTAACATGCACATTAGATCAGAATCTCACGTGCTTGGACATGTGGGAAAAAGTTAGTTTTGTATGACCAAAAGTCCATTCTCACATGGTAGCCACATGTGAGGATGCACTTAGTAGCAGTTTTGTTTGAATCTGTCCATCAATATTTTCAAGCTATTGTGCTCAACCTGAAGCAAAGCTCTGCCCCAGAGGCAAAGGATAAATTAATTTTTGTTGCACTATACAGTCTTTAAAGCATATAAAATTGTTCATCTCCATAAAATGTGAACACCAAGCACATCCACCTACACAAAAGCAGTTGGTAAATCATAGTAGGCCTTGAGAGAATGAAGACCTTTCTGCTCGGGTAGGAGATGGAGTTTTATTGTGACTGACAAGACAGTGTATGAATGTGAGGGTCTCCTTGGTAACTGCATGCTTCCTTTCAAAGCCTCGCTGCAAATATTGAATCACTTCAATCACCTAAATTAGCATGACAATTAAATCAACAACATAAACATTTATTTCCCCTCTTTTACATGGCTGATTTTATGGGGGGGTCACATTGCCAAGGGTCAAATCAGGTAGAAATAGCTCCTTAAGGTATCAACTGCGCAATTTTTACAGTACAGTATAGATTCTGTGGTATACGGACATGCATTCTAGCATGACATAAAGTGAAGTGAAGTGACCTATCATGTTCTCTCTAGTCTCACACCCTACTGTGAAAAAGGCCTTGGTAATGTCTAAAAAGCCTGCACTTGATGGCCATATGAATAAATGTGGCCATTTACTAATGTGCTCACTGAGACAGAAAGTGCAATCATGCATAATTGTGTCTACCTGAAGGCCTGAGCTCTCAGTGGAACACATCAGTCGAAATGCCTGGACTCATCTACTCTTCTGTGGCTGATTGTCTGACCCGTGCTGCCTGGTGTGGCACATACATCATAAAGTGGCTTTAATTAAGTAAAATGGCATTATAGGAGAAATCAAAGTTCCCTTTACAAAAAGCTCTCGAAGAGACGCTTGCGGGCTATCTCTCACCGAGTTCGGCATCATCACTCAAGAAACCCGCTCTCCCCACTAAGCCATGCAGGACTATCTCCATTCTAGTGGGAAGGGATTATCAAGTGGCAGGTCAGGCTGGTGCTGTGCTGCACACCATGGCCGTGTTACAGGCATACCTACTGAAAGACCTGAGTGCGGGTGCAACGCTCGACGAAGAAACCTTTTCTGATCTTCGTCGGGCCACAGATTTATCTCTCCATGCGACCAAGCAGACAGCCCGTGCCATTGGTCAGTCTATGTCCGCTTTAGTCAGCATGGAGAGGCATTTATGGCTTAACCTTTCGGGCATCAAGGATAAGGACAGACTTTTCCCACTCGATGCCCCGGTTTCGCCTTCCGGTCTCTTCAGAGACACAATGAATACGGTTATCTCCAGATTCCAGGAGGCGAAAAGCCACGAGAAAGCCTTCGGGGGGGGGGGCTTTGAGGCTTGAACCGCTCGGTCAGGGTTTTCAAGTTCAACATTCTAACTGTCAAGATGGTCGTGTCTCAGATCCAACATTACGATTGGCTGATCATGATCGATCTCATGGACGCATATTTCCACATTGGAATTCTGCCACAGCACAGGAAGTTCCTGGGGTTCGATTTCGGGAATGAAGCCTTCCAGTATTGGGTTCTTACATTCAGCCTAGCCCTATCACCCCGCACATTCATGAAATGCATGGATGCAGCATTGGCTCCTTCACTATCCGGGGCATCTGCATTCTGAATTAAATAGACGACTGGCTGATCTTAGCGCAGCTCTAAGAACTAGCAGTTCAGCACAGGGATATTGTCTTAGCTCATCTGGTTTCTCCGGGTCTGAGGCTCAATGTCAAAGAGCATTCTCTCTCTCACCCGGGGAATCACCTATCTGGGGTTATATGGAATTCGATCACGATGCGGGCACAGTTGTCTCCCGCTCGTATCACGACCATTCAGAACACCCTGAGCAAACTCAAGCTAGGTCAAGGTTGCACTGTTCACCAGTATCAACAAATACTAGGTCTCATGGCGTCTGCGTCCACGGTGATCCCTTTGGGCCTGCTCCATATGAGACTGTTTCAGCTGTGGCTAAAAGCCAGGGGATTTCATCCAAGGGCCAGTCCCCTAGGGCTAATAAGTGTTACATGCCGCGTGCTTCGTTCCCTTGCTATGTGGTTCAGACCCCGGTTTCTTACCTTGGGTCCCACTCTAGGTGTGTCTCGTCATCGCAGGCTGCTAACAACAGACGCCTCCCTGACGGGCTGGGTAGTGGTCTTAAGTGGTCGTCCAGCTCAAGGGGATGGGAGAGTCGTCAGCTCAGTTGTCACAGTAACTGTCTCGAGTTGATGGCGGTATTTCTGGCCCTGAAATACTTCCTCGAGAGGCTACCATGTCTTGGTGCGGGTGGGCAATACAGCGGTAGTCTCTTACATAAACCATCAAGGAGGTCCACGTTCACGTCAGCTAAATTTCTGGCACGTCGGATTCTCCTTGGGGCCCAGGATAAGCCCCTGTCACTCAGTGCAGTTTATATCCCTGGATGCCTGTATGTGGGAGGAGATTTACTGTCCAATAAATGGAGTGTCTCCGAAAAGTGGTGCAGTTCACATGGTGCAGATCCAGTTAACTGCCAAATTGTTTCAGTTCTGGACTTTCTGCAGGAAAAACTGTCAGCAGGTATATGCCCCGCTACTCTCAGGGTTTATGTGGCCACCATTTCAGCTTGCCACGCCTTGATGAACGGGGTGCCTTTGGGGAGGCATCCTCTACTCGCTCGCTTCATTCATGGAGCATGCGACTGAGGCCTCCTGTTAGGACCAGAACTCCTTCATGGGACTTAGCAATAGTCCTGGAGGGTCTGGTTGAGACCCCCTTTGAACCTCTAGAGTCAGCATCTGACAGACTTCTGACTCTCAAGATGGTCTTTCTTATGGCGATTACCTCTCTTAAGAGGATTGGGGATCTACAGGCTCTGTCTGTTTTGCCAGCCTGTTTAGAATTTGCCCCAGGTATGGCCAAAGCTATTCTGCATCCTCATCCTGACTACCTTCCTAAGGTGCCTTTTTCGACACTACATCCTGTCACTCTGGAAGCCTTCTGCTCCCATGCCGGAGCAGGAAAGACTTCACGGACTCTGCCCAGTCCGTGCCCTTCAGACTTATGTCCACCGCACTAGCCAGTGGTGTAAGTCAGGGCAATTATTTGTCTGCTATGGGGGCTGCAACAGGGGGGCGGCCGCTACCAAGCAGACTATGTGACATTGGGTGAGGCTATTGCCCTGGCCTATGAGGCGCGCAGTCAAGCTTCGCCAGTAGGTATCAGGGCTCACTCCACCAGAGGGGTCGCCTCCTCTAAAGCCTTGGCTAGAGGGGTCCCTCTGCAGCAGGTTTGTGATGCGGCAGGCTGGTCCTCTCCGCACACATTCATCAGATTTTATAGTTTGGATGTTCATGATACTCCGGGCTCTTACGTCCTTGAGTCGACATCTCAAGCTCATGCCTGAACAAGTTTGTGACGCGGCAGGCTGGTCCTCTCCACGCACATTCATCAGTTTTGATGGCAGGCTCATGCCTTAACAAGTTCGTGATGCGGCAGGCTGGTCCTCTCCGCACACGTTCATTGAGTCAACATCTCAAGCTCATGTCTGAGACCTTTCGCGTTCTTGTGAGCACACTTCACAACCGTAGGGGTCCGGACAGCCCCAGTGCGGCTGCGTGGGTATTGCGTTCCCAAAAGCGCTTAGCAAAGCGCAGCATCATAGTGAAGCTTTTTGTAAAGGGAACGTCTCAGGTTACATGTGTAACCCTTATTCCCTGAAAAAAGCAGAACGAGATGCTGCGCTTCTTTGCCGCACTGGGACGTCCCAGGACTGCTCTTCAGAAAAAGATATCTGACGACACGCTGGTGACGCGTCTGTTTATAGCCTGGCCACAGGTGCATCTAATGATCTCACCAGCCGAGGCTATTAATTCCGGTCAATGTTCATTGACGTGTTACACACATATTCACAGATGGTCACAATGCAGGATTGTTCCCAAAAGCGCTTAGCAAAGCACAGCATCTCATTCCGATTTTTTCAGGGAACCAGGGTTCCACATGTAACCCGAGACGTTTTATATGTTAAGATTGTTTAATGCAAGAGGCAGCATAAAAGATGTGTGGAATTCTTATCATCAGAACATTTTGCAATTTGGGGGGAAATAGTGAATGGTTACAGTTGCTGTCAGTCTCTAACATTCTGCTTAAAATCTATTTTTGTGTTCCACACAAAAAAAAGAAAGAAAAAGAAAAAGGAAAAAAAATTCATACAGATTTAGAACGACATTACTGTCATTCAGAATTTTACTTCTGGGTAAACTATCCCTTAAATTGAGCTGTGGAGCGGAGGGGGGGCGCGGCCGATCAGAATATCGCGCGCCCGGTCCCCAATCGGCCTGATGAGGCGCGCGAGGGATAAAGGCGGCCGGTGACGATGGTTCGAGAGAGAGAGAATTATGGGCATGTCCGTCGTGTGTGTTTGTTTATGTGTTTTGGTTTAAGTTTTCATTAAATTATCATTTATATTGACAAGCCGGTTCTCGCCTCCTCCTTGCCCATCCTTGAGCTATTTTACATTGGTGCCGAAAGCCGGGAGGGAGGAGGGATGCCCGTCGCAGAGTCCTCGACACTGCCGTCCACCCTGGGGAGCACCGCTGCCATCTTCCAGGTGACGGAGTAGCCCGACCGCCCGGATGCGGGGAACAGCCGTCGTCCGCGGGGCAAATGGGGACTGGATAACCCGACTGCCTGGAGCGAGGGAGCCGCTGCCGGGGGCGGAGGAGTGCCCTGCCATCCCCCGAGATGCGGAGGGGTCGAGGGAGACCGCCGTCCGTGAGGGGAGGAGGGAATAATCTCTCCGACTGCCCGGAGCGGTAGAGCCGCTGCCAGGGGCGGAGGAGTGTCCCCATTTGCCGCCAGAAAAGCGGAGGCGCGTTCTGCCCGCTGGGGGTCGAAGGTGTCACCGGTTTGCCCGGGGTTGGAGCGGCTGTCGTCCGCCTGAGTGTTGAGGAGTGTTCGAGGACCACGCGACGGTACATCGGAGAACCGGTGAGTGAGTTTTTTCTCTCTCTCCTCTCTCTCTCCCTTTCGCACCGTGTTGGCCTTTTCCCGCGCCTATTTTGTTGTTTGTTTGTTTTTTTTTCTCCCTCCTCTCCTCCCAGGGTGAGGAAGGCAGGGATGACCACGCGGGACGCAAGATACACCCCGCCCCAGGGATGGGGGGGTGTACGTCATGCCGGTGGCACCCCGGCCTGAGATAACGCTGGGAGGAGTGTGGAGCGGAGGGGGGGGCGCGGCCGATCAGAATATCGTGCGCCCGGTCCCCAATCGGCCTGATGAGGCGCTCGAGGGATAAAGGCGGCCGGTGACGATGGTTCGAGAGAGAGAATTATGGGCATGTCCGTCGTGTGTGTTTGTTTATGTGTTTTGGTTTAAGTTTTCATTAAATTATCATTTATATTGACAAGCCGGTTCTCGCCTCCTCCTTGCCCATCCTTGAGCTATTTTACATGAGCAAAGGGATGTAATAAAAACAAATAATGTGTAAACTAAAGGTATAACAGTGTCAATCGGGGGAAAGCGGAGAACTGAATTGTTCCTTGGATTATTGCTCTGTGATTAAATCATATTTCGTCAAATGATTTAGCAAAGAATAGTGCCTGACAGTGTCAGTGCAGGTCAGCAGAAACCTGTGAAGATTTTAATTAAAGTTGCCTGAGGTCACATTTCAAAAGATAGCCTTGTAACAGCAGTGAAGAAAAGCACACCCCAAAAAAACATACATAATTATTAAACAACCACACTGGACAACATAAGGCCAACTTTTGTATTAAATATTAGAATTCTAAAAGAAGTCTGGTTTAAAACAACTCTGTAAATTGTTTTGTCAGAAAAACTAAAAATATATATATTTAATACGACTGAATCGGCCTGACCACATGAGGTTACAACAGGGGTTCCCAAACATTTTTGTCAGTTGAAGTCCAATGAACTATATCATTTACTTGAATTAACTCCTGATATTTTATGTAACGTTAACATTTTTGCACTTAGAATATTTTTTTTTATTCTTATTTCAGTTCAATTAACCATTATAACATTATATATTATTATGCATTTTTATTTCATAAAAATGTGTCTTGGCATTTCTAGCCCCACCTGTTTGGGAAACACAGCTACACGAACAAAAGTATTTTTTAAGGGTCAGATCTGGAAGAAATAGTAACATCTGCACAATTTCACATTTTTCAGTGAATATAAAATAAATTTTGTAGACATGTGGCAGATCTCCACTCCAGAACATGTTGTAAATGAGCCATGAATGGGGAGACCTGGGGAGGTGGAGGTGAGAGGATATGGATGTGCCAATTCTCCACCAGCTAGATCCACTATGTCCCTGGTGACATCTGGTTACCCACC
This sequence comes from Xyrauchen texanus, assembly GCF_025860055.1. Lineage (NCBI taxonomy): Eukaryota > Metazoa > Chordata > Actinopteri > Cypriniformes > Catostomidae > Xyrauchen > Xyrauchen texanus. The sequence continues at coordinate 35,021,532 of NC_068279.1, forward strand.
ATGCTCTACTCCCACTTTCCAGGAGGCTCTGGAAACAGGAGCTGAAAACAGTCTCATGGGTTCTCTGCCTATGTATCCTTAAGTGGAGACACAGTGAATATGAGTATTGCTGTAGATGACCTAAAACCAGCACACCAAAATCCCAGCTAACAGGAAGCTTTGGCTCTAAATCATGACCATTTTCCTATTTGATTGAGTGGCAAGCCTTCTAACAAGATCAGCTTTCACCAGCATTTTGCTCATGCTTATACAGGCTGGTTTATGTTGGTTTAGTGCTGATCTAGGAGCACAGCATTCTGGTCATGCTTCATTTCATTCTGGTGAAACTGGTTGACCAAGGAAGTCTTGTTGGTTAATCTAGTAAAGAAGCCTGGTGGAGACACCAGCAGCCCATACTCAAGACCAGCATCCAATCAAACATTAAAATAATGGTGACAATCAATGATGGTCTATTTTGTATATATTTTGAAATTATTGTGTATTAATTTGCTCTACATACCATCTCCCATTATAAAGTACAAATTGCAACTCTGATGATCTTACATAAGCTTATTTACAAGTTGAAGTATACATCAGTCTATACAGTGTGCATACAATTGATTAATGGTATTGCAATACATACCATCTCTATTAAGCATCACCTAAAAGGGCTCTGAACCTTCATGCCCATGCTGCAAGAAAGCTGTGACTCATTCCTTTGGATGGAAGCCAAGGCATATTAATTTCTTTGCAACTAATACAACAGGAAGATGCATTTTACAAATGCCTGTGTCAGAATCGTGTTACGTCCCTGAAGACCAGTGTCCTAGTCATGGAGGCCAGCATTCAGAGAAGTATTTGGAACTGACTGTCTTAATCCCATACATTACACAGCACAAATAAATAATGATACAAGTAGGTAGCCCCCTAGTAAGGTGGGAAGTATATGATACAATTGTAAATAAAGAACGTATCTCAGAGGTTTTGACCGTTTTGTATTGTTAATATGTTGAATTAATGGGACTGTCTATGCACAATTCTAAACTTTTTATCTATAATAAATCAACATGTGTGGTCATGTTAATGCCTTTAACTTATTTTCTTTATCAACAATTAACACACGAACATTTGTGCCCATTACTGTGAATTTGCATTGCATGTAAACACCTTCTTACTGGCTTGTTTGCATTTTTATCCAATGTGGTATGTGTATACCTCACTTCCCTGGCCTCAAGAGGCACACTAGCGACTGACTCTAGAGGCTGTAGCCTTCAGCCTCCTCATTAGCATGCCGGCCTTCGATGCCGGCTAACTCCGGTTCGAATCCTGCTCGAAGTGGGTCGAGCAGGACCGGTTACATACGCATGCCTGTTTACATTTTGACATCAAAGGCAGAGAGTAATCTAATGATTTCAAATGTCATGTGAACTAACACTGTGTCCAAATCAGACATGATGTGAAAACAAACAAGCAATTTAAGCTATCTCGTCCATAATTCAGTTTTGTCATAACCATTTGAAATCGCAACGAGCAGTAGACCAACACTTGTTTTGTTTTTTACAGTGTCTAACTTGGTTGCCGTTCTCATCGTGAAATTTCCTCACTTGCCTCTCCCTGATCAGGTTACACTGAAGACATCTTCAATAGCAAGAACATCAATACTTTCCATAGAAGTATGCACATGTAGACTGCACTCAGGTTTACAAAGACATCTGTGTCTCAACAATTGTGTGAACTGATGGAGACAGGTTCAGCAAGCTGAAGTTGAAAAGTGTGGGAAGGAAATCAAAAGTGGCCCTTCAAGAGGCCCATCGGCCAGTGGCAAGTGCGCAAGCCTGCTGAATTATGAATTAGCTTCTGATATCATGTGACTGAGGCAGGGCGTAAGCACTTCCTTTCAGGGCCAGAGAGGAGCTTGAATAATCGTACATTATTCATGGCCCAATTGTGCATTATAAGAAATCGATATTCAGAGTCAAATGTAAGATTATCTTTCCACTGAATGAAAATATTACAGCCATTTGTAAGCAATTGGCAATACAGAAACAGCAAGAAACAGCAGCTGCACAATATTTATGTAAAATCTGTAATGTCTTTTTCTGAAGCTCTCTCTGAGAGTTCCTGTTTGCACTGGTGGACTAGCTGGTCTGCTAACCTGGCCAAACTGGTCTACAGCTGATCAAGATTGTATGCAAGCCTGGCCAAGCTGGTCTTCAGCTGGTCTAGTTGGTCTGCATGCCTGGTCAAGCTGGTATTCAACTTGCCAAGATGGTGTTCTGCTGGACTTCCAGCCTGGCTAAGCTGGTACGTATCTGGTATTGCTGATCTTCTAGTCAGACCAAGCTAATCTTAAGCTAATTTAGGTGATATAGTAGTATAGGGCCTGGAGGAGAATTCTTGTTTTCCTTTTCAGCAGCCCGTACCCACATTCTCAAAAAAAGAACGATTTCCTCACTCCCTGGGTCATCTAGCCAATGCGTGCCTTTCTCACGGCGCCCCGGCTCCAAAATCCTACAGTCCCGGTTCCCCGGACGCAGTCACCTTGCCTCGGACCCGCGACTGCTAAGCCCCGGCAGGCCAGCGCTGATGAGTTCCGAAGACACCTTTCCAGGACCTCTTACTCAGTCTCTAACCCGGAGGGAGGTAAGTGCTTTGAGGCTTTTCTCAGCAGCCTCCTGACGCAGCAATTGTCCCTCTGGTGCCCCTCGCGCAGAGTCTGGACGCGTGGCTTCCGCTCTCCAACCCGTCGCGTTGGTTGGCCAAGACTATCTGACTCGGCTACATGATTCAATTTGCCCGGCTCCCACCTTGTTTCAGCTGTATTTGCTCCACCTTTGTATGCGGTGAAAAAGCCAGCACTTTACGGGCAGAGATCACGACTCTGCTCCTCAAGGATGTGATAGAGCCCGTTCCTCCAACCAAGATGAAGAAGGGTTTCTACAGCCCTTACTTCATCGTACCCAAGAAAGGCGGTGGGTTGTGATCGTACTCAACTGGGCCTTACACAAACTCCTGTTCAAAATGCTCACGCAGAGACAGATTCTAACCTGCGTTCGACAGCAAGATTGGTTTGCAGCGGTAGACCTGAAGGACACGTACTTCCACGTCTCCATCTTCCTACGGTTAGTGTTCGACAGCCAGGGGTATCAGTACAAGGTCCTCCCCTTCGGCCTGTCCCTGTCCCCTCGCATCTTCACCAAGGTCACAGAGGCATCCCTTGCCCCGCTACAGGAAGTGGGCATCTGCATACTCAATTACCTTGATGACTGGCTCATTCTGGCTCACTCTTGAGAGTTACTATGCGCTCACAGGGACCAAGTGCTCAGGCACCTCAGCAGCCTAGGGCTTCAGGTCAACTTTGAAAAGAGCAAGCTCACCCCGGTTCAGAGCATCTCTTTTCTCGACATGTCTCAAAGACAGAGCGTTTCGCGAGCACACGCATTCAGTGCTCAGGTGCCTCGCTCTCTTCGAGCCTGGCACAGCGGTTCCTCTAAAACAATTCCAGAGGCTCCTGGGGTCTATGGCATCCTCAGCCATGTTCGCGCCACTCGGGTTGATGCATATGAGACTCGAGTCCCGAGATAGGCATGGCGCTGCGGCACACACCGTGTGATAATCACACTCTCCTGCCATCATACTTTCAACACGTGGACAGACCTCTGTTTTCTGCGGACAGGAGTCCCCCTACAGCCGGTGTTCAGACGTGTTGTGGTCACCACAGACACCTCTCAACTGGGTTGGGGAGTCGTGTGCAACGGGCACGCTACTGCTGGCTCCTGGACAGGGCCTCGGCTGCTTTGGCACATTAACTGCCTAGAGTTGCTGACTGTATTCCTTGCCCTGCGGAGGTTTCTCCTGCTGATTCGGGGCAAGCATGTCTTGATCCGTTCAGACAGCACCACAACGGTAGTGTACATATATCGCCAAGGCGGCGTGCGCTCTCGTCATATGTCACATCTCGCCCGCCATCTCTTCCTTTGGACTCAGCAGCGACTCAGCATGGCACAGGTAGATCTCTTTGCCTCCCAGGTCAATACTCACTGCCCGCTCTGGTACTCCCTGACAGAGGCCCCTCTCGGGACAGACACTTTGGCACACAGCTGGCCCTGGGGGCTGCGCAAGTATGCATTTCCCCCAGTGAGTCCTCACGTTCCTCATGACAGCACCTCCCTGAAAA